>NC_083721.1:51401056-52026056 GCF_028564815.1 Eubalaena glacialis
ATTTGTAGATTGGGGAAAGGAATAGTAAACTGCTCAGGAGAACAAATTGTTTTCAAATATTTAAATGTGTTAGAGGAAAGCAGTCATTAAAATAAAAAAGAATCACATATCTTCTTTAATATATTATAGACTTTCAGAGGTCATGAACAACATTCTATATGTAGATCTGGCATACCAGTTGAAATACCTTGAGTAATTATATCTGTTGACTGAATAAATAATTGACATTTTTTCAAATACTCCTTCTAACATATGTGGTAGTGGTAAAGAGCTAAAGTTGTAAAGGCTGTCTGACATGAGTTGGAGCACTGGCTATGGCATTTACTAGGGAAAAATAATTATTAAGTATAATGATAATAGCTATTTTGTAGATTTATAATATTCAATAATAAATAAAATAATGTATGTGAAGAAAGTAATGAAAATATAGTTTATACTTGGTAAATTTAAGATGAAACCAACTCTATTTGATAATGCATATTAATAGAAGCTCACTGGTCCCTCCACTCTAGCCTCATTCTACTCATGAAGAGGAGGTAACTAGATATGGATTAATTGACTATGCAAGCTATGTGAAATAAAACATTTGTGGTCAGTACTACTCAGTGAAGCTCCTAATATTTTGAAAGAAGAAGATAGTTGGTGCCCACATGGTGCCAAATTTTGGCATGCTTGCTTTCTTCAGTGAGAGACTGGAAAGCAAAGGCAGGTTTAGATATATCTATGCTTTGATATCCATCTCTCCATAAGGACACCTTATGGGGTAGAAGTCTAGGATAGCTCTATTCTAAGTATTCAGGGAAAATATCTATCTCTAGCTATGCTGTTCTTGAGCTGGCTTCTTGATGACTCCTATATTCTTCCTGGCCTGATCTTTTATGCTACCAGAATTGGAATTGTTTAGTTGACTATTACTGTGGACTGAGGGAAGGAAAGTTTGAAAGAGGTTGCTCTGCCACTATCAGTTTCAGGCTTTAGAACTGATTCTAGTCTGAGTAAAAGCAGTCATCCCAATTGTTCAGTCAAGACTTATAAGGCATTGTATTGGCATTTGTGGCCAGATTTCATAGTAATATAGAATTAAAAGGGGGAGAATGGAGAGGTTACCAGGACTTCACTGAACTAGGAATTTGGGATTTTTTAATCTCTTCCTATCTCTATTATATATTTGTATATTTATTGGCTCCCTTTATAATATAGTATTTTGTTACTTTAGTTTCTGTCATGATGGATATACAAAACCAGATATACTATCTACAGTAGGTATTCATAATTTATCTCTAATATTGTGTTTCATAAATATTGTCTTCTCTTTTTAAGTCAATATGCTAAGAATTCTGAAGCATGCCAAAAGGAAATAGATATTGTTCTTATGAAACTTTCAGTGTAATGTGAGAGAAAAGTCAAATAAATAATACAATAAGATGAGGGTAAATATTTTTAAATTTAAGAATGATGATGACATTAACTTAAAAATAGGTACCATAGCTCCTTGAAATAGGAGATGAAAAATCCAGTTATACACCCAAAGTTTGAGTTAAAGGCAGTATAATTAGGTAGAAATATTTAATAACTAGTTGGAATACAAGGCTGAAACTGTGAGAGGTTGGTGTTAAAGTGGAGTAAGCTAAGGAGTATATGGTGCCAAAATAAACAAATCCATGAAAGACAAAATGTAGAGGAATCCTTTTCTTGGATAGGAGTGTAATATATTTTTCCAACAAGTTCTCAAGTTGTTCTTCACATACATTCCTTAAAAAAATATTTCAGCATCTACAATACATCAGGTACTGCGGGATTTCGCAGTAAACAGAATACAGTTGATCCTCGAACAACTCAGATTTTAGGAGTGCTGACCCTCTGTGCAGCTGAAAATCCAAGTATAAGTTTACAATAGGCCCTTGGTATCTGTGGTTCTGCATCCATGGATTCATCCAACCTTTGCTTGTGTAGTATGTATTTATTGAAAAAAATCCACATATAAGTGGACACATGCAGTTCAAATCTGTGTTGTTCAAGGGTCGGCTGTAGTCTAAAATCCCTGTCCACACTGAGCTTACAGTCTAAAAAATGACCAAAAAACAAGCAAATTTTTAAAAATATATGCACTATTTACGGAGATAAGAGCTGTGAAGACAAATTAAGCATTGTAAAAGGACAGGGAGTACTGGAATTGGGAAGGAGGATTTCTAGTGAAGATAGAAGTTTGCTGAGCAAAGTACAAAGTTTGAAGGTTGGGGGGTAGGTATGTGGATACACTTCTGTCAGAGGGAATAAGGCACATAAAGTCCCTGAAGTGGAGACATGTTTGGAATATTCCTGCTTATAAAAATACCAATGAGGCTAATGTAACTGAAATGCAGTGAGTAAGGTGGAGAGGAGTAGATGCTTGCGGAAGTTAATTTGGGAGTGAGAGGATTATATTGGGTAGAGATAAATTATAAGAATGTTGACTTTTTTTGAGTGATGAGTGAATAGGATGTCATTTTGAGCAGAAGAGTGAGTGGCATGATCTGAATTATATTCTTGCTGTGTGCGAAACAGAATATAGGGAGACAAAAGACAAGAGCTGGGAGATGAGTTAAAAGTTGATGGCAATAACTCAGACAAATGATGAAGATGGCCTGGCCCAGCTTGTTGATGGGAAAAGGTTAAAAATAATGGTTTCAAAGTGTATTTTGAAGGTTGAACAAATCGAATTTGCTGATGTGCTGAGTATGCGATCAAGTTTGATCAAGTTTTTTAGCTCCAGGTAACTGGAATAAGTGGAGTTGCCATTTACTAGGATGGAAGAGAAAACACATTTAGGGGAATATCTGGAGTTTTGCTTGGGAGATTTAAGTTTGAGATGCCTACTTTATATTCAAGTAGAGTTGTCAAAAAGTCAGTTTAATATTTAATTCTGGATCAAAAGTCAGAACTAGAAAGAGATATGAATGTGAGAGATGTCAGAATATAGATGTTATTTAAAGCTGTGGGAGATGTCAGAGTATAGATGTTATTTAAAGCCTTGAAATTCAATGAATATAAAGAGAGTTGGAGTAGAGAGTAAACAAACTATCCAGGGATTGGATGAGAAACCCCAGGTCTCTTCAATGTTTACAGAATTTGAATTTGAAATATCAAAATTAGATAGTGCAATGAGTTAGTAAGGAAGAAAATCAGGAGAAAGCAGTGACTTGGAATATGAATAAAGTTACTTTTGTTTAAATGGAGAAATAATTGATCTGTTAAGTTAGATGATGCTTATAGTTCACTTAAGATGAGGACAGAGAATTAACCACAGGATTTAGTCATAACCATAGGAAAGTCATTGATGATTGAGCATAAAGTTGGCATGAACTATTAATATGAGTCTAGCCAAGAAAGAATGGAAGGAGTGTGATAGAAGGAGTAGGATTTCCCAAAATAATATTATATGTTCCTTGAAGGTTGCCTGCTACACCAAAAGAATGACAGTTTTCTTCCCCCAGCAAGAACACTTTATCATCCTATGAACCCCAACTAGAATTACACAAACAACTGAAATTCAAATCCAATGCCCCTAGAGTTATCTACTTGTTTCTCCACTGACAAGGCAGCTTTCTTAAGGTTGCCTGTCAAAAGATAAAATAGCAAAGGGCAAAGTCCATCCAGTGAAACACAGATTCACCCTCTATGACAAGCTGACTGATCCGGGTCCCAGGATGACTTTGTGGAATGAGGCGGGCATGATAAATAGTTGCCTTCCGTTCTTTTGCTGAACTTAGTCTTGTAAGTTTTCCTTTTCCCCAATGAAACCTATATCTTAACCCATGCTGTATGATGTGGAATCCATCTTACTCTCTGTAGTATGCAAAGATATGGTAGATTCTTTGAAAAATGTTGCATTGTTCTCCTCCTTGTGTCCATACTTGTTTGAAATTTGATTTTGCAGGTCTTTCCATAAAGAAGTGGAATCTTTTCCCAACCCTTCAAATCTGGGCTTGCTTTGACCAGTAGAACATTGCTAGATTGATACTGACGATTCTGAGAATAGACCTCAAGAGACCAGGCACACTTTGGCTTATTACTCAACTATCTTGTGCAAATGAGGCCGTTCTGGATAAGCTAGCAGATCTATTAGCTTACCAGTGAAGCATGAATGAGCGCAAGCACGATTAGCAGAAATGCACAGCTGACTGCAGATTTAGATAAAGACAAATGTTGTTCTATGTCACTAAGTTGTGGTATGGCTGGTTAGGAAGCAATAGATAATCCTTACAGAGAACGAGTAGGAAATGCCTTTGAGTTTTCCATAAAGGGGGACAGACAAAGGGACTAGCAGTTGAAGAAAGTTATGGTTTTTAAAAATTTGGAGTAAATTAAAACGTATTTTGTATGCTACTGAAAATGAAAGAATAGAAAAAGATAAAACAATAACTTTAGAATATAGAACCATTGGAATGTAATTTTCATGAAGACAGAAATGATTTTCACTGTGTATCTCCAGTGTCTAGAATAGTGTCTGGCATACAGTACATGCTAAATAATATTTTGTTGAATAATCAATGAATACAATATATAGGAATATATAGACACATCTTTGTATGAGTGATCCAACAATATCTTAAATTCTGTATATTAAATACTAAACAACTAAGGTTGTCCACAAAAATCTTCTCAGAACTATATTCAGTTTTATTTTATTCATTATTTTATTCAACAAATATATATATTTTTAAGTGAATTCTATGTGCCAAACACTGGGTTAAATGCTGGGAATACAGCAGTGATCCAAATAAACAAGGCCCATTTTTTCATGGAGCTTGCTGCCTTATAGTGGAAGAGAAATAAAAATAGGAAAAGAAAACCAGAAATATTTAATTAGTTAAAATTCTGAGAAATAACCTAAAAATTATAGGAATAGTTAATAGGGGGGCTGTAGAAGGCATTATTATTCTTGAGTTATATCAACTAGAAATTTAGAAAAACCTTCTATTTTTTTTCTCTCATCTCTTATACTCAGAAATAAATCAATCTGTTTTGATTCTGAACTGTTCCTTTCATGTCCATTTTCATTGTTTTGTATCAGGGACCAGGCCTTAATATCTATTTCATGAACTGTTTCAAAATCTTTCCAACAATCTCTCTTCACCTACCTTTCTCTTATTTATAGCAAGTCTATCCGGTGCTAAAAAACACAAAAATAAAGTTTCTCTGTGTGGTCCTTTAAGATCTAGCCCTAAATTAACTTTCCACACTCTTCTTTAAATGCATCCTCTAGCTTGCATTGATTCAATTTTTATTCCAATACAGTCCTTCAAACTCAAGCTTAAATTGATTTAGAATAAGCACTAGTCAGTAAATAATATATCATTTACATGATTTATGCCTTTGCTAAGGGTGGTTCCTCTTCCTCAAAACTGTTTACCTGTCTTTAACTACTGAAATTGTCTGGATTTTTAAATAAACTAATGTAATTCCACCATCTCCATACTGTCCAAATTGACCTTATAATATATAATTGCTAAGTGATTTCTCTGAGCTTATTTTTTCATTTTCCACTGATTTTATTTATTTATTTAGTTAGTTATTGAAATATACTTGATTTATAATATTATATTAGTTTCAGGTGTACTCCATAGTGATTCAGTATTTTTACAGATAATACTCCATTAAAAAGTATTACAAGATAATGGCTATAATTCTCTGTGCTATACAATAAATCCTTGTTGCTTATCTATTTTATAGTAGTTTGTATCTCTTAATCCCATACCCATAATTTGCCTCTCCTCCCTTCCCTCTCTCCTTTGATAACCACTGGTTTGTTTTCTGTTAGTCTGTTTCTGTTTTGCATATACACTCATTTTTATTATTTTTTAGATTCCACGTATAAGTGATATCATACAGTATTTTTCTTTATCTATTTCACTATTTCAAATTCTTGATTATAAAATGTGTCATGCTTTATATTTTATTTTAAGATTTGCAAAGGCATTTCAACCACTGTATTTTGTATTATTCATTGGCAGAAAACTATACCTTAATCATATTTGAAAATACCTATCCTTGTCCACTGTGCTTACTAGATGTTCAATATCTAGTTCCAACTTGTAGATTTTAAATGCCACATCAATTATAGTTTCTTAGCTAGCACTGTTGTTCTAACCCAGAAGTTTATTTATAATTAATAACAGGTCATCATTTTAAAATGTTAACTAGTTCCAAATTTTATTGTATTAATAAGGGCAAGGGAACCAAGAGATACAGTGTATAGAAGACAGCCTCCTGAGTACGGGGAAGAGAAGGTTATATGATGATGTGGGCGGAGTGAAGTGTGGAGGTGGCAAGTGGAGAATACCAGCCCTATTTCCAAGTGTCAGCAATTATAGCAGTATTCTCAAATCTTTTCCCACTGTTGACAAATCATAACTGATCTCATTTAATCATATATTTACTTCTACAGATACTATTTTTTCATGCTTTTGAAATTTTCAGCAGTACTTATACCTTCAATGAAAGGAGACTTATAGAGTAACAGATAGCAGTGGAAAAATGAGGAATGTAAGTCATTTTCTTCTGCAAAGATTAGTGCAAAGAAATAGTGATACTAAAGAAGAAAGATACTTTAATTAGGCAATGCTACCCACTCTTTTGTAGGCATGGTTGTAATTTACAGTCTCTGACATCAGTTCACTTAATATGCAAAGATTACCATTTTGTCTGATTAATATTAATTTTACATCAGAAGCTGTTTCTATACCTGTAGTGGGACAGGTGAATGTTGCTAAAAACAACACGGTACCATGATGACTTTTTATTCCATCTTAAATTCAAGACAGTTCATTCCTAATGCCACCATACAATCTTGCAACATTTCTCTCAAGTCTTAACAACTCATCAGCTCACCTTCTAAAATTTGAGTTTCCCAGGCTTAGTTCTGGTGTCTATTCTATTTTTTAGTTATACATGACCTTTTGCTATGTCATTCCAACTTTTGCCTTTAATATCTATTTTTGATGGCATGCATATTTTTCATATCAAATTCAAATACTGACTTCTATACAACTCTGCATTCAACATCTTGATCTGTTTGTCTATTAAGCATCTCACATCCAACGTGTCCAAACATGTCCCCCCAAACCTGCTTGTTTCATAATCATCCCTATACTATAAAATAAGCTCATTTAAGTTGATCAGATCAAAAAGAC
The DNA here is from genome assembly GCF_028564815.1 of Eubalaena glacialis. Lineage (NCBI taxonomy): Eukaryota > Metazoa > Chordata > Mammalia > Artiodactyla > Balaenidae > Eubalaena > Eubalaena glacialis. Next base: position 51,408,229 of record NC_083721.1, read on the forward strand.
TTTTCTCCTTTTTTTTTTTTGTATTGAATTCTACATCAGTAAATCTTTTGACTCTATACAGATATACATATTTAAACTATCCAATGTCACTGGCATTGATACCACAATGGGCCAAGCCAATAGCCTCTCTTTTCTAAAATTATTGCAATTCCCCCTAACTGCTTGAAACTGTTATAAATTTCTTATATCTCAGATACAAATCCATTCTTCAGTCCTAATCTGTGATAATAGTCTAGACTCTTTAAGCATTTCTCCTTTATAGCGAACATGATGTTAAACTCTGTCAGTAGAGGATGCTGGAGGGATATTGTAGGAGGCAGGTCTTCTTTTCCTGATTCCCATATAGTGTATTTCCACTTTTACTAACTTCTGTCACATGCTGTGTCACTGGTGTGGGAGTGTGGGGATATCTGGTCAGCCATGTACCCAAATGCTCTTTTCCATGTTGACCACTTCCCTGCTGCCCTTCCAATACGGACACTGCGTGTTCCTGACCTTGCACCCACAGCAGCTTCACAACTCCCTCTGCACGCCTGCCCATCAGTCTTGTCTTACTTGTTCCCCAGAAGACTTTTTTCTGCTTGCCCAGTGTTTGGGAATCAGTCTTGGCACTGGCAACCCAGTGAACTTCTTGGCTGTCCAGTGGGCTGCAACCACACCTTCCTCTATAAGGTCTGATGCGCATTTGAAAGGAGGAAACTACCTTTCCATGTTTGTCCTTGCTTAGATCTTCTCCTGCAGCCCTTATCATTTAGTGTTCTCTTTACTTCACTTATATTTACTTTTCTATTACTGATTCAGAGGCAATAATTATTAATATTAAGCTTACACTGTTCAAATTGCTATGTGCTTTCTGTCTCCTCATTTGACCCAGACTGATACGTTGCTCTCCCTGCTTTTATTAGTTGCTCTCTGTAATCTCTTCACGATACAGCAACCGGAGGGGGTCTTAAAATTGTGACTTCAGATTAGGTCATTTCTCAGAATAAAGCTCTTCAATAGTGCCTGTTTCACTCAGAGTAAAAGCCAAAGAGGCATTTCTTATTTGACCCCTTATTACCCAAATGGCATCATACACTACACTTTTTTTCTTTGACCTTGCTATTTGCCGATCCTTGAGTATCTTTTGTCCGGATGTCCACAGGTTTCAGTATTTCATTTTCTCAAAGTTAGCTTCACTGAGAGGCTTTTCCTTGTCTCTGTATAAAAGAGCACTCCATCCTGGACCATCTCAGTACCCTCTATCTCTCTAACCTTGCTCTATTTTCTCCATGGTACTTAGCCCTACCACAGAGGGCTAAGTAAATTTTTTTAAAAATTAAAAAAAATACACTACTTGTCAGTCTCCTCCAACTACAGTGCACGGTAGATGTTTCATTTTCTTTACCACTATTTCCCAGGACCTAAATAATTCTTGGCAAATAGTAGGTGCTCAATACTTATTTGTTGATTGAATGAATCTATTTTGGACATTACTCGTCTTTGAACATTCTTAGAATAATAAAGACATTAAGCTATCATTTTGACTCTTACCATATGGGATCTTACTTCTCTATAGTTGAAAGTTATTTGAAAACAAGGACAGTATCCTAGTCGTATGCTTCTGTCTGGTTTCAAGCATGGTTGAGCTACAGTATGTATTTTTATTTTTTTACCATATTTATCAGAGTATATTGCTTTACAATGTTGTGTTAGTTTCTGCTGTATAACAAAGTGAATCAGCTATATGTATACATATATACACATATGCCCTCCCTCTTGCGTCTCCCTCCCACCCTCCCTATCCCACCCCTGTAGGTGGTCACAAAGCACCAAGCTGATCTCCCCATATGATGCAGCTGCTTCCCATTAGCTATCTATTTTGCATTTGGTAGTGTACATATGTCAATGCTACTCTCTCACTTCGTCCCAACTTACCCTTCCCTCTCCCCTTGTCCTCAAGTCCATTGTCTATGTCTGCTTCTTTATTCCTGTCCTGCCCCTAGGTTCATCAGAACCATTTTCTTTTTCTTCAGATGCCATATATATGTGTTAACGTACGGTATTTTTTTTTCTCTTTCTGACTTACTTCATTCTGTATGACAGATTCTATGTCCATCCACCTCACTACAAATAACTCAATTTCGTGTCTTTTTATGGCTCAGTAATATTCCATTGTATATATGTGCCACATCTTCTTTATCCATTCATCTGTTGATGGACACTTAGGTTGCTTCCATGTCCTGGCTATTGTGAATAGTGCTACGTGACTCTTTTTGAATTATGGTTTTCTCAGGGTATATGCCCAGTAGTGGGATTGCTGGGTCGTATGGTAGTTCTATTTCTAGTTTTTTAAGGAGACTCCATACTGTTCTCCATAGTGGCTGTATCAATTTACATTCCCACCAACAGTGCAAGAGGGTTCCCTTTTCTCCACACCCTCTCCAGTATTTATTGTTTGTAGATTTTTTGAGGATGGCCATTCTGACTGGTGTGAAGTGATACCTCATCATAGTTTTGATTTGCATTTCTCTAATGATTAGTGATGTTGAGCATCGTTTCATGTGTTTGTTGGCAATCTGTATATCTTCTTTGGAGAAATGTCTATTTAGGTCTTCTGCCTGTTTTTGGATTGGGTTGTTTGTTTTTCTGATATTGAGCTGCATGACCTGCTTGTATATTTTGCAGATTAATCCTTTGTCAGTTGCTTAGTTTGCAAATATTTTCTCCCATTCTGAGGGTTGTCTTTTTTTTTTTAATTCAAACAGAAAGTCACAAAAATTATAATTATCCTCATCATTTCACTCAGTCCCATGTAATTAATTCTTTTTTTATCTTGATCTTTTGTTAGCACTTTCATGAGTTCATCAGTTTTCCATTAGAGTTCTGAAAATGCTTATTCATTCAGTTTGTCAGTATAGTCAATTACCAGAAACCTGTACTTGTCAGAGTCTTTTCCATGAATTCCTTGAAGATGAAACCCTTTTATAGGAACATATTTGCAAAAGTATCAGAGTACACCCAGAACTGTCTGTGAATGACAAAAGACTTAAAAATGACCATAGTTAAAGATTTGATGAAAGTTCATAATAATGAAATTGACAAGGAAATTTAGTTATTTCTGAGATATACATTTTAAAGTAATAACTAGAATTATTACTTATAACATTATACCAGAACATATAAGATTTTTAGAAATTTCATGTAATGTCTGAAACATTTATATTAACATATTGAGCTGCATGTGCTGTTTATATATTTTAGAGATTAATCCTTTGTCCGTTGATTCATTTGCAAATATTTTCTCCCATTCTGAGGGTTGTGTTTTCGTCTTGTTTATGATTTCCTTTGCCGTGCAAAAGCTTTGAAGTTTCATTAGGTCCCATTTGTTTATATTTGTCTTTATTTCCATTACTCTAGGAGGTGGATCAAAAAAGATCTTGCTGTGATTTATGTCAAAGAGTGTTCTTCCTATGTTTTCCTCTAAGAGTTTTATCGTGTCTGGTCTTACATTTAGGTCTCAAATCCATTTTGAGTTTATTTTTGAGTATGGTGTTAGGGAGTGTTCTAATTTCATTCTTTTACATGTAGTTGTCCAGTTTTCCCAGCACCACTAATTGAAGAGACTGTCTTTTCTCCATTGTATATCTTTGCCTCCTTTGTCATAGATTAGTTGACCATAGGTGCGTGGATTTATCTCTGGGCTTTCTATCTTGTTCCATTGATCTATGTTTCTGGTTTTGTGCTAGTACCATATTGTCTTGATTACTGTAGCTTTGTAGTATAGTCTGAAGTCAGGGAGTCTGATTCCTCCAGCTCCATATTTTCCCTCAAGACTGCTTTGGCTATTCGGGGTCTTTTGTGTCTCCATACAAATTTTAAGATGATTTGTTCTAGTTCCATAAAAAAGGCCATTGGTAATTTGATAGGGATTGCATTGAATCTGTAGATTGCTTTGGGTAGTGTAGTCATTTTCGCAATATTGATTCTTCCAATCCAAGAACATGGTATATCTCTCCATCTGTTGGTATCATCTTTAATTTCTTTCATCAGTGTCTTATAGTTTTCTGCATACAGGTCTTTTGTCTCCCTAGGTAGGTTTATTCCTAAGTATTTTATTCTTTTTGTTGCATTGGTAAATGGGAGTGTTTCCATAATTTCTCTTTCAGATTTTTCATCATTAGTGTATAGGAATGCAAGAGATTTCTGTGCATTAATTTTGTATCCTGCTAGTTTACCAAATTCATTGATTAGCTCTAGTAGTTTTCTGGTGGCATTTTTAGGATTCTCTATGTATAGTATCATGTCATCTGCAAACAGTGACAGCTTTACTTCCTCTTTTCCAATTTTTATTCCTTTTATTTCTTTTTCTTGTCTGATTGCCGTGTCTAGGACTTCCAAAACTATGTTGAATAATAGTGGTGAGAGTGGACATCCTTGTCTTGTTCCTGATCTTAGAGGAAATGCTTTCAGCTTTTCACCATTGAGAATGATGTTTGCTGTGGGTTTGTCATATATGGCCTTTATTATGTTGAGGTAGGTTCCCTCTGTGCCCACTTTCTGGAGAGTTTTTATCATAAATGGGTGTTGAATTTTGTCAAAAGCTTTTTCTGCATCTATTGAGATGATCATATGGTTTTTATCCTTCAGTTTGTTAATATGGTGTATCACATTGATTGATTTGCGTATATTGAAGAATCCTTGCATCCCTGGGATAAATCCCACTTGATCATGGTGTATGATCCTTTTAATGTGTTGTTGGATTCTGTTTGGTAGTATTTTGTTGAGGATATTTGCATCTATATTCATCAGTGATATTGGTCTATAATTTTCTTTTTTTGTAGTATCTTTGTCTGGTTTTGGTATCAGGGTGATGTTGGCCTCATAGAATGAGTTTGGGAGTGTTCCTTCCTCTGCAATTTTTTGGAAGAGTTTGATAAGGATGGGTGTTAGCTCTTCTCTAAATATTTGATAGAATTCACCTGTGAAGCCGTCTGGTCCTGGACTTTTGTTTGTTGGAAGATTTTTAATTACAGTTTCAATTTCATTACTTGTGATTGGTCTGTTCATATTTTCTGTTTCTTCCTGGTTCAGTCTTGGAAGGTTACACCTTTCTAAGAATTTGTCCATTTCTTCCTGGTTGTCCATTTTATTGGCAGGATGCTTTGTATTTCTGTGGTGCCTGTGGTAACTTCTCCTTTTTCATTACTAATTTTGTTGATTTGAGTCCTCTCCCTCTTTTTCTTGATGAATCTGGCTAATGGTTTATCAATGTTGTTTATCTGCTCAAAGAACCAGCTTTTAGTTTTATTGATCTTTGCTATTGTTTTCTTTGTTTCTATTTCATTTATTTCTGCTCTGATCTTTATGATTTCTTTCCTTCTGCTAACTTTGCGTTTTGTTTGTTCTTCTTTCTGTAGTTCCTTTAGGTGTAAGGTTAGATTGTTTAGTTGAGATTTTTCTTCTTTCATGAGGTAGGCTTGTATAGCTATAAACTTCCCTCTTGGAACTGCTTTTGCTGCATCCCATAGGTTTTGGATCATTGTATTTTCATTGCCATTTGTCTCTAGGTATCTTTTGGTTTCCTCTTTGATTTCTTCAGTGATCTCTTGGTTATTTAGCAACGTATTGTTTAGCCTCCATGTGTTTATGTTTTTTTCCCATAATTTATTTCTAATCTCATAGCATTGTGGTCAGAAAAGATGCTCGATATGATTTCAATTTTCTTCAATTTACTGAGGCTTGATTTGTAACCCAAGATGTGATCTATCCTGTAGAATGTTCCGTGTGCACTTGAGAAGAAAGTGTAATCTGCTGTTTTTGGATGGAATGTTCTATAAATATCAATTAAATCTATCTGGTCTTTTGTGTCATTTAAAGCTTCTGTTTCCCTATTTATTTTCATTTTGGATGATCTGTCCATTTTTGTAAGTGAGGTGTTAAAGTACCCCACTATTATTGTGTTACTGTCGATTTCCTCTTTTATATCTGTTAGCAGTTGCCTTATGTATTGAGGTGCTCCTATGTTGGGTGCATATATATTTATAATTGTTATATCTTCTTGGGTTGATCCCTTGATCATTATGTAGTGTCCTTCCTTGTCTCTTGCAACGTTCTTTATTTTAAAGTCTATTTTATCTGAAATGTCTATAGCTACTCCAGCTTTCTTTTGATTTCCATTTGCATGGAATATCTTTTTCCATCCCCTCACTTTCAGTCTGTATGTGTCCTTAAGTCTGAAGTGGGTCTCTTGTAGACAGCATATAGATGGGTCTTGTTTTTGTATCCATTCAGGAAGCCTGTGTCTCTTGGTTGGAGCATTTAATCCATTCACGTTTAAGGTAATTTTTGATATGTATATTCCTATGATCATTTTCTTAAATCTTTTGGGTTTGTTTTTGTAGGTCCTTTTCTTCTCTTGTGTTTCCCACTTAGAGAAGTTCCTTTAGCGTTTGTTGTAGAGCTGGTTTGGTGGTCCTGAATTCTCTTAGCTTTTGCGTGTCTGTAAAGCTTTTGATTTCTCCATCGAATCTGAATGAGATCCTTGCCGGGTACAGTAATCTTGGTTTTAGGTTCTTCTCTTTCATCACTTTAAGTATATCATGCCACTCTCTTCTGGCTTGTAGAGTTTCTGCTGAGAAATCAGCCATTAACCTTATGGGAATTCCCTTGTATGTTATTTGTCATTTTTCCCTTGCTGCTTTCAATAATTTTTCTTTGTCTTTAATTTTTGCCAAATTGATTACTATGTGTCTCAGCGTGTTTCTCCTTGGGTTTATCCTGTATGGGACTCACTGTGCTTCCTGGACTTGGCTGGCTATTTCCTTTCCCATGTTAGGGAAGTTTTCAAATATAATCTCTTCAAATATTTTCTCTGGTTCCTTCTCTCTCTCTTCTCCTTCTGGGACCCCTGTAATGTGAATGTTGTTGCATTTAATATTGTCCCAGAAGTCTCTTAGGCTCTCTTCATTTCCTTGCATTCTTTTTTCTTTATTGTGTTCCACAGCAGTGAATTTCACCATTCTGTCTTCCAGGTCACTTATCCGTTCTTCTGCCTCAGTTATTCTGCTATTGTTTCCTTCTAGTGTAGTTTTCATTTCAGTTATTGTATTGTTCATCTCTGTGAGTTTGTTCTTTAATTCTTCTAGGTCTTTGTTAAACATTTCTTGCATAGTCTCGATCTTTGCCTCCATTCTTTTCCCCAGGTCCTGGATCATCTTCACTATCATTATTCTGAATTCTTTTTCTGGAAGGTTGCCTATCTCCACTGCATAAAGTTGTTTTTCTGGGATCTTATCTTCTTCCTTCATCTGGTATATAGCCCTCTGCCTTTTCATCTTGTCTATCTTTCTGTGAATGTGGTTTTTGTTCCACAGGCTGCAGGATTGTAGTTCTTCTTGCTTCTGTTGTCTGCCCTCTGGTGGATGAGGCTATCTAAGATGATAGATAGGAGGGACTGGTGGTGGGTAGAGCTGACTGTTGGTCTGGTGGGCAGAGCTCAGTAAAACTTTAATCCGCTTGACTGTTGATGAGTGGGGCTGGGTTCCCTCCCTGTTGGTTGTTTGGCCTGAGGCAACCCAACACTGGAGCCTATCTGAGCTCTTTGGTGGGGCTAATGATAGACTCTAGGAGGGCTCATGCCAAGGAGTACTACCCAGAACTTCTGCTGCCAGTGTCCTTGTCCCCACGATGAAACACAGCCACCCCCTGCCTCTGTAGAAGAACCTCCAACACTAGCAGGTAGGTCTGGTTCAGTCTCCCCTGGGGTCACTGCTCCTTCCCCTGGGTCCCAATGTGCACATTACTTTGTGTGTGCCCTCCAAGAGTGGAGTCTCTGTTTCCCCCAGTCCTGTCAAAGTCCTGCAATCAATTCCCACTAGCCTTCAAAGTCTGATTCTCTAGGAATTCCTCTTCCCATTGCCGGACCCCCAGGTTAGGAAGCCTGACGTGGCGCTCAGAACCTTCACTCCAGTGGGTGGACTTCTGTGGTATAAGTGCTCTCCAGTCTGTGAGTCACCCACCCACCAGTTATGAGATTTGATTTTACTGTGATTGCGCTCCTCCTACCATCTCATTGTGGCTTCTCCTTTGTCTTTGGATGTGGGATATCATTTTTGGTGAGTTCCAGTGTCTTCCTGTCAATGATTGTCCAGCAGCTAGTTGTAATTCTGGTGTTCTCACAAGAGGGAGTGAGAGCACGTCCTTCTGCTCCGCCATCTTGGTTCCTCCTCTCTTTTTGTCTTCTTTATGGATTCCTTTGCTGTGCAAAAGCTTTTAAGCTTAATTAATGTCCTGTTTGTTTATTTTTGCTTTTATTTCCATTTCTCTAGGAGGTTGGTGAAAAAGGATCTTTCTGTGATTTATGTCATAGAGTGTTCTGCCTCTGTTTTCCTCTAAGAGTTTTATAGTGTCTGGCCTTACATTTAGGTGTTTAATCCATTTTGAGTTTATTTTTGTGTATGGTGTTAGGGAGTGTTCTAATTTCATTCTTATACATGTAGCTGTCCAGTTTTCCCAGCACCACTTATTGAAGAGGCTGTCTTTTCTCCACTGTATATTCTTGCCTCCTTTATCAAAGATAAGGTGACCATATGTGCGTGGGTTTATCTCTGGGCTTTCTATCCTGTTCCATTGATCTATGTTTCTGTTTTTGTTCCAGTACCATACTGTCTTCATGACTGTAGTGTTATAGTATAGTCTGAAGTCAGGGAGCCTTATTCCTCCAGCTCCGTTTTTCTTTCTCAAGATTGCTTGGCTATTCGGGGTCTTTTGTGTTTCCATACAAATTGTGAATTTCATTGTTCTAGTTCCAGGAAAAATGCCATTGATAGTTTGATAGAGATTGCATTGAATCTGTAGATAGCTTTGGGTAGTATAGTCATTTTCACAGTATTGATTCTTCTAATACAAGAGCATGGTATATCTCTGCATCTGCTTATATCATGTTTAATTTCTTTCATCAGTGTCTTATAGTTTTGTGCCTACAGCTCTTTTGTCTCCTTAGGTAGGTTTATTCCTAGGTATTTTATTCTTTTTGTTGCAAAGGAAAATGGGAGTGTTTCCTTAATTTCTCTTTCAGATTTTTCATCATTAGTGTATAGGAATGCAAGAGATTTCTGTGCATTAATTTTGTATCCTGCTACTCAACCAAATTAATTGATTAGTTCTAGTAGTTTTCTGGTAGAATCTTTAGGATTCCCTATTTATAGTATCATGTCATCTGCAAACAGTGACAGTTTTACTTCTTTTCCAATTTGTATTCCTTTTATTTCTATTTCTTCTCTGATTGCTGTGGCTAAAACTTCCAAAACTATGCTGAATAATGGTGGTGAGAGTGGTCAACCTGCTCTTGTTCTTGATCTTATAGGAAATGGTTTCAGTTTTTCACCATTGAGAACGAGTTTGGCTGTTGGTTTCTCATATGACCTTTATTATGTTGAGGAATGTTCCCCTCTATGCCTACTTTCTGGAGAGTTTTTATCACAAATGTGTGTTGAATTTTGTCAGAAGCTTTTTCTGCATCTATTGAGATGATCATATGGTTTTTATTTTTCAATTTGTTAATATGGTGTATCACATTGTTTGATTTGCATATATTGAAGAATCCTGGGATTTCTGGGATAAACCCCACTTGATCATGGTGTATGATCCTTTTAATGTACTGTTGGATTCTGTTTGCTAGTACTTTGTAGAGGATTTTTGCATCTGTGTTCATCAGTGATATTGGCCTGTAGTTTTCTTTCTTTGTGACATCTTTGTCAGGTTTTGGTTTCAGGGTGATGGTGGTCTTGTAGAATGATTTTGGGAGTGTTCCTTTCTCTGCCATATTCTGGAAGAGTTTGAGAAGGATAAGTGGTAATTCTTCTCTAAATTTTGCTGGAATTCGCCTGTGAAGCCATCGGGTCCTGAGCTTTTGTTTGTTGGGAGATTTTTAATCACAGTCTCGATTTTAGTGTTTGTGATTGGTCTGTTTATATTTTCTATTTCTTCCTGGTTCAGTCTCAGAAGGTTGTGCTTTTCTAAGAATTTGTCCATTTCTTCCAGGTTGTTCATTTTATTGGCATATAGTTGCTTGCAGTAATCTCTCATGATCCTTTGTATTTCTTCAGTTTCAGTTGTTACTTCTCCTTTTTCATTTCTAATTCTGTTGATTTAAGTCTTCTCCCTTTTTTTCTTGATGGGTCTGGTTAATCAATTTTGTTTATCTTCTCAAAGAACCAGCTTTTAGTTTTATTGATCTTTGCAATTGTATCCTTCATTTCTTTTTCACTTATTTCTGATCTGATCTTTATGATTTCTTTCCTTCTGCTAATTTTGGTGTTTTTCTGTTCTTCTTTCTTTAATTTCTTTAGGTGTAAAGTTAGGTTATTTATTTGAAATTTTTCTTGTTTCTTGAAGTAGGATTGTATTGCTGTAAACTTCCCTCTTAGAACTGCTTTTGCTGCATCCCATAGCTTTGGGGTCATCGTGTTTTCATTGTCATATTTTTTCTATGTATTTCTGGTTTCCTCTTTGATTTCTTCAGTGATCTCTTGGTTATTTAGTAGTGTATTGTTTAGTTTCCATCCATTTGTATTTTTTACATTTTTTTCCTGTAATTGATATCGAGTCTCACAGTGTTGTGGTTGGACAAGATACTTGATATGATTTCAATTTTCTTAAATTTACCAAGGCTTATTTTGTGGCCCAAGATATCATCTATCCTGAAGAATGTTCCATGAGCACTTGAGAAGAAAGTGTATTCTGTTGTTTTTGGATGGAACGTCCTATAAATATCAATTAAGTCCATCTTGTTGAATGTTTCATGTAAAGCTTGTGTTTCTTTATTTTCATTTTGGATGATCTATCCATTGGTGAATGTGGGGTGTTAAAGTCCCCTAGTGTTATTGTGTTACTGTCGATTTCCCCTTTTATGGCTGTTAGTACTTGCCTTATGTATTGAGGTGCTCCTATGTTGGGTGCATAAATATTTACAATTGTTATATCTTCTTCTTGGATTGATCCCTTGATCATTATGTAGTGTCCTTCTTTGTCTCTTGTAATAGTCTTTATTTTAAAGTCTATTTTGTCTGATATATGAACTGCTACTCCAGCTTTCTTTTGATTTCCATTTGCATGGAATATCTTTTTCCGTCCCTTCACTTTTAGTCTGTATGTGTCCCTAGGTCTGAAATGAGTCTCTTGTAAACAGCATATATTTGGGTCTTATTTTTGTATCCATTCAGCCAGTCTATGTCTTTTTGTTGGAGCATTTAATCCATTTACATTTATGGTAATTATCGATATGTATGTTCCTATTACCATTTTTTAAATTGTTTTGCATTTGTTTTTGTAGGTCTTTTACTTTTCTTGTGTTTCCTGCCTAGAGAAGTTCCTATAGCATTTGTTGTAGAGCTGGTTTGATGGTGCTGAATTCTCTTAATTTTTGCTTGTCAGTAAAGTTTTTAATGTTTCTGTTGAATCTGAATGAGATCCTTGCTGGGTAGAGTAATCTTGCCTGTAGGTTTTTCCCTTTCATCACTTTAAACATGTCCTGCCACTCCCTTCTGACTTACAGAGTTTCTGCTGAAAGATCAGCCATTAACCTTATGGGTATTTCCTTGTCTTTTTTTTGTTGCTTTTCCCTTGCTGCTTTTAATATTTTTTCTTTGTGTTTAATTTTTTATAGTTTGATTAATATGTGTCTTGTCATGTTTTTCCTTGGATTTATTCTGTATGGAACTTTCTGTGCTTCCTGGACTTGACTGACTATTTCCTTTCCTATGTTAGGGAAGTTTTCAACTCTAATCTCTCAAATATTTTTTCAGACCCTTTCTTTTTCCCTTCTTCTTCTGGGACCTCTATCATTCAAATGCTGGTTTGTTTAATGTTGTCCCAGAGGTCTCTGAGACTGTCCTCAATTCTTTTCATTCTTTTTTCTTCATTCTGCTCTGTGGCAGTTATTTCCACTATTTTATCTTCCAGGTCACTTATCTGTTCTTCTGCCTCAGTTATTCTGCTATTGATTCCTTCTAGAGCATTTTTAATTTCATTTATTGTGTTGTTCATCATTGTTTGTTTGCTCTTTAGTTCTTCTAGGTCCTGTTAACATGTTTCTTGTATTTTTTCCATTCTATTTCCAAGATTTTGGATCATCTTTGCTATCATTACTCTGAATTCTTTTTCAGGTAGACTGCCTATTTCCTCTTCTTTTTTTTGTCTGGTGGGTTTTTACCTTGCTCCTTCATCTGTTGCATATTTCTCTGTCTTCTCATTTTGTTTTACTTACTGTTTTTGGGGTCTCTTTTTCACAGTCTGTAGGTTCATAGTTCTCGTTGTTTTTGGTGTGTGCCCCCAGTGGGTGAGGTTCATTCATTGGCTTGTGTAGACTTCCTAGTGAAGGGGTCTGATACCTTTGTTCTGCTGGGTAGGGCTGGATCTTGTCTTTCCTGTGGTGTGTTTTTGGGTGTCTGTGAACTTAGTATGATTTTAGCCAGCCTCTCTGATAATAGTTGGGGCTGTATTTCTGTCTTGCTAGTTGATTGGCATGGGGCATCCAGCACTGGAATTTGCTGGCCGTTGGGTGGAGCTGGGTCTTAGCATTGAGACAGACATCTCTGGGAGAGTTCTCACTGACTGATATTATGTGGGGCTGGGAGATCTCTGGTGGTCCAATGTCCTGAACTCAGCTCTCCCACCTCAGAGGCTCAGGCCTGACACCAGGCCAGAGCACCAAGACCCTGTTAGCCACATGGTGAATTCTCCTGGATGGCTCCAACAAGGATGGTACCCAGGGTAGGTTCTTGTGGCAGAAAGAATTCAAAGAAAGACCTGTATACATTTTAATTTTTAAAGATCCTCTAACTTAAACTTCTGGATATATGGAGTGAAGAGCAAAATTATTTTACGAGTGTTCAGAAAACTTAGAATTGATGCATGTAGAAACCTAACCAAAATTACAGAGAAGAAATTGTCTAATTTGTAACTGAAGCAGTGTACAATGCTTGGTGAGACTGAAGGGCGTGCAGTTGTAATTCAGGATAGTTTGATTGGCACTGAAAATTATTCCAAGTACATAATGGGAATAAACTTGACGAAATAAGCAGATGATACATAGTGTCTAACAGGACAATAGAACATGTAATTGGATGTTGTACTGTGTTCCTTGTTGTAGATTAGGTGAACATGCACAAAAGTGTTACTATCATGCACATCACAATTGGATTTCATCTGCAAATTCTTAAATGGATTACCAGTGGAATAAAAATAAGCAGAGAAACATTAGTTTAAAACAGCTTTATAAAAGGAATAGAGGAAAGTACTATGATTATTGGCAAGTCATTCCACCATGTCAAGGTTTTAAAAATGGAATCCAAATTGCTGTCTATATTGCAATAATAAAGTATGGGTTGAGAAGATATTTAAGCACTTAAAATTGACAAAGGAACAACATTTTAGAGCAATTGACTAGGAAGGAAATTGGAAAAGTTATTATGTATAGTCCTTTGTGTTATAAATATATAAGAAAGTGCATTGGACAGAGTTAGGACATAAATAGAAGTATTTTTTCTGCTTCAAAATAGTGTGCCTATTACAAATTACTAGATTACTAAGAGATTTATCCAGAAACTTATGCTGTCTAGAAAATATCTAGATAATTGACTTTATTTTACTTTTTTACACTTTCTAAAGAGTCACATATCATTGAACACAGTCCCCCAAATTACTCAAGAGGAAATCTTTAAAAGATTTGAATTGCTTATCCTAAAGAAAATACCAAGAAGGGATTTGATTAAATCTTTACTATGTTTGAAGCGTTTCTCTCAAGATCTTGGAGATCAGTTTTTTAAGATGCCTACATAGTATCAACAAAAAGAATATGAGCTTAAACTAAAATCCAAATGTTTGTCATTAATTACTTTCAAATGTTCAGTTACTCAAACTGTTAACTGCAAGGTTGTGGAGATTCCATCTCGAGACACTGTAAGGAAAACTAGAAATAGATATAAGGTATAGAAGACCAAACATCTGTACGTACGTTTCTAAAATTTAGTTCTGGGTAAAGCATATAGAAATAATTTTGTGTAAACACCAAATGATAAAATACCTTTCATTAAAGTCTTATTATATTTTTTCAAGATACCATTTAGAACTTTTAATGTGCAGTTGAGTATGTTTGCACAGAGTATTCCAAAGAGCACAGAACTACACTGGCAGTTTTAGGAGTATTAAGATATGACACCGCTGGCACCAAGATTATAAGTCTTACAATGGGCACTGAGAAAAGTGGGCTGATAGGTAGAGGTGGGTGACAGCCTTCATTGAAGGTGGCAAGAAAGAAAGGGAAAAAAGTTGTAGGTGTCATAGGCTGACAAAGAGGATTGTTTTGTGAGCTCATAGGAGATAGCACTTTTAAAATTTTCTACGTTAGAACTGTATGGGGGTGGAGGATGTTAATGAAGATTCTAAGTCTCATTCCCAGAGATTCTGAGTGAGACTTCACACATGTTTTGTAATAAAATACCAGTGAGGCATGTATAATGGGAAATTGAATAATTGGCTCAATTTGTCTGCTCCCCCTGCACTCACACTTTTTATGGCCTCTTCATGGGCTTGGTTCACAGAAATTTGGGTTGGTTCATAGACATTTGTCTACTCCCCCTGCCCACTCACATGCTCTTTATGGCCGCTTCATGGGCTTGATTCATAGAACTTGACCTGCTTTGGCCAATGTCATGTGACAGTACTAAGCCCAAGTCTCATATGTGTCTGCTTGTCCTCTCTGTATGTCTGCCACCAACACGAGAAGATTAGCTCGTGAAAGATAAATTTTGTAGAGAGTTATGTTACTAAAAGTGGCAAATATTACTAGATCTCTTTTTTTTAAATTAACTTTTATTGAAATATAGACTAGATCTCTTTTAACAGATATTTTGAGAACCTGACATTCATTACCGATGTGGAGAGAAAAATGTCATCTTTACACTGCTCAGTATTTTCTAGAATAAATTGATTCTTACATCCATCCCCTGGGTAAATGTTACTCCATCAGTTGGGGTCCTAGAAGAGATACGTATGCAGCAGTTCCACCCTAGCTAATGTACAGACCTGTAGTGACAGGAAGAACACTCAACTGCTGTGACCTGAAGCTGACTCACCCAGTGGACAGATAGATATTTTACATGATATCATGGGTTTTAGTAAGTTTTTAGTATAACAGTGCTGAGTAATAGCAATAACAAAATCTAAACCTCAAAGATGTAAGAAAAAGCACTTTTTTTCTCTCTCTCAAAGATTTTTGGATTAGCTGAGTATTTTTGCTTCAGGCTGCAGGTTGGTTTCAGGTCACCTCTACCTGTCCCTCAGTCTAGGAACAGGACATGCTCTTTTCATGGCAGAGGACAAAAGGGCAAGAGGGATGCCAATCATGAAAGTATTTAATACCTCTCTCATACTGTGTTTGCTCATTTTCCACTTGTCAAAATAATTCATGTGGCCATTCCCAACGTTGGGGAGAGTGGCATGAATTACAGTCTGCAGTAAGACAGAGGGAGTGGGTAGTAAATATTAGCAGAACAATAATCTATCACATCATGCATTACTTGTGTTAATCTCAGTATTCTGTATTGAGGGTAAAGGCTGATGAGGAGAGGATATCAGAATCCATGATCTCCAACTTCTTTTTCCTTTCCGAGGTTGAGTGGCCTTAAGGATGGGTAGAGTTGATGTTCTTTGAGGAAGCCTTATTTTCAGAAATGTGCACTTTTGCTAAGAACCAAGTTCCGGGCAGAATTTTTAGGTGATGGTTATCAGTAATATGTTCTCCTCTAAGAATTCCATGGACATCTTTCCAGATTCAGGGCAACCTTTCTTTCTGGATAATTATAAACCTGATGTTAAATTTTACCATCCTTTTTTTTGTCTTTTCCATCTTTGTAATATCTATTCTTTAATACCGAAACTAAACAAACTCATCCTGATTCCATACTTTGATTTTAGCATGCAGTACATTATTTTCGAGGTATAAATGTACATATCTGTTAGATTTTGTTGAATCATAAGTTCCCTGAAAGAAGAGGAAATATATCGTTCATTTTCACCCCCAACATCTGCTCACTCCCTGACCCTTTGTAAGTGCTCAATGGAATACAGGGAGTGCTTACTCATATCATACAGGAACTCTTGTCTTAAAGTTCAAATAAACTACATTAACACAAACTCTTTCTGAGAATAATTAAAGAGTAAAATTATCAGTTCTAATCAGATACCACATATAGTCTCCAGATATATAGATTTTTCTGTTTATATGGTAATCACTTGACTTGTTCCTTTTTACAGTACCAACTCAGTAAATTCAAATGTGTATGTTTTGAATCCAATCATAGGATTTCTTCTATATTACCTCCACGTTCATTTTTTTATGCTAACATTTATCTATAATCCCTCCATCGTAGCACCTAATGAATATTTAGGCCTTGCCTTTGGCTTGTAGATGACCTCACCTGAATTTTTCTTCAGTTTTTTTTTTTTTTTTTTTTTTTTTTTTACCTGCTCCCAAATTCCAAGTATTGAAATTTCTGGTGTTTATTCTAATTCATCTCTATTGTTACATTCTGTTGCCTCTTGCCATCAAAGACTGCCCCTTGCAGACCCTTGATCTTCTTTTAAGGGCAATCATGGCTCTCCCCTCCTTGCTAAATATTCTGAGTCTTCAGAGGGCTCTTTGATGTTAGATTTCATGAGTATCCCTTAAAAATAACAACAAAAGAAAATTCTAATTTTTTCATTTCTTGGCATCAATCTAGGGTTATAATTAAATGTCTCATTCTTTCTGACCTAGTTCTAAGGTTATTTCTTCTTAATCATGACTTTATTAAAAATTAAATATAATGTATTCATTCTTCTACCTGGTTTCCTGAGTCTCAGTTTACCTTTGTATTACTGTAATCATTGTACTTTGGTGCCACAAAGCTCCGACATCAATCATAATAACACATTTTCACCTTAACCACACCCCCATATTTTCTCTTTCTCCTTCATGCTTTCAGTTTTAGTTTTATATATGTCCTTAGGTAAACCACTTTTAGATGTCCTAAAAAATAAAAAATTACACACAATTTACCTTCTAAAATCATTCCAGTACTTCTTAACTAGCATGTAGACATTCTTTCCTGTTCTTCATTTCCCCACTAGGCTTTAAATTAACTAAATTACTGCATAATTTCCGCTTTGAGCCTGGCTACTACTTCTACCATTCTTCTGAACACAGAATCTCTCTGGTATGAAATAATCGCCTAAATATAAAAAATAATATAAAAAATAATGGGTTTTGAGTCTCTCTCATCCTCCCATCTCTCAGGAAAATTTGGCACTGCTACTGATACCCTGGTTCTCAACTATCCGAATATTTTTCTCTCTCTGGTTTTCTTTCTTCATCCCTTGAAAAATGTGAACATTTCTCATGGCTTAGCCCCTAGCCCTCTCCTCATCTGTTTTCTTTGTTCCTTCAGAAAACTTCTCTATTCCCATCAACATATATCTGCTTAATTAATAATGTCAAAATTTATGTTTTTTTTCTCTTTGTCTCTAGTGACACATCTCTAACAACCTGTCAACTCTTTCTATCAATACAAAGCTACCATCCTGTGCCCCTTAGACTCCTTGCATGTCTGTTACTAACATTCCCACCAATTTGTATCACTTAATTTGTTCATTTCCATTAATATCCCTACTATTCCTCCACTCGCTAAGACTGAAAGCCTCAGTTACAATAGCTAATATTCACTGAGCCCCTGCTGTGTTGTATATACTAGGTATCCTTTTCATACATAATCTCATATTTTACTCTTTTGAGGACCTGCATACTTCCTTTTTCTTATCTAGATCCCTCTCAAAAATTTCGATAGAAATGTATTCAGTTAAAATATTTTCTGCCCTAAACACTTGTGAAGATGTTGTACCTATTGTATAATATATTTGCTCATTTTCCAGACTGCTGATTGTTGGAATGTCTCACTTTAGTTCTGGAATTTCTCCTCTCCTATATCTATACTTGCTCTCTGAGTTATCTCATAGATGATGAATATGCACAAATTTATATTTCCGGCCTCTCCCCTGAAATCTAGCCACTTAACATGCAAATTTCTACTCAAAATCTTTACTTGGATATCTAATAACCAACTCAAACTTGACAACCAAACTCCTGGTCCATATATCCCTTAACCATGCCCAAATCCCTTTTTCACCAGGGGTCTTCCTCTCAATAAAAGACAGTTTCACTCTTTCAGTTATGCAAACCATAAATTAAATCGTGACTCCTCTTATACCCCCAAACTAATCCCATTAATGATCTCTTTATCTCTCATTTCGATTTTTGCAAGAATATCCTAACAGGTACCCTGTTTTTTCACTCTTGCTCACCTACAGTCTGTTTTCTACTCATCAGTCAGAATGACCAACTAAAACTTCCTTCTCTGCTCAGATCACTGCAATGAAGGGCCTTAAAATGTCTTATAGGATCCTGCCTCTACTGACTTCTATCTCTCCCTCTCTGACCACATTTCCTGTCATTCTCTCTTTTGTCAACATCAGCGGGTCTTAAGGCAGGGGGTGAGAGGTGGGAGATTTTGGTCCTCACCCTCCCAGGCAGGTACTTTTAGCAACATCTGGAGACAGTTTTGATTTTCACAAGTGGAGGTATGGGGTATGTATGGGGGTCTGCTACTGGTATCTAGGGATGCTGCTAAACGTTCTACAATGTACAGGACAACATCCCTGCCCCACACACAACAATTAACTGGTCCAAATGTCAGTAGTACAGAGTTGAGAAACACTGCATTACACCTACAGTGATGCCCTTGAAGTTCTCATATTAAAAGTATATTAAGAATATATAAAGAATGCCACACCCTCTGGCCATTTCACTAGATGTTGCCTCTCTCTGGAACATTCTTTTCCTGATGCTTCTCTCTAGAACATTCTTTTACTGAAAGGTGTATGCCCTCATTTTATTTAGATCTTTATCAGATACCACCTCAAAGTCCTCCTATAACCATCCTGTCTGCTATCATTAAACCTACTCTATTTTCTTTATTACATTGACATACAGCCAATATATTATATATTACTTGTATATTTGGCCTTTGTCTGTTTCTGTCCACTAGAACATGAGCTCCATTACAGCAGGGTCTTGGTCACTACTATATCCCTTATCCCTAGAAACTGGAACAGTGTCTGAAACATGTCAGGCACTAATAATATGATTGAATGAATGAATATAAAGAGACGAATGGATTGTTTATCGAAAGTCAGCTCATCCTATCTTATTAATTTCCTTCTGTGTACTTAAGATAATTTAACTCCCAAAGTTTTAAGGATATTTTCCTTCTTCCTTTCTCTTATTGCTTACTACTTGCACCTGTTCTTCAAATTTAAAAATGCCATTTCTGTTTCCACATAAAATTGTCAGAGTTTGTGTTTGTAACTTTACTTAGCAGGAAATGCCCATCACAAACCACTTATTCTGTGTAGTTTAATAGTTCACTGCTTCATAAAGTCTATTAGTAAAATTTCTCTGAATTACTAAATTCAGTTTCTGCATTAGGTACTATTTCCCTGGTTGACTAATCATATTTTTTATGGCGTCATATACTTTTAAAATAGGACTATAACAATCTTTTCTAAAAATCACAAGCTGTGACAATATTGACTATAAATACTTAAGTCAAATAATCAAATATATCTTCTTGATATTAAGAAAAAATCGTTCAGACTCATCTCTTAAAAAGTTACTTAAATTATATGGGCTATGAAAAAAATTTACTTTCTTCAGACTTTTGTGTTTATCTGTAAGACTTAGGAGTCTAGAGTTCCATATTAATTCACTAATGAATGGATGTTACAGTTAATAAGATGGATAGTGATTAAATAGATGAACAATCAATTTTAGATGAAGAATAATTGTCTAATCCTGGAATGTGCTAGTCCTAATATGGAAAATAGATGAGTTTCGAGTCCTGGTGTCCTTGATATGGACAAATTTTATTCTGTGTTGAGGTGGATAATAATGCCAGAGACCTTTTTATTTTCATGTTCTTCTTACATACATGTGTTTGTGTATGTGTATATGTATGTATACATATATGTATGTATTTATCTATATAAATGTTCTGTACCAGCCACAGCTTATATTTTCAATTTTATTTTCCTGATAGTATATTTTGAAGAGCAGAACATTTTAATTTTAATAAAGTTCAATTTATCCATTTTTTCTTTTATGCTTTGTGTTTTGTATCTTACTAAGTTATCTTTGCCTAACTTATGGCCATAAGGATTTTCTCCTACATTTTCTTCTAGAACTCTTATAACTTTAACTTTTCCATTTCAATCTATGATAAATTTGAGGTTAATTTTTTAATAGTATAACAGTGTGATGAAGGTATTGATCTTCACTGCCACCAGCCCCAGTCCTTTATGGGTATTTAGTTGTTTTTGCTTGAAATATATTGGAAATTTGATAAAAAATCCGTTGATCATATTTGCTTGTGTCTAATTTTATATTCTTTATAGTGTTCATTTAATTCATGTATCTAAGCTCACAGCACACCACACCACCATATGCTTGATAAATTTATTTATATAATAGTAAACCTCAAACTCTGTTAATGTAATTATGTTCTTTCATACACACTTTAGAATTAGTTTCTACCAAAATTCTTTGAAATTTTGATTGGGATTGATTTACATCTACCTGTAAATTTAGGATAAATTGATGTTTTCACAGTATTGTACCTCTGAATCCATAAACGTAATAAATCTCTATATTTTTCAAGTCTTCAGTGATATTTTTCAGTTTTAAATGGACAAATCTTACACATTTTGTTAAGTGTATTACTAAGTATTTTAATTTTTTACATGACAATAAATTATGATTTTTTTATATTTTTCAATAATTTGTTGTGAATATATAGAAATAAAATTAATGTCTTATATTCTGCAACCTTGTTAAATTCATTTATCAGTTATAATCATGGTTTGAATTTCTTAGAATGTTCTAAATATAAAATTTTGTCATTTTTTGCTCTCCAATCAGTTTTTTAAAATAATATTACTTTTTCTAGCATTAATTCACTGGATAGGCACTCCAGTCCAGTGTTGAATAAAAGACATTCTAGCCTTGTTTTTGATTTTAGAAAACTTTCAGTGTTTCATTATTAAGTATCTTAACTGTAAGTTTTTCTTACATGCCCCCTGAGGAAGAATTTTTCCTTTCCAAGTTTGCTACAAATTGCTCCCTCCTCATCCTCTTTCTGGAATCCGAATCAGGGGAGTCAGAATCTACCTTTATATAATATTATACCACTATACTGTAAAAAAAAATAAACTTCTACTATTTTTGTGTTAAGTAATCAGTGATTTCTTAGACCAATTAAGAATTAAGAATAAATGAATTTTATTTCAACTTTACTTAGTTCAATTTCTTCTCCTCCACAAACCTCGGAAAGGCAATTTTCTATGAGAAATAAACTTTTTTTTTTTTGTCCTTTGTCTCTGACCCAGAAGTCTCAAATTCTCAGGTATTCTTCTAGTATATCCATGAAATCCTGGTAGATGAACATGTAAAGTTGCAGCTTGGGTAAAATCTCAAGCCTTTCATAGTTCATAAAGTGTCTCTACGTAGCCTGCTTTATGCCAGTAGTCTGCCCCCAAATTTCAGCTGTTTTGTCCTCCCTCAACACTGGTTTCTGTCTCCTCACCTCAGTGAGCCCACCATTCTCTGTTTGGTTTTTCCCAATCTGCATTGTGATCCAGAACATGCCTGAAGGAAGGAAGTGGGAGTGATCGTAGTGCTGACTTCTTGTTTCCCATCTCTCAGGGCTTGTAACCCTGCAATGCTTTATTGCCTTAGGTCTGCAATCATTTTATTTTATTTTGTACATTTTTCTAGTTATGCATTCTTTTTTGTTTTTTAATATGAAGAGGATACATCTGGTACCAGTTACTCCTTCATGGCTGACCTTTTTCTTTTATAGTTTTGATTTAAAAATTTTAATTACATATATTTTATTTATTTTAAATTAGTTTTTTATTATCAAAGTTGTGTGTATGTGTGTGTTTACCTTAGTTGGCTTTCTTGGTTATCCTAGGAAAATAAGAAAGTGTTCTCTGACTTCTTACATAAAAAAAAAAAAATACTATAACCATTTCATTATACCACTAGAACATTCAAACTTTATCTCCACTTACCTGCTCTTGATTTTGCATTATTTTGCTTAACATGTATTTTATTGTTTTATGTGATTAACATTTGTTCATATTTATCTACCTGTTTGTTTTTTTTGGTGGCCTTTATTATTTCCTTTTACATACAGAGAAAAAAAGCATAGAAGAAAATAAGGAAAGCAGGGAGGGAGGAATGGAAGGAGGAAAGGAAGGTAGTTACATCCTTCTGATTTTACTCAAAATAACACAATTTTATTTAGAAATAGAGAAACAGACAACTGAATCTTAAGTAAGAGGATGATAGTAAGAATTTTATGAAGTACTTATTTTTGAGATTAAATATATGTTAGGGAATCTGGAGTTAACCACACCATCAATGATTTGGGTTTACCATAAGTATTTATTATAAGAAATCATTCCTACAATTGAGTTAAATATATGGAATGCTTATCAAAAGAGCATAGCTTCACTTTTCCAGAATGCACTCAATATGATCTTATTATAGGCAACAGATTAGGCTTTATAACCTCTCAAGGAGAATGCCAGGTCCAAGAATACTTGTGATATGTCAAGAAACTCCTCCTTCAGCTGTGGTGCTGTGAGACTGCTCTACAGTTTGGGAACAAGGTTAGCGATTTGACTGAACCTCAAAGAATAAACAGTAGGGGAAAAAAGGCAAAATCCATCAATATAGCTATATCAACACCATAGTTAGAAGTGTAAGTAGAAAAAAATTATATTTACTATTCATCTTCATGTCTAATTACGATTTTTGGCAGCAAATTGATTCCTGGCAACACGTATAGTATAATTGTGCTATTCCAAAACAGTTTTGTTACCAGATAAATTAATATAATACCTGATAACTTTATGTGCATCACACATGTAATTACCAAACATTATTTTGATTTTGATTATACCTTCGACTTAATTGATTCCTTAAACTGGGAATTTAAAACCCAGTTTTGGAGAGGTTGTAGTTGAGCAGATAATTTTATGTTGCAAGTGTTGGAGCCAACCAAAGATTCTGTTGTAAACATTCTTCTATTATTACAAAGCAAGGAGGAAAAGTATCTTCTGCATTATAAAGATATTTTTAGCATTAGCTAAAAAAAAATCAGGCACAAAAACAAAACAAAAAAGTTTTCATTATTCTTTTAGATTCTGACAGCCATTATTCTCTTTAACAGAGGAATTTCAAAATAATAATGAAATAATTAGGGACATTTTAAGCAGTCCCTACTACCCATCTGTCTTTCAAAGACAATAGACTTATTGGCTACTGACAAAAATGACAAATTTAATTATTAACTAAATTTCCCTAGTGCATAGATTAATCTTTAGAATAAGGCAGGTCCTTGGAAGTAACATAAATTCTTACAGGTCCACTGAGATCTCTTTTTATAAACTATTGTTGTATTATTAAAGGGAACCTAGAAGATTCACAAAATTAATTGATTTCTCTACATCTCGTGTTACTCCTGAGAATATACACATTCACTTGTGGAATATGACTGACCATAATTCTTATTTTCTGGTATCCACCCAACATCCCAGCCTTAATAGTTGTGCTTTTGCATCTTCCCAGAACTGTCTTCATACCAGAAATTTGAATTTCTTAGTTTTCTTAAAAGTTACATTAAAAAGTTGCTGTTTGTTTTGTCAGATGCTTAAAATAATTGAAAAGGAAAAATAGGAATAGATGAGGAAGGAAAGGAGAAAATACAGTTAAGATGACTTTAGTTGTTTTTAAATCTAGGTTGTCTTTGTCACATAATTAACCCCGGTAATAAGTACACTTGGTGTTTGTGTGATAAACCGAACTCTACAATACCTAGCCTCTGCTAATAACTTAAATAAAAAATCCCCACCTATTATTTTCACCTAAAATCCTAAAATCATTTTTTATTCCTGACATGGCACAATACTTGAAAGGACATAAACCTTATGTATAAACCAGATTATTTCCAGCACTGTGCACACATGAACCAAGGACCACTTTGTTGTATTTCTATAGCTACAGTAAGACAAATAGGCTGTATCATTGTCCTTTGGATTATTGTACCTTCATAGCTTAAATAATGAAAGAACACAGGCAAATTGAAGTAAGTCAAATAAAGAAATCAAGTTTCAAACTCTGCTTTACTATTATAATAATAAATTATATATAGATGCAGAAAGTCCATCTTTATTCCCTTGATCTACCACTCCCACTATTAGAAGCAGAATATCATCCTAGAAATGGTAACTGAAGTAATCCAATTGTTTAGACAAAAAATGAGCTGTGAAACTTAGCAGAAAGCAAATTATATTTTCATAGTCATTATTTGGATAAAACTAGATGATGAATTTGTGGAGATGAGATTACTAAATATGTACTAAATATGGACATTTTGCATGCACACTTAAGTACATGTGTTCCTTTTTGTAAGAGCATGAATCCCTAGTCGTCACATTTATTCCCTAGTCGTCCCACTTCTTCCCAAGCACAACAGATTGCCTCAGTGCTTGACATATTACTATGATAGCCATTAGTTATGTCTGATTTGCAAAAGTTCTTGATCATTTCCAGATCTATTTAAAAAAAAAAATAGCGCTGATAGTCTACCATGTCAAAATTCCCACTCTGTTATTAACATGTCCTGCCAGATGTCCCCAGTAATGTTTTGACTACAAAATGCTCTATTTCCTAATTTTAGAATGGAAAAATATTAACCCTTAGCATAGTAACCAGTGGAAATGATGCACAGGACAAATCAAGGAATTTTTTTCTGCCATTGTATTGTGCTGCCTTACAGCTCACTGAAATTAAAATCTTTAAAAATTGAGAGGAAAAAATGTCCTTCTCCATGCTTAATAAAATAATTGTAACAAAATAAAATTCTTAGTTTTTTTTCCTGTTTTGTAAAAAATAGCTTTTTGCATCGTCTAACATTAATTCTCCCATTGAGAGATGGTCGGAAGTCCACCACTGTGTTTGTTTTTAGATCAGTATAAATAGATACCTATCGGACAAAGCAAAGGTTTTGTCCTTCTAAAAGGTGAATGTGGAATTGATGGATGTTTTCTGCAAGTCATGTACAAATATTTTTTATTATTACTCAAATTTACCATGTTCCAAGGTGAAAACTGTACCATAGAAATTCAGGAAGAAAACTAAATCACAGAACATTTGAAGAGTTGCTCTTTTTTTTTTTTTGAAAGATGGTCAACTTATGAATAGACCTTAGGATTCCTTAATTTTCTTATTTATCAGACTAAGATAAAAAATCATGTATTCATTGTGATCAGGCATATTCAGTGGATGAGATAGGGCATGCAACTTTTTATTCCTGTGCATATTTTAGTTCATTCTGAATGATTTCAGTTAGGTTTTGCTCAATGGGTAATAAATATAAGAAATAAGGAGGAACATAAGGCAATTAAGGCAATTGGTATAATTAAGTTTAAGAGGAAATTAGGCATTTTTATTGCAAAAGAATGTTACATAGAAAATGGATTGAGTGCAAGGATAAGGGAGGTAGGTGAAGCTGATTTATTGTATGGAGGCAGGAGCAGGGAACAAGTGGCTATTTTCTACTCTGTAGTTTCTTATGTCTCACTGGGAGAACCTGTATTTTAAGATAATTATGTACAGTCATGAAAATGGTAACAGCTGCATTTTGGCAACGTGGCATGCAAATTACTAGCTCTATTCAGGCCATGTAAGCATGAATTGATGAGAGATTTGAGAGAGGAGCGTCAACAACTTCTGCTTGGTAGAACTAAGGAGCATTGAGAAAGTTAATCAGAGTATGATGACCTAGCACTGTCTGCAAAGGTTCCTGAATTCAAAAGAATCTGGAATTTTAGACCATATTCAAAAAATAGCACAGAGTTTACACATCTACATTGTTCAGTAACCTAATTTCTCATATAGGTTATATTTTCTTTAAGTTTCATTTACTGGGTTTAGCATGATCCGCATTTGAAACAGCTGCAAATGGTATATAATTAGGTCAGAATGTTTTGTTATCAGGATCCTCAGTTGCTTACATTGGCTTATGAAAAGGTCATTGTGTGAAAAGGGATCTGAATATCAAAGAGATTCCAGCTGGTTAGCTATTTTAATTATGCAGTGGAATCAGCTATTTCCCTGCCAATATCTAAAGTTACTTATGGAAAAGTTACTCAGAGGCTCTGTGAAGATACTCTTTTTGCATTCTTTTCATTGCATGTTGTAAATCCATATTTTTCAACTCTTCTGTATATTTAAAACTTCCTGTCAAATAATGTCTATCCATGCTTTCTCTCAACAGTAGTTATTGTGGGGCTATGATATACCTGACAATATGTATAATCCTCATTATCAAGGAATGTATAGTCTATTTTGGGAGGTGAAATATACAGTAATTATAAAGCACAAGATGAACCCCTCCAAGCATGTAATTCTAGTTTAGATTTTCTACACTTCTTAAAGCTCAATGTTTAGAATCCTGAAAAATCAGATTTTCTGTTATCTTCTTTTATCTCACCTATAATACTCAAATTTGCATTTTCTTCTAATCTTAAGAAAGGAAAAAGATGAAAAACAAAATTCAGGACTTCCCTTAACCCATGTTACTAAGCTTTGGGATGTTGCTCTGTGAATTTCATTAAATTTACAAGTTAAAAATAGCTGTCACATGCACCAGCAGTTAAGGTGTAGGAAGTTTTTAAGGGTTACATTAAGAAAAGTGGGAGAAATTAGTATTTCTTATAAATCAATTCAGTAAACAGTTAATTGGCAGGAAAGGGTTGACTGCTTGTCTTACAATTTAGGCAATAATTGCTTTGGTAGTGGGCAGAGCAGAAGGTGCTGTTGTTTTTTGCATAGGGGCCTGAGCTCAGTGTCCTTTATCATACCACACAATTGCTTTGCGTCCTTATGATGTTAGGACTTAGTAGGAGCCTGCTGGAATAATTAGGTTAGTAACATGGCAAGAAATATTTTATTTCTTGTTTCAGGACTTTGGCTGACAATATCAGTATATAACCCTGAATTTCAGAAAGTAAACTGAAGACCTGTCCTCAAATGTGATTTTTTTTCCTTTTTTTTTTCTTTATTTTTATTATTATTATTATTATTTTATTATTATTATTTTTTTCCTTTTTTTTTCTCTCTCTCTAATCTGGTCAAAAGAATGTCCTTTTTTTTTCTCTCTCTAATCTGGTCAAAAGAATGTCTTCGTTGTCCACCTCCCTCACCTTTGAGTTTTTCATGAATTCTATTTCTGGAATTCCATTCCTATTCTCTTCTGCCAATCCAGATCCCTTGTAACCTTTGATCTGGCTCAAGTTCCATCCTCCTTGAAGCTCACAGCATTGGTCTCTATTCTTGTCTTTAACTTCTTGGTGATCCCCAGAAGTTTATGTCTGGAATTCCCTCAATCTTTCCAGCAAATAACATAGGTACACAGATAACTTAAAGATCTACTTTTCCTGAAGTTCTGTGTTTGTTTGTAAGAATTTGGTTTGAGTATATAATTCCTATATAGATAACAATACATTATATATGCAAAAATAGATGGTTATTCTTGATCCTTGAATAACTCCTATAAAATAATATACATTTTCTTTAACAGTAATGTATTTCACCCATGGTATCTATAAAGCAAAAAAATGGCTGTTAGCAGAGTTATGCCATATGATAAGAGATCACTTGTGCTGGAAATACCTAAGTTCCTGAGGGACATACCATGGAACATGCCTGGCAAACCCAGCCTGGAAAGAATTTATACATAATAATACATACATACAAGTGAATTCCTGCTTATCTCTCAAAACCGAGTCAATTACTTGCTCATTTGAAAAACTACCTTTAGATCTTGACCACAACTCTAGGGACTAATTACTAGATTCTTATTTTACCATTCTATCTTGCATATAGCTTTAGTAAAGAACAAAGTACACATATTGGAAATCACTTATGACTTCTTTGTTAACTCAGTAAAACTCTGAGATCAAATACCGCACCTTTATTTGCTTAGTACAAATCAGTATTCAAAATATTCATTTAATAAACAAATTGGAAAAGGAATTTTGAAAACATTGTATTACTTACATATTTTAGATATGGGTATATTTTTCCTTGACTTTACTATAAGCACATCAGAATGTAAGAAAACTAAGTGGAACTAAAAGTGTTCATATGATTTAAAAATTGTTAATGTTTTTGTGCATTATATTTCCCCCTATAAGTTGATAAAGATAATGTGAAGGGATTTATTACTAAATGAAAATAGAAAAATTGAGGTATGGGGATTTTATTTTTTGTGTGGGCAAGTGGTGTTATTAGTCTCCATGGGGGTGGACACTAGTAAGTGCTATAGATTACAACCACTTCTATTTAATTCCTGTTGATTTTATTTTCAGAGCTGCTTCTTCACAGATTCAAAATATATGGCTATGTGGGGGAGGATAGAACATCATGGCTATAATGTTAAACACGGGCATATACATTCACAAAACCCACAAAACACAAAATGTGCTGAAGCAGCTGGAGTGTTCTTTTTTCTGATAGCAACTTAGAAGACAAGAGGATGAGCAAAGTTGGCAGTTGGATTATACTGAAAAAAGCAGAGCAATTCGTGCAAAGAATTTACTGTGAGTAGGTCTGAGACTGACATGTGCGATCACATTTTACCTCTATAAGCAGTGCAATGATTTTGAAATTAAAGTGACTAGATACACAAAAATATTAAGTTTGATAGCTCCACAAAAGACATTTCATACTTAAAAAAATGTGTGTGCTTCCACTTTAACCAAGCCCCATTGGAGAAATGTGGGTCAATGGTGATATTTAATTTGAAATACCAGTTTGGTATAAATAGTTTGGTTTTATGGTTTACTCTGTTTGTGAAGGGTAAAAAATATACATATATTACATATATATCGTATATATGTTATATATTATATATATCTATTAATATCTATCTATCTAAAAAACAACAAAAGCTCCTTTTCTGATGCAAATTGGCTCATTAGTGTACCCAGTGAAAGTTCAGCAAAATAAGTATAAATTTTCTCAAGTTTAATCACTGACATTTTCTAACCTCAGTTTTGATGAAAGATTAGGCAAAAAAAAAAAAAGATGATTCAAGGGTCTTGGTCATTTAGTAATAAATAAGACTATGATGTTACTAATACATTTGAATTACCTTTATTGCCTTAAATTCCCATTAACCACCTCAAAATGGGAATTTTGCTTAAATTGTAAGTCATATAAATTAAGCATTTATCTAATGTCGATTTTCATATTAAGGTGGGAGCTGTTTCACTGAGCCTGAATATTCTACTACACCTTCAAATGGAGTAATCATAGCAACACAGTATGCATGTACCACTCAGATGCCACGAATTTAGGAATATTAATAAATGTTCTGCCAACCCCAAAGATGCATGGGGTCTGAAAAGAAAAATATACAAGATAAAATAGTTGAGGAAAGTTTTACCTTCTTTCACTGAACCAGAAATACAGAAACATAAATGAAGAGTGGGGGAATCCAGAGTTATTGGCTTGAAATTTTCACTAGTATCTCTATTTGAATATTTATTTGAAAGATAAAACTTCAAGGAACATGGACTAATTAGGGTAATTAGACAATAATCAATATGTTGCACTGGAGAATGGGGGCAGACAGGATGCACAAAAGCAATGTCCTGTGAAATTATACTTCTTTGTATATTGTTTAAGATACATGAAGCATTATAAACAATTTTCAATTATGTAGGAAAAAAATTATCCTACACTTAAATAGCTGTGTTAATATGTTGTATGCAGTACATCCTCAATCCAACAGTCATGTTATACAATCAAATGATTGCTAAAAAATATCAATAGGTCAGTAGTTCAAGGTCTTATCATATGTTTACTGTTTGGGCTCCTAATCTCTCTATATCTAAACACAGAGATTATAAAATATAAATAGAAAAATTAATATAATTCCACTAAAATGCATTTTTCATGTAACTAAAACAAACAAAAAGAAACCATATGTGGAAGGCAAGTCATATTAAAACATTGAGCATAATAGGTTCCCATCAAGATACAGGTATAGGTGGCTCAGAGTCTACACCTATGATGTACCCCATATAAAATAGTGCTTCAGGGCCAAGTTCATTGTTTGACACCAGAATTTGAGATTGGGGAATAGACTAATTATCTGCATCTTTTCTGCTTTTGCTTACATTGACTGACTTGAATATTTTCTCTCTTGGCCTTGAATTTCTTGCTTCTTTTTGTATCTTGCTTTCCTTATTTTCCCCTCCAGATATTTTATGAAAAAGAACAGTAGAGACTGAAGTCAATGATATATATCTCAAGATCAATCAGGGGCATGCCTCTGATGCTGTGCTGTCCAATAGCACAGCCACATGTGGCTGTGTATAGTTAAATTTAATTAAATTTCAATGAAACTAAAATTTCCCAGTTGTACCAGCTGCATTTCTAGTGCTAAATAGCCATGTGTGTCTAGGGACTATCATATTGGACAGTGCAAATATAAAATATTTTCATTATCACAGAAAGTTATATTGGACAGCACTGCTCTGATGAGTTTAAAACAAAGTAAAATGTTGTGTATTGACCAACTTGTTTAATGGTTAGTGTGAAAATAACAGTTTCTCATAACTTCTTATATCATGACCAGAACTGGAAGTCCTTCCATTATTTTCTCAATGCATGCTCAGAGTTCTCTTTTCTTGAGTGTGTAGATCAATAGGCATATTTAGTTAAATTGTCTTCTATTATTTTATAATTTTATTTTTATTTTTTACATTTAACACTTGTAGCTATAATATAGTTTTGAATACAATAATTTTATTGCTAATGTGCTTTTACTGTTTAAAATCAAGTATTCCAACACAATCGAATATACAGTATTTTTTCCTTTATGTTTTTATGCCACTATATTATATACCAAATTTTTATAAACATTAGGGTCTAACTGTTAGCATTAGAGTTATCCTTCAATTTTATTTTTTAAACATTTTTTTTTTGATGTGGACCATTTTTAAAGTCTTTATTGAATTTGTTACAATATTGTTTCTGTTTTATGTTTTTTGGTTTTTTGACCACAAAGCATGTGAGATCATAGCTCCACCAGGGATCAAACCCACACCCCCTGCATTGGAACGTGAAGTCTTAACCACTGGACCACCAGGGAAGTCCCTTTCAATTTTAATTTCAATATCATATTCATTTTATTATTGTAGTTTGATAATACTTTTTAATAACCAATATCATAGCCCACATTATTTTACTGTATTTTCAATAATTTTTAATATTTTCAAGGGTAGTCTCTTGTTTCTTTTTTTTTCTTCAGAAAAATTTTAGAATCACTCTCTGAAGCCTCATTTCCTTCACGGTAATGAACAAGCAAATACAAATAATGGATATTTTTATTAAAAATGAATACATTTCTGAAATAATTTGAAAAAATACATGGTTCTACTTTTATCCCAAACATGCTTTATTTATCTCATATCTATTTATGTTCTTAATGAATGATATCTTTAAGGTTTTGTACATTTAGTGTATTTTGAATGAGATCAATTTCTAATTTCTAATTGGTTATTTTAAGAAAGAAACTTTTTTTAAAATTTCACAATATTTACTTTTTGTCCAATTTCCTGATCTCTTCTTTTTGGTGAAATTTTAAAATTTTCTTTTAGTAGAGAGCTATATAATTAATTAATGATAATTGACTCTTTTATGCTCCTGCCACTCTGCCTTCTACTAAATGTTTGGGCTTGATGTAAACACATATGTGCAGAGTGTTGTCATACAACGGACAGGGTATATGAAAACATGTACACTTTTATCAATGCTGTCATTAAAAGGTGCTCATTTTTTTTTGGAGTATTTATCTCCAGTTGTAAATTTATAGTTATTCAATTATTTGAATAATACAGAATATTCCTGTCCCTAGATTATAATTGTATGAGTATGGGCAGATGTCTCGTTAAGCCATTTTATCTCCAGTGCCCAACATAGTCATGGTCCTGATAAACATTAGCGGCTCAGTATTTATTCCTTTGAATGTGTAAGTCACCCAGCAGATAAGCTTGTCTTTAGTAGGGGATCCCTTTGAAAAATAGTGAGCAGTGATAGAATTGTACTGACATCATTAGCCAGTCTGTTTTACACGTAGATGAGTGTCTCCATTAGATAATTAGTCACATTCTTGTGTCATAAATTATCGAAAAAGCAAAATCTGTTCAACTTAGATTTATTTTTGCACTTTATTATTTCATATACTAGTTAATACTTTTAAAAATAATTTATATTTTCAGAAACTTACATTTTATTTTTTATTTAAAAAATTTTTTTCTGGATTTATTTATTTTTTTGACAGAAGACATCTTATTTTATTTATTTTTATACAGCAGATACTTATTAGTTATCTATTTTATACATATTAGTGTGTATATGTCAATCCCAATCTCCCAATACATCCCACCACTCCCCGCACCCCCCTGCTTTCCCCCCTTGGTGTCCATATGTTTGTACAGATATATTTTTAAAAAGTAACTCACATAAGTTGAATACATTTAAATAATGTTTTTATGTTTCTTTGAATAATAAAAAATATATTGAATAAATTGGAAATAATTTCTGTTAAGAAAACTAGTTCATAAACTTAGAAACTGTCTTACCTTACCAACAATGTGTAATATTCATTGGAAAGTCTACATTCCTGTCCTATCTAGTTGTGAAATTTTGTCAAGGAAGCAAAGATACACAGACTACAGAAATTGAAAAATGTATACTTCCTGATTTTTTTAGGATCCAATTTTACCTTGAGAATCTAAGACTCAAAGATCTCTCTTCTCTTGGACATCAGCCACATTTACAGAGGGTTAGAAACCCGGGTGTCTACTTCATTATAATCTTGATGGAGACACTTTTCTCTATTATCTTGATTACCACTATATTCCGAAGACATAAACCATACCTGGTATATAGAAGCGTTAGTAAATATATGGTGGAAGAATTAATAGAGAAAGCTGAAGTAAGTCAGGAAGAAGATACAAAAGGAGAGAGAGAGAGAGATGCTTCAGTAATCAAAGGAAAGGTGAGTTTCAAAACAGGTGAGTGGTCAATCATGTGAAATCCCCATGGGATGTCAAGTAAAATGAAGACTTAAAAGTTTCACTGGCTTTAGTAACTCTAATTTAGCGAGAGGAAGCTTAGTGATCGAGTGTGAGTTAACATCATATGGTGATGAATCGGGAAGAAAATTACTGAAAAAATGGAGACAGCTGCAATCAGCAACTAATGTCCAGAGTGAAACATCTTTTCCCCCCTCAATCTCAGCAAGCAAAAATAACAACCACTAGCCCTCAACTCAAAGGTCTTTCCATAATTTGACTTCATAGAAAGTTAAATCATTTCTAGGAATGTTTCTTCTTTCCTCAAACTTTGTCTTGGTTTTTCTACCCTCCCTGAAGTCATGCAAAACATTGCAGCATTCCTTGGTGTGTATGACATGGGCATGTTTTTGTTTTAGAACACTTAGCTGAGGAAACCACATCAAGAAATATGTAATAAAAAACCTACTTTTCAATGCAACACATGGTGTATCATACAAGAATCAAGGTTGGGCTGAAAAGCAGAGTATTTTTTTCCATAAAGACTTTTTCCTTGTGGATACATAGCTTTGTTCACATGTAGAAGATAAATTTAAGCTTTGATAGTATGTCTCAGAGCCTCTTCATGAATAATGCTATTCTACACCTTAGATTGCTTACAAGTGTTTTCTTGCCAATTAATTAATATCTTGTCCTGAAGTCATGGTAACTTCCAGTTTTGGTCCCTGAGCACTTGTCCTCTGGTCCCATGTCCCAGTTTCAGCCTATGCACTCCTCAGATCTCTGAAAATATGCTAACAGAACAAGAGTTTCTAAAGTCCTTTCATTTTAAACCATTAATAAAACTAAAGCCCATTGACACACTCCCTCCTATTACTGTTAACATGCTTTTACAGATGCTTTTAAGAGAATACCAAATGTCAAGTAGAGAAAGTCAAAAAATGCTGTGAGCTGGATCCACTAAAAAATTTGTTTTTTAACTTGATCCAGTAGTCTTTTTACTGCTTCAGTTCTTTGATTATTCCTATTTAACTCATACTGAATACCCCTTAAAAGTTACTTTTATTGAATTATAGTTGATTTACAATATTGTATTAGTTTTACATGCACAACAAAGTGATTCAGTTTTATATGTATATATATTTTTCAGATTATTTTCCATTATACATTATTACAAGATACTGAATATAGTTCCCTGTGCTATATAGTAAATTTTTGTTGCTTATCTATTTTATGTATAGTAGTTTATATCCATTAATCCCATACTCCTAATTTATCCCTCCCACCTCCATTTCTCCTTGGTAATTATGTTTGTTTTCTATATCTGTGAGTCTGTTTCTGTTGTGTATAGAGATCCATTTATATATTTTTTAGATTCCAAATATAAGTGATAAAATATATTTGTCTTTCTCTGACTTGCATCACTAAGTATAATATGCTGTAGATCCATCTGTGTTGCTGCAAATGGCAATATTTTATTCTTTTTTATGGCTGCATAATATTTTATTGTGTATGTATACCACATCTTCTTAAGTCAATCATCTGTTGATAGACCCTTGGGTTCTTTCCATGTCTTGGCTATTGTAAATAGTGCTGCTATGAACATTGGAGTACATGTACCTCTTCAAATTAGAGTTTTTGTCTTTTTGGATATATACCCAGGAGTGGGATTGCTGGATCATATAGTAGCTCTATTTTTAGTTTTTTAGGGAACCTCCATACTGTTCTCCATAGTGGCTGCACCAAATTACATTCCCACCAATAGTGTAGGAGGGTTCCCTTTTCTCCACACCCTCTCCAGCATTTTTTTATTTGTAGACTTTTTGATGATAGCCATTCTGACTGGTGTGAGGTGATACCTCATTTTGGTTTTGATTTGCATTTTCTAATAATTACTGACGTTGAGTATCTTTGCATGTGGCTGTTAGCCATCTGTATGTCTTCCTTGGAGAAATGTCTATTTAGGTCTTCTGCCCATTTTTTGATTGAGCTGTTTGTTTTTTCAGTATTGAGTTGTATGAGCTGTTTGTATATATTGGATATTAACCAAATATCTTGTCCATGGCATCATTCACTAATATTTTTTCCCATTCCATAGGTTGTCTTTTTGTCTTATTGATGGTTTCCTTTGTTGTGCAAAAGCTTTTAAGTTTTATTAGGTCCCATTTGTTTATTTTTGCGTTTCTTTCTATTGCCTTGGGAGACTGATCTAAGAAAATATTGCTACGATTTATGTCAGA
This sequence comes from Eubalaena glacialis, assembly GCF_028564815.1. Classification (NCBI taxonomy): domain Eukaryota; kingdom Metazoa; phylum Chordata; class Mammalia; order Artiodactyla; family Balaenidae; genus Eubalaena; species Eubalaena glacialis. Next base: position 51,443,760 of record NC_083721.1, read on the forward strand.
GAAGTTTTTGTCATTGTTCTCTTCTAGCAGTTTCATGGTGTCATGTCTTATACTTAGGTCCTTAAGCTACTTTGAATTTATTTTTGTATATGATATAAGGGAGTGTTCTAATTTCATTGATTTAAATGTATCTCTTCAGCTTTACCAACACCACTTGTTGAAGAGATTGTCTTTATCCATTTGTATATTCTTGCCTCTTTTGTCATAGATTGACTGTAGGTGTGTGGGTTTATTTTGGGGCTCTTTAGTCTCTTTCATTGATCTATATGTCTGTCTTCTGCCAGTACAATGCTGTTTTCATTACTGTAGCTTTGTACTATTGTCTGAAGTCTGGAAGGGTTATGCCTCCAGCTTTGTTCTTTTTCCTCGGGATTTCTTTGGCAATTCTGGGTCTTTTGTGGTTCCATATACATTTTAGGATTACTTGTTCTAGTTCTGTGAAAAATGTTATGGGTATTTTAATAGGAATCACATTAAATCTGTAGATTGCTTTTGGTAGTACAGCCATTTTAACAATATTCTTCCAATCCAAGAGCATCGGATGCCTTTTGATTTCTTTGAAATATCTTCAATTTCCTTTATTGATGTTTTGTAGTTTTCAATGTATATAGGTCTTTCACCTTTTCAGTTCAGTTTATTCATAGGTATTTTATTTTTGCAATGCAGTTTTAAATGGAAATGTGTTTTTAACTTACTCTTTCTGGTATTTCATTATTAGTGTAAAGAAATGCAACAGACTTCTGTATTTTAATCCTGTATCCTATAACCTTGCTGAATTCATTTATTAGTATTAATAGTTTTTGTGTGAAGACCTTAGGGTTTGCTACATAGAGTATCATGTCATCTGCAAATAGTGACAGTTTTACCTCTCCCTTTCCAATTTGGATTCCTTTTCTTTTTCTTGTCTGATTGCTGTCACTAGGACTTCCAATACTATGTTGAATGGAAGTGATAAGAGTGGACATCCTTGTCTTGTTCCTAAATTTAGTGAGAAGGCTTTCAGCTTTGCACCATTGAATATTATGTTGACTGTTGTAAATGGCTTTTATTATGTTGAGATGTGTTCCCTCTATACTCACTTTGGTGAGAGTTTTTATTATGAATGGATGTTGAATTTTGTCAAATGCTTTTTCCACATTGATTGAGATGATCACTTGGTTTTTATCTTCCCTTTTGTTAACCTGCTTATCACATTGCTTGATTTGTAAATGGTGAACCATCCTCGCAACTCTGGAATTAATCCTACTTGATCATAGTATATGATCTTTTTTATGTATTATTGGATTTGGTTTGTTAATATTTTGTTGACGATTTTTGTATCTATATTCATCAAAGATATTGGCCCCATGATATTCTTTTTATGTAATGTCTTTTTCTGGTTTTGGTATCAGGGTGATGGTGGCTTCATATAATGCTTTTGAGAGTGTTCCCACTTTTCAACCTTTTGGAATAGTTTGAGAAGGATAGGTATAAGTTCTTCTTTGTATGTTTGGTAGAAATCCTCAACTGAAGCCGTCTATTCCTGGATTTTTGTTTGCAAGGATTTTTTTTTTTTTTTTTAATTACAAATTCTGTTAAACTTCTTGTGATCAGTCTCTTCAAATTATCTGTTTCTTGACTCAGTTTTGGCAGGCTGCATGTTTCTAGAAAATTGTCCATTTTTTATAGGTTGTCCAGTTGTTGGCATATAACTGTTCATAGTATTCATTTATGATTATTTGCATGTCTGTGGTATCAGTTGTTATTTCTCCTCTTTCATTTCTTATTTTGTTTATTTAGGTCCTCTCTCTTTTTGTTATTGGTGAGCCTGACCAGAGGTTTGTCAGTTTTGTTTATCTGTAAGAAAAAATGTCTCTTGGTTTTATGGATCATTTCTATTGTTTTTTAATCTCTATTTATTTCCTCTCAGATCTTTATTATTTCCTTTTTTCTCCTGACCTTGGGTTTTGTTTTTTTTTCTAATTGTTTTAGGTGGTAACTTAGGTTGTTTATTTGAGATTTTTCTTGTTTCTTGAAGAAGGCTTGTATCACTATCAACTTCCCTCTTCGAACTGCTGTTGCTGCATCCCATATATTTTGTAAAGTTATGTTTTCATTTTTGTTCATCTCAAGGTATTTTCTGATTTCTTCTTTGATTTCATCGTTGACACCTCTTTTTTTAGTAGCATGTTGTTTAGTCTCCATCTGTTTGTTCTTTCCCCTTATTCATCCTGTGGTTGACTTCTAGTTTCATACTGTTGTGGTCAGAGACGATGGTTGAAGTGATTTCTATCCTCTTAAATTTGTTTTGTGACCTATTATGTGGTCTATCCTAGAGAATATTCCATGTGCTCTTGAAAAGAATGTGTACTCTGGGTTTTTTGGACATATTGTCCAATAGATATCAATTAAGTTCAAATGGTTGTTTGTGTAATGTAGGACCTCTGTTGCCCAAATGATTTCCTATCTGGATCATCTGTCCATTGATGTCATTGGGGTGTTAAAGTCTCCTACTATTATTGTATTCCTGGTCAATTTCTCCCTTTTTGTCTGTTAGTATTTGTTTTATATATTTAGGTATTCTTGTATCAAGAACTTATTTGTTAACAAGTGTAATTTCTCATATTGATCCCTTTATCATTATATAATGTACTTCTTTTTCTTTATGGCCTTAGTTTTAAAGTCATTTTGTCTGATATTTCTATTCCTGCTTTTTTGTCATTTCTATTTGCATGAAATACTTTTTTCCATCCCTCACTTCAATCTGTGTGTCTTTTACCCTGAAATGCGTCCTTTGTAGGCAGCATACCATAGGTTCTTGTTTTTTAATCCAATCTGCCACTCTGCCTTTTGATCAGAGGATCATTTAGTCCATAGATGTTTAAAGTAATTACTGATGAGTATGTACTTATTGCCATTTTAAACCTTGTTTCTCTGTTGTTTTTGTAGTTCTTTTTTGTTCCTTTCTTCTTTTTGTTTTTCCTTTTGTGGTTTGATGGTTTTCTTTTGTAGTAAGCTTGAGTTGCTTTATTTTCATTTTTTGTGATTGTGTTGTATGTTTTTGATTTGTGGTTACCTGAACTATAAGTATGTTGACCCATAACTATATCAACTTACTTTAAATTGTTGGGCCTACAAGTTCAAACATGTTCTAGAGCATCTATATGTTTATACTCCCCTCCCCCACATTTTGTGATTTCACTGTCCTATTTTACATCTTCATGCTTATCTTTTTGCTGTTAACTGTAGTTACAATAGCTTTTACCAAAATTTTTGATTGTTTTTTAATCTAGGTACTGGCTTATTTAAGTGGTCTTCAATCCTTTTATATGTTTTTCTTTCCTATTGTGATTTTCCCTTTCCTGTAGATTCTTGGTTCTTTTTGCTTTAGAGAAGATCTTTCAATATTTCTTTTAGGGTAGGTTTAGTATTGCTGAATTCTTTTAGTTTTTGCTTTTCTGGGAAATTCTTTATGTGTCATTCTTTTCTAAATTATAATCTTGCTGGGTTGAGTATGCCAGGTTGCATGTTTTTTCCCTTTCAGAACTTTGAGTATATCATGACTCTCCCATCTCACCTGCAAAGTTTCTGCCAAGAAATCAACTGATAGCCTTATGGGGGTACCCTTGTAACTGAATTTGTTTTTCTCTTGCTGTGTTAAGAATCCTCTCTTTTGGGGGGGGTATTTTGTTGGGGGCCCTCTGTGCTTCCTGTACGTGGTTGTCTGTTTCCTTCTTTAGGTTTGGCAAGTTTTCAGCCATAATTTTTTCACATACATTTTTAATCCCCCCTCTCTCTCTGCTTCTTCTTGAAACCCTATTAAGTGTAGGTTGGCACACTTTTTATTATCCATCAATCTTGTTTGTTTCTTCCATTTATTTTTCATTTGTCTTTCTGTCTGCTGTTCTGACTGGGTTATTTCTATTATTCTATCTTCCAGATCACTTATTTGTTCTTCTGTGTTATTTAGTCTGCTATTCATTGCTTCTAGATTGGGTTTTTTTTTTTTTTTTATCTTGGCTATTGAAGTGTGTAACTTTGATTGGTTCCTAATTCCTTGTTATAGTGATCTGCATTTCTATTGATTATCTTTCTTAATTCCTTCAGCTCTTTTATTCCCTCCTTTTTGAACTCTGGGTCTAGTAGACTGGTGAAGTCTGTTTCATTACTTGTTCTTTAAGGGGATTTCTCTTTTTATTGGGGGTAGTTCTTCTGCTTTTTCATTTTATTTGACTTTTTCTGTCTCTAGGAATTTAGGAGAAATGGTTACCTACTGTGGTCTGGAAGCAGTGTTTTTATGTGGGACTGTCCCTGTTTAGACTGTGGAAGGCCATTATTTTTGGAGCAAGAGCTGGTTTTGTTATGGATGCCAGCCATGTATTTCCTCGGAGTGTGCTGGTGATTGTCCCTTTGATGGAGGTGTGATTGCTGTTGTGCCATCCAGAGCCTGCATGGAGTGTGGGGTGGGGCCTCCTCTTTGCTCTGTGGCTCTCACTGTCCTGTTGGGGGCAGGATCTGCTCCCCAGTTGTTGGAGTAGAAGCCCTAATGGTCAGGTTTGATTAGTCTCTGTTGCCCTTGAGTGCATGCCTTGACCCAAAGGGGGTGACTGCTAAAGCAAGAGAGGCCCCTGTGATCACAGTGAACCTATGCACTGCTTGTGCATGTGCCTGCAGTTCTTCCCAGAGCAACCCAAGGTTTGTGTTCTTTTCTTCATTGTGTTCATCCAAGACCCAGTGCTAAGCTATGGTGTGGAGTAGGCTGGGTTGGGGGCCTGGGCACTGTGGCTGCAGGAGGTCTGCCCTAGATCTAGCTCAAAACTGCAGTGTGGAGTGGGGTAGAGCCAGAGTACTCTCTCTGGAAATGAACCACATAAGTACACCTGCCCAGGGCCTGTCTTTCTGAGACTCAGTGCCCAGCTGCTGCATGTTGCTGTGGTGCCACCCAGTGGGTGTGCTGACAGTTGGCTCCACAGTGGGTGCTTGTGCCACCATGCACACACTGACAGTGTGCTCCAAGGTTCCCTCTGGACCACACCCCAGGTAGCTACCAGCACAAGTCTCTCTCTACCCTAATTATCTAAGCCAGCACATGTGCACTCCTCCCAAGTGGAGTCTAATTTTCTCCAACCCCTCTATCTGTCCCAGCAGATTTCCCAGCAGGCAAGGGGGGCTCCCCAGGGCAAGGGTCTGCCCCTGTGGTATTTCTCTTCCTTACAGATCCCTCCCAGGGCTGTCAGTCCCATGCTGATGCCCTTCTCACTACCCCCCTTCCATCCTAACCAGTTATGTGGAGATCTTTCTTGTAGCTTTGGTTGTGTAGGAGATCTTCTGCCAATTTCCAGTCAGTTTTCTGTGATAATTGTTCCACATATAGATGTATTTTTGATGTGTTTGTGGGGGGAGGTGAGCTCTATGTTCTCCTACTCTGCTGTCTTGATCTCTACTCCCTCTTTAAAAGTTTTTAAGGAACATTTACCAATGTACCAAACTTGATTAGCTTTTATTATCAGGAAACTTCTACATCACTAAAATTGAAAGCTGGTATGTGTTTCCTTAAGTCCTCTTCAGTTACAAATCATTTTAACCTAGTTTATGATAGAGAACACACATAGAAAAGTGAGTACAAAACAATGTGCCTCTCATGAATACTAATGTACAATACTAATATAACTATCAGCAAGTTCAAGACATCAAACATTGCCTGTAACTGAGAAACCCCAGCAGGTTGTTTACTAATGACTTCCCACCAATATAAGCACTACCTTGAATTATTTTGGTCATCACGTCTTTACTTTAAAAAACATTATACATAAGCATGAAACATTAAACATTATGATTTAGTTTATCTGGTTTTTTAATAACTACTCAATATCTGTCACTCAATATTTGGGTGACAGTTTTTTCAAAGTTTATTCCATTTATTGCTGTACAGTGGTTTTTTTAAACATCTTTATTGGGGTATGATTGCTTTACAATGTTGTGTTAGGTGTATAACAAAGTGAATCAGCTATATGCATACATATATCTCCATATCCCCTCCCTCTTGCACCTCCCTCTCCCACCCTCCCTATCCCACCCTTCTAGGTGGTCACAAAGCACCAAGCTGATCTCCCTGTGCTATGCAGCTGCTTCCCACTAGCTATCTATTTTACATTTGGTAGTGTATATATGTCAGTGCTACTCTCTCACTTCATCCCAGCTTACCCTCCCCAAGTCCTCAAGTCCATTCTCTACATCTGCGTCTTTATTCCTGTCCTGCCCCTAGGTTCATCAGAACCATTTTTTTTTTTTTTTTTAGATTCCATATATATGTGTTAGCATACAGTATTTTTTTTTCTCTTTCTGACTTACTTCCCTCTGTATGACAGACTCTAGGTCCATCCACCTCACTACAAATAACACAATTTTGTTTCTTTTTATGGCTGAGTAATATTCCATTGTATATATGTGCCACATCTTCTTTATCCATTCATCTGTCTATGGACACTTAGGTTGCTTCTATGTCCTGGCTATTGTAAATAGTGCTGCAATGAACATTGTGGTACATGTCTCTTTTTGAATTATGGTTTTCTCAGGGTATATGCCCAGTAGTGAGAGTGCTGGGTCATATGGTAGTTCTATTTTTAGTTTTTTAAGGAACCTCCATACTGTTCTCCATAGTGGCTGTATCAATTTACATTCCTACCAACAGTGCAAGAGAGTTACTGTTTAATTACACAAATATATCATTTTCTTATCCATTTTACTCTTGTTGAAAATATAGGTTGTTTCTACTATTGGGCTCATGAATAATGTAGCTATGAATATTCTTGTCTGTTAGTGTAAATGAATATAAATTTCTACTATGTATATTCTTGGAGTTAAACGTCTGAGTCATAGGTGTACAAATATTTAGTTTCTGAAGGTGATGTCAAAAGGTTGTCCAAAGTGATTTTACCAATTTGCACTCTTATGAGCAGTGTATGAGAATTCCCCTTTCTCTACATTTGAACTAACACTTAGTATTTTCATTAATCTTTAGGTAGTTTTATCATATTGTGCTTTTAATATGTACTTCTGTAACTGTTAGTGAGGCTGATGTTGACAAAAAATTAATCAGTAGTCGATCTAAGAAAGAAATGGAAAATTTTATTCAAGTCAGCCTGAGGATTATAACCCTGGAGACAGTCTTTCAGAAAGCTCTGAGGACTGTTCATCTGTTAGAGGTCAAAGCACAGTTATATTAGTTTTTGAGACAAAGAGTTATACATGAAATAACGTATTATTGACAGTTTACACAATCAGATCCACACACACAAAGCAATTAGTGGGTCATGGGTCATTGTGACCCCTTACAAGATTAAGGAGGAAGGTTATCTTCTAAGGAGTTGTGATCCTTTATGAGACTAAGAAGAAATGTTATCTCCTAAGGAGGTCTGGTTAGTGCAGATGTACAATGCACACTAAGGGGGAGGGAAGAAGCCCTAATGGGCAAAGAAAAATTTTGTATTTTAGTTTTTCTTGTCATAAAATATGAATTGTATTTCATCACTGAACACTTTTGCATAGGTTGCTTGACATTATATATCATCTTAATGAAATAGTCAAGTCTTTTGTCTCTTTTTCTATTGGGTTATTGTGATATATAGAATTTATTTTTATATTCTATATTCAAATGCTTAGTTATTTGCTTTGAAAATATGTTCTCCCTTTAGATAACTTGTTAAAATTGTCTTGAAATTTTTTAAGTTTTTCCTTTCTCACTTAAGTCCTTAATCCATGTGCTTTTTGTTGTTGTTTGTTTTTGTACATAACATAAGAAAGTTTTGCTCTAAAAATATTGTATACTATATATATTAATAGTCCATCCTTTTCCAATGAGCTGCCGTGTCATCTTTGTCAAATATAAAATTTTCATAGATTTAATTCCAGTTGTCTGTTGCTGCATCACAAAGCACCCCAAAACTTAATAACATATTTAATATTATTTATTAACAATTTTGCCTCTATTACCTTTTTTATACTGTGCTTTCTATTTGTGTGTGTGTGTGTGTGTGTGGTATGTTTAACAAGATTTTATTAAATTTATGAGATAAGAATTCCTCTTTAATATTCTGGAAGAGTGAGTAATACTGGAATCATTGCTTTCTTGTCTTTCCGTTAGTACAAATGTTTTTTGCCTGTAAAATATTACAAGCTCTGGTTTTATGTATAGAGTCATTGGTTCACTTTTTTAATGATTATAAGACCATTCATATTTTATATCTATTTGATTAATTTTTATATATTTCATCTAAGTTTTAAGTTAAAAATCCATTCTTCTATTGACATTTTAATTTATGCTGTGTAACTGCTATGCCCCATTTTTCTTTCCTCCTATTGTTTATTTGATCATTTCCCATTTTAAAAAATTATTATTTATTTATTTTATTTTTGGCTGTGTTGGGTCTTTGTTTCTGTGCGAGGGCTTTCTCTAGTAGTGGCAAGTGGGGGCCACTCCTCATCGCGGTGCATGGACCTCTCACCATCGTGGCCTCTCTTGTTGCAGAGCACAGGCTCCAGACACGCAGGCTCAGTAGTTGTGGCTCACGGGCCTAGTTGCTCCGCGGCACGTGGGATCTTCCCAGACCAGGGCTCGAACCCATGTCCCCTGCATTAACAGGCAGATTCTCAACCACTGCGCCACCAGGGAAGCCCCATTTCCCATTTTTTTTGATTAATATTGCCAGTTATCTGTCACATTTATTAAACTTTCTATAAATCCAATTTTTCGCTTTCTAAATCTTCTCTATTGTATCCTAATATTATCAAATTATTTTTTTTACCTTTGGTTCGGTGTATAGATTATTCATTTTTATCCTTTCTTTTTTGCAAATATGACTTTTAATGCAACACATTTTTATCTGAATTGCCTTCTAGCTTCCTCCCACAAATGCTGATATTTGTTTCATTTGTTGTTATTTATTTCTAATATAATTTGTTAGAACAATTTTAAATTAAAAGTTATATTCTCTCCACATTTTGGAAATATTATTCATTGCTCTCTGGCTTACATTTTTTGACATTAATATTTAATATATTTTTTCTCCTTATGTCAATTTATAAGTTTCTCTTTGGTTTTGGTTTCCTACGCATGCACTAAAATGTGTCCAAGTGACAATTTGTTTTGTTTGGATTTCTCAGCTTTCTGAATATGAACCTTTTATGAATTCTGAAAATATTTATTTTTAACCAGTATCTTTGTAGCCATCCTTTCTTGCCATTCTCTCAATTTTGTCGTTCTAGAAATCCAATTAAAAATTGAGTTAGGCATTTTTTCAGCCCCTCCACTATGATCATTTCCTCTTATGTTTCCCATCTCTTCATCTCTCTTTACAGCACGTTAATTAATTCCTCATGTCTTGATTCCAAATTACTAATTTTCTTTTCAGCTATGTGTAATATGATTTGGACTCATATTGAATTTTAAATTGCAATAATTTTGTGTCATATTTCTAGAAGTTCTCTGTTTTATAAATTTGCCTGATTATATTTATTAGATAATTAATCTTTATTATCTTTACATAATAAACATACTTGTCTTATATTCAATACAAGGGAATTTCAGTATTCTGTAGTTTTTGCAAGTCTGATTTTCTTTACTTCTCTCCCTCCCCCTCCCTTTTTTTCTCTTTCTTCCCGTACCATCCCTCTCTCCCTCCTTCCCTCTCTCTCTATCTCCCTATTTTTTCTCTCTCCCCACCCAGCCCTTTCATTCATTCTTTCTTTGAACTTTGCTCATTGTGGTTTTGTATGAGTTAGGTGATTTTAGTTGTGGTTTATATTCTGTTGAACTCTTTATATATGGAAATGTTTAAGACTTAAAATCATTCCTCTGAAGATAAAAGTAAATGTACTGTATTTAATATAATTAAATGAATTAATTGATTTTGTCACAGAGAAATTAGAAATTCCAGATCCCATGTGCAATGTTACATTTGAGAATTTTCTAATATTTTGGTTTTCTTTTGTTTTTTATTTTGTTTAATGATCCACCATATCAAAGACAAAACAGATATATACCTATACTATCTCCTTCAGAGTTCATCTTTAAAATATATTTTCCCTATCAGTGGTGTCTCATTTCTAGGAAAAGATCTCTAATCAGGATTTCTTCCTCATTATTCTGTAGTATTTTCCTGTGTTGTCTGCATTTATAGCCTTTTAAAATTTATGCTTTGCACACCTAAGAATTGAAGATGCTTCCAGGTTTTATAGGGGCTCCACTGAAGAGGGAATGTGTGACCTTTATACAACCAAAGAGAGATGGCACTGTTGTTTCCACCACCAGAGAGTTGCATGTCTTGGCCAATTCACTCAGCCTTTTCAAACTACAGATTTTTTCATAAGCAAAATGTCAGTGATAACACTTAACTTACTGTAGTTTTTTTTTTAATTAATTAATTGATTTTATTTTATTTTTGGCTGTGTTGGGTCTTTGTTTCTGTGCGAGGGCTTTCTCTAGTTGTGGCAAGTGGGGGCCACTCTTCATCGCGGTGCATGGGCCTCTCACTATCGTGGCCTCTCTTGTTGCAGAGCACAGGCTCCAGACGCGCAGGCTTAGTAGTTGTGGCTCACGGGCCTAGTTGCTCCGCGGCATGTGGGATCTTCCCAGACCAGGTCTCGAACACGTGTCCCCTGCATTGGCAGGCAGATTCTCAACCACTGCGCCACCAGGGAAGCCCTTACTGTAGTCTTAATCATATGAAATGATAACTTTTTAAATATAGGTACTCCATGAATATTAGTTCCCTTCCTTTACTTGGACTGCTGGCCTACTTCCTTCTCCCCAAATTCCTATCCTTTGCCTCTTTTCTTTCATTAGTATCTTCGTGGTTTTTTCTTCAGAGATAATCACTTTACTATCATCACTACCCACTTCATTCCCAAGTATGCACTATACCCTCAGCCCTTGCCTGCCTTATCTTCCCTGTGCCCCATAAGAATATGCTAATTCCTTTCTGGAACTAGTGTAAATATGTCTATAAATGCATGTCTCTTATTCGATATTCTAATATTTCCCTGGTTCCTTTACTCTTAATGTCAGGGACCATATTTTATTTGTCTTTGCATTTACAGCTCATTGTGTAATGTCTGCAGAGTATAATTACTTAATAAATTAGGTAGCATCATACAGTAAGGTTATTGAGAGCATAGGTTTTGTAATTGGATATATGTGTACTGAAATCAGGAATCTTCCACTCAGCTATGTGAAGTGGGACAGTTCTTGATATTATTTTGTAACCTTTAAAACTGGTATAATGATACTTGTTTAACAGAATTTAAGTATGAAATGTTTTATAAAGCTTTTAGTATAGTGCCTGAAATAGTCTAAGTGCTCATAAAATGATAGCTGTTACTATTTTATGGTGAAAGAATGAACAATTAAATTTAAAATGGTTTATGGGAAACGTCTATTGACAATACATGTAAGTGTACAAACTAAACCTGAAAAATGCAGAATGTAACATCATTTCCCCAAGTCACATCTTCATCATGATTTCTCTTTTTACTACTTCCTACTGCCAAGTCATAACACCTTTGGAGAAGTTTTCTGCATTCCTCTCCTCCATATCCCTAGGGTAAGAGTCATCAGTCTCATGCATTCACTCATTCAGTGGAATGGTTCTAGGGAGTGACTAACATACAAATATTACCTTCATGTTTAGACCACAAAACTTGCATAGTAAGCTGGGCAAACTAATACATTTCATTTTATTTCTAGAAGCATTTTTCAGAGTTTTCCTTGTGTTTAGCCCTGTTAAATACTCTTTGTTTTAAGGCAGTTGACCATAATAAAAGGTAGTTTATGAAATATATTTCAGGGCTAAATTTTGTGGAACCAGGTATTACCCTAGTAGTTCAGAGTAGTAAGCAATTGATTAGTTTAAAGTATTTAAATAAGGCCTAGTTCAAGATGGAGGATGTAAGTTAGCCTTTAAGTTATGGACAAGACTTGGATCATAGAAACTTGGTGTGCCTCATACATAAAATTGATTTAATCATTTAGTACCTTGTTATCGAATACCTACCTTACTAAAGGCCTAAGAAGAACAATGCTTCAGTTGAGAGAATCTTCCTGAATGTTTGGACTCATGGTACTTGAAGAAGAAAATGTGAAACAAATGTTTTATTTATTAATGTTTTAAATTTAAACTTGGCAAGCACTGTATTAGTGCTTGAAATAGTTCTTCACATAGTATGGTTTTGAAAATTAGCTTTTAATAGGAGGGAGAAAACCTGTAACATTATTTGTTAATCAAAATTTCCCATTAATATCAAATATATTCAATGGCTTCCCAATAGTAGGTGGAAATGTCAGTATATTTTTTTGAATTTTATTATTTATTATTATTTTTATTAACTTTTACAATGTTGTGTTAGTTTCTGCTGTACAGCAAAGTGAATCAGCTATCGAATTATGGTGAATACGGATTAGGAAAAGGTCTGGTGTGAGATGCCTTTCTTTCTGCCTTAACCACGTGAGGATTTGATAAAGATCTGTATAGATCTACAATCTTTTCCCTGATATTTATGATTCTTCAGAGACTTGAAATAATCCTGAGGAACTTAAAGAAATACTGTTTTCTTTTAATTACCTTAACTCTTTCATTCCTGCAAACAGCTTGCCATAATCAGTTTGTTCCTCAGCAAGACAATTTATGCAGAGAGACATCTTTCTGAATAAATCTGTCCCAGTTTTCCTTATGAAACTTATTTCCAACTGATCTGATGCATTTAATTAAGCACATTTATATAACCTAATGCAGCCTTGCACGTTTTCAAATATAATTAGATCTCAAAATCATATTAAATTCATAGGAATTGCAGAGTTCCAAACTGAGTCATTCAGATATTTTTCTCTATATGTCCATCTATGTATCTATATATACACACATACACACATCTAGTTTTCTTTTTCTGCTTTTGGCCCCTGTCTCTTAAAAGACCTCTCCTGGACCTGCAGCCCACACTTGTCAACACTCTTTGTGTGCTAGTACCAGTTTCAGCCCTGTTATTTTGATCCCATGTGTACAATCAAATGCTGTTGATGTTCAACATTTAGCAAATCAGCCAGGTCGTCAAGGGCTGTTTCTTCCAGAATAGTTTTCTCTTTCTAATCCCAGAAGAATGTGTTTCACAAGTATGTTAACTGCTAAGACTTAAAAATGTCCCACATTAGTGTTTATGCCGCAGTTAACACATGTATCCTCTGCTATTTTTTGCATGTTTATTTTTATTTTTTATACAACTTTAAAGGTTACACTTCATTTACAGTTATTACAAACATTGGCTATATTCTCTGTGTTGTGCAATACATCCTTGTAGCCTATCTTACACCCAATAATTTGTACCTCCCTATATTTGTACCCACCCCTATACTGCCCCTCCCCCTTCCCTCTCCCCACTGGTAACCACTAGTTTGTTCTCTATATCTGTGAGTCTGCTTCCTTTTGTTATATTCACTAGTTTGTAGTGTTTTTTAGATTCTAAAAATTCTAAATCTAAATTTAGATCTAAATTCTAAATCTAAATCTAAATTCTAATTCTAAATCTAAAAATTTAGATTTTTAGATCACACCGTATTTGTTCTTTCTCTGTCTGACTTATTTCACTTAGTATAATGCCTTCCAAGTCCATACATGTTGCTGCAAATAGCAAGATTTTATTCTTTTTTATGGCTGAGTAGTATTCCATTGTTTATATATATACCACATCTTCTTTATCTATTTATCTGTTGATGGACACTTGGGTTGCTTCCATATCTTGGCAATTGTAAATAATGCTGCCATGAACATTGGGGTGCATGCATGTTTTCAAATTAGTGTTTCTTTCTTTTGGATATATAACCAGGAGTGGAATTGCTGGGTCATATGGTAGTTCTGTTTTTAGTTTTTTTGAGAAACGTCCATACTGTTTTAGACAGTGGCTACACCAATTTATTATACATTCCCACCAACAGTGTACAAGGGTTCCCTTTTCTCCACATCATCACCAACGTTTGCTATTTGTGTTCTTTTTGATGACAACCATTTTGACAGGTGTGAAGTGATACTTCGTTGTGGTTTTGATTTACCTTTCCCTGATGTTTAGCAATGTTGAGCATCTTTTCATGTACCTATTGGCCATCTGCATTCCCTCATTAGAAAAATGTCTATTCATTTCTTCTGCCCATTTTTTAATAGGGTTCTTTGTTTTTGTTTTTGATGTTGAGTTGTATGAGCTATATGTGTTGGATATTAATCCCTTATCAGTCATATCATTTGCAAATATTTTCTCCCATTCTGTAGGTTATCTTTTTGTTCTGTCAATGATTTCCTTGGCTGTGCAAAAGTTTTTAAGTTTAATTAGGTCCCATTTGTTTTTATTTCCTTACTATTTTTATCTTACCTGTTCTTACATCACTGCAAAACTTTAAGGAGAGGGATCAAGTCCCTCTTTGCTCGCCTTGGTGCCTAACATATAGTTAGTGCTCTTTTCTTCAAAATGGCTCCATGTTTCCTTCATTATATACAGGTTAATTTTCTAACAAGGTGTTCAAGGCTTTTCATGATCTGTTCCTGTTTACCTATTTGGCTTTATGTCTCAATTTTCAATTCCACAACAGTTTAGTTAACATTACTTTCAGTTTCACAGATTTGTCATTCTCTCTCTTTTTCTACATGGCCTTTGTTCAGGCTATTCCTCTGACTGTGGCATTCTTCATCAGTTGGCTCCTCACCATTCATTAGGGCTGTCATTTCATGGTATATGTGCCCATTTTCTAAAGGTTCTATATGTTACCTTCTCTTTAATTTTGAAATTAATTAAAATTAATTTGGTTTAGATAATTTTGTGGCAGCCCTTGAGATAATTAGAAACAAATGAAGTGTTTTGAACCCAGAATTTTATATATTAGAAAAAAAAGAAGGCTAAGTTTACAGATTTAATCCCTGCAGAAAAAAGTGTGTTTTATATGAGGAAGCAAATCTTGTGTATAGACAGAGAAGTGTTCCTGAATACCCTTTGTTAAATCTTAATACTAGAATGGAAGAACTATATACTTATACATAACTAAGTTTTATTTTCAGCTCTACCATTTACCATGTCTGTGACTTTGGACAATTTTGTATTTTAATTTGTGTAAAGCAATTGCTTACACAATTTATGTATCTAATCAAAGACTTAGCACAATACCAGGAGCATAGTAATTATTCAATAAATACTATATAACAGTCATTTTTTGCCATAGTCCCATATTAAACTAAATTCTTACCACTCTATCTGGTTCATTGTATATATGTCCTTTTTATCAACTCCAGTGTAAGGCATTTAATAAGCCAAAACATTGGTTTATTAAGCTTTGTCATTTTTCTTTCTCCATCCAAAGGTTGGCTCTTAATTGCCAATCATTAATATTGCTTGCATGAATATAAAATGAATGTTTACCTGGCCATGTTGTTAAAAATAAACTTAATGTTTTACCAGAACTTTAAATTTTTACAAGGCCCACACATTTTATAGAAAAATTAACAACTGTACATTTTACTCTTCATTTTCTTTCCTGTTTAGGCCTGATATTTATAGATTAAGATAACAGTTCAGATAAGGTTGAAGTTTTATCTTACATGTGAACTAACTCAAAGATATTATCTTAAACTC
Source organism: Eubalaena glacialis (assembly GCF_028564815.1). Lineage (NCBI taxonomy): Eukaryota > Metazoa > Chordata > Mammalia > Artiodactyla > Balaenidae > Eubalaena > Eubalaena glacialis. The sequence continues at coordinate 51,459,399 of NC_083721.1, forward strand.
AAATCCACAGAACAAAACCATGTATTGTTATGCAAGGAAAGATAGGCCATATAAAAATTTTCAGATCATTACAAAAATGTATGCTGTATTTTTCCTATGATGATCTATTTTAAGTACACAAGCCCTCAGCACAGCACATTTATACAGCATGTGTATGGGAAGATGCATACCTCTTTCAAAAGAGCGCATTATGTAACAGCCACCAGAAAAGAATAAAGACCCAGAGGAAAGTCAGAGGAAGGGGACTAGTTAGTACAACTTACGTGAATCAGGAATGAGTCACGTGTCAAAAATAAGAAATTAATGAGTCCAAATGCATTTATTAAAAAAGTATGCTGTTATACTTTGATAACTTAATATTTCAAGTACTGTCTGAGAATAATACAAGTAATTGATGTTTCCCCAAAAGTGCTGTATAATTTTCACTTACAGTCAAGTGTAATACTCAAAGTATGTGTAGTTGCATTGCATCCATTCTTTTCAGTATCTACTTAAAAACTATTTGCATCTGTTTTGCTATTAGCACTCAGAATCCTCTATAAAGTCCAATTATGACTTTAGACTTTATGGGGAACAATCAAAATATCTTTAGTTAATTCAACTGATATTTCAATACAGGTAAAACTTTGAAATGGAGCCACCAGTTATTGCAACTATCACATGCTGCTTGTAATGGTATACTGTATACACTTTTCATATGGCCATAACTCATGCTTCTTATGTATATATGTGGTCTTTTAGGAAATTAAAGTAGATTTTCATTTCAGTATTAGGTAGACACTGCATTTTCATGGGCAGTTATACAATTTCTAGTTGTTTTTTTCTTTTATTGTTATAGACCAAGGCTTTGTTTCTTGTTCTATTGCAGAAAGTCATCCCCTCATTACATTATAAAAAGTGGCTCACTGATAGAATCAGTAATAATTTTGAACTTGAATTATTGATCTCTTAAAGCATTTATAGGAAATTATACATTAGTGGATTCAAATTGTAATTGGGCATATTTAATTACATAAAATTATAGTTCTTTTAATTCCTTTCAAATGGAACATTAATGACTACTGGATCATGAGTAAGTAAATAGAGAATAGAAGTGTGAAGGTGGCAGGGCAATGATATTACAAAAGGAGGGGAGACAAAGAAAAGCTGAACAGTGCAGTTTGCATTTAGTTTGGCCACCCCTCTGGCCAACATTTCACTTCAAAAATCAATTGATGATTGAATGAACAAGAAGCTAGACTTTATTCTGAAAAACAAGCAACCTGACAATTGCATTATCTTATAAAAGAGTAAGGTTCAACAGCAGAAACTTAAATACACTTTAGACATATTTCTTTTCCCTTTCGAAGTTAGTATATGAACATTATTTTTCTTGTATCAGAGGGACTTATGTGTGATACCAGTTCCCTGACTTCCCCGACTCTGTGAAATAGATGAGTGAATGGGTAAGCTGAAAGGGAGAAGACTTGAAAAGTTGATAACACGTAATGAAGAAGCAGACACTGATATCTCAGGACTGAATTTGTATTTTGGCTACTTTTATTAGCATGAATGTCTTATTCTTATGAAATTGGATTTATACCATGCAAATTGTTACCGGATTAATACTGCATAAGCTAAAGTATACAGTATAATCTAAAGGAGGGCATAGAGTTTTTCTGACCCCCTTACTTAAAGAATGAAACTTAAATATCACATGCAAAGAAAAATAAACGCTTACTAGAGTATGACTCTTCATGGACTAGCTTTTTTTTCTCTTAGGAAAAGTCTCCTTTATTTAATTATTACAATTTTTTTTTTTTTTTTTTTAGAAAGCTGGATTTAATTTTTTATTTATTTATGGCTGTGTTGAGTCTTCGTTTCTGTGCGAGGGCTTTCTCTAGTTGTGGCAAGCGGGGGCCACTCTTCATCGCGATGCGCGGGCCTCTCACTATCGCGGCCTCTCTTGTTGTGGAGCACAGGCTCCAGACGCGCAGGCTCAGTAATTGTGGCTCACGGGCCCAGCTGCTCCGCGGCATGTGGGATCCTCCCAGACCAGGTCTCGAACCCATGTCCCCTGCATTGGCAGGCAGATTCTCAACCACTGCGCCACCAGGGAAGCCCTAATCATTACTATTTTTAATGAGTGTGGGTGGAGCTGTCAGACTTTTTAAAATATATTGATATGAAAAGCCCAAGTGTCAGAAAATTGTTTTTAAATTAATTCCTAGCTAATATATATTAAAAAAAAATATGAAGTTAGAAGTGCCTTACTCACAGTCCTGGTAAGTCACGTGACACTATCTGGGATATATTAGTGAAAATCCTTGTCTGATTCATGTATTCAACTAGGAAGGTGGGCTTACCTGGTGACTTTCTAATGCTGAAGTCATAGACTCTTGAATTTCTTTTGTTGTCTTAGAAAGCCAGTTGGGAGGCAATGTGTGAAGAGTGATGGCAAATTTAAACTTAAACATGTGCATATTGGTCAAATATTCTAGTAGAAACCTGAATGTCAAAGTTAAACCAGAGACAAAAATGTGAGATTGCATCCTTGGGTAACTGTCCATTGTTTTTCTTATATGTCCCTATATGCTTTTCTGACAGTGGATTCCAGTAAACATATTCTCGTAGGCTATTCAAGATTTGTCATTAATAGCATTGTTAGGCCTTAGGGCTTCCTAAAGTTCCCCAAGTTCACAATGTGACAACGTAATTACAGGAAGATTCAATTTTTTGTGTGCCAGTGGGAACAAAATAGAGGAAAATGTTCTCTATTCCTAGCAATAACCAGCGAGCAGAACCATTTATGTTCTCAGATACCTTCCTCACTGCCACTCTTCAAATCATTAGTTAATCTGATCATGGATGTCTTCAGACAAATATGAAATGACTAGCTGAGAAAACAGAGGAAACAAAGACAAAGACATTACTCTGACTTAGGAGACTCTGCACAAGTTTGTCCTCCATTATCATTCTACCTTTGTTCCTAGTAATTTTTCTTGTTTCTTCTGCTTGAGCCATACTAGTCACTGTGTTTATTTCTGAAGAAGCCAGCCATGGTTCCAACTCAGATTCTTTTTAAGTGTTATTCCTTTAGCCTTGGATGATCTTACTTCAGAGATCTTCACAGCTTACCCTTTCACTTTAAATCTACACAAAAAATTTACATCACGTAATCCTTCTTTGCCCATCCTTTATAAAATTGCAATGCCTTCACCACCGAAAAGGGTAGATTCGTCTCTGCTTTATATTTTCTCCTTAGTGCTTAATACTATATATCACATTGAAAAATCATGTGATTATTAGCTATTTTATGAAGTTTTTGTTTAAATATTTTGTCCTTTTCTATTAGTTTTTTCTACTATTATGTATTTTAATTACCATATTAACTCAATGTCACTCTGTTATAAGCTGTAACATTATTTAATGTAATATTTTGGGAAAAAATGCTATCAATTAAACAATGTCATTTTTTGGTGACGAATGCATTATGGTTTCAGAGATACTAAAATAAGCATTAAATTATAGATTGAGAATCACCAAAGTGGAGTATTTATCATGTTTCTCTGCTTCCCTCACAAGAATGAAAGTTTCATGAGGGCAGAGGTTTTCTTAGTACTTTCTCCACTGCTATCAACTTTCATAGTGCCTATTACTCCTGATATATAATAATAGGTACTCGATTCATATTTTTGACATAATAAATACTTGAATAGATTTTAGCAGTTTTATGTTTAATTATTGTTACATCAGTGACTTACAATTGTTATATGCTTCTCTGTCTTTTATGTTCTCTCTCCCATGCAGCACCAGGTAAAGACATAAGAAATTTTAAAAAGTAGGTGTTGATTAAATTGTATCAAGTCATATTGCAAGGGTAGAAGAAAAATTTATAGCCATATTTGCAGCTGATTACCACTATTATTGCTATTGTGTTGAGCTCTACCATGAATCGTCTCATTCTCAAATTAATGTGACAATCCAGTTCCAGCCATCAAACTTTGCATTCCAAGAGTAGGATGACAATGGAGAATTAAGGTTTTAATAGAATTAAAGTTACTAATCAGCTGACCTTGATTTGAGGAAATTATCCTGGATTATCTAGACGAGTCCAATGTAATAACAAAGGTATTTGTAAGTGACAGAGGAGGATGGAGAGTCAATGTCAGAGTCACAGAGAATTGAGGATAGTATTCTGCTGACTTTGAAGATGAAGATGTCTACTCTATGTTGAATTCCAGTTGGAACAACGGGTTGTATCTTTGAGCACTTGTTATGTTCCTAATAATGTGTTACTAAAAGCAATTAATGTAAAAGAAAATAAATAAAGAATATTCACTATGTATGTTCTTCTTCTAATGGATACTTACCCAAAATATACTATCATGGTTAGTAAGCACTTCAGCCGTAATTTTGTTCTGATAATTGTTATTAGTATTCTGCTTTTACAGATGCAGTGATTGAGGCTCAGGAAAGTTAATTAATTTCCACAGCCACATACCTGGCAAGTTGAATTTTAGAATTAGTACCAAGGTTTTTCTGAATCCAAAGTTGATGCTCTTCCTCTCATGTTTATGAAAAAGGTTTTTGTTAGCCTCTGGGTGACTGAAGGATATTCTCTAGGCCCTCATCTTCCCTTCTCTACTTTTATTTTCAAGACAAATGAGGATAAATCTTTAAAATTGAAGCTATTTTTCTAGGCCTCAATTCTCCCTTTGGGTGACACTTTAAAAGGAGGAAAAAAAATCAATCACTTGGGTGCAAGCTTCATTTTTTAATAAAAACTTTATTGAAATATAATCAGCTGCTATAAAATTCACACTTTTAGTGTTTCTTTTTTAGCATATCACAGAGTTGTGTAACCATAACCACTACTTAGTTTTTAATATTTTTATCACCCCAAAAAGCTGTCACCCCTATCCATCACATTCCCTCTAGTCTCTGGCAACCACATGTCTACTTTCTGTCTTTATAGACTTTCCTGTACTGGACATTTCATATAAATGGAATTATAAAATATGTAATCTTTTGTGACTGGCTTCTTCCACTTAGCACAATTTCATGTTCATCCACGTTGTAGCATGTAGTACTTTATTCTTTTTATTGCTTGTTATGCCACCTTTTCTTTAATAATAAAAATGCAATCCATCAAATCAGAGCAAATCATATATTTGATAAGGAATTTATATTGCTTATCAGTTTAAGGACATTTGGATTGATTGCACTCTTTGGCTATTATGAATAGTGCTTATGTGAACATTCGTGTACAAGTTCTTATATAGTCATAATGCCTTTCTCTAGGATATTTACCTAGGAGTGGAATTGCTATTTACTATGATAATTATATATTTAGCCTTTTAAGAAACTCCTAAGCTGTAAGTGGTTGGAACACTTTACATCTCACTAACAATGTGTGAGACTTCCAGTTTCTCCACATCATTGTCAACATTTGTTACTGTCTTTTTGATTATAGCTATTCCACTGAGTGCGAAGTGGTATGTTGTGGTTTTGATTTACATTTTCCTAATGAACAATGATGTTAATATTCTTTTCAAGTACTTATTGGCTATATATATATGTATATATATTTGGAGAAATGTTGATTGATATTCCTTGCCCAATATTTAATTGGGATATTTTTCTTTTTTAGCTGAATTGAAGGCATTGTTTACAAGTTGTTTGTCAATTATATGATTTGCTCCAATTTTATGGATTTTTTTTATTGAGACTTTTTTATTGAAGTATATTGATTTAAAATGTGTTAGTTTCTGGTGTATAGCAAAGTGATTCAGTTATACATATATATACATATGTTCTTTTTCATATTCTTTTCCATTATGTTTTATTACAGGATATTGAATATAGTTCTCTGTGCTATACAATAGGACCTTGTTGTTTATCCATTCTATGTATAATCGTTTGCATCTGCTAATCCCAAACTCCCAATCCAATCCTCCCCCACACCCCACCCCTTGGCAACTACAAGTCTGTTCTCTGTCTGTGAGTCTGTTTCTGTTTTGTAAATAAATTCATTTGTGCCATATTTTAGGTTCCACATAGAAGTGATATCATATGGTATTTGTCCTTCTCTTTCTGACTTACTTCACTTAGTATGATAATTTCTAGGTCCATCCATGTAACTGCAAATAGCATTATTTCATTCCTTGTTTTATGGCTAAGTAATATACCATTGTATATATATACCACATCATCTTTATCCATTCATCTGTCTATGGACATTGTTTCAGTTTGTTTCTGTGTCTTGGCTCTTGTAAATAGTGCTGCTATGAACACAGGGGTGCATGTATCTTTTAGAATTATAGTTTTGTATTAAGACTTTTTAAAAAATGATTAAAACATCATTATCACACAAAGTCCATAGTTTACCTTGTGGTGCACTCTTGGTGCTATAGACTCTATGAGTTTGGACAAATGAATACTGACATGGATTGTTATTATGGTATCATACAGAGTATTTTCACTGTCCTGAAATCCTTTGTTCTCTGCCTATTCATTCCTCCCACTTTTCCACCTCTACCAACAATCCCAGGCAACTGCTGATCTTTTTATTGTCTCCATAGTTTTGCCTTTTCCAGAATGTCATACAGTTGGCATCATATAGCATGTAGTCTTTTCAGATTGACTTTTTCACTTAGTAATATACATTTAGGGTTTCACAATATTTTTTCATGGCTTGATAGCTCATTCTTTTTTATCAGTGTATATTATTCCATTTTCTGGATGTACCACTATTTATTTATCCACTCACTTACTGAAGGACATCTTAGTTGTTTCCAAGTTTTGGCAATAATGAGTAAAGCAGTGATAAACATCTGTGTACAGGTTTTTGTGTGAACATAAATTTTCAACACCTTTGGGTAAATACCAGGGAACACAATTGCTGGATTGTATGGTAAAAGTATGTTTAGTTTTGTAAGAAGCTACTAAACTGTCCTCTTAACTGGCTGTGCCATTTTGTATTCCCACTAACAATGTATCAGTGTTCCTATTGCTCCATATCCTCACCAGCATTTGGTATTCTCAGTCTTCTAGATTTTGGCCATTCTAATAGGTGTGTAGGGGTAGCTCATTCTTATTTTAATTTGTATTTCCCTGATCACATGTGATATGGATCATCTTTTCATATGTTTATTTGCCATCTGTATCCCTTCTTTTGGTGAGGTGTCTTTTAAGGTCTTTGTCTCATTTTTAATCAGGTTGTTTTCTTATTGTTGAGTTTAAGTGTTGTTGGTATATTTTATGTAACAGTCGTTTATAAGATGTTTTTTGCAAATATTTTCTCCCAGTCTGTTGCTTATCTTCTCTTTCTCTTGATATTGTCTCTCACAGGGCAGAGGTTTTTAATTTTCATGAAGTTTTGTTTATTAGTTATTTCTCTTATGCATCATGCTTTTGATGTTTTATCTAAAAAGTCATTGTCATAACCAAGGTCATGTCAGTTTTCTCCAATGTTATCCTCTTTTAACATTTTGCTTTTCTTTTGTTTTTAACGTTTAGGTCTGTGATCTATTTTGAGTTAATTTTTGTGAGGGAAGTATGTCTGTGTCTTGAGTCATTTTTTTTTCCACATGGATATCCAGTTGTTCCAGCACCATTTGTTGAAGAGACTATCTTTTCTCCATTATATTGCCTTTGCTCCATTATCAAAGACCAGATGACTATATGTATGGAATTTTGTTCCTGGGCTCTCTATTCTGTTTCATTGATATATGTATATTCTTTTACCATTACCACACTGTTTTGATTACCATGGCTTTATAGTAAGTCTTGAAGTCAGGTAGTATCAGTAATATTGCTCTGTTCTTCTCCATTAATTTTGTGTTGGCTATTCTGGCCTCTCCATACAAACTTTAGAAGATTGAGATTGCATGATATCTATAGATCAAGTTGGAAAGGACTGACGTTTTGATAATATTGAATTCTCCTATCCATGAACATGGAATACCTCTCCATTTTTTTGGTTGTTTTTTGACTTCACATATCAGACTTTTGTAGTTTCCTCATATATATCTTGAACATATTTTATTAGATTTATACCTAACTACTTCACTTTTCCAGGTGCTAATGTAAATGGTATTGGTTTTAATTTCAATATCCACTTGTTCATTGCTGGTACATATGGAATTGATCAACTTTTGTATATTAACCTTGTATGTTGCAACCTTGCTGTAATGGCTTATTAGCTCCAGATGTTTCTGTCAATTTTTTCAAATTTTCTACATAGATGATCATGTCATCTTCAAACAAAGAGAGAATTATGTCTTCCTTCCCAGTCTGTATATTTTTTATTTCCTTTTCTTATCTTATTACAATAGCTAGAACTTCCAGTATGATGTTGAAAAGAAGTGGTCAGAAGGGACATCGTTACCTTGTACCTGATCTTAGTTAGAAAGCTTCAAGTTTATCACCATTAAGTATGATGTTAGTTGTAGGATTTTTGTAGATATTCTTTATCAAATTGAGGAAGTTTCCATCTATTCTTAGCTTACTGAGAGTTTTTATCATAAGTGGGTGGTGGATTTTGTTGAATCCTTTTTTTTATTTATTGATATAATCATGTGATTTTGTTTATTTGTTTTAGTTTGTTGATGTGTTACATTACATTAATTGATTTTTGAATGTTGAACCAGCTTTGCATGCCTGAGATAAATCTCACTTGGTCTTGGTCTACAATTCTTTTTATACATTGTTGGATTCAATATGCTAATATTTTTCAAGGAGTTTTGTGTCAGTGTTCATGAGAGATATTGGTCTGTAATTTTCTTCTAACATGTTTGTCAGGCTTTGGTAATAAGGTAATGTTGGCCTCATAGAATGAGTTGGGAAGTATGTATTTCCTCTGCTTCTATCCTCTGCAAAAGATTGTATAGAACTGATATAAATTCTTCCTTAAATATTTGGTAGAATTCACCAGTGTACACTTATGGGCCTGCTACTTTCTATCTTGGAAAATTATTTATCATTGTTTCAGTTTCTTTAGTAGATACAGGTCTATTCAGATTGACTACTTCTTCTTGTGTGAATTTTGGTGACTTGTATTCTTGAAGGAATTGGTCCATTTCATCTAGGTTATCAAAGTTGTGTTCATGGAATTTTTCATAGTATTACTTTATTATCTATTTAATGTCTATAGGGTATGTAGTGATGTCCCTCTTTCATTTCTAATATTAGTTTTTGTGTTCTTTCTTCTTTTCTTTGTTAACCTAGCTGCAGTCTTATCAATTGTATTGACCTCTTCAAAGAACATGTGTTTGGTTTCTTTAGATTTTCTATATTGATTTCCTGTTTTCAATTTCACTGATTTCTACTCTAATTCTTATTTCTAATTTTTTAACTCTGCAGCATGACATTGTTTTTATTATATCAGTTGTAATTCTTCCATTCAGAAATTGGAGACCATCTTCTCATTAAGTTGTTATTCCCTCCTTTCCCCCCAGCTTACAGATAATTTGGGTGCTTTATAAACACTTAAATTATATGTACATGAAAATTTTATAATAACTTGTACAAATTGTCTTTTCCTAAAAATTATCAAACATGCTATTCAAACATGTAAGTTGTAGCTTACATGTATATGACTTCTGAAAATAAAATAAGACTTTTACCATAACATTTTTGTGCTATAAAAAATTCTACATAGGGCTTCCCTGGTGGCACAGTGGTTAAGAGTCCGCCTGCCAATGCAGGGTACATGGGTTCGAGCCCTGGTTCAGAAGATCCCACATGCCACAGAGCAACTAAGCCCATACACCACAACTGCTGAGCCTGTGCTCTAGAGCCCATGAGCCACAACTACCAAGCCTGCATGCTGCAACTACTGAAGCTCATGCACCTAGAGCCCATGCTCCACTACAAGAGAAGCCACCGCAATGAGAAGCCCATGCACCGCAACATAGAGTAGCCCCTGCTCACCACAACTAGAGAAAGCCCGCGTGCAGCAACAAAAACCCAATGCAGCCAAAAATAAAATAAATTAATTAATTTAAAAAAAAAGTAAAGCTTTTCTCTTTATAATAAGACAAAAACATTTTCATTAAAAAAATTCTACATACACGCATATGATCAAAATATAATACTTTTCTCATTTGGGAAATTCCTATGCACAGTAAGTAAAAAAAAAAAAAAAAAAAAAAAAAGTGCCCAAATATATCAATTTATCCACTATTAAGATTACTGGGTGCCACCTATTGTTGAATTTTTGCAAGTGCTAACTTTATAAATTCAAAATTGTTATTAAAATCTGGGTTCCAAAAACTGAGTTTTGAGAATGCATTTCTTGTTGGTATGTTTATACTGGCAAAATAAGATCATGAAAAGAATACACATGGTATCAAAATTAGCATAAAATAGCCACATGCCACTTAAATATGTAAAACAGAACTATCATAGAACTATCATTTCTTACTTCAAATGCAGATTTCTGCCTCTCTTAAATTGTGCCAAAATCTCAAAGGAATATCTAAGTAACTAGAGTATATAGGAAGACACTGTACAGTCAACAATCTAATCAAAACTATGGCTTAATCATACTCCATAATGAGTGTAAGGCAAATGGCTTATTCAAAACATCCATTTACTTACTGGAAGTAGTCAAAGTCAAAAAGGCATTTTTTTTCTCTCCTTTTAAATAGAAAATGGGGTCTTTTACTTATAAGCTCAATTGCAGCAAAAGAACAAAGTGGGTTTAACATTTTACTTAAGATATTCGGCATTACCAGTTTTTAAAGAGACGCAAATGGCTTGGAAACTGCTTTAACAAGTTTCTCTCATGCTAATAAACTTTTAATCTTCTTTAACAGGATCATAGCCAAAAATCCAAATTGTAAAAGAATCCTCAGAAAAATTGGAACATAAAATGTTAGTTCAGTTTAGATATTATCAATATTTTCTTTATCATCTCAAATGTCATCAATTGGATTATGTATATATCTCCAGGACCAAATGAATTGGTTTTATAGAATTTAGCATGCTCGGGATGCTCATCATATGCCTTCTAGCTTCATCTGAATTGTATTTTAAAATTATATCAGCTTTGTTATCTTGGTCATCTTGTAGACCAACCAATATGATGTCTGAGGTATTTACGCAAATTTTTTGCTCAGTTTCCCTCTGAAGTGACATAACCTCTTTATGCCATCAAAACACATCACTTCTAATCATCCATTTCTCAACATTTTTATTATTTGAGCATATATTCTTGTTCATCCTCTTTGAACACCAGCTCTCTTTTTTCAGATTCATTCTCATCCTTACCTCTGCATCGGTTTTTACCTTCTTTATCTTTATTCTTGAACATGGCAATAACTGCAGCCTCAAGGTATCTCTGACTCCTATTCAGGCAGCAGGGATTCTCCAATGGGCTCCAGGGGCTACATTAGGACATAGCAGGTGGGGATAGCCAGGTCACCAATCACTAGAGAGTCTCAAAACCCAGTTCTTCTGAGATCTGTTTGTGTCATTTTTTTTTCTTCTGCTTATATGGATTTGATTTGCTATTTTTCCAGTTTTCTAAGGTGAAAATTTAGATCTTTCTTTTTTTCTAATATATTCATCAAATGCTATAAATTTCCCTCTAAGTACTGCTTTCACTGCATCCCACAAACTTTGATAAGTTGTGTTTTCATTTTCATTTTGTTCAAAATAGTTTTTAGTTTCACTTGAGATTTCTTCTTTGATCTATATGTTATTTAGAAGTGTATTGTTTAATCTTCACATATTTTGGGGTATTTCACTTATCTTTCTGTTACTGATTTCTAGTTTAATTCCACTGTGGTCTGAGAGCAGACATTGTAAGATTTCTATTCTTTAGGTTTGTTAAGGTATGCTTTATGGCCCAGAATGTGGTCTATCTTGATAAATGTTCTATGTGAACTTGAGAAGAATATGTATTCTGTTGTTGTTGGAAAAAGTAGTCTGTAGATGTCCATAATATTCAGTTGATTGATGGTGCTGTTGAGTTCACCTATGTCCTTACTGATTTTTTGCCTGCTGCGTCTGTTCATTTCTGTAAAAAGGTGTTGAAGTTTCCAACTATGATAATGAATTCGTGTATTTCTCCTTTCAGTTCTATTAGTGTTTGCCTTACAGAGTTTGGTGCTCTATTGCCTGGCACATACATGTTAAGAACTGTTATGTCTTCTTGGAGAATTGACTCCTTTATCATCATGTTATGCTCTTCTTTAACCCTGATAAATTTTCTTGCTTTGAAGTCTGCTTAGACTGAAATTAGTATAGTTACTCCTGCTTGCTTTTGATTAGTGTTAGATGGTATGTTTTCCTCCATTCACTTACTTTTAATCTATCTGTGTCTATATTTAAAGTTAGTTTCTTGTAGGCAACATATAATTGAGTCTTGTTTTTTTGCTCCACTCTGACAGTCTGTTTAATTGGCACATTTAGCCTATTGACTACAAAGTGATTATTGACATAGTTTGATTAATATTTACTGTATTCCTTACTGTTTTCTATTTGTTGCCTTTGTTCTTTTTTTCTATTTTTGTTTTCCATGCTTTTTCTGCCTTTTGTGGTTTTAGTTAAGAATTTTACATGATTCCATTTTCTGTCTTAGCTTTTATTTGTTATACTTCTGGTTTTTTTCTTTTTTTTTTAAGCGGTTGCCCTGGAGTTCGCAATATACATACACAGGTAATCCAGATCCACTTCCAAATAACACTACATCACTTCGCAGGTAGTATAGCTTCTAATAACAACATAATTCTAATTCGTCCCTTTTGTGCTTTTTAAATTGCTGTCATTCATTTCACTTATATATAAGCATGCACAAACATGTATAAATACATAAGATATATACATAAGCATACATAATCTATACATTGTTGGTATTATTATTTTGAACAAACTGTTGGTTGTTAAATCAAGAATAAGAAAAATAGCAGATTTTACTTTACCTTCACTGACTATTTTTTCAGTACTGTTCCTTACTTTATATAGATCTGAATTTCTGACCTATATTATTTTTATTCTTTTTAAAGATCTTTTCTTTCCCAGCTTTACTGAGATATAATTTATATATAACACTGCATAAGATTAAGATGTACAATGTGATGATTTGATATACATAGATAATGATTAGAAAATGATTACATAGACATGATTACCACAAAAGTTAGTTAACATATCCATCACATCCATCACTTCATAGAACTACTTTTTTTTTTTTTTGGTGGTGAGAAATTTTAAGATTTACTCTCTTAGCAACTTTTAAGTATACAGTACAATATTGTTAAAACTACTCATCATGCTTTACGTTAGATCCTCAGAAGTTATTCATCTTATAATTGGAAGATGTACGCTTTGACAACTTTCACCTATTTCCCCAACCTTCCACACTTCCCTCCATCCCTGGCAACCAACAATCCACTCTGTTTCTATGTGGGTTTTTTTGTTGTTGTTATTGTTGTTTATATTCCACATATAAGTGAGATTACACAACATTTGTCTTTCTCTGTATGACTTATTTCACATAACATAATACCCTCAAGTTTCATTCATGTTGTCACAAATTACCGGATTTCTTTCTTTCTGGAGGTTTTACAGTTTCAGGTTTCATGTATGTCTTTAATCTATTTTGAGTTAATTTTTGTGAGATAGGAGTCCAGTTTTATTCTTTTACATGTTAATATTCAGTTTTTCCACTACCATTTGCTGAAGAGACATTTTCCTTTTGAATATGCTTGGTTTCCTTGTCAAGTAATAGTTGACCATATATGTGTGATCTTATTTCTGAGCTATCAGTTCTATTTCATTGGTCTATGTGTCTGTTTTTATGACAGTATCATAGCTTTAAACTGTAATTTGAAATCAGGAAGTGTGATGCCTGCAGCTTTGTTCTTTCTAAAGATTGCTTTGGCTATTTAAGGTCTTTTGTGGTTCCAAACTAATTTTAGGATTGTTTTTTCAGTTCTGTTTAAAATGCCATTGAAAATTTGATAGGGATAGTATTAAATCTATAGATGAGTTTGGGTAGTAGGTCCATGAGGTTTTAAAAACATTAATTCTACGATCTATAAACGTGGGATATATTTCCATTTATTTGTCTTATTCAATTTCTTTCATCAATGTCTTATAGTTTTCAAGGTACAGACCTTTCACCTCCTTGGTTAAATTTATTCCCAAGTATTTTCTTTTTTATTTTATTGTTAATGAGATTATTTAGTTCTTTTATAGATAGTTTGTTGTTAATATATAAAAATGAAACTGATTTTCTTAAATTGAAGTGTAGTTGATTTACAATATTGTACTAGTTTCAGGTGTAGAGTAAAGTGATTCAGATTCTTTTTCTTTTATTTTCAGAGTCTTTCCATTACAGGTTATTACATTGAATATTGTTCCATGTGCTATACAGTAAATCCTGGTTGTTTTTCTATTTTATATATAATAGTGTGTATCTGATAATCCCATACTCTTAATTTATCCATTCCCTGCACCCTGCTTTCTCCTTTGGTAACCATACATTTGTTTTCTGTCTGTGAGTCTGTTTCTGTTTTGTAACTAAATTCCTTTTATCATTACATAGTGTCCTTCTCTGTCTTTATGGTCTTGGTCTTAAAGTCTATTTTTTCTGATATGAGTATTGCTACCCCCATTTTCTTGTCATTTCCATTTGCATGAAACATCTTTTTCCACCCCCCTCACTTTTAATCTATGTATCTCGCCCGAAAGTAAGTCTCTCGTAGGCAGCATATTGTAGGTTCTTGGTATTTTTTAATCTAATCTTCCATTCCATGTCTTTTGATCGGAGCATTTAGTCCATTGACATTTAAAGTAATTATTGATAACTATTTATTGCCATTTTAAACCTTGTTTTCCAGTTGATTTTGTATTTCTTCTTTATTCTTTTCTTCTTGTTTGTTTTTCCTTTTGTAGTTTGATGGTTTTCTTGTGTAGTATGCTTCAGTTCCTTTCTCTTCGGTTTTTGTGATTCCTACTATATGTTTTTGATTTGTAGTTACTCTGGTTTTCAAGTATGTTAACCCATAACTATACCTACTTGCTTTAGACCAATAGTCATATAAGTTCAAACATATTCTAAAAGATCTACTTTATTTTACTCTCCTCCCCTACATTTTGTGATTTTTGATGTCCTATTTTACATCTTTATTTTTATCCTTTTGCTATTCATTGTAGTTATAATTGCTTTTACAAATTTTTTTGGTTGTTTTTTAATCTCTGTACTGGCTTAAG
Source organism: Eubalaena glacialis (assembly GCF_028564815.1). Lineage (NCBI taxonomy): Eukaryota > Metazoa > Chordata > Mammalia > Artiodactyla > Balaenidae > Eubalaena > Eubalaena glacialis. The sequence continues at coordinate 51,474,606 of NC_083721.1, forward strand.
TGATCCTCAATCCTTTTATATATTTACCTTTCCTATTGTGTTTTCTCCCTTTCCTATTGATTCTTTTTTTCTATTTAGAGAATAACTTTCAATATTTCTTTCAGGTTAGGTTTAGTATTGCTGTATTCTTTTAGTTTTTGCTTTTCTGAGAAATTCTTAGTTTCTCCTTCTATTCTAAATAATTACCTTGCTGGGTTGATATACTAGGTTTGTAGGTTTTTCCCTTTCAGGACTTTGAATATATCATGCCACTCCCTTCTGACCTGCTAAGTTTTTGTAGAGAAATCAGCTGATTGCCTTATGAGGGTTCCCTCATAACTGACTCTTTGTTTTTTCTCTTGCTGTCTTTAGAATGTTCTGTTTAACTTTTGCCATTTTAATTATGATATGTCTTGGTGTAGGTCTGTTTGGGTTCATGTTGTTTGGGACCCTCTGTGCTTTCTATAACTGGGTATCTGTCCTTCTTTAGGTTTGGGAAGTTTTCAACCATAATTTCTTCAAATACATTTTCAATTCCCTTTCTCTTTCTTCTCCTTCTGAAACCCCTATTATGCATAGGTTGGCATGCTTTATATTATCCCATAGATGTCATATGTTGCTTTCATTTTTTTTTTTTTTTTCATTTGTCTTTCTGTCTGATGTTCTGATTGGGTGACTTCCATTATTCTATCTTCCAGATCACTTACTTGTTGTTTTGCATTATTTAGTCTGCTATTCATTTCCTTTAGCTGGTTGGTTTTTATCTCAGCAATTGAGTTGTCTAATTTTGATTGGTTCCTCTTTATAGTTTCTAGTTTCCTCTTACAGTGATCTGCATTTCTATTGATAATCTTTCTTAATTCCTTTAGCATTTTTATTACCTCCTTTTTGAACTTGGACTGGAGAGGTCTGTTTCATTATTCCTTTGGGGGATTTCTCTTGTTCTTTAAATTGAGAGTATTTCCTCTTCTTTTTCATTTTGTTTACATTTCTCTGTCTCTATGAATTTAGGAGAAAGTTATCTACTATAGTCTTGTAGGGCTGTTTTTATGTGGGAGCATCCCTGTGTTGACTGTGTGAGTCCATTATTTTTGGTGTGAGGGATGTTTTTGGTACAGATGCTTGCCATGTCTTTCCTCAGAGTGTGCTGGCCCCTGATTGTCCCCTTGATTGGGGCTGTGTTTGGTGTTATGGTGACCACAGCCTGCACTGGATGTTGGGCAGGTCCTCATCTTTGCTCTTTGGCTGTCACAGCCTTGTTGCAGGGTAGGTTCTGCTCCCCAGTTGTGAGGTAGGCAGGACTGGAGCACTCACACCGGGAAAGGAGCTGCTTTGTATTCCTCCCCAGGGCTGTCCACCAGGGATGCGAGTCTGTGATGCTGCTCACCACCCGCTGTGTGTGCCAACAGTCTGCTGCTGCTAGACCAGCCGCTGGACCTGTCCCTGCTGAGGAAGAGCTAATAATTGGCTCTGATGTCAGCCCTGCCTCCAGCCTGTGCATGGTCACAAAGCCTGCCCCTGCTGCAGCTGCACCCTGCCATGAGCATGCTGACAGCCGGGGGTCTTATGGCAGACCCACACCCCACCCTGTGTGCACTGATTATGGGTCTTCTATGGTAGACCTGTGCCCCATCTTGCACACTTTAACAGTAGTGGCCCAGACCACACTCCAGGTCCTGTGGGCTGTCACTGAGCAGCTAAACTGTGTCCTCTCCCAGGGTCTGTGTGCTGAAACCCAAGTTTCAGCACCTGGCCACTGCAGGAACTATCAGGCACACGTTATGGGCTGGGAAATGTGGTGGTATGGTAGCTGTCAGTACCAGTCTCTGCCCTGATGGTTAGCAACCCAGCACCGGTACATTTCTCTTGAGCAAAATCCAGGCCACTCCAGCTCCTTATCTGCCTTGGTGGACCTCCTGCTCAGCAAAGTGGGTTCCCAGGGTGAGGGAATCTTTCCTCTCTCACAGCTCCCTCCCAGGGGTGCAGGTCCCACCCCGATTCCTTAGGTGGGGATCTTTCTTTGGTTGTATAAGATATCTTTTGCCAGCTTTCAGTTAGTTTTCTGTGAGAATTGTTTTCACATGTAGATGTATTTTTGATGTGTTTGCTGAGGGAAGTGAGCTCCATGTCCTTCTATTCTGTCATCTTGATCTCTGCCCCCAGTGCAAGAGATTTTTTGTATGTTGATTTTTATTTCTGCAATTTTACTCAATGTGTTTAATAGTTTTAAGTTTTTGGTAGAATCTTTAGGATATTTTATATATAAAGTCTTATAATCTGCAAAAAGAGACAATTTTACTTCTTCCATTCCAATTTTGATGCCATTTATTTACTAATATATCTATCTGTTTATTTTTTATTTACTTACTTATTATTTATTTTGACTTGTTGCTCTGGCTAGGACTGCCAGTACTGTTAAATAGGATTAGTGAGAGTGGGCACCCTTGTCCCTGATCTTAGGAGAACAGCTTTCAGCTTTTTACCATTGAGTATGATGTTGGCAGTGGGCTTGTTATAAATGGCCTGTATTATACTGAGGTACAGTCCTTCTGTACTCACTTTATTGAGAATTTTTTCATGAAAGAATATTGTTAAATGCTTTTTCTGCATCCATTGAGATAATAATATGATTTTATCTTTCATTCTTTTAATGTGATGTATCATATTGATTATGTATTTTGAACATTTATAAATTCCAGTGATTAATCCCACTTGATTATGATGTATGATTCTTTTAGAGTCCTATCGAACTGAGTTCAGTAGTATTCTGTAGGGGGGTTTTTGATTAGTGATCCTTACTCATTATTTGCCTATTCAGATTTTTTATTTCTTCATGATTCAGTCTTGGTTAACTGTATATGTCTAGGGATATATCCATTTCTTCTACATTATTCTGAAAGAACTTCTTTTTATGTTACTTGTAAGTCAGGTCTGCTGGCAACAAATTCCCTCAGTGTTTATTTGTGAGAAAATATTTCTCCTTTACTTTTGATGTAAAATTTTGTAGGGTACACAATTCCAGTTTGGTGGAGTTTTTTTCTCTGAACAGTTTAAATATTTCACTCTACTTTCTTCCTGCTTGCATGGTTTCTGAGGAGACATCGGATGTAATTCTTATCTTGTTCCTTTATATGTGAGGTGTTTTATTCCTCTGGCTTCTCTCAGGACTATATCTTTGATTTTCTGTAGTTTGAAATAATATGCTTTGGTGTAGATTATTTATTTATTTGCATTTATCCTGCTTGGTATTCTGTGTTTCTTGAGTTTGTGATTTGGGGTCTGACATTAATTTAGGGTAAATTCTCAGTCATTATTATTTCAAATATTTCTTCCATTTCTTTCCCTCTTTCTTCCCTTTCTGGTCTTATCATTATGCATATGTTACACATTTTGCAGTTGTCTCACAATCCTTGGATATGCTGTCCTGCTTTTCTTTTCTTTTTTTTTTTAATCTTTGTTTTCTTTGCTTTCCAGTGATTCTATTGATATATCTCTAGCTCAAAGATTCTTTCCTCAGCTGCGCCCAGTCTACTAAAAAAGCTCATCAAGCATCTTCATTTCTGTTTCAGTATTTTTTTAATCTTTAGCATTTCTTTCTGGTTCTTTCTTAGGATTTCCATCTCTCTGCTTTTTTTGCCCATCTGTTCTTGCATGCTGTCTAATTTATCCATCAGAACACTTAGCATATTAATCATAGTTGTTTTAAATTTCTGGTCTTATAATTCCAACATTCCTGCTATGTCCGGTTCTGATACTTGCCCTCTCTATTAAAATTGAGGTTTTTGTATTTTGGTGTGCCTTTTAACTTTTGTCTTGATAGCCAGACATGGTGTACTGGGTAAAAAGAACTGCTGTAAATAGGCCTTTAAAAATGTGGTGGTGAGATGTAAGAGGAGGGAAACCAATCTGTAGACCTGATATTAGGTTTCAGTCTTTTAGTGAACCTATGCCTGTGGACTGTGAACTTCAAAAGAGTTTTTCAGTTTTTTTTTTCTTCCCTCCTCGGGTGGGATAGGTTGGTAGAGTAGGTTTGAGTTGGGTGTTTCCCTTCCTCAGTAGCGTGAAGCTCTAGTGATACCCCAACAAGTTAGGCACTGGTTAACTAGTTTTCCCTGAGGGAAGAACTGTTAAGAAGAACAGAGTGCTCTGGGGTATTTAAAATCGCTCCTTTTTCCCTTTCCCTGCCTGAAGCAGGAGGGTTTTTTTTCCTGATATGTACTATGGAACTTGATCAGTTTCCTGGTGGTAAATTTTACGATATTATGGGGGCCATCTATGAGTAGGTTCCTCTGGTAATTTTAACTTTCAGACTTGTTCACACTGAGCCTCCAGCAATTCACCAATTACATTTTTTTTTGTAAACATCTTTATTGGAGTATAATTGCTTTACAATAGTGTGTTAGTTGCTGCTTTATAACAAAGTGAATCATTTTATGGTTCCTTACTCCTGCCTTGCTGGTTCCCTGATGTTTCTGCTTCTGTGTCTCTGCTCCTCCGGTAAGCTGAGACTCCTTTTATTCAACTGTCTGTCTCTCCAATATTTGGGGCATCGGTTTTCTTTGTGTTCTACTCTCTCTTACAGATCCAAGGAGAGTTGTTGATTTTTTAGTCTGTTCAGCATTTTACTCATTGGTAGGATGGAGTGACAACAGAAATTCTTTATATGTGGAACTGAAAATCCTAATTACCTGGATTGTTTTTTCACTTTTCTGATGCTGTCTTTTGAAGCATGAATGATTTTTAATTTTGATGAAGCCCAATTTACCTATTTTTTTCTTTTGTTGCTTAAGCTTTTGGTGTCATGTCTAAGAAACTGTTGCCTGACTCAAGATAATTGAGATTCAGTCTAGTGTTTTCTTCTAAGAGTTTTATAATTTTGCCTCTTACATTTAAGTCTATAATCCATTTTAAATTAATTTTTGTACATGCTATGGCATTGGTACACAACTTTATTCTTTTGTAAGAGGCTGCTCCAGAACCATTTTTTTTTTTGAATTTATAGTTATTTTTGCACATCTTCTTTAGGTTCTTACATGAGACAAACATACTTCCTTAGAAATAATCTTTTTATTCTGTTCCACAAACAAAAAGAAATTTTTAAAAAATGGGATGGGGAATCAAGTTTTGCCTTAGGTACTACATTAATCATATTATATCATCTGACTCTTCTCAACAGTGAGTGTGTTCTGCTTTTTCTTAAAAATAAGTGCTATAAGAACTGAAATTTAGTTTGGGTTCTGTGGCATGCTTTATTTATAAGTCAGTTAAACTTTAGTTAGATGTAGGCACAGGCTATCCCTGTGGAATTTGGAATGAATCCACAACTACCAATAAGAATTATTTTTTCCCACTTGTCTCCTCTGTGCATATATTTTATCAAGGGCCTTGTAAGAGTGGGTATGTATGGATAGTCAAGGGCAGGATTTAGGCATTTTTGGATTCCATAGCCCATAAGACATGTTTTTTCATCTAATTTCAGTTGTTCTGCCTATATGAAAAAAATATTTTAATGGAGATAAAGCAAGTGTATATGAAAGGACTGTTACCAAAATATGAAGTACAATTATAGAAATAAACAATAAAGTAGATTACAATAGGCAGTACTTGTATATACAAATTGTAGGCTAAGAAAAAGGAGATAGGTGTAAACAAGCTATGATAAGTATATTCCTCCAGAACACTCTGGTTGGTTCTCCATTTTGGGCACGATATAAACTACTATGCAAATGTAATGAGGAATTTGAGAAAACATAGTCCTTTTGAGGAAAAACAGACCTACTTTTGATTTCTGGCTCTTCTTTTTTTTTTTTTTTTTTTTTTAAGAAATCATACATATCTTTTTTTTTTTTAACTTTGGGTTATTTATTTATTTATTTATTTACTTATGGCTGTGTTGGGTCTTCGTTTCTGTGCGAGGGCTTTCTCTAGTTGCGGCAAGTGAGGGCCACTCTTCATCGTGGTGTGCAGGCCTCTCATTATTGCGGCCTCTCTTGATGCGGAGCACAGGCTCCAGACGCTCAGGCTCAGTAATTGTGGCTCACGGGCCTAGTTGCTCCGCGGCATGTGGGATCTTCCCAGACCAGGGCTCGAACCTGTGTCCCCTGCATTGGCAGGCAGATTCTCAACCACTGCACCACCAGGGAAACCCTGGCTCTTCTAACTATTTGAATGATGACAGTTTTTACTCAATCTCTTCCTCAATTTCATCACCAGAAAAACTGAAATAGAATACCTATATTTTATAAATATTTTAAAAATTTATTTTATAAGTACTATGAAATTTCAGTGTAATGATATGCAAAATAATTAGTAACATGCCTGATGCAAAGCTGATATATTTAGTGTACTCAACTCAATCACTATCTCTTTTAAACCCTGTATTCTTATTTTTTCCTAACACACTTATCAATCACGACCTGAATTTATGTTATGTATTTTTAATTTCTTTGTTTCTTGTCTATCTCATCTAAGCTGCAAGAACCATGACAGCAGGAAACTTTTCTATTTTGTTCATTTCTGTGACCCACCATTTGGAATCATGCCTGGAACATACTAGGAACACAATAAATATTTGTTGAGTAATTGGATAAATGATACTTATTAGTAATAGACAGCATTATTTTAATTTAAGCACATTAGAATTTAGGATGACACCTGCACATGACCCTCTACTTACTCACTCTGTTTTGTTAGCAAAAGTAAATACTTGCACGTGGCTGATTAAAAATTGCATTTGTTATCTTATTTAAAAAATCAAGTTATTTGAGTGAGACAAAGCTAGAATTTCATTGACATAGTTCAACATTGTGAAGGTAGGAATAACTAAGTAGATATAAATATAATCACTGTTGTTGGTAATTATCAAGATGTTATGGGTTGAAATGTGCCCCCACAAAAGATATATTGAATTTTTAAGTCCCAGTATTGGGTCTTAGCAGAGACTGAATGTTTAATCATGGGCACCAACTTACCATGCAAATTGAGCTGTTCATCATAAACTGAGTGCTATCCAGCCCACCAAACCATAAAATTGGGCATGCACAGCAGCACTCCAGTATCAAATAGAAGTGGTATGTATGAGATTAAGCTCAGCAGGCCCTGAAGGTATAGGTAAGTTACATAAGGATGTGGCTCAAATGCCCATAGTTCTCACTCCTATTACATTACCTTCTTTTTCCCGCCCACACCTTTGGCCTCATGGGAGTTCCAATCAATTAACTGAGGAAAAGAAATCTTGGACCTGGTTTACAGATGATTCTGCAGATGTGCAGGCATCACTTGCAAATGGAGAGCTGCACCATTACAGGCCCTTTCTGGGACATCCCTGAAGGATAGTGGTGAGGGGCAATTCTCCCCATGGGCTAAGTGAGCACAGTCAATGTCCTGTGAGAGGCACAGCATCAAGCCACAGGGGATTATTCTCAGACCTGGACATCTAATGGAAATTGCCCTGCTACATTTTAGAATTGCTTAGGATCCATGCCCCCTTTTGTCCTTCCAATTTCTCTCTTTTGGAATGGGAATATATATACTATGCCTGTCTTACTATTGTATTTTGGAAGCAAATAATTTGTTGTCTGTTTTCACAGGTTCACAGATGGAGAGGAATTTTGCTTCAGGATGAATAATATCTTGAGTCTTATTCAGAACTAACTTAGATGATGAGATTTGGGATTTTAAGTTGTTGATATTTAGATGAGAGTTTTCACTGAGAGTTGATGCTGAATGGTTAAGACTTTAGAGCATGTTGGGTTGGGGTAAATGTATTTTGCATGTAGGAAGGCCTTAAATTTGGGGGAGCCAGAGGTGGACTGTTAAAGGTTGTATTGTGTCCCCCTAAAATATGTTGATATTCTAACCCCAGTTCTTTAGAATGTGGCGTTATTTGAAAATCGGATTGTTGTAGGTGGAAATTATTAAATTAGGATGAGGTTATACCAGAGTAGTGTAAACCCTTAACCCAATATGATGAGTGTCCTTAGAAGAAGAGGGCAAACACAGCAGGGGAGAATGCTAAGAAAATATGGAGGCAGAGATAGAACTTAGGCTGCCACAAGCCAAAGAACACCTGAGGCTATCAATAGTTGGAATGGGCAAGTTGGAATGGGAAATATCCTCCCCTAGAGGCTCTGAGATAGCATGGCCCAGCCAACACCTTGATTTTGGACTTCCGGCCTCCAGAACTTTGGGAGAATAAATATCTGTTGTTTTAAGGCCACCAGTCTGTGATATTTTGTTATGAAAGTCCTAGGAAACTAATACATATGCTTTAGATAAATATAACACTTTCTATTTTATGAAGTATTTAATTCTGCATTTATCTAATTGATTCCCATAAAAGCATCCTAAGGAATCATTATCATCATACAAAAGATAAAAAATTATTCAGTCCAAAGAATCCCAACAATCTTTCTGAGAACTAAAACATAATTTTTCTGCTTTGAATTTCTAAATGGAATTTTAAAATAATAGATTTTAAGTTAAAAGACATCCCCAGGGGTTGGAATCATACAAACAAATTCATATGCACACCAGTTCCCCAGGTAGGTGCTATTGGTGAGAGATGGTATAAAAAGAGGGAAAAAAATAGGTTAAAAGCTAAGGCAATATCTCTTACCATAATTCCTGTCCTCATAGTAAGGAATATAATGGGCAGTTTCACCACTGTGTCTATAGTTTGTTGAGTATAAATCTGTTTCTCATTAGGGGTGTACTCTGTTAGCCCCAAGTTCAACATGCAAGTAGATTATTGTAGTTTTCACCAGTATTTTCCTAAAAATTACCCTTTGCTGATCTTGAAGATATTGACTTTCTGGTTCTCAATCTTAGTGGCATATCCTCAAGTCTGTAAAGTTCATAGAAAATGTGTGGAGGAAGGTGAAGATATAAAGAAGTAAAGGAGATGGAAGACTTTACAGATTCAATTGTGCTGAAAAACTTTGCTCTTTAATACAAAATGCTGTCTTAAATCCAAACATGCCAAAGCACGTAAGAAAACCTAAACTTAGAAATTTATCTCTGTTATTATCTACATAAAAGAATGGGGGAAGAAAAATGAGGAATCAAGAGGTTAAGTGATTTATCTGAATTTAAAAAATCCAAAACAGAGCAATAAGCCAGTATAAAAATTCATATTCTGAAACTTATAGTCACAGCTAGAAATTACTGGACATTTCTACCAATGATAAATTGTCCTCTCAAGGAGCAGTAGAGAAGACAACTTTTTTTTGACGAGAACTGTAAGGGTCTGGGATTTTACCATATTTACAAGATAAATAATTATCCTATTACTGTTTCATATGGCCTGGCAGAAAACACAGGAGTCCTTGATGGAAGACAAAGGACTTTATTACTCATAGCAAGTGCAGTAGCCAGAAATTCACATTGATTTGCGTTGGTTCTCATGCTCCCCTAATCTATAGGGACATGTAAAGTGTCCATTGTAGATACCTGCTCACCCAGTGGGCTGTGTTTCCTGAGGGAACCCCTGAACTGGGAGGACTTATTGCTTTTACAGTGACCAGAAGCAAGCCTGATCTTTGGGGAGGAATGTTTCCTCCTCAAAGTTGCTTGCTAAGAAATGACCCAGGTAAAAGGCAATCAGAGTCTTGTATTCTTGGCATACCCAGCAACAATGTGCAAGGACATTCAAAGCCCAAAGCAGATCACCTTTCCCAGCAGTCTACCCCTCTGCCCTACAAGTTTTTGGCAGAACTCAAATTTTCAACATGAGTATGCCACTCTGTCAACCACTCTGATTAATCTAACCAGTAGACTGGTGCAAAATCAATTCTGTTTTTCTAACATGGTATTTTGGTTATAATCAACAGGACTCTAAGCATCAGGTCAAACTCAGTACTGACTGACCTCAGTCATGCCCCATAAGACACAGAATCAGCCACTGTAAATATGTCTCAGGGAGGAACCATAGGTCTTTCTTTAGACAACCAGGATTTAGTCTGAGGCCAGGCTACTATCCACTATGACCTAGGCAAGGCAGGTTAGACAGACCTACTGATCTTTGGTGTTGCTATAGATAATGTTTATGTTCCCCCAAATTCATATGTTGTAACCTATTCCCCAGTGTAATGGTATTTGGAGATGGAGCCTTTGGGCGATGATTAAGTCATGAGGGTAGAGTCCTCATGGTGGAGTTAGTGCACTTAATAAAAGGGTCTCCAAAGAGCTCTCTTGCCCCTTCCACCATGTGAGAACACAAAGAGAAGGCCGTCTGTGAACCAAGAAACAAGCCCTCACCATACACTGAATCTGCCAGCACTTTGGTCTTAGACTTCCCAGTTTCCAGAACTATGAGAATTAATGTTTTTTATTTAAGCTACCCAGTCTATGGCTTTTTGTTATAGTAGTCCAAAAGGACTAAGATAGCTACCTGTGCCAATAATTACAGGGGTAATAGATGAGCCAAAAAGCAACTTCCATCCCTAATGAAATATATCTTATGGCTAACTTTTTCATGCATACAAACATATAACCTGAAGAGGCATGGGTCACTAGAGTTCATACTGTATTGTCACCATTACATTGGTTTGGTTAAGCCGCATGGTCATTGTCACTGAGTACTTGCACCTTCAGTTAATATACATGGCATAATGCAAGGCTACTCAGACATCAGAAGTAAATGAATTTGCATCATTTATATAGAAACAAAGTAGTGGTAACTGAACACACCAACTTTGGTAGTTACCATTGATAGCATCAATCACAACAGAATAATTCAGCACTGGTCATGTCCACATGAGTGTTTGTTTTTTATAACATGTGGACAGAAATAACAAACCTGGCAGCAGGTCAGACTGCCAGCCTCAGCTTCAGTTAGATTCAGATAGATCCAGGGAGACAAATAAAGCATTAATTGCCCTATTCCACTCTCAACACCTCCTAGGGTCTAAGATGTTCACTTTCCAGACACTGGAGTTTTTATATCTCTTCACCAACACAAATTACCATGTCCCAATTAAGCAGCTATAAATTCACCTTTTTCCTCCAAATCTGTACTTACTTGCACCCAAACCTATCATTCAGAAAGGTTTAGATGGGAATCTGAAATTTTCAAAATAGGTCTATATTACCCCATTTTGTCCTGATCATTACCTAGTTAGCAGTTGAAGTGGGAAGATCTGTCTTTGGAGACAGTCTCATTCAGTAACTGAACTGTGAGGTTGTAAAGGGCAAGAGAGTCAAAAATATTTACAGGAATGCCCAAGGCCCATGGCAAATTGTCTTTCCAAGACGTCTATCAAGCTCCCACTAAATAAAAGTATAGAAAGAGAGAAATTAAATTTAATACAGTCTATTTTTCCCAAGAACTTTCAATGGAACAAGAGGGACAAAATATATATGAGAAAAAAATTGAATATTAGCATATAAAATAGCATAGTAATTGGACTATTTTTAAAAAACCAGTTTATCAAGGTATGTTTGACATACAAAAAATTGCACATATTTAATATATACAACTTGATGTATTTAGAGATAAAGTATGTACCTGTGAATTCATAACAATCAATGTAGTTAACATTTACATCACCTCCAAAAGTTTCTTCCTCTCTTCATTATTATTACTGTTATTATTTATGATAAGAACATTGAACATAAGATCTACTCTCTTTGCAAACTTTTAAGTATACAACATAGTATTGTTATGTTACACAGTAGTTATACAGTATAGTATGAAATACAGTAGATCTCTAGGACTTACTCATCTTGCATAACTAAAACTTTGTACTCTTTGGTTAATGCCTCCCTGTTTCCCCCTCTTCCCAGCCCCTGGCAACCACCATTCTACTCTCTGCTTCTATGAGTTTGACTATTTTAGATTCCTCATATATGTAGCATTATGTAGTATTAGTCCTGTGTCTGGCTCACTTTACTTAGCATAATGTTCTCCAGATTCATTTATGTTGTCACCAGTGGAAAGATTTCTTTCTTTTTTAAGGTTGAATCACATTTCATTGTGTGTGTGTACCACATTTTCCTTATCCATCCATGCATTGATGAATATGTGGGTTGCTTCCATGTCTTGGGTATTGTGAATAGTGTTGCAGTGAACATTGGGTGCAGATGTCTTTTTGAGATACTGATTTCAGTTCCTTTGGATATATACTCAGAAGGCAGATTATTGGAAAATATGGTAGTTCTATTTTTTATTTTTTGAGGAAACTCCATACTGTTTCCACAGTGATTGCACCAATTTACACTCCCAACAAGATTGTATAAGAGTTTCCTTTTCTTCACTGTTCCTTTCCAGCGCTTGTTATCTTTTGGTTTTTGTTTTTGTTTTTGTACAATAGACATCCTAACAGGTGTGAAATGATATCTCATTTTGGTTTTGATTTGTATTTCCCTGATGATTAGTGATGTTGAGCACATTTTCATATACCCATTGGTCATTTGTATGTCTTCTTTGGAGAAATATCTATTCAGTTCCTTTGCTCATTTTAAAATAATGTTATTTGTTTTTTTGCTACTGAGTGTAGGATTTTCTTATGTATTTTGTATAATAAGCTTTTATCAAATATATGGTTTGCAAATATTTTCTCCCATTCCATAGGTTGCCCTTTCATTTTGTTGTTTCCTTTCCTGTACAGAAGCTTTTTAGTTTGATATAGTCTCACTTGTCTGTTTTTGCCTTTGTTGCCTGTGCTTTTCATGTCATATCCAAGAAATCACTGCTAAGGTCAATATCACAAAGCTTTTTACTTATGCTTTCTTCTAGGAGTTTAACAGTTTCAGATCCTAACAATTAAGTCTTTAATCCATTTTGAGTTGATTTTTATATATGGTCTAAGATAAGGGTCCAATTTCATTCTTTTATATGTTAATACCCAGTTTTCTAACACCATTTATGAAGAGACTATTCTTTCCTCATTTTGTGTTCTTGGCACCCTTGTCAAAGATCAGTGGACCATATGTGCCTGGATTTATTTCTGGCATCTCTTTTCTGTCCTATTTGTCTATGTCTGTTTTTATGCTGGTACCATACTCTTTTGGTTACTGTAGTTTTATAGTATATTTTGAAATCAGGAAATGTAATGCCTCTGGTTTTGCTCTCCTTGCTCAAAATAGCTTTGGCTAGTCAGGGTCTGTTTGTGGTTCCACAATAATTTTAGGAATACTTTTTCTATTACTGCAAAAATGCCATTGGGGTTTTGGTAGGAATTGCATTGAATCTATAGGTAGCTTTGGGTAGTATGGACATTTTAACAATATTAAGTCTTCTAATCCATGAACACAAGTTATCTTTCCATTTATTTGTGTCTTCTATAATTTTTTCATCAGTGTTTTATGACTTTTAGTATACAAATCTTTCTTGGTTAAGTTTATATGTAAGAATTTTATTATTATTGATGCTATTGTAACTGATTGTTTTCTTGCTTTTCAGACAGTCTGCTGTTAGTGTATAGAAATGTAACTGATTTTTTTAATGTCGATTTTGTACCCTGAAACTTTGCTGAATTCGTTTGTTAGTTCTGATAGATTTTGTGTGTGTATGTGGAGTCTTTATGGTTTTCTACATATTCTCTTTTCTCTTACTTTTTCTACTATCTCTAATCATCCATTAACTATGGGCCTTCTAATTGTGAGTCTTTGACTCTGGGAATTTTTCACCTATATACTTCATTTTAGAACAAATCTGAGTCTCTTCCCTTATTTTCAGCTCCTATATTGAACTTCCCAAGTTCTAATTTTAATCTTGACTCTCAATAAGTCTTTAGTCTATGAAACTGATTATATTCACAGCATTTATCCATGATGTCCTACATGATTCTCAAATCCAGGTATCATTAATTGAACTCTTTACCTTCTCTTCTACTCTACCCTTTCTATTTTTTTTTCTGTATCTTACATTTGACAAGGCAACTATTCTATATTCTAGACTCAAAATCAAGAATTCAGTCATAAGTTTCATATCATTGACTCCAATAAGTCCAATATGACCCAAGCCCAGTCAATTTCAGTCTCAAAAATATCTCTTTGATCTTTCTGTTACATTCTGCTCCAACTGTTCACATCATAGTTCAAGTCATCATTACCTCATTTTTGCCTACTTCATAAGTGCAATAGCAACCTAGATAACTATCTTAAAACTATTTCATCATGTTACTATCCTGCTCTATTATTTGTACAATAGACATCCTTTGGATGTCCATTACCTATTGGATCAAGTCCAAAATTTTGTGCTTGTTTTATCCAAACTTATTCTCATTAACAAATATACCATTTGTACTCAAGCTGAGCTGAACTTCTCATTTGTTCTCTGGGTCAGTCTTTTTACTTTAAAATTGAGAGGGCTGGATTACACTGAATGATCTGTAAAGGTATCTTTTTCTATGGTCCCCATTTTACACACAGACATAAAATTATTTTCATTGCCTTTGTTAAGTAATTGTTAAAGGTGTAACATATATAGGCAGGAATAGGCCATATGCATTTAAGTAGAAATATGTCTTTTACAGGTATTCTGGCTTGTTTAACAGAAATATCTCTGTCTTCTGTGCAGCTGTGCATGATATCAATTTAATGTCCTCCAGTAAGGCCCTGTGTACTCTTCAACATACCACAAATGAGTTTGAATATCAGAGATAATAAATTATAGAATTATCATACAACATGTCTATGAGATTTGAAGTCTAAGTGACATATAGATATATTTACTAACAAACAATATACTGTACCTACTGTTATTTTAATAGCTCAAAATATAGAACATGGTAATGCTAAAACTTAAAATTTCATAGCAAACTTACTTTCATTAGCTCTTAGTCATGCAGAAACATTTATCCATTTTAGCTTTGTGAAGGTGGGGGGATATGTTAGGAATATCTTGGATTCTAGAAGGAGGAGAATTTTCAAGTTTACTGCCCCAGACCTCAGTACAGTTAATGTCAATCAAGATACCTTCACAATGAAACCCTTATCTAATAACTGGAGCTCCAGGGATCCCAGCCATGTGAGCTGATATTCTCATCTTGTGTCCACTTCTGGATATAGGTTTATATTCACCTGACTCACTACCACAGATTCTTCCCTCAGTTTTAAGTGTGTACATGACTCTCTAAGCTTAAACTGACAAGCTTTCTGACTTTGATAATTACCATCCCCTTTATGTTTGTAATTCAACCAAGCCTGACCTATCCTACTGTTCATACTAAAATGAGGTATGGAATAGGTATTGAATGGCTTATTAGAAAGGATATTACTACAAATAAATCACTTACTTTATACCTTTTCCTCTGTCCAGGTTTCATGTTTATACAAGTACTCCCATAAGAGCAACCTTGAATTTTATTTTCAACCACTTTTTTCCTGACAAATGAGGACTAGTCACATTGCTAATTTATTGGTCTCCTAATTAAAGTGATCTCCCTTCTCTTGGTCCATCCTAACCTTTGTAATCCTCTAAAGCCATTTAAAATCTATCAACTTCAATTCATCTATCAACTTCCAAGTAACTTCAGTTCCTATTGACCTCCCTATCTTAACCTTCCAAAACACTAAATTGGTCATATCATGAATGCTGACACTAGACTATATTCAATTTAGCACTATGTGTCATCTCATGCTATTCTTTTAGTTTGCTGCTAGAGGGAAAGGAAGTAATGGAGATAGTAAGTTTCTTGTGAAGAAAGATAAGTAAACAGATACTGCTGATTTTGACCGTAAATGTTTTCCTTAACCTAGTACAATGAATGACTAAGAGACCCAGTTCATATTAGTTATTGAATAAAAATGTGTGTCCTGTGAATAAATAATTCATAAACAAATGAAGAGATTACAATAATATAATTGCCTAAATTCCCAAATTTATTTACTTCATCCTTGTGGCACAGGCTAAAATACATTGTATGTTCTCTTTCTCTCTGATTATTGTGAAAAAGTGAGTGATTTACCACTGATGTTTAAATATGGATTTTTATCTTAAAAAAAAGCATGGGTGATATCATATTGAATTTGTGATTCTTAATGTATTTAAAAACCTGCTGTTATAATCTGCAAAAAAAAAAACCCCAAATCATGCTGTACATGTGAAACTAACACAATATTGTAAATCAACTATACTTTAGTTAAAAAACCTACCATGTCATCTGTAATCAGACATAGGAACAAGTAAATATTGACTTAAAATTTCCTTTTAAAATAATCCACATGTGAATTTTTGTATTTTTCTGGACATTTAAACACAGAAACATTGTAAATACCAATGTGTATTTAACAGTTTCTTTATTCTGTGAATACTGTTAGAATTAAGAAAGCCATTTTAAAAAGTTCAATGATCCTGTTAGTAAGCTATGATCACAATCAGGTCTCATTTTGAAAACTGTTTCCATGGAGACATTGAGTATCATATTCATTAGAGTCTGATTCTAGTAAAGAAAATTTATTGAAAATTGTTTTTCAAATTTACTGAAAATTATTTTTGAGAAGAAATTCTGATTGTCATTAATAGTCATCAGTAGACAAATCACCAGAGAAGATTGTGGTTTGGGATTAAGATTTGGGACTGCACAGAAAAGTTCAGCTGAACCTGACATATCTTATGAAAATGGATAATGTATTCCAGTGTCCTAGGCAATTTTCTTTCCTGTAAAAACAATATTCTTTTCTATTCTTTACTCAGAAGGAATAATTGGTTTCAGTATTTATTTCTCTAGAAAGGTTAAGAGAGAAATTCTCCAGGAGGGCAATCTTCCAGTTCCTTGATAGATGTTTTCTTTTTAGTACTATCTCACTGCTTTCTATATAAAGCTGCAAATGTCGAGGTGGGCTTAAATCCCCACTGAGGGAGAAGAGACTGACCATTTCCAGGCAGCTTTATTAGGGTTGTGGAGACATCTTAGCCTTGCAAATTCTGGGCTGCTGTCAACAGCACATATTTCTTGGAGGTTTTTTTGAGCTGGTACTGTGGCTGAACCTCTTAGTCATAATCTCAGTGTCCAATCTCCTCTTTGCACTTAAAGATAAAACACAGCTTTCATGAAAAGTGATGTAACCAACTGAAAAAGTAGATTTCTAAGCCTCTCTTTAAGATGGGGTAGGCATGTGACTAAGGCTTTGACTCAAGTTACATGATCAAAAGTGATGCAATGGGGCTTCCAGCAAAGCTTCCTGAATTTGGGTTGATTCAACCAGCAAATTCTTTTTTGTCTGTGCCTATTCCATCTTCCTCTACTTTCAATGAGAATATGATGGGACGGGATGGAACTTAATCTAAAGCAAATATGAGGAAACTGTACAGAAAGACACACATGCTATAGCTGGGAAGGAAAAGAGGAAGAAGGATGCTGGGACACTCTTGACATTGTAGAACCCCTGTACCGCCCCTGATCTAAGACATCCTGACTTCATTTTACATGGGGGAAAAATAAACATCAATATTTTAATCAACTGTGAATTTAGGTCTCTGTTACTAGCACATAAACACTTTTCACTGATTTTCATTCCATAAAATAAAATGTAGATTATAAATTCCATATGTTATTCCAAATTATTTTGCTTTCTGAAGTTTCTTTAGAGTATATTGTCACCTAGCATATAGCCTGGCATATTCTTTATTTGATCAATAATGTTTGAACTGAATATCAGAATAGGAATATCTCTATTCTTTTACATGATATTTACCAGAAATAAAATACATATCATTAGAGAGAGAGAGAGAGAGAGAGAGAGAGGAGGCAGAGAAGGGGACGGGAGGAGATGGGGAGAGAAGAGAGAAATATTAGGTAAAAGAGGTTATGAAACCACCTCTACTAAACATTTAACATGGGAAAAAAAAAGTTGTTAGTTTCAGGAAACCAGGATTTTTGTATGGAGTTGTACCAAGTTACTTCCTCATTTTCCTGCTTTATAAAATGAGTTAAAATAGATTATCTCAGAGTCAAGTTTAGATCAAGAAACAGTAGTTTTATAATTTATTTTCCTAGATAATATACCGTTTAGGTTTTCACATCTGGATATTTAGCTAAAGTGATAACAAACATTTTATTCCAGATAATGTCAGTAATATATCAATCTGTTGGTGACAGTCTACATTTCCTCTTCCAAGAAATGGGAAATTTAAGCCTTTTCAAAGGGCTTTTTATTATTGTTGTTTGCTTTTAAATGAGATAAGGTACTTCTTCCAGCAGACAAAATTTCCAGCAGTTAGAAAGATACTTCTTAAAGAAATTCCTCAAACTATTAAAAGATTCTCCACAAGAAAATGTATGTATATTACCTCCTTTTCTTTCTCCTTCAAATATTTTAATTTAACATTTATAGGAGAGGTTTTAATGCACACATCCTATATTAACTATTTCCTTCCTCAGTAGTAATAAATTCCTTATTAGTGAGCCACACTGTTAGCTAAAATAAAAGTCACTATTCTGCTCTCCCACTACTTTGCAACTAGGTGTATCCATGAGTCTAAATTCCACCAATAAAAATAAGCAGAAATTTAACGTGGCATTAAGGAAAGTTTCCTTGACAGAGGAAAAACTCTTTCTCCATTCTTGATATAATGACACATCCTACCAACATGAGGTAGAAGACACAGGCAGAAGATGGCAGAATAGAGAGATGAAAGCGGGTAGGACCAGACAGTATGGAGCACCCCCATCAGCAAAGAGACACAGACCTCTGAATCTCTTTTAATGTGAGAGATTAAATAAACTGGAATCTTGTTTAAGCCCTTTACTAGAGCTTTCCTTCTTTCCTTTTCCCTTCCTTCCTCCCTTGCTTCCTTCCTTCCTTCCTTTTCTTTCTCTCTTCCTTTTCTTTCTCTCTTCTCTCTCTCTCTCCCCCCTTCTTCCAAACTTAATCCTACTGGACGTAGTACCTATATCCTTGTATCTATGGAACACAGAATGTACAATGCATATTTCCTGGTTATCTGAGACAGAATTTTACATGTGAAAGTGAAGTTGTATCATTACCTTAATTCCCTAACTCATGTATTGATTACGGATTTGTAACATGGTACCTTCTTTTTTAAAGAAAAATAGTTATTTTTAGTGAACTTGTTGGAGAGGCACATAAACATTTTAATAAATGTTTAACATTCTAAATTAAGATGTTCACAGAGACAGGAAAGATTATAAATCCATCAAAATAAATTATTACACTGAATCTATTCCTTTAAACTCTTCAAAATTTTTAGAAATAGATTATTTAGGAGTTTTGTCTCCCTTAAGACTTTCTGAGCTTGAGATTTATAGAAACAGAAAACATTGCATATAGTAGCAAAAAAAAAAAAAATCTAGGCACAATTTGTCCAAGTCAGAGTAAGAAAAATGCAAGGCAGTAAAATAACTCCCATTTTAGAACTTAAAGGTAATGATTTTGAAAAGCTTTGCAGGTGGTGCAGGATTACCAAATTGGTTGAAGCTATATCCATCTAAAAAGTCTGGAGAATTTTTATCTTGAAATTAGCCTTGGGAAGAAATTAGACCTAAAAATAATCTTTGAATGTGTGTCTGTATACATGTGAAGGTTTGTGTTCCATTTTCCATATAGTGATATGAATTAATATTCATTATGATGTCTAATTGTATAAATTTAGGTATATGTTTCTTTAAAATATTGTTCAAGATGTAGATTTTGTAATAATTTAGTAATTTTTAATGTCATAATTTTTAACATATATGAACTTTACTGCATAGTCCATTAAAATGAGAATCATGCTTTCTGAGGACTATGAAACAGGTAAACCCTATAAGTTATATATTTTAATTATAACTATTTTGTATAATTTTGGACTCAAATATTTTGTTATTTGTTTAAGATCTCAGAACCGAGGAGAGAAATAGACAGGATTTAATCCATAGCCACACTCTTTCTATTCTATTGCAGTAACTTTATAGTTCCAATTTTGTTATCAAATAAAAAGGATAACTGAGTGATTGATTTACAGAGAATACTGATGTCCCTCACTTACATAACCTTGTTGCTGAAATGTTATTTTTTGAGCCTGTAAGTCAAATAGACAAGTCAGCAACACTGATGGGTAGAAACCTGCGCCCACCGCAGATGGAATAAACAATGACAAAAAAAAAAACTCCCTAAGTACTAAAATCAGCCTTTTAAGAGGTGAACTTGCAAACCTAAAAATATAAAGTGATAACAGTATTATCATAGACTACTTGGAACTTGAAAGAATTCTCTAATTGTGAAGCCTAGTGTTTGTTTTGACAGAGTTAGAGAGCTGATACTTCCTTCTCATTAATCTATTTTTTTCTAAACAAATCTTTCTGTCCAAGAAATGCTTCCCAATGAACCACAACGTTTAATTTTAAAAACCAAAGAACACAACAACTAGAAAGGGAACTATGTTGCCATACATTACTTATCTTCTGTTTATATTCCATAGTTTAGTGGCTTACAAACATTAGAGTACTCTAGAATTGCCTGAGGATATTTTTTAAACCATAGATCCCTGTACCCTACTCCCTCTGTTACAATAAGTGTACTGTGTGACCCAGAGAGTTGTGTGTGTGTGTGAGTATTTAACAGATACACTTGGAGAGTCTCTCAAAAATGGTCTAGGGAACACATTTTGAGAATTACTGAGTCAGTCTGCATGTTTATTCAATTTGTCTCATAGTATATAAGCATGAAATTACAAATCTAAATGAAATCAATGATTATGGAATCCTCAATTTACCAATGAAAAAACAACACAGTCGAATGTTAGAAACTCAGTTGAATGCGTAGGATCTGAGATTTTCTCTACTAGGAAGCTAACAAATTACCCTGCCGTAGTTTCATGGATGTTGGCAGAACACATGAACTCCTGGGTCAGAGAAAAAAGACTTTATTACTCACTCCACAGCAAGCAGCGTGAGCTCCATGTTCATGCCAATTCTCCTTTTCCCCCCTCCCCGAGATCTCACAGGGATAACGTGGAACACAAAGTTACACAGTGCACATGTAGGAAACCCCAACCTTTTATAAGGGGTTGCACGAAAACCTGCCCAAACCTTGCCCTGAAGTCAGGATATTTTGAACACCAAATAGACCTGCTTTTTCTCTGCAGGGAGACAGTATTGTCCAAGGCTGTTTACAAACATCCTTGAAAAGTTACTATGAAACAAAGGCTTTCATTGTCTTAGCTTATAAAATATGCGGAAACAGGAGAGTCCAGTGGAGAATTCTCCCAACCATGAGTTTTCCATTTTTAATTGAGTTTTTTACAGGACATAATCACAGGAATCTCACTATCCCATCTCATTCTCAATGTGACTTGTTTGTTTTTGCCTCTCCCCCAAAGATAGATACGAAGATTTCTCACCATCCCCTCACTAGGTTTCCTGAATATTATAGGAGAGTGTCCACACAGTGTAGTTCCACAAGGAAAAGACAAACCTTCGTTTCTGACTTCTAATACTGCAAAGATAAGGAAAAAAACCGTAATATTTACATCTTCCCATTAAAGTCACCTAAATAGTGATATCCTGCCATAGGTACGTAACACTTTCAATGGATGTTTTTGCTTGTTTTTTTTGATGTTTTTTGTTTGTTTGTTTTTTGCTTAAGACAATAGGTCCAATCCAAAGCCAAAGTTCTAGAAAGATAAGTTCAGAAAATCCCGGAAAGTTAATGCCTAATACTGAATATAGGCTCACTTATTACGTTCTTCAGTCATTAGGATTGTTATTTATTGGGGACCTTTCATTGCATGGATCTGATTGGTGGTGAGATTACTTTATATTTAGAACACACATGAAAGGAGACACTATGTTAAGCAACATACCTAACCTCCAAAAGCTTATAGCATATTGGAGAAAAACTATTTTACACAGATAACTGTAAGGCAGAGTAAAAACTGCTGCTTCATTAAAGACTATGTTAATTTCCTGTTGCTGCTGTACCAAATTACCACAATGTAGGGGTTTAAAATAACACCTTTATGTTTTTTTGTTTGTTTTGTTTTTAAAGATTTTTTTTTTTAGGACCATTTTTTAAGAGTCTTTATTGAATTTCCTACAATATTTTTTCTGTTTTTTATGTTTCTGTTTCTTGGCCATGAGGTATGTGGGATCTTAACTCCCCAACCAGGGATCGAACCCGCACCCCCTGCATTGGAAAGCAAAGTCTTAACCACTGGACTGCCAGGGAAGTCCCCACATTTATTTTTTTTGCAGTTCTGGAGGTCAAAAATCTAAAATCAGTCTCACTGGGCTAAACTCAAGGTGCTGGGAGCATTGCCTTCCCTCTGGAGATTCTAGGGGGAAATTCATTTCTGTCCTTTTCCAGCTTCTAAGGGCTGCCTACATTTTTGTCTTGGGGCCTCTTCTTCCAGTATTTGTATTATTCCAAGTTCTGCTGCCATTGTCACATCTCCTTCTTGGACTCTGGCTCTCCTGATTTCATCTATTCCCTTAAATGGACTCTGTGATTACATTGGGCTCCACCAGATAATCCAGGAGAATCTGCCTATCTCAAGTTCTGTAACTTAATCACATCAGCCAAGTCACTTTTGCCAGTAGTATAATCTCTGGTTATGGAGATTAGTGTACAGATCTATTTGGTGGACCATTATTCCACCTAACACAGAGAGGTATATATCTTTGTAGTCATTAAGAATAAAAATTCTATCATTTTAATTAAATATTTGGTTTGCTATCTGAAGAAAAGCCTACTAATTTTTGTTATGAATGATGTAGGTAACTTATTTGTATATCAATCCTTACCCCCACTAAATGCTACTAAAACTGAACTAGCCCATTCAGAAAGAGAAAGACAAAAACAGAGAAACAGATGGAGACAGACAGACTCAAAGAGGAAAACTCTGTATTTTCTCATATCTCCTTTTTTTTTTTAACATCTTTATTGGAGTATAATTGCTTTACAATGGTGAGTTCATTTCAGCTTTATAACAAAGTGAATCAGTTATACATATACATATGTTCCCATATCTCTTCACTCTTGTGTCTCCCTCCCTCCCACCCTCCCTATCCCACCCCTCTTGGTGGTCACAAACCACTGAGCTGATCTCCCTGTGCTATGCAGCTGCTTCCCACTAGCTATCTATATTACATTTGGTATCGTATATATGTCCATGCCACTGTCTCACTTTGTCACAGCTTACCCTTCCCCCTCCCCATATCCTCAAGTCCATTCTCTAGTAGGTCTGTGTCTTTATTCCCATCTTACCCCTAGGTTCTTCATGACCTTTTTTTTTTTTTTCTTAGATTCCATATATATGTGTTAGCATACGGTACTTGTTTTTCTCTTTCTGACTTACTTCACTCTGTATAACAGACTCTAGGTCCATCCACCTCACTACAAATAACTCAATTTCATTTCTTTTTATGGCTGGGTAATATTCCATTGTGTATATGTGCCACATCTTCTTTGTCCGTTCATCTGTTGATGGACACTTAGGTTGCTTCCATGTCCTGGTTATTGTAAATAGAGCTGCAATGAACATTTTGGTACATGACTCTTTTTGAATTATGATTTACTCAGGGTAAATGCCTAGTAGTGGGATTGCTGGGTTGTATGGTAATTCTATTTTTAGTTTCTTAAGAAACCTCCATACTGTTCTCCATAGTGGCTGTATCAATTTACATTCCAACCAACAGTGCAAGAGTGTTCCATTTTCTCCCGCCCTCTCCAGCATTTATTGTTTGTAGATTTTTTGATGATGGTCATTCTGACTGGTGTGAGATGATATCTCACTGTAGTTTTGATTTGCATTTCTCTAATGATTAATGATGTTGAGCATTCTTTCATGTGTTTGTTGGCAATCTGTATATCTTCTTTGGAGAAATGTCTATTTAGGTCTTCTGCCCATTTTTGGATTGAGTTGTTTGTTTTTTTGATATTGAGCTGCATGAGCTGCTTGTAAATTTTGGAGATTAATCCTTTGTCAGTTGCTTCATTTGCAAATATTTTCTCCCATTCTGTTGGTTGTCTTTTGGTTTTGTTTATGGTTTCCTTTGCTGTGCAAAAGCTTTTAAGTTTCATTAGGTCCCATTTGTTTATTTTTGTTTTTATTTCCATTTCTCTAGGAGGTGGGTCAAAAAGGATCTTGCTGTGATTTATGTCATAGAGTGTTCTGCCTATGTTTTCCTCTAAGAGTTTGATAGTGTCTCGCCTTACATTTAGATCTTTAATCCATTTTGAGTTTATTTTTGTGTATGGTGTTAGGGAGTGTTCTAACTTCATACTTTTACATGTAGCTGTCCAGTTTTCCCAACACCACTTATTGAAGAGGCTGTCTTTTCTCCACTGTATATTCTTGCCTCCTTTATCAAAGATAAGGTGACCATATGTGCGTGGGTTTATCTCTGGGCTTTCTATCCTGTTCAATTGATCGATTTTTCTGTTTTTGTGCCAGTACTATACTGTCTTGATTACTGTAGCTTTGTAGTATAGTCTGAAGTCAGGGAGCCTGATTCCTCCAACTCGATTTTTCATTCTCAAGATTTCTTTGGCTATTCGAGGTCTTTTATGTTTCCATACAAATTGTGAAATTTTTTGTTCTAGTTCTGTGGAAAATGCCAGTGGTAGTTTGATAGGGAGTGCATTGAATCTGTAGATTGCTTTGGGTAGTAGAGTCATTTTCACAATGTTGATTCTTCCAATCCAAGAACATGGTGTGTCTCTTCATCTATTTGTATCATCTTTAATTTCCTTCATCAGTGTCTTATAATTTTCTGCATACAAGTCTTTTGTCTCCGTAGGTAGGTTTATTCCTAGATATTTTATTCTTTTTGTTGCAATGGTAAATGGGAGTGTTTTCTTAATTTCACTTTCAGATTTTTCATCATTAGTGTATAGGAATGCAAGAGATTTCTGTACAGTAATTTTGTATCCTGCTACTTTACCAAATTCATTGATTAGCTCTAGTAGTTTTCTGGTAGCATCTTTAGGATTCTCTATGTATAGTATCATGTCATCTGCAAACAGTGACAGCTTTACTTCTTCTTTTCCAATTTGGATTCCTTTTATTTCTTTTTCTTCTCTGATTGCTGTGGCTAACACTTCCAAAACTATGTTGAATAATAGTGGTGAGAGTGGGCAACCATGTCTTGTTCCTGATCTTAGTGGAAATGGTTTCAGTTTTTCACCATTGAGGACAATGTTGGCTGTGGGTTTGTCATATATGGCCTTTATTATGTTGAGGAAAGTTCCCTCTATGCCTACTTTCTGCAGGGTTTTTATCATAAATCGGTGTTGAATTTTGTTGAAAGCTTTCTCTGCATCAGTTGAGATGATCATATGGTTTTTCTCCTTCAATTTGTTAATATGGTGTATCACATTGATTTGCGTATATTGAAGGGTCCTTGCATTCCTGGAGTAAACCCCGCTTGATCATGGTGTATGATCCTTTTAATGTGCTGTTGGATTCTGTTTGCTAGTATTTTGTTGAGGATGTTTGCATCTATGTTCATCAGTGATATTGGCCTGTAGTTTTCTTTCCTTGTGACACCTTTGTCTGGTTTTGGTATCAGGGTGATGGTGGCCTCGTAGAATGAGTTTGGGAGTGTTCCTCCCTCTGCTACATTTTGGAAGAGTTTGAGAAGGATAGGTGTTAGCTCTTCTCTAAATGTTTGATAGAATTCACCTGTGAAGCCATCTGGTCCTGGGCTTTTGTTTGTTGGAAGATTTTTAATCACAGTTTCAATTTCAGTGCTTGTGATTGGTCTGTTCATATTTTCTATTTCTTCCTGGTTCAGTCTCAGCAGGTTGTGCCTTTCTAAGAATTTGTCCATTTCTTCCAGGTTGTCCATTTTATTGGTATACAGTTGCTTGTAGTAATCTCTCATGATCGTTTGTATTTCTGCAGTGTCAGTTGTTACTTCTCCTTTTCATTTCTAATTCTATTGATTTGAGTCTTCTCCCTTTTTTTCTTGATGAGTCGGGCTAATGGTTTATCAATTTTGTTTATCTTCTCAAAGAACCAGCTTTTAGTTTTATTGATCTTTGCTATCGTTTCCTTCATTTCTTTTTCATTTATTTCTGATCTGATCTTTATGATTTCTTTCCTTTGCTAACTTTGGGGTTTTTTGTTCTTCTTTCTCTAATTGCTTTAGGTGCAGGGTTAGGTTGTTTATTTGAGATGTTTCCTGTTTCTTAAGGTAGGATTGTATTGCTATAAACTTCCCTCTTAGAACTGCTTTTGCTGCATCCCATAGGTTTTGGGTCATCGTGTTTTCATTGTTATTTGTTTCTAGGTATTTTTTGATTTCCTCTTTGATTTCTTCAGTGATCTCTTGGTTATTAAGTAGTGTGTTGTTTAGCCTCCATGTGTTTGTATTTCTTACAGATATTTTCCTGTAATTGATATCTAATCTCATAGCATTGTGGTCGGAAAAGATACTTGATACGATTTCAATTTTCTTAAATTTACCAAGGCTTGATTTGTGACCCAAGATATGATCTATCCTGGAGAATGTTCCATGAGCACTTGAGAAAAATGTGTATTCTGTTGTTTTTGGATGGAATGTCCTATAAATATCAATTAAGTCCATCTTGTTTGATGTATCATTTAAAGCTTGTGTTTCCTTATTTATTTTCATTTTGGATGATCTGTCCATTGGTGAAAGTGGGGTGTTAACGTCCCCTACTATGATTGTGTTACTGTTGATATCTCCTTTTATGGCTGTTAGTATTTGCCTTATGTATTGAGGTACTCCTATGTGTGGTGCATAAATATTTA
This sequence comes from Eubalaena glacialis, assembly GCF_028564815.1. Classification (NCBI taxonomy): domain Eukaryota; kingdom Metazoa; phylum Chordata; class Mammalia; order Artiodactyla; family Balaenidae; genus Eubalaena; species Eubalaena glacialis. Next base: position 51,501,250 of record NC_083721.1, read on the forward strand.
CAATTGTTATATCTTCTTCTTGGATCGATCCCTTTATCATTATGTAGTGTCCTTCGTTGTATCTTGTAATAGTCTTTTTTCAAAGTCTATTTTGTCTGATATGAGAATTGCTACTCCAGCTTCTCTTTTGATTTCCATTTGCCTGGAATGTATTTTTCCATCCCCTCACTTTCAGTCTGTATGTGTCCGTAGATCTGAAGTGGGTCTCTTGTAGACAGCATATATATGGGTCTTGTTTTTGTATCCATTCAGCCAGTCTGTGTCTTTTGGTGGGAGCATTTAATCCATTTACATTTAAGGTAATTATCAATATGTATGTTCCTATTCCCATTTTCTTAAATGTTTTGGGTTTGTTATTGTAGGTGTTTTCCTTCTCTTGTGTTTCTTGCCTAGAGAAGTTCCTTTAGCATTTGTTGTAAAGCTGGTTTGGTGGTGCTGAACTCTCTCAGCTTTTCCTTGTCCGTAAAGATTTTAATTTCTCCTTAAAATCTGAATGAGATCCTTGCTGGGTAGAGTAATCTTGGTTGTAGGTTTTTCTCCTTCATCACTTTAAATATGCCCTGCCACTCCCTTCTGGCTTGCAGAGTTTCTGCTGAAAGATCAGCTGTTAACCTTATGGGGATTCCCTTGTGTGTTATTTGTTGTTTTTCTCTTGCTGCTTTTAATACGTTTTCTTTATATTTAATTTTTGATAGTTTGATTAATATGTGTCTTGGCGTGTTTCTCCTTGGATTTATCCTGTATGGGACTCTCTGTGTTTCCAGGACTTGATTAACTATTTCCTTTCCCACATTAGGGAAATTTTCAAGTATAATCACTTCAAATACTTTCTCAGTCTGTTTCTTTTTCTCTTCTTCTTCTGGGACCCCTATAATTCGAATGTTGGTGTGTTTAATGTTGTCCCAGAGTTCTCTGAGACTGTCCTCAGTTCTTTTCATTCTTTTTTCTTTATTCTGCTCTGCAGTAGTTATTTCCACTATTTTATCTTCCAGGTCACTTATCCGTTCTTCTGCCTCAGTTATTCTGCTATTGATCCCGTCTAGAGTATTTTTAATTTCATTTATTGTGTTGTTCCTCATTGTTTGTTTGCTCTTTAGTTCTTCTAGACCTTGTTAAATGTTTCTTGTATTTTCTCCATTCTATTTCCAAGATTTTGGATCATCTTTACTATCATTACTCCAAATTCTTTTTCAGGTAGACTGTTTATTTCCTCTTCATTTGTTTGGTCTAGTGGGTTATTTCCAAGATTTTGGATCATCTTTACTCTCATTACTGCGAATTCTTTTTCAGGTAGACTGCCTATTTCCTCTTCGTTTGTTTGGTCTGGTGGGTTTTTACCTTGCTCCTTCATCTGCTGTGTGTTTTTCTGTCTTCTCATTTTGCTTATCTTACTGTGTTTGGGGTCTCCTTTTCGCAGGCTGCAGGTTCGTAGTTCCTGTTGTTTTTGGTGTCTGTCCCCAGTGGCTAAGGTTGGTTCAGTGGGTTGTATAGGCTTCCTGGTGGAGGGGACTAGTGCCTGTGTTCTGGTGGATGAGGCTCGATCTTGTCTTTCTGGTGGGCACATCCACATCTGGTGGTGTGTTTTGGGGTGTCTGTGGCCTTATTATGATTTTAGGCAGCCTCTCTGCTAATGGATGGGGCTGTGTTCCTGTTTTGCTAGTTGTTTGGCATAGGGTGTCCAGCACTGTAGCTTGCTGGTCATTGAGTGAAGCTGGGTCTTGGTGTTGAGATGGAGATCTCTGGGAGATTTTCGCCATTTGATATTACGTGGAGCTGGGAGGTCTCTTGTGGACCAGTGTCCTGAAGTTGGCTCTCCCACCTCAGAGGCACAGCTCTGACTCCTGGCTGGAGCACCAAGGCCTTTCATCCACACGGCTCAGAATAAAAGGGAGAAAAAATAGAAAGAAAGAAAGAGGATAAAATAAAATAAAATCAAATAAAATAAGATAAAATAAAATAAAGTTATTAAAATAAAAAAATAATTATTATAAAAAAAATTTTTTTAAGTTAAAAAAAGAAAAAAAAGAACGGACGGACAGAGTCCTAGGACAAATGGTGAAAGCAAAGCTATAGAGACAAAATCTCACACAGAAGCATACACATACACACTCACAAAAAGAGGAAAAGGAGAAAAAATAATATATCTTGCTCCCAAAGTCCACCTCCTCAATTTGGGATGATTCGTTGTCTATTCAGGTATTCAACAGATGCAGGCACATCAAGTTGTTTGTGGAGCTTTAATCCGCTGCTTCTGAGGCTGCTGGAAGTAATTTCCCTTTCTCTTCTTTGTTCGCACAGCTCCTGGGGTTCAGCTTTGGATTTGACCCTGCCTCTGCGTGTAGGTCGCCTGAGGGCGTCTGTTCTTCACTCAGAAAAGACGGGGTTAAAGGAGCAGCTGATTCGGGGGCTCTGGCTCACTCAGGCCAGGGGGAGATAGGGGTACGGATGCGGGGCGAGCCTGCGGCGGCAGAGGCCAGCATGACGTTGCATCAGCCTGAGGCGCGCCGTGCGTTCTCCCAGGGAAGTTGTCCCTGGGTCACAGGAGCCTGGCTGTGGCGGGCTGCACAGGCTCCCGGGAGGGGAGGTGTGGATAGTGACCTGTGCTTGCTCACAGGCTTCTTGGTGGCGGCAGCATCAGCCTTAGCGTCTCATGTCCGTCTCTGGGGTCCACGCTGATAGCCTCGGCTCGCGCCTGTCTCTGGAGCTCCTTTAAGCGGCGCTCTTAATCCCCTCTCCTCGAGCACCAGGAAACAAAGAGGGAAGAAAAAGTCTCTTGCCTCTTCGACAAGTCCAGACTTTTTCCTGGACTCCCTCCCAGCTAGCCGTGGTGCACTAGCCCCCTTCAGGCTGTGTTTGCGCCGCCAACCCCAGTCCTCTCCCTGGGATCCGACCTCCGAAGCCCGAGCCTCAGCTCCCAGCCCCGCCTGCCCCGGCGGCTGAGCAGACAAGCCTCTCGGGCTGGTGAGTGCTGCTCGGTGCCGAGCCTCTGTGCGGGAATCTCTCCGCTTTGCCCTCCGCACCCCTGTGGCTGCGCTCTCCTCCGTGGCTCCAAAGCTCCCCCCCTCCGCCACCCGCAGTCTCCGCCTGCGAAGGGGCTTCCTAGTGTGTGGAAACCTTTCCTCCTTCACAGCTCCCTCCCACTGGTGCAGGTCCCGTCCCTATTCTTTTGTCTCTGTTTTTTCTTTTTTCTTTTTCCCTACCCAAGTACGTGGGGAGTTTCTTGCCTTTTGGGAGGTGTGACGTCTTCTGCCAGCGTTCAGTGGGTGTTCTGTAGGAGCAGTTCCACGTGCAGATGTATTTCTGATGTATCTGTGGGGAGGAAGGTGATCTCTGCGTCTTACTCATCCACCATCTTCTCCTCCTATTTCCTCATATCTCCTTATGAAGGTGAACTCCTTGTCCACTTTAAGAAGAGAACTCTTTGAAAATTTTTTAATATCCTAGTGAAAAATTCTCTTAATGAAACAGTAGTTGACCTTAACAGTAGTCCAATATAACAACTTCTGAACTTGCTGACTGCTTATTGATTTCTTTAGTTTGTTTGCTAATATTCTGTTCACAAGTTCAATATCCAAATCTTGAGTGTGATGACTACAGCCCTTTCCAAAACTTGATAATAATTTCAAAGGGAGAAAGAAACAGGTGAGCTTCCTATCACAATATGTTAATGTTTTGACATTACTGTCTACCCTGAAGTCAAAAGACTGGAAAGAGCATACCCTTGAAGCTTCTTTCTGATGTCACAATGTGATTCAAAGTAATTGGAATGAATATTCATGTTTTCTAGTGTCTGAGATGCTGTCATGGTCCCATCAGTTTTTAAGCAATGACAACATGATGTTGTTTTGATGATTCTTGTTTTATTAGTCCTACCAACTGTTGTAATGCAGACTTGAGCATCCAAGCTCTATCTCCTAACTAAAGATGGTTTATTACTTTAATGACATCGTAAAATAGCATGGAATTCACAAAAATAACAGAAAAATACAGGGAAATTATAACAAACAAGCATGCACTTCTTCTAGCTTTAAAAACTTAACATTAACTTCTTTTTAATTTTTTAAAAAAAATTTTCAGCTGCATTGGGTCTTTGTTGCTACACGCAGGTTTTCTCTAGTTGTGGCAAGCAGGGGCTACTCTTCATTGCAGCCCGCAGGCCCTAGAAGGTGCAGGCTTCAGTTGTTGTGGTGCGTGGGCTCAGTAGTTGTGGCTCGCGGGCTCTGGAGCACAGCCTCAGTAGTTGTGGCATGTAGGCTCAGTTGCTCCGTGGCATGTGGGATCTTCCTGGACCAGGGATCGAACCTGTGTCCCCTGCATTGGCAGGCGGATTCTTAATCACTGTGCCACCACGGAAGTCCCACCACTAACTTCTGTTCCCAAGAAAATTGGAGTAATAGAGATGATATTCACCTTTCTACCTGAAATAGCCGAAAGCAGGACAAAATATGTAAACTAGTTGTTTTCAAGACAGCAATCAATGAAGGACATTGATCCCTGATTAGCATTAAAAAGGTGAGGTGAGCATCAGGATTGTCTGAGCTTTACTCCACTGAACGAGTTTTCAGGCCACAATCCAGAGAGAGAGAGAGTACTTAGGCAGAGCCTGAAAATTCCCTGAGGAGACGGAGCTAAGAGTCCAAGCAGACCAAGGTGTCTCGAGTTTGAAAAACAGAGTACAATACAGGAAGGAGCTGCACAGAGAGAGAATTCCAGAGGTCAACAGAAGGTTCTCCTCAAGTATTCAACCCACTACTAATGTTATACATCTGTGTGAAGGAACTACCTGAGGTTGGGAAAAGAAACACACAAAGGGATTAAAAGTAACATTCTTTGATGTGTGTGTACAATGACAGGAATAGTGTTAATCCTGCCAGGAAAACTGGAAAGCTTCATACTTTAGGGAAAATTGAATAGGGTACACAAAATAGAAATGCCTCAGTAGAGGGGAATGATTAGTACTAATCTGAGCACTGTTCCAATCCCATTTAAAAATTTTAAAGATGGAATGAAAGGATCAAACTATTTCCAAGAAACCCAACTTTATCCCAGAACAAAGATCAAGATATTTATATAAATGTAAAATATCCACCACCTAAAAAATAAATTTACAATATATGGTATCCTATAAAAAGTTACTAGACATGTGAAGAAACAGTCAATTAAAACAGACCCATGGGGGCAAAAATGTTAGCTTTAGCAGACAGAAAAATTAAGAGTTATTATAACTGTATTTCATATGTTAAAAAAGTTAAGGAGAGTTATGAAAGGTATTTAAAAATCAAATTTCTAGAGATGAAAACTAAAGTTCCTGATATAGAAAAATATACTAGATGATGTTAGAGCAGGCAGATAACTAGATATAAGCACAGAAAGGGGGGCACAGGCCAGGTGGCAGGAAACCATACATCTTGTGAACAGTGAGGTCCTTGGGCAGACAAAGAAAAGCAGGAACCTCCAGACTGACAGGAAACCATACATTTTGAGGTGACAGCAGTTCTGGAGGCAGAGAAAGAAAGGTGGGAAAAGGCGGGAATCTCTGGAGTCTGAATGTAACCTTTTGCTCATTATGCCATCATTATAATACAAGTAGCCTTGCAGATAAGAAGTACCCATCATGCACTGATGCTATGAACACACTTCTGATTAAGACTAAATAAGGACAAAAATCCTTCCTCCCCTCAGGAAGGTGGAGCTGGAATGAAAATCAGGAAATATGACCCCAAACCCCTCCCTCCTCAATGAATATTCCACCCACTCATTTTCACACCCCATATAATCAGCTTGCCAAAGAAACTCAGGACAGCTACTCACCTGTCTGCCTGTTGCCCATTTAAGAGCATACTATCACTTAAGAAATCCTCGCTTTGCTTTCTTGACCCCCATGTCTCATCTCTGAATTCTTCCTGTGATGAGACAAGAACCTGATAACCTCTCCAGTATCAATGGGATTAATGGCAGATTAGAAATTTTGAAGAATTGGTGAACTTTAATACATAGGAACAGAAATTTTATCAAAAGAAAAACAGTAAGAAAATATGATAATAATGAACAGAATATCAGTTAACAGTAGGAAAACTTTAAGTGGCATAATCTATATGTATTAGAGTCCCTAAAGTTGAGAAAGGCAGGGACAGAAAAAAATATTTATAGAAAAAATGACTGAAATTTTTCCAAATTTGATAAAATTCACAGATAGAAGGGCCTCAGTGTTCCCCAAATAAAAGAAACATGAAAAAAACTACATGAGACATATCATAATCAAACTGCTTAAAACAAGAGATAAAGAGAAAACTTTATAGGCAGTTGGAGAAGAAGACATTATGAACAGAGAAATAAAAAGGATGATGGCAAGCAAGGAGAGACTAGAACACCAGCTTTAAAGTTCTGGGAAATAAAAACTAGTCAAAAAGGAATTATTTACCCAGAAAATCTTTCTTTCAATAAAAGAGAAATAAATACCTTTTCAACATGCAAAAGATGAAAGAATTTATTGCCTTCAGACCCATACTACAAAACAATTTTAAGGTGTGTCCTTCAGATAGAAAGAAAATGATACCAGATGCAAATATATATGGACACAAAGTAATAATGAGAACCAGAATTGGTACCTCCATGACTGAATATATATGTTTATTGGTTTAGATCCTATAAAATTACCCCCCCTTGTATTAAAATAACCCATAGAAAAGCAGTAAAAGAAAACCAGAGAACCAACATAAAGGGAACAAGTAGAAAATGAAAAATAAAATGGCAGAACCATAAGATATCAATATTATATTCAGTGTAAATGGTTTAAATACATTAACTAAAGCAGGGGTTGGGAGAGTGGATAAGATAAAAGCATGATCCAACTATATTCTATCTTTAAGAAACAGTTAAAATATAATGATATAGATAAATTGAAAGTGAAAGAATGGAAAATGATATATCATACAAATATTAACCAAAGGAAAGCAGGGATAGCTTTATTATTATCAAATTAAGTAGACTTCAGAGCAACACAATTTCTAGAGACAAAGAGGTATATTGAAAAATGATGTGTCAATCAACAAGAAGACGGAGCAATCCTAAGTGTTTATACACCAGAGAACACAGCTTCAAAATATGTTAAACAAAAGCTGATAGAACTGACAGAACAAAGGCAAATATCCAATTATAATTAGAGACTTCAACACTTTATTACCAAATGATAAAACAACCAGACAGAAAATAAGCAAGGATATAGAAGAATTCAGTAATGCCATGAACAAATAGGATCTAATCTACATTTACAGAACACTTCAACAACAGCAAAATACACATTATTTTCAAGCTCCCACAGAACACATACTAAGATAGATCATATTCTGGTTATAAAATGAATCCCAAAAAATTTAAAAGAATTGAAATTATACTAGAATTAGTGTTTGACCACAATAGAAACCACTAATAGAATAACAGGCAAATCTCTAAGTATTTGGAGACTAAATACATTTATAATAATAAATTCTCAATAAATTTAAGAGGATTCAAGTTATGCCAAGTATGTTCTCTGACACATTATTAAAATAGAAATCAATAACAAAAAATAAGAGACAGATTTCTAGAATATCTTCAAATATATGGAAATGAAATAACAAAGTTCTAAATAAAACATAGGTCACAGAAATAGTCAAATAGGGAATCAGGAAGTGTTTCTAACTACATGAAAATGAAAACAAATTATATTGAAATTTTAAGTTGCTGTCAAAGCAGTAATTAGAAGATAATTTATAGCACTAAATGCTTATATTAGACAAGAAATATTTATATTAGAGAAGAAGAAATTAGCTCTTCAGTGTCTTCCAAAAAAAAAAAAACCTGAAAACTAATCAAGGGACAAATAAAATTTAAAGTAAATAGAAAACAGAAATGGTAAAAATCAGGGCAAAAATCAGTGACAGAGAAAACAAACAAAAAAACAATTTAAAAAAATCAATAATACAACTCTAGACAATTTAGAACCATATTTTCAGAGGATATGGAACTTTGAATTATTCTTTCCCTGTCTTACAGCTGCAGTTCCTGATGAGAAATCTGTTATATTTTGTTGTTGCTGTTCCTCTTTACATAATGTTTCTTTTTCCTTTGTTTGCTTTCCAGATATTTTCTTCATCTTTGTTTATAAGCATTTTGGCTATTATGTGCCAGTCACTTTTAAAAAATTTATTTGAGCTAGTTAGAATTCTCTGGGTTTCTTGGATCTATATTTTTTTCCATTAATTTTCAAAAATTCTGGGTGATTATCTCATCAAATTTTTCTTGCACCCCATTCTCTCTCTTTTTTTAATCCAAATACACAGATGGTAGGCTATTATTTATTATCTCACAGCCCTTGGATACTCTGGTTTTATTTTATTTATTTATTATTCTTTTCTTATGTTTCACCTTAGATAATTTCTATCACCACATATTCAAATTAATTTTTTCTCAGCTATACCCAGTCTGCTCTTGAGTCCATCACAGGAATTCTTTATCTCTGGTATTGTATTTTCACACTTAGCGTTTCCTTTTGACTTTTTGTATGGTTTCTACCTCTCTGCTGAAATTCTTTATCTTTTCATGCATGTTGTCCACCTTTTCCACTGGATCCTTTTCATATTCATCATAATTATTTTGTTGTCCCTCTCTGATATAGCTAGCATCTGCATAATCTCTGAATATACTTTTATTGATTCATTTTTTCCTGGTAAATGTGTTTATTATCTTGCTCTTTTTGGGTATCTTACAATTTTTTGTTTAACAGCTGTTGCTGTATGGAGAAGAACAGTAGGAAATGAGGTATATCCTAGTTATACCTGGGTGCACCTCTTCTTCCTTCAGGCCATTGGAGAGGACAGTTGCTGCTGGGCTGCTGTTACCTTATACTTGGAAGGGGGCTTGAAGTGCTAGAGACTTTTTCTTACCTAGGGCTTCTGCTCCACTCTCATTTTCACCCATTACTGCATACATGTACCACGGAGTGGAGCTTTCTCTATAATTTTTCCCTCGCACTGATGGCAGACTGTTGTAGCTTGTTTCGCACAATGGAGCCAGGAGGTGTTCTTTATTTTCCTGGGTCAGACTAAGTCTTAAGCAGGCCCTGTGCCTAAGGGATAGGGATGCCTTGGCATTCCTGTCCCACCTCTCCATTGCTACTAAACTCTTTTACATGTGATTCATCTTAGGTAGGAGGGATTTTTCTGCCTCATCATCACTGGTAGCAGATCTCTTCTTGGTATTGGTACATAATGTTGGGCCCAGGGATAGAGGGTTCTTTCTTTTTCTTTTACTCTACTTCATTAACAATGAATCCTTCCTGTGTTGTGAATTTGGAAGTGTTTTCTACCCTGCTCCCAGAGGCAAATAAATTCCATTGCTTCCATACCACCAGAAGCAATGGATTTTGCATGAACCCTGTGAGTGAAATGTTTTGGTGCCCCTGCACCATCAGCTTAAAACCCTTACTTCCTATGAGGGAAGTCCCTAGAGAATCAGATCACATCATGCCTATCTTCGAGTGGTACCCAATCATATCCTGCATGCCTGTGACACCAAGTGGTATTTCTCCTGAGACCCTCGCCCTACTCCCAATCTTTCTTGTGAGCACTGGTGAAGGCCTATTTTTAATAGGCCTTCAGATTAATTAGAAACTGCCTCTGTTTCTGGAGCTCGCAGTTATGCCATATTGATATGCTAGCCCACACTATACCTTTAAGATTTTATGAAAATATCAGCTGATTTTACCTTATTCACATTTATGGTAATCAGGTCTTTCTCCCATGCTATAAAAAAGATGTATACCTTTTCTCCATGGAGGGGATTTTCACCCTTTGAAATACAGGGTATTTAAGTTTTTCTCTGATGGGCCCAAGAAAAATTATAATTTTTCTAGATTATTTGGTTTTTCTAATTTTTTTATGTTGGGGATGATATTCTCAAAGCTTTCTAATCTTAAGTGAAAGCAGAACTCTCCTTTTATATTTTATTTATTATTTCCATAGATTTTCAACAGCCTGTACATAGAAGCAAGACCTTTCCATGTAATATGGACTAAAAATTAGACCCTGATTTTAAACAAAATTAACACACATGAAACACCTGGTGAAAAATTAAAGGGAGTGAGATACTGTTTTACAGTTAACACATATTCTGATTGAAGATCATATTTTAGTGTCTATGTAGAAGAGTTTGTAACCATCTTATGCTTTAATGTTTTCTTAGCATTGCTTAAATGGAAATGATTCCTAAAACCAATTAAAATCAAATCAAATGAAATCAAAATTTGCTCCAGCCCTCCAGTAATTACATACAATTCCAACTGGCAATAATTTTGTAAGCAGTATCTCTGGGCTTTCAAGCTTTATCTTACCTTATATAATGGACAATTGTTAAAAAATAAAAAGCAAAACCCTGTCCATTTATATAGAGAAGCTAATTCAACTTTGGAATTCTTAGGAGATGTTACAAATAAATGTTACCAAATGACCTCAATTATTATTTAGATATCAGTCTGTTTTCACCAACCAGAAATCAAAAGAGATCTTCTTATCAAGGACACATCTCTTTTAATATCCTTATCAATCTCATTTTAATCTTACCACTACAGCAAATGATAGTTAACTATCTTTTTCACTGATAGTTTTGTACATTTAAAGTAATACTTAGAGTATATCTTAAGGAAGGTACAGGTCAACAGTTTATCATTAGAATAAAAATATATGTAGTATTTGTTGTCATTTCTCTTGTTCATTAGTCCCTCAACTAATACTTATTCAGTACCTCTGTTGTGCCCGTATCTGTTTTTGACACAAGGGGTAAACTAAAGCGGGCAAATGGACATGCTTGCTGTTTACTTGTGCTTGTAGCCTGTCGGGGGAAGAAAAGTGTGTGCAGAAAATAACACACTATGATAAATGCTAGAATATGCAGCGTATCTGATCATATGACTATTACTTAGGCAAGGAAACAGAAAATATGTTTCCTTTTTACTGCTATTATTGAAATATAGTGGATATACAATATGATATTAGTTTTAGGTGTACTAAATAGTGATTTGACATTTGCATACATTATGATATAATCACCATGATAAGTCTAGTAACCATCTGTCCCCATACAAAGTTATTGCAATATTATTGACCATATTCCTTATGTTGTATATTACATTCCTGTGGCTTATATATTTTATAACTGGAGGTTTGTACCTCTTAATCCCCTTCATCTATTTTATCCTGAAAGACCCCTCCACTCTGGCCACCACCCGTTTTTCTCTGCATCTATGAGTCTCTTTCTGTTTTGTTTTGTTTTTTGGATTACACATATAAATGAGAACATACGATATTTGTCTTTATCTAACTCTTTTTTACATTTTATTCATTTATTTGTTTTTACTGAAAATATACTTGATTTACAAAATAATGTGAGTTTCAGGTGTACAGTATAGTAATTCAGTATTTTTATAGATTATACTCCATTAAAAGTTATTACAAGCTATAAATCCCTGTACTATACAATACAACCTTGTTGCTTATCTATTTCATACATAGTAGTTTGTATCTCTTAATCCCATACTCCTAGTTTGTCTCTCCCCATTCCCTCTCCTCTTTGGTAACCACTAGTTTGTTTTCTATGTCTGTTAGCCTGTTTCTGTTTTGCATATATATTTGTTCTCATTATGTTTTAGATTCCACATATAAGTGTTATCATTATAGTCTTTGTCTGACTTACTTCACTAAGTATAATATTCTCTAGCTCCATCCATATTACTGTAAATGGCAGAATTTCATTGTTTTTTTTTATGGAGGAGTAGTATTCCATTGTATATATCTACCTGTCTATATCTATATACCACATTTTCTTTATCCACTCATCTGCTGATGGGCACTTGGATTGCTTCCATATCTTGGTTGTGGTAAATAGTGCTGCTATGCACATTGGGGTGCATGTGTCTTTTCAAATTAGTGTTTTTATATTTTCCAGATGTATACCCAGGAGTGGAATTGCTGGATCATATACTAGTTCTATTTTTAGTTTTTTTGAAAAGCTTCCATGCTGTTTTCCACAGTGGCTGCACCAATTTATATTCCCTCCAACAGTGTAGGAGGGTTTGCTATTCTCCACATCCTCTTCAGCATTTGTTATTTGTAGACTCTTTGATGATAGTCATTCTAACTGGTGTAAAGCGATAACTCATTGTGGTTTTGATTTGCATTTCTCTAATAATTAGTGATGTTGAACATCTTTTTATGTGTCTGTTAGTACACATATGTCTTCTTTGGAAAAATAGCTATTTAGGTCTTCTGCCCATTTTTTGATTGGGTTTCTTTTTTTGATATTGAGTTGTATGAGCTGTTTATATATTTTGGATATTCATTGCCAGTCACATCATTTGTAAATATTTTCTCCCATTCCATAGGTTGTCTTTTTGTTTTGTTGATGGTTTCCTTTGCTGTGCAAAAGCTTGTAAATTTAATTAGGTCCCATTTGTTTATTTTTGCTTTTATTTTTTTGCCTTAGGAGACAGATCCAAAAAAAAATTGCTATGATTTATGTCAAAAAGTGTTCTGCCTATGTTCTCTTCTAGAAGTTTTATGATTTCAGGTATTACATTTAGGTCAATGCATTTTTAGTTTATTTTTGTTCATGGTATTAGAGAATTTTCTAATCTAATTATTTTACATGTAGCTGTCCAGTTTTCCTAGAACCACTTATCAAATTGTCTTTTCTCCATTGTACATTCTTGTCTCCTTTGTCATAGATTAGTTGACCATAGATGTATGGATTTATTTCCGGTCTCTCTATTCTGTGCCATTGATCTATGTGTCTGGTTTTGTGACAGTACCATGTTTTTTTGATTAATGTCATTTTGTAGTATAATCTGAAGCCTGGGAGCATGATACCTCCAGCTTTGTTCTTTTTTCTCAAGATTGCTTTGGCAAATCAGGGTCTTTTGTGGTCTATATGACTTTTAGGATTATTTATTCTAGTTCTGTGAAAAATGGCATGGATATTATGAAAGGGATTGCATTAAATCTGTAGATTGCTTTGGGTAGTATTGCAATTTTAACAATATTCATTCTTCCAATCCAAGAGCATGAGATATCTTTCCATTGCTTTATATCATCTTCAGTTTCCTTCCTCAGTGTTTTATAGTTTTCAGAGTGTAGGTCTTTCACTTCCTTGGTTAAGTTTATTCCTAGATATTTTTTTATTTTTGATGTTATTTTAAATGGGACTGTTTCTTGCTTTCTCTTTCTGATAGTTCATTGTTAGTGGATAGAACAGCAACATATTTCTGTATATTAATCTTATATCCTACAGTCTTGCTGAATTCATTTATTCTAACAGATTTTGGGTAGAAACTTTAGGGTTTTCTAGATAAAGTACCATGTCGTCTGCGAATAGTGACAGTCTTACTTCTTGCCTTCCAATTTGGATGGCTTTTATTCATATTCTTGTGTGACTGCTATGGCTAGGACTTCCAGTACCATTTTTTTAAATTGGAGTATAATTGCTTTACAACGTTGTGTTAGTGTCTGCTGTGTGCTGAAGTGAATCAGCTATATGTATACATATATCCCCTCCCTCTTGTACCTCCCTGCAAACCCCCATCCCACCCATCTAGGTCACCCCAGAGTACCGAGCTGAGCTCCCTGTGCTATACAGCAGGTTCCCACTAGCTATCTATTTTACACATGGTAGTGTACATATGTCAATCCTAATCTCCCAATTCATCCCACGCTCCCCTTCTCCCCACCCATGTCCACATGTCCATTCTCTACATCTGTGTCTCTATTCCTGCCCTACAAATAGGTTCATCTGTACCATTTTTTTAGATTCCACATATATGCATTAATATATGATATATGTTTTTCTCTTTCTGACTTACTTCACTCTGTATGACAAACTCTAGATCCATCCACATCTCTACAAATGACCCAATTTCATTACTTTTTTGGCTGAGTAATATTCCATTGTATATATGTACCACATCTTCTTTATCCATTCATCTTTTTTTTTTTTTTTTTTTTTATCTTTGGCTGTGTTGGGTCTTCGTTTCTGTGCGAGGGCTTTCTCTAGTTGTGGCAAGCGGGGGCCACTCTTCATCGCGGTGCACAGGCCTCTCACTATCGCGGCCTCTCTTGTTGCAGAGCACAGGCTCCAGATGCGCAGGCTCAGTAATTGTGGCTCACGGGCCCAGTTGCTCCACGGCATGTGGGATCTTCCCGGACCAGGGCTTGAACCCGTGTCCCCTGCATTGGCAGGCAGACTCTCAACCACTGCACCACCAGGGAAGCCCCCATTCATCTATTGATGGACATTTAGGTTGCTTCCATGTCCTGCTATTGTAAATAGTGCTGCAGTGAACACTGGGGTACATGTGTCTTTTTGAATTATGGTTTTCTCAGGATACATACCCAGTAGTGGTATTGCTGGGTCATATGGTAGTTCTATTTTTAGCTTTTTAAGGAACCTCCATACTGTTCTCCATAGTGGCTATGTCAGTTTACATTCCCACCAGCAGGGCAAGAGGGAGGGTTCCCTTTTCTCCACACCCTCTCCAGCATTTATTGTTTGTAGATTTTTTGATGATGGCCATTCTGACTGGTGTGAGGTGATACCTCATTGTAGTTTTGATCTGTATTTCTCTAATAATTAGTGATGTTGAGCATCTTTTCATGTGCCTGTGGGCCATCTGTATGTCCTCTTTGGAGAAATGTCTATTTAGGTCTTCTGCCCACTTTTTGATTGGGTTATTTGTTGTTTTGATATTGAGTTGCATGAGCTGTTTGTATATTTTGGAGATAAATCCTTTATCAGTTGCTTTGTTTGCAAATATTTTCTACCATTCTGAGGGTTGTCTTTTCATCTTGTTTATGGTTTCCTTTGCTGTGCAGAAGCTTTTAAGTTTAATTAGGTCCCATTTGTTTATTTTTGTCTTTATTTTCATTACTCTAGGAGGTGGGTCAAAAAAAGATCTTCCTGTGATTTATGTCAAAGAGTGTTTTTCCTATATTTTCCTTTAAGGGTTTTATAGTGTCCGGTCTTACATTTAGGTCTTTAATCCATTTTGAGTTAGTTTTTGTGTATGGTGTTAGGTAGTGTTCTAATTTCATTCTTTTACATGTAGCTGTCCAGTTTTCCCAGCACCACTTATTGAAGAGATTGTCTTTTCTCCATTGTATAGTATTGCCTCCTTTGTCATAGATTAGGTGACCATAGATGCATGGGTTGATCTCTAGGCTGTCTATCCTGTACCATTGATCTATATTTCTGTTTTTGTGCCACCAGTACCATGTTAAGTAGAAATGGCCAGAGCAAGCATCCTTGTCTTGTTCTTGAATTTAAAGGAAATGCTTTCAGCTTTTCACTATTGAGTAGGATGCTAGATGTGGGTTTGTCATAGATGGCCTTTATTTTCTTGAGACATGTTCCCTCTATACACACTTTGATGAGAACTTTTATCATGAATGGATGTTGAATTTTGTCAAATGCTTTTTCTGTGTCTAATGAGATGATCATGTGAGTTTCATCCCGGGATCTTGTTGTCTCTGTGATCCAAGGTCAAGTCTTTTCCCTGGTCATGGATGCCCCTACTCTAGTGCCTCACTGTGGCATGGACTGAGCAGGGACTGTAACATTCACTTGACTCTGCCTTGGGTGCAAGGCAGTCCCAGGAAACCTGGCAGCTTCTAGGGTAGACCTCTCCCCTGCCTCTGGGGCAAGTCCTCTTTTCTCATAGTTGATCACTCTCCCCAGCCTGTGATAATCCCGCCCTGTTGTGGAGCTGCTCTGCAGAGCAGGCATGACGGCCCGTGTGTTCTCCTTGCAGGCACTCGGGGTGAGTTGTGGAGGAGTGGCCACTTTCTAGAAATCTGGATGAATTCTGGGGTGCCATTTGAGTAAGTGCCAACAATGGCCACTGCTGCCCCACCCGGACTCTGCCCCTGGACCAGTTCACCTCTGCGGTAAAGTCTTTTCCTCTGTCCTGGTTGCCCCGAACCCAGTGCCATGCTGTGGTATGGAGTGAGTGGAGCCAGAGCATTCTCTGTCAGCTTGGGCTGGGTCGAAGTATGTGGCAAAATGGTCACAGGAAACCTGACAGCCACTAGAGCAGATCTCTCTCTACTCTTCCTTGGGAGCTAGTCAGCACCTGCACTCCTCAGGAGTGCAAAATACAAGGGGTTGTATTTGCCACAGCAGTCTGAGAGCCAGCCAAGAGGGCTTATCTCCTCCATGTAGAACCACAGGACTGGGAAACCCCATCTGTGGCTCAGTCTGTTCACTCCTCAGGGCAGGTGTCCACCCTTGTTACCTTCCTTGTTCTCTGAGTTCCATCCCAGGGGTACAGGTTCTGACCTGATCACTTTTCTTCCCTTCCTATCTGATCACATGTGTATATTTCTTACAGCCTGGGCTGTAGTGGAGTCCTTCTGCCAGTCTCCAGTTAGTTTTCAGTGAGAATTGTTCCACATGTAGATGTATTTTTTCATGCGTTCATGAGGGGAGGTGAGCTCCACCCTTTTTCTCTGCCATCTTGATCTCTCTTCCCTTTCTCACTTATTTCACTTAGCAAAATACCACCTAGGTCCATCAATGTTGATGCAAATGGCAGGATTTCATTTTTTTTATGTGGTTGAGTAATATTCCATTGTGTGAGTCTGTGTGTGTCTGTGTGTGTATGTGTGTGTATATATATATATATAAATATATATAAAATCATTGTATATATGTACCACATCTTCTTTATTCATCTATTGATGAAGATTAGGTTGCTTCCATGTCTTGGCTATTGTAAATAGTGCTGCAATGAACATGGGTGTGCATATATCATTTTGAATTAGTGTTTTTGTTTTCTTCAGGTAAATACTCAGAAGTGAAATTGCTGGATCATATGGCAGTTCTATTTTTAATTTTTTGAGGAATTTCCATACTGTTTCCCATCAAGGCTTTGCCTATTTACAATCCTACCAACAGTGCACAAGGTTTCTCTTTTCTCCACATCCTTTCCAACACTTGTTATTTGTTGTCTTTTTGATGATAGCCATTTTCACAGGTGTGGGGTGCTATCCCATTGTGGGTTTGATTTGCATTTCCCTGATGCTTAGTGATGTTGAGCATCTGTTGGTGTGTTGTTGGCCAGCCATCTATACATCTTTGGAAAAATGTCTATTGTAAGGCCTGAAACCATGAAACTCCTAGAAGAAAACATGGACAGTGTGCTCTTTGACATCAGTCTTAGAAATATTTTCTTGGATCTGTCTTCTAAGGCAAGGGAAACATAAGCAAAAATAAACAAATGGCACTACATCAAAGTAAAAGCATTTTGCATGGGGAAGGAAACTATCAACAAAAAGAAAAGCCAGCATATTGAATGAGAGAAGACATTTGTAAATGATATATCCTATACAGTGTTAATATCTAAAATATACAAAAAACTCATATGACTTAACACCAAAAAAAAACAAACCCAGATTTGAAAATGGACAGAGACCTGAATACATTTTTCTTTTTGCTGGATGAGAAAAGTTTGGAGAAATGAACTAAGTGCCATGTGCATTACGGGTTATACTACTAGTATCTATTTTTTAGATTCTAAAAGCTACACAATATCAGAAAAAAGCTCTGAACTTCATTGGCTGAAAGGAAGGTCCTATTTGAAATTTAATTTGTATTTACCAATTTTCCTATAAAATACATGTGGTAACCTGTGGTAATTTGTGGGGAATAGAATTTGTTTCTTTCCTGAATGCACAATATGGTTGGTAATACGTTGAAGGCCAACCTCAGTCTCGAGAAGCAATCAGTATAAAAATAAGCATTGCAGGTATGTTAAATATAGTAGCATTATCTCAATGCAATAACATATATCAGTGAATTGTTTATTTTTATTTGCAATAACTTAGAAGCTATGTGATAAACATGTCCACTTGAAGAAAGGCAAACTGAAAAGGGGGTTTCTATCTAGGCTGGAAACCGGAAGATCCTACTTTAGCTTCTGAATTAAGTAACATATGATGAGGGTTAATACCAGCACATAAACAACATCATGGTTTTCTAGTTTATCAGCTTATTAAGAAGAGTTAATTCACAGTGAATTACAAGGGCATATACCCTGTATCTTCAAATAGTTATTTTCCAAATACAGGGAACGTTCTTTTTTTTAAACTTTGGGTTTGTTTGTTTGTTTGTTTGTTTGTTTATTTATTTATTTATGGCTGTGTTGGGTCTTCATTTCTGTGCGAGGGCTTTCTCTAGTTGCGGCAAGTGGGGGCCACTCTTCATCGCGGTGCGCGGGCCTCTCATTATCGCGGCCTCTCTTGTTGCGGAGCACAGGCTCCAGATGCGCAGGCTCAGCAATTGTGGCTCACTGGCCCAGTTGCTCTGCGGTATGTGGGATCTTCCCAGACCAGGGCTCGAACCCGTGTCCCCTGCATTGGCAGGCAGATTCTCAACCACTGCACCACCAGGGAAGCCCCAGGGAACGTTCCTTTTTATGTCACACTGTTTATCGGCACTTTTTTTAGTCTCTAAGGATAAGGTGGATAATTCTCACGATAGTCATATTCTTATAAGTGAAAGAATGACAGCAAATAATGAAAATAATAAAGAAATTTCAGAATGTAATAAGTGCCATAAAGACAATATAGCAGGATATTGTGATGAAGAAGATGTATATACTGAGCAGGAGCTGAGGTTATTTTAGATAAACTGGTCAGAGAAGACATCTCTGAAGAGATGACATTTGAATGGTATTTGAACAGAGACCCAAGTGATGATCAAAATCCATCTTGCTGGACGAAGATCATACCAAGTACAGACATTAAAATCTGTAAAGTCTCTGAAGAAGAATGTGCTTAACTCTTTTAATTGGCAACAGGAAGCATAATTCAGTCTAAATATAGAGAAGAGATAAAGTAGTACGATATTAAGGGGCAGAAATAATTAGAGAAAATACCATATATGACCTTTGAGCATTCCAAGCAGTTTCGCTCATTCTAATGACTAAAGGAAACCACTGGATATTTCTGATGAGAGATGAGGTGCTCTGCATTATAATTTAATAATCTTGCTTTTAACGTACTCCTACCCAGGGCCAGGAATTTTGTGTGAAGCTAGGGATGTGAAACATATATGGCTTGGACCCTCTCATTAGGTAGTTGAGTCTGTTAGTCTTTTAATCTCCTTCAAGTAGCCTCAGTGACCTAAGGACCATAGGTGAAATTACTGGGCCACACCCGGATACACTGCCAATGTACTTGGTTTCCCAGGATGAGTCTTGAAGTCATGATTTTTAAGAGTAACGTGTTTCAGACTTTTTAATAGCAATAATTTCCATCTATTATTGACTCTGTTACCGGGGAAACTCACAAAACAAGTTGTTTCATGGAAAATTATTCATTATTATCAATTCAGAAAGATCAAAAGTTTTATCCTGCTGTCATTCAAGCTACAATTTTAGTAAGCATTATTATTGATTATTGAGTAAGATAAGTTCTAATAACTACTATTGTACTTATTCTAGTTTTAAAACAACTTGAATTATTTTTTAAAAACTAGAGGTAGATATTTTGATGATCTACAAAAAATAAATGCTGGAAAGGGTGTGGAGAAAAGGGAACCCTCTTGCACTGTTGGTGGGAATGTAAATTGATACAGCCACTACGGAGAACAGTATGGAGGTTCCTTAAAAAACTAAAAATAGAACTACCATATGACCCAGCAATCCCACTACTGGACATATACCCTGAGAAAACCATAATTCAAAAAGAGTCACATACCACAATGTTCATTGTAGCTCTATTTACAATAGCCAGGACATGGAAGCAACCTAAGTGTCCATCGACAGATGAATGGATAAAGAAGATGTGGCACATATATACAATGGAATATTACTCAGCCATAAAAAGAAATGAAATTGAGTTACTTGTAGTGAGGTGGATGGACCTAGAGTCTGTTATACAGAGTGAAGTAAGTCAGAGGGAGAAAAACAAATACCATATGCTAACACATATATATGGAATCTAAAAAACAAAATGGTTCTGAAGAACCTAGGGGCAGGACAGGAATAAAGATGCAGATGTAGAGAATGGACTTGAGGACACAGGGAGGGGGAAGGGTAAGCTGGGACGAAGTGAAAGAATGGCATGGACTTATATACACTACCAAATGTAAAATAGATAGCTAGTGGGAAGCAGCTGCATAGCACAGGAAGATCAGCTCGGTGCTTTGTGACCACCTAGAGGGGTGGGATAGGGAAGGTGGGAGGGAGACACAAGAGGGAGGAGATATGGGGATATATGTAAATGTATAGCTGATTCACTATGTTATAAAGCAGAAACTAACACAATATTGTAAAGCAATTATACTCCAATAAAGATGTTAAAAAAAAAAAAAACTAGAGGTATTTTCTAATGGACTGGATAATTTTTACTGTAAAAGAATCCTGATGTGTCTACTTAAATGCTGTGAAATATTTCTCCATTCTCTGTTTTTAGTTTAAAAAATATTTACAAATGACCACTATTTTGCATAAAAATATAAGCAGCAAAAGGGAAAGAAAATATCCTGCATTAGTATGCTTTGTTTTTTGGTTCTTATTTTTTTTAGACAAAGATTTGTTTCATCACAAAAATTTGGAACCCCTTGCAAAGTACAGATATAATTCAAATTATATTACTGCTTGTGTTTGTGTTTTAATAATTAAGGAAGAGAATGAAAAAGATGCAAAAAAAACTTCTTCAAGATAATAACTGAATGTTTTCCCCAAAGCCATAGAATAACTAATATTGTGGAGCAAATAAATGATATTCATCATTTTCTTCCATTTGTAATTTCACATCAAGCAGAATATTTATGGAACTTCAAAGGTAGCAGATATGAGATTTAAGAAAATAATATGTTAAACTTGGTTTTCCTTTCTTGTTTATCATCATATATTATTGCATGTCTGTGTAATAATTTAGTATCCAGCAAGAACTCTTAAGAAAAATTTATTTGCTGTCTAAGGGTTAAACAAAAAGCAAGGTAAACATATTGCACTCTTCTAAAACTGTTGTGTTAAAATATGGGAAGTTTTTTAAACCCAGCAATACCAATCAGTTAAATTTATCATGCAAACATTGACCATGATTTTAATATAAACGCTTGAGTAGTATAGTGGCCCAGAGAATGTGCCTTTTGGACCTCCGACTACAGAGAGCCTAATTAGCCTAGGGCCACAGCTGCTGGACTCTGAGGTCCATCTCAGCATTTGCAGTGAGACCAATGGCTTTCCCCGAGCCAGTGACTGAGCACTGCATCTCTCTGGTAGACACGGTACTCCTGTGAAGGCAGACTTTTAGTCGGATTCCCTAATAGCCCTGCCAAACCTTTCTCAACCCACACAGCACTCTAGGATGCTGCCATTTACCTTCTTTCCCTTTCTCCTTCACTCAGGCTGACACTTGCATTACAGTCTGATGGCTACCCCAGTCTTCCCCGATTTCCTCCCCATTTCCCCTCATAGGCATTTCTCTTAGCAAAATCCTTGTATGTTTAATCCTATCTTTGTGTCTACAGAAAAGAGTACTTAGGCTAAAATAAGTAGTTAGTATTTTAATATAATTTTACATATATGATCAGTGTGATCATCACAAGAGCTCCTTGAGAAAGGCAAAAGAAGAATTATCATTATTTGACAGAGGAAAACAGGAGATGATTCAATGGTATTCTGGATTACATGTGATTCAAAAATGACAGATCATTGCTAAAAAGCCAGTTTCAGCACAGAGTGACTCTTCAGTCATTGACTCTAGTTTGACAAGAATTAAATACAAAGTTTAACATTCAATTAAAGTTGAATTAATAAACTCACTAACCCCAATTTCCTTTATTTGAAGAGAATTTAAAGAAATCACTCACAGGCACTCACTAGATCTATGGAATGGAATAATAATAATGCAAAGGAAAAATACAGAAAAAAGAAACAGTGCAATACTGTATCTAGACATGAAATCATTTTTCTTGTCAATTCTATCCTATCTTCAGTAATTTCAGTTACCTTTACTTATGCATTGGCTGACATCATATCAGTCAACACAAAAATCTTCTTTATAGAACCTGGTGGACCTGTCAGTATTGGTAGTCCTGACTGGGGAATGCCATAGGGGGAGGCTTCACAGGGTCAGTGACCTCTGATAGGCTGTAGAGGGATTAGCATGAATCCACATAGTGGGTCAGGAGAAAATATCATACAAACAAATATGTATGCTGACATATGTTTTATATGTCAAAAATATATTTAGTTTTTATAGTCTGCTTTTTTTTTTCATGGAGTATATGATGAGTATTTTGCTGTAACCTTAAATGTTCATTGAATATATATTGTTTTAATGCTCTGTGGGAGAGATGCTCAGAGAGGTTAAATATCTTGATCAGATCACACTGTTTAATAATTATGTATATAATATACATATATATGCATTATATTATTTTCATAAATATTATTAGATTTGGATGCCACTGCATTCATGCTGTTCTTCACAATGTCGAAGACACCCCAACCAGAGCAAATAAAGGATAAAGACAGTTAACTGGGTTATTCAGCCACTTATTGTGCAAGATTTGTAAATCTATACCTGTTTATTGTAATCACTTTTGAATCATAAAGGGAGAGTAATGACTATCTCAATGAATTCATTTAGAACCAAATTAGCAATTGGAAGAAACTGAAAAGTCTATATTTGTCTCCAACACATCTTGAGGACTGTATTTTTAAAGAAATGTATGATGGGAAAATGTGCACCACTCTGAGTCTGCTTTAGTTACCTTGTTTAGTCTGAGTTTTACCCACAGGGTGGCTGTCATCCTTCAGTGTATAATTATGCTTCTTTGAGACAGAAGCTGTGCGAGTTTATCTTGTTCTTTCAAGAGCTAGTTTATTTATTTATTTATTTACTTATTTATTTACTTATTTATTTTTAACATTTTTATTGGAATATAATTGCTTTACAATGTTGTGTTAGTTTCTGCTTTATAACATAGTGAATCAGCTATACATTTACATATATCCCCATATCTCCTCCCTCTTGTGTCTCCCTCCCACACTCCCTATCCCACCCCTCTAGGTGGTCACAAAGCACCAAGCTGATCTCCCTGGGCTATGTGGCCGCTTCCCACTAGCTATCTATTTTACATTTGGTAGTATGTATAAGTCCATGCCACTCTCTCACTTCGTCCCAGCTTCCCCTTCCCCTTCCCCTTCCCCATGTCCTCAAGTCCATTCTCTATGTCTGCGTCTTTATTCCTGTCCTGCCCCTAGGTTCTTCATAACCTTTTTTTTTTTTTTTTAGATTCCATATATATGTGTTAGCATACAGTATTTGTTTTTCTCTTTCTGACTTACTTCACTCTGTATGACAGACTCTAGGTCCATCCACCTCACTACAAATAACTCAATTTCGTTTCTTTTTATAGCTGAATAATATTCCATTGTATATATGTGCCACATCTTCTTTATCCATTCATCTGTTGACGGACACTTAGGTTGCTTCCATGTCCTGGCTGTTGTAAATAGTGCTGCAATGAACATTGTGGTATGTGACTCTTTTTGAATTATGGTTTTCTCAGGGTATATGTCCAGTAGTGGGATTGCTGGGTCGTATGGTAGTTCTATTTTTAGTTTTTTAAGGAACCTCCATACTGTTCTCCGTAGTGGCTGTATCAATTTACATTCCCACCAACAGTGCAAGAGGGTTCCCTTTTCTCCACACCCTCTCCAGCATTTACTGTTTGTAGATTTTTTGATGATGACCATGATGACTGGTGTGAGGTGATACATCATTGTAGTTTTGATTTGCATTTCTCTAATGATTAGTGATGTTGAGCATTCTTTCATGTGTTTGTTAGCAATCTGTATATCTTCTTTGGAGAAATGTCTATTTAGGTCTTCTGCCCAACAAGAGCTAGTTCACTTATCAGGTTCACGCTGTGCTTCCTGCCCGACCATCTCAATGGTGCGTATTAGATGATAGCATTGTGAAGGTTGCTGAAATGATCAGTGAGATGTCTTTCTCGGTACTAGGCTAACTGCAGCTTGTGAGAAATATACAAGACCTGGGGGTAGTGGCAAGAGGGAAAGCAGAAGGAGAGCTGGAAAAAGTAAAGGAATAGGGGATGAAGGAGGACAAAAGGGAGGGTAGTTGGCACACATCCCACATCCCATTGTTTACAGGAACATGTTTCAGTGATCTATGTCTGCTCTGTTTAGCAATATGGGTACAATTCTGCCCTTGAAACACAGATCAAGTTACTATGTCAATCTGTTCTCTACCCTGTCAAATGTTTCACTGATTCTGATTTCTGTGGACTGTTTAAGCTGTTCTAGACTGTTAGTTTAGGCCTTTCTTCTTCTGATTAACGAGGTGGAAATGGTTAAGATTTTCTTCTTGAGTGAGTGATGCTGGAAGCAGTTTTGCTGTAATGACTGCTGTCACTTAATGCCTCAATATATGCCCACTTTTCTCCCACCTTCTTTTTCAAGTTTGAATTTGTGCTATGAGATATTAACAATGCCTACACTTATAGGTATTAATTACTCCAATATTTCCATAATAGCTGAGCTAACCATTTATAGATTTAGACAATGACATAGCTTAGGATAACTTAATTTGAATAATACTCTCTGGAAAAAAAATAAGTGCTATTTTATAACAATCCTTTTTCTTGAAAATTGAGATTTTCCAGTAAGCTCATTAATGAAATGTCTTAGTTTTATCTCTGCTTTCTTTTACATCAGCTTTCAGAAAAATAAATCATTTGACATAGTAGAAAGAGCCAGAAGCTAAGAAACTTGGGTCTGGTCACCCTAATGGTAGCTAATTGCATGCCTTTAGGCTAGTTCTTACTCTCTGAGCTATTACACTTTGGAGCTAGACTAACTCATCTTCAGGGTCCCTTTCAGCTTTTAAATTTTAAGATTATAAAGTGTTATTTCTTGCACTTATTCTCTAAAAATGTGGGCTATTACTAAGTGGTAATATAAAAACAGACAGAAGCATAATATATTGAATAGAGTACCAAATAAGGAACTTGATAGAAGTGATTTTAGGTCCAGCTCATTTACCAACTGGCTGCAGGATGGTGAACGAGTCATTTAAAGTTTTCATCCTCATCTATAAAATGAAGATATTAATTTCAGAACTTTGTGGCTAGAGTTAAAGTAAGATGCTTTAGAAACAAACAAAACACTCCATGAAGCAAAGCCCTCTGGAGCTGAAAGCTATTGATTACTTATTCAGTAAAGGACTTATCTTAAAATTTCACTTGAATCCTACCTCCTATTATCTGTATATTCTGTGTAAAATTATAAATCACATGTACAAGCACACATTTTTCTCCAAGTGTTACATTTTCTGTTAATCTTATTGTAGGATGACTTTTGCCTCCGTGCTTTACATTTCCCAGAGATGGACTATTTTTTTCTGTTATACTTTTACGTGTTCTGGCCTCATAATTTTATTTACAGTTCCCTAAAAATGTCTTCTTCTTATTCTCCTCCAAATTGCTCTCATTGCTACTCCTTCTATCTCTAATGCCCTCTTTTCCATTGGTCTACTACACCAGTTTCCACATTACAGAATTACATTCAGTTTGGAATTAACACCTGCTTTTTCCATGGTGCCTTTAATTGCTACCCCAGTTAATTGTGATATATGCCTCTTTGGACTCCAGTAACTTTTGAGAATTATATTTCTTCGTAGCATATCATACTTTGTGTTGTATTTATTAGATTTTTAAATTAATTTTTATTGGAGTATAGTTGCTTTACAATGTTGTGTTAGCTTCTACTGCACAGCAAAATGACTCAGCCATACTTATATCCCCTCCCTTTTGGGTTTCCTTCCCTTTTAGGACACCACAGTGCATTAAGTAGAGTTCCCTGTGCTATACAGTATGTTCCCATCAGTTGTCTATTTTATACATAGTATCAGTAGTGTATATATGTCAATCCCAATCTCCCAGTTCCTCCTACCCCACCACTTTCCCCCTTGGTATCCATAAATTTGTTCTCCATGTCTGTGTAGCATACTATTACATATGTTTGTGTACATTACATACTATTACATATGTATATGTACATTACATACTACTACATATATAAAGCGTACCATTACACTCTTCTGAACCATGCTTTTAATCTTTTTATTTTGAAGCCATTTTAGAATATCAGTAAATAGCAAAAATAGTACAGTTTCCAGATATCATTTACCCATTTCTCCTAATGTTCACATTTTGCATAATCATAGACAATCATAAAAACTAAGATATTGAATTGGTATAGTAGTATTAACTAAACGACAGTTAATTTAGATTTTACCATTATTTTTATTGATACATTTTTTCTATTTCAGGACTCATTCCAGGATTCCACATTACATTTGGTCATTATGTTGCTTTATTTATTCAATTATTTATTTATACCAGTATAGTATCATGAATATTTTATTCTATGAGTTATATTCAATACCAATCTTATTTATTTTCAAGTTTAGCCATTGGGAAATCTTTCATATTGTTCCTATTACCTTTGGATGTGCCCCAATATTTTTTGAGTTCTTCCTTATTTTCTGAAACTACAAAATTTCCAGGTTCATTTTGTGTTTTTCCTACCCCAGCTCTGGAATCAATCCTTTCTACAAGGAGCCCTAATTCTTACTATAGGATATTGGTACTTAGAAACCAAGATCTGAGGGCTATGTCTGCTCATTGCCACTGGTACATCGTTGCTTCTATGTCTTCTCAGTGAACAAGCTAGGAAATATATGTATGTTACTAGCATATGCACACATACAGATACACATATATATTTGTGTATATATGCATGTATATATTTAAATGTATATATACTTAAAAGTCCAGTATTTAATAACATCTGTGATTCCAATTCAGTACTCCCAGAGAGTTCATTTTAGCCTTTCCTCTTTCCTTATTTGTAACTTCTTTCTGCATTAGGAAGAAACCAAATGCAGAAAGGTTTTATTTATTTATTTTCTTATTTACTTATTTATTTTCTTATTTGTTCAACCCTAGCATATACAGAAAGCATTTTAGAACTGTTGACCCTGATCCCTGTGAGAAACAAATTTACTAACTAGAATATATTTGTGTAGAGTTCTTTTACTCTTTAGCCTAATAGTAAAATACTGTTTTCTAAATTAGTTAGGTTAGCTCTCTTATTTCCTACCCCCTGTAGTTTGGCTGTTATTGATTGGTAACAAAGTTAGAATTCATTGTTATAGTTTGTATTCGGTTCTTCACTTTATCATAGTTGATTTTTTAAATTTTATTTTATTTTTTATTTAATTTTATTTTTTGGCCACGCTGCACGGCTTGTGGGATCTTAGTTCCCTGACCAGGGATTGAACCCAGGCCCTCAGCAGTGAAAGCACAAAGTCCTAACCACTGGACCACTAGGGAATTCCCCATAGTTGATTTTTTTTAAATGACAGATAGTAAAATTCACTCATTGTGGTGGACCATCTATGGGCTTTGACAGAAGCATGGAGTTCTGTATCCATGATCACAGTCACGATATAAACAGTTCTAACATGCCAAAAATTCCCTCACGCTGCCATTTGTAATCAGTCCCTCTTCTCATCCCTAACTGCTGGCAACCACTGATCTGATTTCAGTCCCTATAGTTTTGCCTTTTCTAGAAACTCATATAAATGGAATCATATAGTATGTAGCCTATAAGTCTAGCTTCTTTCACTTCTCAAAACGCCTTTAAGATTCACACGTGTTGCTGCATTCAATAGTTTATTCCTTTTTATTGTTGAGTAGTATTACATTGTATGGACTTATCATACTTAACTTCTCTGTTTATGAAGCTGTTTCCACTTCAGAGCCATTGTGAAAAAAAATCTGCTATAAACATTCACATTTTTTTGTGTTTACTTAAGTTTTCGTTTCTCTTGAGTAAATACCTAGCAGTGAGATTGCTGAGTCCTAGGGTATATGTGTGTTTAAGTTTTGAAGAAACTAAAGAACTGTTTTTCAAAGTTGCTGTACTAGTCTGCATTCTGACCAGCAATTCATGAGTTTTAGCTGGTCCACATTCTTGCCAGCTTTTGGTATTTTAACTTTCTTTGATACTAGTAATTATAATTAATGCATAGTGGTACCATATTGTGGTTTCAATTTGCATTTCCCTGAATAATGATATTTAGCATTTTTCATATGGTTATTTTCCATTTCATATATCTTCTTTGGTAAAATGTCTGTTCTGATATTTTCCCCATTTAAATTTTGTTTTCTTATTTTAGACTTATTTTTCTTACTGTTATTTTGAGAATTCTTTATATAATTTGGATCCAATTTTCTTGTGAGAAATATCATTTGTAAATGTTTTTTCCTGTTGCTAGTCCTTTCATTATTTTAACCATGAATTATGCATGCAAGAAAGCCGATAAGACAATACTCCTAAGTCCTGTTGAAGTAGGGTGTGTACAGAATGAGGGGATGCGTTGCAAAATCCCCAATGATATGTGTGTGGACATATCATATGTGTGTATGTACATGTTTATGGCAGGAGAGTGGTTCAGTGGTCCTCTAAAGTCACAAAAGTGCTTCACCAAAGGAAAAAGTCAACTGTAAACATCAGCAAGATCAAGCTTCAGACAGTACCTTTCACGTAAGAGTTGTCCTGGTAACCTCTCTTCCTTCCTGACCCTTCAGCCGAGGCTCCTGAATGGGGAAGGAAGTAGGTAAAAGAAGGGATGACCCAACTCTAATCCCTTACCAGTGAGCAGGCAGTGCACCAGCAGCCTTCCCCAGAGTTAAGATAACTTTGTATTAAGCAAGAATACATGGCTATTAGGTGAGACTGAACATCTAAGTGTCAAACCTTAAGTGGCTTTTTTTTTCTGTAAGTTACCATAGAAATATTTACAATCTGTGCATGATTAGAAAGTTAATGGAACCATCTGAGTTTCAAGTAGGGAAGGAGGAATAAATGAATAAACTATAAAGAGACAGTGGGAGGCAAAATGACTTGCTTTGTGAATATAGGTCATGATTCCTCAATGTTCAGTGTAACTAGTATAATTTCTAGAAAGAGTATCACATTCTTTTTTATGTGTTCCTTTGTAAGGATGTACCATAATTGATTTTACCCCCACTCTGAGGACATTTAGATTATTTCTAATCTTTATTTGTTACAAGTAATTCTAAATGGTTAACCTCATATGTATGTGATTTTAGAGGAGTCTATCTGCAGGAAATATTCTTATATATGAAATTGCTGAGGTAGGCATTGCCAAAATGCTCTCTAAAATTTTGTGGCAATTTGCATTTCCATCATCAATGTGCCCACTTTCTCATATCTTACAATGAACTATTGAAATGTGTTCATTTTTGCCAGTCTGATAAGTTTTTAAAAGGCGGTTTTGTAATTTAGTTAACATCACTCTCATTTTGAGGGAATTAAAATCTTTTAATTAAGAGCAATTATATAAGTTTTCCTGTGAAATATCATTCTATAGCTTCTCTTTACATATCTTCCTTATAGTCTTGTTCTTATTAATTTTTATTAGCTTTTTATATATTAGAGAATTCAGTCCTTTGATGCATGAGTGGCAAATATTTTCCCACTATGATATTTGTAGTTTGATTTTGATTATGTGCTTTACGTTTTTTAGTTTTTATATAATTGAGTTTATCAGTCTGTTATGTATAATGGCTCTGGATTCCAGCCATAATTAGAAAAACCTCTTTAATATGTATGTATATATGTATTGATGTATAGACATATAAATGTATATAATTCATAATTTTGTCTAATACTTTAATGTTTTTATTATTTACATTTAAATTTTAGATTCACTTAAATTTTGTGTTTCCTAGTATGAAATATATCTGCCTTTATTTTTTCAACAATCTGTTCTCTTTCCCCAAACTATTTCACATATTGATTTTAAATGAATTTAATTTTGAATTCATTTATCATATGTTACATTCCCAAATATATTTAGGTGACTTCTAGTCTTCCTTGTCTACTCTTAAATCTATATCTTTATGTATTAGTATTGTACTATATTAATTACTGTTTACTTTATAATATAGAAATCCATTTATACATATAATTTTTAAAGAAAAATCTGGTCAGGTTTGTACAGCTTTTTGATCCTATCTATTACTCTTATTTTCAGAATTTCACAGATAGTTCTTGCTTCTTTATATTAGGTTTTGAGCTATTAAAGTCAGGAGCTGAGACTTAAAACATTTATGTTTAATGCATAGCATATTGCCTAATGCCTAAAATATTGTAAGTAAATCATTGAACATTTGTTGAATTGAATTGTAATTACTTATTTTAAAATCATAGCACCACAAAACTCATCTTTTATCTAGGGAAGTAGATGAGGAATATCAATTTGAAAATTTTGTCCAGATAACATGCAACTGCCGGGCAAGAAAGAAGTGAAGGTATGAAACAACAGAAACCCACAGCACTTGTGGTAATTTGAATGATGGGAGGGGAAATTACAACATTTCTGGAGAAAAAAGTTTGTTGAATTAATATAATAGTCTGAAACTCACACAGTGCCTTACTAGTAAACTAACAATAAGCGTTATATCCTATTATATCACTTGTCAAGGATAGACTCTAAAAGTTATCCATTGTTTTGCTGAATATGCAAACATTTCCCCTTTTCCTCATAACAGGATTCTCATTTACCTTTAAGAATCCTCTTTTCCGTGGTTCTTTTGGACCTGATTTGAACCCTAGCTCCAGAGTTGGGTACAAAATCCAGGTTTTGTTAATCAAATCCTTACCCTTGCCTACAGTGGGCGGTTATTAATATACTTGACTCAAGGTGGGTCATTCAGAAGTACTCAACTGATGTACTTCTGTTGAAACTAAAGAGAGAAATATTTGTCTCTATCACATATATACTGTGAGAATGTAGGACTGGAGTACTGGGGGTCCATCATATTGCAATAGGTTGCCTGAAAATGAAAGCAAAGCACAAAGAAGAATAAATCAGCCCAGTGGGAGAGATTACTGCTCCAGATGTCATCATTTAAACCCCTGGATCCAGCTGTGAGTTAAGTCTTCATTTAGGTATTCCAATAATGTCAGTAAAAAAAAGACAAGTTTGTACGACTTGAATTTCTTTCATTTGCAACTGAACACCTTAACTAATACACACCATTCCTAGGATCATATTTGAAATAGTTCTCAAGCCATTTTGTTCATGCAGGCTTGTGTGTTTATGTGTATGTGTTTGGGTATGTTTTCTTTATGAAACAGATTGTATTTTTCCTAAACACTCAATAGAGTACTCTGAACATCCTGGCAGTGTTACTTGCTTCTGATGGAGTTATGCAAGATACTTGCCTACATCACTTATTTTAAGAAGTATGTATAGGTTTTCCTTTTTTCCCCCATGGATTTACATAAGGCTTTCTTATCCATTACAGGGATTTGAAGAAACATAAAGCTGACAATTCACACCTTAAAATTCAGCGCTGTAAAACATCCCTTTTTGGAGTCAATTCTCCAGTTGAGCAGAGAATAATCCTAAAATATTTAAAGATTTGTTAAAGTCTCCAGAAAAAAAAAAAAATATATATATATATATAGCAACAGCATTGGGGAAAGTATATAAAGTAGATAATTTTTCAATCTTTTATATAGAAACTATTCCTACTACCCTTGGTCCGTTAGTTGATCTTTCATGCCTGGCAACATGATGAAAGTCTAGAGTAACTAAAAAAAAAAAGGAAAGAAAGAAAGAAATCAAAATGGAACTGTACCAAAGATGCTGACAAAAGACCAGTGTTTGGTGTCTTAAAACTTGACAGCAGTTTAGAATAATACCCTATGGCTTATGGTGGTACACGTTTTACGTGTGCTGGTGGTCAGAGATTTCTCAGACTTGTTTTACTGTGTTTACTATGGAGAACTAGTTATGCCAGACTATGCTACTGCTGTATTAAGGAGACATGCAATTTGTGTAGGCTGCATAAAAGGAATGGCAAAAAAAAGAAAACTATGGGCACTTACTAATTTCCAAAAATGCATACAAGATATGCAATTGCAAATATGTGTTAAAACAACCATATTTGTTCTTATTTCTGGATCATAAAAATTGCTTTCCTGTGACTCGGCCTTGGTGCTCTTGCTCTCCAGAGAAACTATTAGTCCCTGTGACAAAGACACAGACAACATCTGCCATGTTCTTTGAGCCAGTAAAAACAGCCATTAAAAGAAAAAAGGAAATGAAAAATAATGAGCAATGATGATTGTTATTTTTTCTCCATTATCTTTTGTTTTAAATTTTATTTTCTTTTGGTCTCAGGAGTGTTGTTTGCACTATGAAGTAATCCATTCTATGTCATCAAATGACAAGGGAGCACCTGCCAGCTGTCATAGTGAGACAGGAAAGATCCACACCCCACATCAAGTGTTCTCTGACAGGCACAGCATCAAATCATTATTTTATCTCAGACCTGCTTCACCAAAGAAGAAGTGATTGTGTGGTTCTGTTTTTGAAAAGTATACATTTGGTGTGCTTTAGAATTTTTGTATATGCTATTGACCCCTGAAAGCTTACATAAGATAAATTTATATTACACGTTAAAGGTTCCTAAAAAGTCAGTGTTTTCACAGGATGCTCCATAGACTATTTTATTAATTTTCACTCTCTAATATATTGTATTGTGTTTATGGAGATTTAAAGAATAAAAATATCACAAATGAGAAAATTACAAAATTGAAAGTAGGATACCTATGTAATTATTAGTGTATCAACTTTTCTGTTTTAATTTCTTGTACTACCCAGGGTGGGAGCACTTTAATAATGAAAGCATGTAGGAGTAAATTGGAATTAAATGACAAAAGAATAATAAGAGCTCCCATCTATGTAAAACATTAGAGCATCCTGTGCAGTAGAACTTTCTGTCTGTTCCATATCAATATGGTCCTGAGAAATTGTCCCTGGGAAAGGTGTGGTCACAAGAATAAGGAGTCCTTGTTTACAGATATGCTTGCATACTTCTTTGTCTCATTTCCTCAGCTCACCCCATTTTCAGTTATTACTCACATTTATAAAGAAAAGGTTCATGAAGACTTTCTAAATATTCCAGTTCTGCTAAAAAAAAAAAAATGATGCTGACTAAACTAGTAAAAGATCCACCCTCTGTGAGTAATCTCTTTAATAAGGTTTTTTCATTGTGCTGGCACAGTGACTAATACTGACTTCACAGATTTATCAATATGCCTAATGGGAATACAAGGTAAGTAAGAGAGAGAGAGAGACATTTTGTTCCTGAGGAGATTCTTTCTCTAGTCTGCTACCAGCAAAGTAAAGGGGAGAATTAGATTGAATCATGATCATTTGGGAAGCTCCAAACAAATGAAAACAAACAAAAACCAAATCAACTAGAATGTGTTACATAATTTACAGGTTCTGGGAAAAAATTTCTTTTTAACAAAGATAAAATTTGAAAAACTGTTAAAGGATTATGTTTATCTTATGTAATTATTGAGGAAAATGGATACAAGTTGTGCAGAGAAAGAGATTTTGACTTAGCAATCCTGCTAAAAATCTTCAGTTAATGTTAAATATAAAAAGTAAGTTCCTTGATAGAATTTTTCAGATGCTGGATGAATCAGCCTTTAGAGAAATGCTACATGGATTCTTATATGAAATTGGTGGTTTCCTTCAATAATAAAAGGGCAAATTTCTAATATTTATTGACTGCTTACCATGTACAAAAACATCACTTAATCATTTTTTGTAAGTTAGCCCATTTGACCCTCACAAATCCTTGTTGTGGAAAACAATTTACTGAAGAAGAGAATGAATAAAGATTGGGCAGAGGGAGATGTCACCACAAAGCCTGAGCCAACTCTCTATGGACTCATACTGAGGTTGGCCCTTTAGATTCTCCTGATTCATGTTGCCCCATTGCCTCAAATATTATTACCCCCATGTGGATCAGTCACTGGGAAAGGGCTGTCTCAGAAATGACTTTTGAGGTGGCAGCTTCCATCAGCTCAGGCAACTCCTGGTGGAGCTTCACAACTGGCACTTGAGGGAATATATCCCTCAGTCATGAAATGGGCATCTGACCTTGGCTCACAGCATCCATGACACCAGTGCAATAGCTTAATATTCTACCAAAGTATTGCTAGTCACGTCCTTTCCATGGGTTATCTCAAAGTACACTTTTTCAGTGCCCCTTAGTTAAAAGAAACCCCTTTAAATTAACACTATATGTCACTGATGGTTCATTCTTTATTGTGACATCATTTCAGGCTGTGTACAATAAGTGTCATAGCCTGAGGAGACTTGGTTAAATTTCATCATTTAACCAAGCCTCCTGTCACATATTCACTTAACAAATATCTATCAACTCTAAGTACCAGGTCTTTTTCTAGGCACTGGAGAGAGAAGAAAAAAAAATAAGATATGGAAGATACGTTGATGATATTTCTTAAGCAAATGAGTGACAGGATGGGGAAATAAATAACTAACGCTTCTACTTTTTTCATACTTACTATGAACCAGGCACAGTGCTGAATTCTTTGCATATATTAATGCTTTAAACTCTTGTCAGGTTGCTGTGAGACAGGCACTACTAAAACTTAAGAAACTGGCAATGGTAGGTTATGGAACTTCTGGTAACCACCCAGAATACGTGTTGCAGGAGACATTCAGACTCTGTCTGCCTCTGAAGTCTGTTCTTTGATCCCCATGTAACTAGTAGTTACCATTATGCTTCACTGTGTTTATGAAGGCTTTTGGAAGATGTCTGGGGCTAGATTCTCTCATCCAGTGATGAAAACAAGTGATTTACCAGGAATTATAAACTAGTTATTAAAAAGGAGTCTGCAGAGTTTTGATTTTTTGACAGTATCTGAATATCTGTATGCAATTTAACCCATTTGTGGTAATCATTTATCCCTAAAAATATTTGGGTATGATACTTCTGAAAATTTTCTGATTGCCTCATCTGACACATATGATCGTCTTTTGGTGCTGGGATCCAGGACACCACAAGCACTCCAACACTGAGGTCACCTTAACATGGTGTTGCACTAGGGTGACAAATTCCTCCTGGTTCCTCAGGAAATACCTGGGACTTTCTCAGTGCTGGGCAAATTGGAATGGTTTCATACTCTATATTGTACCCTTATTCTTGTTGCTGATATCATTGCCCCCTACATCACGGGGAAAATGTTTAAGAAAGTCCAGTTATTTGACTTCAAACAGAAAATGGAGGGGAGAAGGGATGCTCTGAGAACTGTCCATTTGGATATCCATCAGGAAGAGGAGTTGAGGGTAAGGAGGAGGAAATGTTTGGGACCTCCAGATCTTACACTACAGGCTTGGTGTGCTGCCTACAGGAGTGTTGGCTGGGGCCCGGATGAGTGTCCTACTGCACCCAGGAATTTCTAAAAATACTCCAGAGCACTTTCCTGCTTCCCCATATTTGTCACCCCTTAGTCTTCTAGATTCAAAGAAAGAAAACAATGATTACTTTTTCCGGATTTACCATTTCTGCCTAATTACTAAGCATCAATAGTTAGGATTATGTCTGCCTTTAATAGCTAGGATTATGTCTGGTCAGAAGCTTTCATAAAAATAGTTTGGATCATGGAATTTTATAAGCCCTGTTTCATTTTAACTTGCTATATTCAAAATAAAGCAAAAAACTCTGTTTAAGCTGTGTGAGGTCAGAAATGATTTAATGATTTTAATACCTTAGAAAAAAATAAAATAATTTACTAGGAAACATTCTCATCAACAAAATAGGAATTTTGGTTAAAGAATGTTAAAAGGAGTGTTTCAAGCCAAAAATCAATAAAAACACACAAAAAGATGAAAGATGACTAATGAGAAAATCAAGCCCC
The DNA here is from genome assembly GCF_028564815.1 of Eubalaena glacialis. NCBI lineage: Eukaryota > Metazoa > Chordata > Mammalia > Artiodactyla > Balaenidae > Eubalaena > Eubalaena glacialis. The sequence goes on from NC_083721.1 coordinate 51,537,158, forward strand.
TTACACTTTGATGAATGCCATCAGAATGTGTCAAAATTTGCAGTGTATTACCAGATGAAAAAGAGTATAAAACATGAAGAAAATCTAATTAGGGGAAAAAACACACGACAACAAAGACAACTTGAAAATGGCTGATGAGATAATTACATTGAATAATTAAAGAATACCAAAGTTCTGAAGTTTGCGATACTTGTTTTGTCAGTGAACTAAGGTAAAACTGGGGACTCAGATACCAGAATTAGGTATATCAGTTAAATATATGTAGGAATGACTTTGTTTTAACTTATGTTAAAGAGTAATATAATCTCTGCTCTACTGATAATTTCTTAATAAGCTATTACCCATGGTTATATTTGTTAGCTCATGATTTGAAAATCTTAAGAGAATAAATGAATTCAATTATATGAATTTACCAATGTATTTCCTGGTTTTTCATTATACTTACAGACTAATTGCAGTTAGATGCAGGAGTTATGGGAAACTTGAATGCCTACCTTATAATAAAGCATTAGAAATACTGCTTTTCTTTTTTAATATATTATTATTATTATTGCCCCACATACAAACAGAAAATTGTATCTTGGAGTTTTCCTCTCTGGTTGCTTCTGACAAGGCATAGACTTGGGCATATATACAGTATTCCAGAATGTCAGGGATGACTATGATATATATTTTTTTAATAAATTTATTTATTTATTTTTGGCTGTGTTGGGTCTTCGTTGCTGCATGCAGGCTTTCTCAGGTTGCGGCCAGCGGGGACTACTCTTTGTTGCAGTGCGCGGGTTTCTCATTGTCGTGGCTTCTCTTGTTGCAGAGCACGGGCTGTAGGCACGCAGGCTTCAGTAGCTGTGGCACCTGGGCTCAATAGTTGTGGCTCGTGGGCTCTAGAGTGCAGGCTCAGAAATTGTGGCAAACGGGCTTAGTTGCTCCGTGGCATGTGAGATCTTCCCGGACCAGGGCTCGAACTCATGTCCCCTGCATGGGCAGATGGATTCTTAACCACTGTGCCACCAAGGAAGCCCAACTATGATATTTTTGATCTTGGATTCTTGGGTGTCACCCCTGGGTCAGAGTAGCCTATTTTTTGAGTTTCATCAGAGGTTGTGTTCAAGTACTTGCTGCCAGTGAGGCTTCAGTTTCACTGATTTCTAAGCAAATACTATTGAGAGTGTGGTCTGATTTCTTATTGCTGCCTATTGTAAAGCGTGAGGGGAAGGAGATACATGGAGGAAAGAACTGTTAAGCAAAAGGAACAAGGACATGATAATTTGGGGAATTCTCATGTTATCCAGATTGCAAAGCATGTCAAAATTAATTCACTACTAGAAAAAGGATGCTTTGGAGAAAGTCCAAGGTGTGGCTAGACAATCATTTCATAATGCCTCAGAAAGATTAGAAGTTCAGATTATTCAGTCACACAAAGGGCTATGTGAGATTGGATGCGTGACATACAGATCCTCTCAGCCATCTCAGCAGAAGCTAGGAATAGATATAAGATTATCCAGGAAAGATCCTTGGAATAAACTTTGGTCTAACAGAGTGAGTCCATGTGAGACATGGGAGACACACCAGGTACTTGAAATTCTTATAGAAGAAGAATACTGTCAACTTGTACTAAAAGGATCAGAGAGAAGAAATGAAAGAAGGTGGTCAGACTCTTAAAATTCTATAGGTAGGAAACAGGAGGATAAAATCACTAAACCTCAAACACATTCTAACTTTCATGAAAAAGAATAATGATTCCAAGAACAGAGCTGTGGACCTAGTAGGTGGAACCTTTTGGAGCAAAGCATTATTCCCAGGCCTTGAAACCTAATACTGTTTTCCCAGCTGGACTTTGAGATTGCTTAAGACAAGTGACTCCTTTTTACTTTTTGTTTTCTTTCTTTTTGACTGGAAATCTCTATAACTGCTGATCTATTCCTGTAGCATCCTTTTATTTTGGGAGCGGTTTCACAGGTCTAGTTTCACAGGTCCAGTTTCACAGGTACACAGATGAAGAAAAATTTTCCTTCAGGATGGATTATACCCACAGTCTCATCAATACCTAATTTAGTTGCATTTAAGTAATGACATCTGGAACTTTTGATGTGAGATTTGAAATTTGAGTTGATGTTCTAATTGGTTGAGTCTTTTGGTGACCTTGTATAGAGTGAATGTATTTGTATGTGGGATGGATGTGAATCTTTTGGTGTCAGACAGTGGATTGTTGTAGGCACAAGGATGGCTTCTGTATATGTCCCGGGCTTAGTCCCCAGAACCTGTGAATGCTATGTAACCTGGCAAAGGAGAATTAACTTTGCAATTGGAATTAATATTGCTAATAAATTTACATTAAGATGGGGAGATTATCCTGGATTATTGTGATGAGGCCAGTGTAATCTCAAAGGTCTTTAGATGTGAAAGGAGAAGGCAGAAGTGATGCCATGTAAGAAAGACTCTAGCATTCATTGCTGGCTTTGAAGATATAAAGAGGCCATGAGCCAAAGTATGTTGGCGGCCTCTAGAAACCAGGAAAGGCAAGGGAATGATTCTTCTTAAAGCCTTCAGGAAGAATGTGCATTTACCTCTACTTTGATTTTAGTTGAGAGACACCTATTTTGAACCTCTGAACTCTAGAACTATAAGAAAATAAATGTGTGTCACTTAAGCCAGTAAGTTTGTGGTAATTTGTTTCAGCAATCATAGGAAACTAGCACATTCCCTTGACAGTGGGTTTTTTTTTTGTTTTTTTGCTTGTTTTTAATAATTTTCATCACTTAAACAGTTGTTTTGCCAGGGAGAGAGTTCTCTGGAGCTCTTCACTCTGCCATTTCAGAAGTCCTCTCCTGAAATATATCTCTTCTTCATGTTTGAAAGCTACGTTTTGCTGGTATAGAACTCTAAATAAACAGTTATTTTCCCCCAGTACTTTAAAATGCCATTACATTGTCTGACAAATCCACTGCATTTTTTATTGTTATTCCAAGCAGTCTGCTGTAATTTTGATTGTTTTCTGATAATTTTCAGTGTTTGTTCTTATCTTTGTTTTTCAGAAGTTTGACAATAATGAGCCTAGGTAGGGATGTGTGTGTGTGTGCTTTATTTATACTTTTGCTGTTTGCTGAACTACTAAGATTTGTAGTTTGGGGTCTTGGCCATTATCTCTTCAAATACTTCTTATACCTTATTCTATTCCTCTTTTACTTTTGGGATTTTATTTTCAAATGTGTTAGATTGTATCCTAGAGCTCTTTGATACCTTATTTTTTCACTCTTTTTTCTCCTTGTGTCTCTCTTTGTGTTCTCTCTAGTGATCTATTTTCATGTTCAGTGATTCTTTCCTTTGCTGTGTTGAGTTTATTGTATTGCTGTATTGAGTGTATCTAAGGTGGTGTACACTTCTCTTACCAAGGTTTTCCCTTTATTTCTTATGTTTCTGTCTCTTTTCCCCCTGTCCATGCATGTTGTCAGTCTTTTTCTCCACAGATTTTTAACATATTAATCAACTGGCAATGCAACAATATATATTTAAAATTTTCTGTCTGATAGTTCCAACATCTGGGTCATATAAGTCTGGGAACAGTGTGTTGTTTTTTTCATGTTCTTCATGTATCTTGTAGTTTCTGGTTGAATGCCAGACATCTTGTATAGGACCATAGCGACTGAGGTATATAATATTAATACCTGGAAATGTGAAACTTCTTTTTTTGTTAAGCCTTTAGTATGGGAAGTTGAGGTTTCTAGTCAGTAGATGAACTACATTATTATTATTGTTGTTGTTTCGTGGTGGTGGTGGTGGTTGCTGTTTTTATTATGGTTACCCTTATTGTACCAACAACTTGAAATTTTTCTACCTGTGCCTTTTGTGTAGTGTAAGGGCTGTTTTTCTGGAAGATTTTCATCAATGTCTGCTCCATTCTCTGCTTTAGATCTTCTTTTTGCACTTTTATGTTAGATATTTCTTCACCATTCCACCCTTCTCCACATAGTAAAATGATATTCTTTGTCATGCAACACTTGATAAGCTGGTAGTGGGATGGAAGACATGAACATTCCTCTGGTGTTTTGGTTCAACCTTGGCTGTACGTGGACAATGTAAGGTCCATCTTAAGGATGTGAGGATCTCCTTCTCAGGGATCCTACCCCTTCCCCAGTGGATAATCTCTAATGACATGAAACCTGAGTATTTTTCTGCCCTTCTTCATGGGTAGAGGTGATTTTTTTATTTCCTTCTCCAAGATGCAAAAGTATTTCACTTGTATTCCGAGAGCAATATGTTTTACTCCCTAATGCCAGTAGCTTAAACTTTTGTTCCAAAGGGACAACAGGGTAGGTTTTGTGTGGACTTCATGCCTTTCCTGCATGAAAGTCCCCTCCCCTTGGCACATATCGTGCTCCCTGTCTCTTTCTTTGACTCTAATTTTTCTCATGATCACCTCTTGAGTTCTGTAAATATTGCAAATGGTCATAAATTACTTTGTGTCTTTCAGCTTCTAGAAGTTCTGTATTCTCACACTAAATGAGCTCATGCTAATTATTTAGCAATTGGTTCAAATTTTAGCTGAATTCTTCTTTCTTGCTTTTTTAGCTTACTACATCTGCCCCAGGTAAGTAAGTGCTGTGTCCTATCTCTCTTTGGAACACCCTATCTTTCCATAGATTTTTAGTTAGTTTATTGCTCTGTGACCTCAGTTCTCTAATGAGGTCAAGAAAATTTTGGTTTGTATATCCAGCTTTTTACGTTGCTTTGTAGAGGTGGGAAACAATATTCTTTTTAGCATTATACCTCCTAAGTAGAAGCTTGAAATTCTGTTCCCCTTGTCTGGAAGTTTCTCAGCTTTGGTGTAGAAACATATTTGATTCTCATAGAATGCTTACCATTATGCAGCTAAACTTAAAGCAAACTGTAGGAATCATTCTGGGGAGTTCCTGTCTGTTCAGATAAACACAAAGCAACATATAAGTAATGGTATAATGTTAAAGTGAGGTGCCAGCTTCTGCAAAATAGAAACTGAGTTCAAGGCGAAAGCAAAATAGGCTGGTTATACCAGAGAATCTCTCTGTCTTTGCTTTCAGACTGATTTATTAAAAAAGTGCTTCTTCCTCCCTTGAGAAAGTCTCAATCTGTGTAAATTTATTTCTTGCCTTCTTACTTGATTTTCCTTAGAGAGAGAGAGAGAGAGAGAGAGAGAGAGACAGATGGACAGAGAGATATCTGGCAAGCTCTTTTCTAGAGACAGAGAATTTAGTCCCAAGTGAGGGGACAAGGTGTTTGACCTTGGGGAACCTACAGGCTGAAGGTATACTTTACAGTGTAGTACCTCAAATTAGACAGAATGAGCTGGCTTATTTAATACCCACCCCCTTAAGCTTTGCAGGGTTGACAAAAAATTTTTTTTGGAAAAGTTGGATCACATTTTCATCAATATTTTATTATAAGTATGTATTTTACTATAAGCTCCATAAGTGAAGAGAAAAATCTTCATTTGTTCTTTTCCAATCTTGCAGGGTACATATTCCATACACATACTGTATTTGTTCAATAAATGTTATGGATTCATTAGACCTTGTATATAAGTACTGTTCCTGCACAAACATGAGTATTGTTCATATACTGGAATTATTAGTTCATTTGTAAGGTTGATTTCCGAAGTTTAACATTTATGAATTGATATTAGTCGTGGTAACCTTTTCTTCATTTCATTTTATATTTTCAAGTTGCAGTCATTGAACATTGTACACATTTTGAATTTCTCATAGGTAGAAACTGAATTAATATGCTTGAACTCATTTATTTTCCATTTGGATCCAGAATTGTTGTGCAAATTTGCAACTCATGCAGCCTGTATTACTCAAACAGGGATGCACCCCCCAAGGTAGCTGTTCATTTGACAGTGTGAAGCAAGTTTATTTGACAGTGTAAAGCATGGGGAACTAAGTTATTTTCCCTGGTTCTATGTCTGATAGCTTCCTGTTACAAAATTTGAGGGGTACGTCACTGATGCTTTAATTTGTGGAATTTCTTGATATAATGTCTAAAGTTCAATAAACTAATAAAGAATATTCCTCTATTTCTACATGATGGATATGATATCAAATCAAAATTTAGCCTTTTGAAGATGCCTCAGTTTTTACTTTTTTAAGGGAATGACGTTTTAATACAGCGATCTCTTCATTATCCTACTAGGAGAAGAAAGCAGAGTGGACGATCCATATTATTAATATTTAAGTGAAAACAAATAACAGCAAAAGGCTTTTTTTGGGAAAAAATAGAAATCTGTTTAGCTTTAACCTCCTGAGTTTCTTCTGTTTCTTCTTGTAGCCCTCTCATGGCGGAAAATGGACAGTACCTATCTAAACCTGCGTGCTTGGACCTTCCCATTTCTATGCCTATTGATTTTCATCTACCACAGGAAAGGTAGGCTGTTTTATCCTTGTTTATTTGCTTGTTTTGTTGTTGGTTGTTTGTTTTGTTTAATAATCTCTTTCAGCTCCTGGTGGTTTATAACAATTCTGTTCTTTTCAACAAAATATTAATTAATCTGAACTTTCAATCTCAATAGAAACTTGAATGTATGAGTTATAACAGTGTGGTAATCTGCAGAAATAAGACTGTAATTAATGGAATTCTAATTAAGATACCAAAGCCTTCTCCAGTTTAAATAGCAGTGTGTGTGTATATGTGTGTGTGTGTAAATTTAGAGCAATAAGCACATAAATAATATTAGATATTATTATTATTAATTTTTATAGATTTGAAATAATGACATAGCATACTCAACCTTCTCCTAGTCCTTGGCACCTCGGAGAATTAAAAAATAAAAGGAACTCGGGTTCAAACCCTTTCCATAAAATCCACAAGTAGAATAAAAGTCTGCTGCTATACTTTTGGGTACAGATTTGACATTTTCAATTCAATATCTGGGATTTCAGTTAATACACATGCAAGTAGACATCCTTTAGCCATGCTTGTCAGAGTGGCTACTTATGATCCGGCATGTACTGTTCAGTATATTTCTGCTATGAGTTTGGAAGAAAAGTTAAGAGGTGGCTGAAAAAAGAAAGGGCAGGTATGTCAAGATAATTCTCCAATTCCACTCCTCTTACTATTGTAGTTGGGAGAGCTGGAATCATTTAATGAACATTTATTTAAATTCATACTTGATCAGCATTCTTGTTTCTACAAAGTGCATATAAGAAATCTATGACCCTGATTTGATTTGATGGGTCAGGAATAATTTCTCCTGGTGTTGCATCATTTTGTACCAGTAAGAACACAGCATAGTTTCTACTTCATGTGATTCTCTAATGCATCTGTTGAAGAATATAAGCCATCATTGAGTTGTTAGCACAATCCTGGGTTTCTGAATAATATGAAAATGTAGCTTGGTTAAATAACCCAGGAATGTTTCTACTCATGTAACAGACATCTCACTGTAAAGAAACTAAGATGCAGACCAGCAGATTATTAATTTCTTTTGAAGATCAGTAAGAATTTACTTCATTTCCCCTTCTGTTGGCTCTTCTAACTCCCTCTATCTTCTTAGAGATGGAATTACACATTGCCATTGAGATAAAATAAAAGAGTTTGGCAAATTCAGACTCAGACAAGCATATCTAATTTACCTTTTGACTTGGCTGTTGCTTCTCTGTCTACTGTGGTGCTCAATTTGGTTTCCACCTAGCACAAGGTGTTTTAACTATCAGTCATACAAAAGGCCAATTAGGCTATCAAGTCAATTTTTTCACCAGAGTAGGATAGATCTCTGGTGTTATTTTCTTTCTTTTATTTTCCCCCAGGCTAGAATTGAACATGTTTCTTGTTATTTCTTGAGGGCAAAGAAGATAAAAATCAATAATAAAACTAGATGTGGGTTTAGGAGGTCTAGTGTCTTAAATGGGGAGGGGACATTTCACTTAAAATGAAAAGTTCTCAGCAAATACTTTATTGGGTGATAAATGACTTCTGCTCTATTTTTGTTTAACTAGCAAAAAACAAATAAACATTTTATCACACGCAAAGTCAGATCTAGAATTTTATCATTGGCATATATTTCCCCAGGGAAATACATCTGCACAGAATCCTCCTGATTCTGACAAATCCTTTTAGATTGCTTTTTTGTTTAACAAGAGTATTTAGAATATTGGCTTTCCATATTTGGATAAAGAAGAGAAATAGTGGTAGAGGTATTGGAAAAGTGTGCATGTCTATGAGTATGTGTGGCATGTATATGGTGTCTATGTATGTAAGTTTGTCTTATGAAAACTATCAATTAGATTAAAAGAACACATGGTGATGTATATTTCCTCCCCACGGACATTAACACTGGAGTGATGCTTAGAATAGTCGAACTAAACTTCTTCACTTTACAGAAAAACTAAGTTATATTTGCCAAGGTTACCAAGATAGATTCAGGGCTAGACCAGACTTCCTGATTTCTAGTTAAGTGTTTGCTCCTCTATACTAATCTTGCTCAAGATTACTTTTCATATTTATCAAGAATAGTGAGATTTCTAATGCTATAGCCTGAAGCCTAGACCTGAAGGAGTGAAACCAGAACAGAGAAAAATTTTTTGTATCTTTAGCTCAGATGTGCTTTGAGAAGTCTCATCCTCTGCAGGGAATATTCTTCAAGCCAGATGTAGAAGAGATTGACATCCATTATTTAAAAGCTGATTCTTATGATGTCAGACATGTAGTCAGACATCAGGCATTTTAGCAAAGAAATCGAGAGAAGTTGGAAGCAGGATCACAGTTTAAAACAATATGACTTATTAATATAGCATTGTATCTTTCTGGGATCCTACTGATTAAAACATTAATAAAATTCATTTTTGAACCAAATTAATTATAGTGGTATCATGTACAGATGAATGAAAATCATATATTGTAATAATATAACAAAATGTGTTTTGGACTCTGAGTCATCCAACCCTATTTGTTAAAATTCATCATTACTCAGCACTGCTGAGTCTCTTCCCATATTCTGATTTCTGTAATAACTGAGCAAGTAAGAGAAGATTAAAATGAAAAAAGAAATATGTATCTCTAATGGCAGAATTGTCTCAGGATTTGTCAGAGTTATGATTCATACTAGGCTTCATAATTGTCCTTGATTATATGTGCTATGTTCCAAGAATGATCTTCTAATAAGGTATTACTATCTGATTATGATTGTGAATAAACTTTTTGAATACAGAGGATAAACCATGAACACTTACTAATATCACAACTACTGCTTCTCCTAAAAGCACTATACCTACAATAGCAATAATTGCAACAAGAGCACTTTACACTTATTGAGAATATCCATTGTGCCTATCTTTGTTTTTCAAATGAAGACATAGAGGCTCAGAGAAGTTAAGTAACTTAGCTGAATTTGCACACTTAGTAAATGATAGATCTGACTATAAACCCAGGTAAGACTGACATCAGAATCCACAGCGTTAAACCCCACACTCCAGTGTGTGTGTATGTGTGTACACACGTGTATACCTGTGTGTATGAGTGGACGTGGTGCATGTCAGTAGGGAGAGGGAAGATAACGTGAAGAAGAAGAAAATGAGTTGATCAGGTGACAACAGCAGCATGGCTCTGATCAGAGTTTTACTTTTTGTTGTCGTTGTCACTGAATAGAAAGAGCTATAGATTGCATTTAGATGATCAGACCTGAAGACTGATTTATATTATTAATACTATATGAGTACTGTCACTTAAAATAAGAAAATCAATATCCTACTTGCTAAATGACTTGATTTTTATTGTTTAAACTTTTCCTGCATTTGCTTGGGTTAAAAAACAGAGAAAGGGAAATAAATGTCTAAAATACCTTAATATAAAATGTTAAGCACATAATTACCATATGTAAACTGTTATGTCTACATTTCTGTAATTTCTGGTCTACAGGGATTGGATTTTCACCACCTTTGGGAAAGCTATTTGACAAAATCAGAAATAAAATACTGAAGCAAACTCATTTTGAAAAAGTAAAATGGAAATAGAGCAGATGTCATTTTTGTAAATGGGGAATTAAAAAGCTTTCTGTTTGTCAGCATATGAAAAGTTTAAAATAATTTCATTTCATGAAGAGTCAGACTGTAAATGATCATAAAATTACTGATGGGTGAGAGTAACACAAATAAATTTATTAAAGTTCTGTCAGTGTCATTTATACATTCAGTAGATTATATATTATTTATTCACTAAGATAATGCATTATGCAATTAGAGCAATTTTTCTGTTTTGTATAATTTAAATTCTGTATTAAACTGCATTTAAATAAGAATTCAAACAATTTAGTCTGCATCTATCACAACTGAGGATGGCAGGTGTCTGGGGTATAATATAGGAGACTTGATTTATTTCAAGCTTCTCGTTTGATAAAAAAGATTCGGAATTAATTATCAATCCAGCCTGAAGAGAACTCTTTAAAATTATATCTTTCCAGTCAAATTTATTCATTAAAAATGATCCTTTACCCTCACCCCTACCCCTGCCTCAACTAGTCAGTCCATTTCCTGCTACTGTCCTTGCTGAGACATTGAAGAAATATTTGAGTTTCCTAATTCTTAACTGTAAAATTTTTTAAACTGTAAAAATATGAGAATAAATCTATAGCATACAGTTTGATTTGGTGGGGGGGGTGGTTTATTTGGCAGTCATTCCTCCTTTTTAATTACAACAAAATTTCTTCTTCCTGTTCTGTGCAGTATGGTGGGGCTCTTATGTGCACTGTTCTGCCCTTGGAAATGCTCAACTCTTGATCCAACCAAGGTCAGTCAGAATCAGAAACTTGAGCATGCTACCACAAAAAAATGCAAACACACTTAATTGCATTTCATTCTAGAAGAGGCTCTCAGACTACATGTCACCTGCCAGAAGACCTATGCCATTGCCATCTAGAACCTCCTGTCCAATTTCAAGCCTAGATCTCCCATCTTACCACAAATTTCATATTTTTCAAAAATTCTTTTAAAATTCTTCTCTTGGTTTAGATAAGCTACAGCTAGTTTCTGTGATTTGCAACTAAAGAACACCAATACCGTGAGATCTTGGCACATGTCTGTATTGTTTTGACTTGAAAATGCTGTAACATTGAGAAGCAATGTGTTATCTATCATTTGTCAAAGTATATCATTCAGTTGTCAAAATTGGCTCCCCAAATCCATATCAAAATACCTGACTCTGGGGGAAACCCACCCTATTCAGCCTAGATTTGGTATGTAGCTTTGTGCCATATGACTCCTCATGAAGAATGTTCTACTTTTTGGCCAAAGTCTTCATTTTCCAGCATTTATCCAAAGAAAAACAAAAATAGAATACATTATAAGGATAAATTTAATGTTGCCTGACAAAACATTACCAAGCTCTTGAAGTTCAATGAAGGTTAAAATACAAGTTCCTTAAAATAGGTAAATTGCTTACAAATTATGTTCCTATGAGACTGTAGCTTTTTTTTTTTTTTTTTTTTTTTTTTTTTTTTTTTTTTGCTAATATTGACTTCTTTAAATAGTTTGTGGTCTGAATTATTCAAATGCTATTTAACTGGGCCTATGATACAAGGTCAAATATTCTCAAAGACTATGCATTGTAGTGACATAATTTTATTTTTTAAATAGATGTAGCAACATATGTGCATTTAAAAGTTGAGAGTGCTTCTAGGAAAAATAAGTATAAAAATTTATGTGAACATTTTTCTCTGAACTTTACATAGCTAAAGACACAAGTTAAAATTTCTAGAATTCCCTTAGGTCTTTCCCTTCTATATGGTGATCTTAATACTTTGGCTCATTTTGTTATTTCTAATTCATGCTCTTTCACTAACTTCAAACAAAATTGTTTTAAACATAGATTAACTCATGCTATGTCTCCAGAGAAATAGAGCAAATACTAAGATAATCCATGTAACTATACTGTATATGTGACCTTCCTAAACTGTACAGCTGTGGGTAATGAAGATCAACATGAGAGTGGCTGGCATGCCTATATTTTAGCATCTTGTTCAGGTGAAGGTGTCTATAATTAGCTGTTCGATCACATGTATACAAATTGAGTCCTGTTTTGAAACAGGAAGGATTTTTTCGGTACCACAGGAAGTACAACCCAGCATGCGAAACAAATCAAACCAAAAACAACAACAAAAACATTTGCTAAATATGTTTTTGTGATGGTGATGATGTTTATCCTTTTGATTTTGGGCTGATGGGTCTTACATCTTTGAGTGCTCTTCCTCTTATAGGTGACATCTGAAAATGGCACTTGTTTAATCCATCATGGGATTGTGAAGGTTAATTTTAGAGGAAAATTGCTGCATGGATTCAGAAATTGTTATTATTTTCTTGTTTCTATCTGAGGCTTTATCTACAGTCCTGAGCTGTCATTTTATAATTCTAAAAAAATAAGAGAGCTATTACCAGAAGAGGTGGTTTACCACTAGGTATAAAACATAGTTTTTATTATTGTTGTTGGTTGTTTTGTTTTTGTTTTTAACTAAGCACTAAAACTGAGTTGATTACCATCTGACAATTTTGCAACAGTGGATGAACTATGTGATAATTAGACGTTATAACTTATCATCTAGTGGCAATAATATGTGGACAGCAATTCAACACATAGCCAAGTCAATACCTCTTATTTCTACCGCAAATTAATTATTTATTTTTCTAATTAAAAGAAATTTTACCTACCTAATTGGCTCAAAAAGTGTACTACAATTGAGATACTTCCACAGTCAAGGGCAGAGACATAATACACCATTCATCATATTTGCTAGGCTCAGAAGCAGGATGGTGGGAAGGAAGTAAAACATCTGTGACATCCACAATTTTCCATCTTGCACTGCAGTAATTTATGTATATACTCTATCTCTCCCTCTTGATCATAAGTTTCCTGAAAGCAGAGGTTTGATAAAATGTTTTTGATATCTTCCTCATCAAATGACACCTATAGAGTGAAAGCTCTGATATTTTTATTTAAAGAATAAACAAGTGATAATCATAACTTCAGTAATGACAGTAATAAAATGATGGTTTAGATCTTATGAAAACTTACCGTGTGTCACACAGTGTTCTAATAACTTTAAATTTATTAACTCATTTAATCTTCTCAAAAACCATGTAAGGTACCCTTGTTATCCCCACTGTACAGGCAGACAAACACTTGCCAAGCTAACTCATTTAGTAAGTTGTGGAAAGGGATTTAAATGTAGGCATTCTGACTCCATAGACTAAAATCTTAATCATCATTTCTTTACTTTTTGACACTTTAATAGAAATTATGATTATGATTGTATTTGATGACTACATTAGCTTCCTATTATTGCTGTAACAAATTATCACAAATTTCTTGGCTTAAAGCAACCCAAATTCATTATCTTACAGTTCTGGAAGACAGTAGTCCTAAAATCAAGGTGTTAACCAGACTACATTTTTTTCTGAAGGCTCTAGGGGTGAATCCACTTCCTTGCCTTGTTGAGCTTCTAGAGGCTGCTCAAATTCCTTGGCTTGTCGCCTCCCAGTAAGCAGTCAGATCTTTCCAACCTCTGCTTTTTTGTTTGTTTGTTTGTTTGTTTGAGATATAATTGACATCTACCATTGTGTAAGTTTAAGGTATATGTGTTGGTTTAATATACTTATGTATTGCAGTATAATTACCACAATAGCATTAGCAGCCTTCCCACTCCTGGGTATATATCTGAAGGAATTAAAATCAGTATTTCAAAAAGAAATCTACACATCCATGTTCACTGCAACATTATTCACAATTGCCAAGTTATGAAAACAACCTAAGTGCTTATCTACAAATGAAGTGATAAAAAAAGATGTGATACACACACACACACACACACACACACACTGAAATATAATTCAGCCATGAGAAAGAAGGAAATCCTTCTATTTACAACAACATGATGGACCTTGAAGGAATTATGTTAAGTAAGATAATTAGACAGTGAAATACAAGTTATATGACTTACATGTGGAATCCAAAAAAAGAAAAAAACCAAACTCACAAAACCAAGCTTTGTTTATGTGTGGTCTCTTCCTCTAATCCTGACGTTCCTACCTTCTTCTTCAAGGACTTTGTAATTACATTGGTCCTACCTGGATAATCCAGCTTTCTTTCCACCTCAAGATTTTAAATTCATCAGCTCTGCAAAGTCTCTTTTGCAAGGTAAGATAACATATTAACAGGTTCTGGGTATTAGACCATGGGCATCCTATTATGATTTTCAGCCTACCACCATGATCAATGAGTATGTAAAAATTTTAGTAATAGCAGTCATGGTCTTACAATATCAACCAGAGCAGAGAAAGAATATGCTTCTGTTACCAGAATCAGAATTTTAGGACTTTATGAAAATTTTTGAATTCTGTAGAATTCAAATCTTGCTCTCTTCCTCCTACTCACAAATTAAATAATTTTAACTTAATATAAAAAGGAATCGGTAGTTTTTCCAGAGGTTTCATAACAGGATTGGGACAAAGCCAATTGCAAATAACTGTGAATAGCTATGCTTCACAAAAAACTATAAAGTCCGATGTCTGATCCCTGTAACTGTTTACATCTTATGTCACTTATTCTGGCCACTAGTGTGACTGCTCAGAAGGCAGAACCTGGTAAATAGCTGGATAAAAAACCTGAGTGTCAAATTCTGATGCTACTCAAGGACATTTTTAAGAACCCAAAGGAAGACTTAAGGCTATAACTTTAATATATAATATTGATTAAAACACATATATATGCATTAACTTTTACAAAATGTTTTTGTGTACATTGCTTCTTTTCAACTTCACAATAAGTCTGTGAGTTAAGTTAGGTAACTAGTACTCATGGTCATCTTATAGCCAACAAAATTATTCACCTTATAGACACTTATAAGGAGGTAGTTGATCTTAGACTACAACTCATTTTATGATTCCTATTCCTAGTCAATTCCTAATCAATGTTGAATGACTATTGCATAACTGTATTAATTTTGTTTAAAAAAATATATGCGTGTTTTAAAAAAGGCATCACTGGACAAAACAATCACTAAATTAAATTCAATATAGAGGAAAATCTTTCAGTTATCAATATCAAACACATATATGAATATTTAGATATATATACATTGTATGTATTTATTTAAAATAATGAGGCTCAGAGGGAAAACATATTTTTGAATGAAGTATTAACTTCTGACAAAGTTAAAAAGAAATTTAAATGCATCCCCTCCTCCTTTTTTTTTCTCCCGTTTTCATCCTATCTTGGATTTCCTTGGTTTGGTTTCTTCTCTGAGGTAGACCACCTTAGTATCCTAGTAGTTCAAGCTTTTCCAAATATTAGCTCATGCTTTTTCCTTAATTTCTTTATAATAGCATTATTATTCAGACAATAAATCATCATGTGTCAAGCATTATAACAAACGCTGCAGCCCCCAGAGATAGAAAGATGAAGGAGTCCCTGCCCTTTAAGAATTTATTAGCCACTAGGTATGATATTACATGTAAACATAGCAGATTACAATAAAAGATAAAATGCAAGTATAATATGGGTAGAAATATATAACTGTTTTGTCATCTGTCTCTTGACGCCTTGCTCTGTTACTTATGGGGAGATAAGAGATTTTAACGAAGGAGTTGAAATTATTTTTATCACTATTATTGATATTGATTTACCCTTAACAGAAAGCTTAGTAGAAGATGTATAAAGATGGCTTGATTTAATCTGAAGAAATAAATCTTGCAAAATGAAGCTTTAGGTTTTTTGGTAGATTTATAGTAGTCTTGTCTTATGGGGAGAAATTCTAGTACTCTTTAAATCACATGATAAAGTTGCATGTTTGAAGAAGCACTGAATCCTGTCTATAAATTTTTAGGACATGATTCTATAGAACAGCATCTGATTCAGTAAGGTTAGTGCAGTGGAGCAAAAAACCTTGCTGTGCGTAAGAAGCATCTAGAATGCTTATTAATGAATACAGAGATACCTGTTAGTCAATTTTGTTCAGAGGGGCTCAGAAATATGCCTTTATGATAAGTCCAGTAATTCTGGCATGTGGTTCCAAGAACTCACTTTGAGGAAACCTGTTTTGAATATCCACAGAAAACAAACAATTAAAAAGTCTCAATTGTTCTAGTATCATGACTGTTTATACATATATCTCTAAACAATCTCTAAAACATTCAGCAAATTGCCCATTCTGTTTAGTCACTCAAATGCCTCTTAGGTCTAAGCCAAGAATGAGATCCTCAGGAACAACCTAATATTATTTGGCCCAATTCTAAATCCCCTTACTGAGACAAAGTGATCTATCTGATGCTGGATTTCCAATTTCCTGGAACATAAGCTTGGCAATCACATTGATATACCCAGTTCTACATAGAAATTCTAGTCAATACTAAAACAAGCACACTTTCCATCTGAAATTCACCTCAGTCTAATGTAATACCTGTCTTCCAGTTGATTATTGATGGGCCTGGCAATTTTTTTTTTTTTTTATTGGCAAAGCCATTTGGATTGAATTCTCCAGGCAGATGGCTTACAAATGAGTGACATGTCACCACCTTCATATTTTTCAATGAGTGACATGCCACTACCTTCAGATTGCATATTTTGCCCATTTTTAATCATTCATTCTTTGTCAGTTAATGTTGTCTATTATCCTTTATATATATTTAATACAGACTGGCCTTCTAATGGTAGGAAACCATATATTTTAACCTCAGAGAATCAAAAAACAAATTATTTACAAAGAGGCAAAAAAATTCTCCATAATTATTTCCAAAAGGCAGACCAGAAAAAAGCAGTCTTATGTAACAGAAACAGGTGATGCCAAGAAAGATGGTTGAACAGCTATTATTTTCCAGTGTTGTGTCCATTTTACTTTTAAATTACCACACACTTTATGGGAATTAAATTCCCTCTATTTTGTATTAGTTTTCACTGACAAAAGAAACTTTTGTTAGGACAACATTCTATGTTAAAAATATTGTGCTCCTAATATTTTGTGAATGAGGCTAACATTTTGTGTTTGATTTTAAGAAGCAAGTAATACTAAGTGATTTATGAATAAGTAATCTTCTAAAAAATGACATGGAGAAAAAACAAGCATAGAAAGATAAAATTTGAAGAGAGATGCCACCATTTTTTTAAACTTCTTAGTGCAGGAAAATAATCCAATCCAATTATCCTGAGACTATTGAAATGAGAAAAAGAAGTCCTGTTTCCTAATATTGAGCAAGTTATGAAACCTTGATGCGGTTCCCTTTCTCTTCCACAAATAGCCCTCATAAGGTTTGCACTGCCCAGGTTATCCAGTTGTGGTGAGAATCACATAGAGTGAGCCACTGTTGCCTGAAATTCTCTAATGAGAAGTGTCACCTTCCATGATTATGGAAGATTTAACTGGCTAGACCCCTCCCCTGGAGATTCTGATTTAGAGGGGCAGGGGTATGACTCCCATATTTAAATATTAACATGAGGTCCAAGTGAATTTTCCCATTAGGGCAGTTTAGACAATACTGAAAGTGTTATTTGAAATTTTTTATGGGAGGAAATAAGCAGCAACCGGTTAAAGGCAAGGCTAATACTTAGCCAGAACTCATTGGTCTGGCCTTAGTAGTTACTATAGTGAAAGACCTCTGATCAGGTTTTTAAATAACCACTCCTGGCAGCAGCCAGTCCCTCTTCTGACAACAGGAGGACAACAGGTTTCAAACAAAACTGCAACTGAAGAATTAGTGGTTGTCACAGCAGGTAGCCCGCAGGACTCTGCTCTAGGCTTTAGTTGCAGGTTTTCTGGATTAGCTAGTACCTGTGCCATATTGGTTGCTAATTTTTTTTTTATGGTATCACTCCTGGATCAAGGCATATGTTTAGTAAATCCACGGAGAGATTGTCCAGTATCTTTGAAGTCAAGTTGGGTCTGGTTGCTGTAGAATGCAAAAAAAAATGCTTGAAAACAAATGAGTCGCACAAAGAAAGAGTGCTTGTGCCATTTCAGAGGTTTTTTGTTTGCCTGGAAGCTAGGCTTTTTCTTCCAATTTCAGTGCATATTTCAGGGGAAAATTAGTAGTTATTCTTATCCTGAATAAATTTAGTCAGGAATACAACACATAGGAAGGGATTGAAGAACAGTAAGCAAGAGAGTGTGGAATCTTCAAAGTAGATGATGTGGATGGTGGCAGCTCAATGGTAAACCATCAGCAAAGGAGAGAGAGAGACAGACAGAGACAGAGCTATCTTCATAGAAATACAGAAATACACATAGGACCAAACAATGAAATATGTGAAGTTTGGAATTTATGAACTATGAGATATGTGCTGTAAAGACAAATGTATTTTTGAGACATTGCAGCAAGAACAACAGAGCCTTCAAATAATTATTGAATAAATGTAAAGCTTTTGAAACTGTGCTACAATATTAAATCATAAATATGCAAGACATGTGTGATCACTTACTCTAGGATTTCAGAAACTTAGAGGTTTCAGAATGTGTATCTAAACTTATGTAGGGCATGGAAAAAAACTGGGGGTGCAGTGAACAAGCAGTAAGGAAGTTATCCTGGGAAATTTTCAGTCAAAAGGTAGAGTGATCTTGAATTGCAGAACAATGAGAGAAGGTGTGGGAATGGAGGAGGTGTGGTTGAAAGGAAGTATTGGTGTCAGAATCTGTTGTCCTGAGACTATAATAGGACAGCTTAGGGCAGGGAGACAGGCTGCAGCATCTGAGAATACACAGAACCTACATGGAAAATAATAGATGTAAGAGCTGTTGTCTGCAGGAGATTTTTAAGGCTTTTATAGGTTTCCTACCCCATGGTCTGTGGATACACTGACTGGTTAAAGTGCCAAGGACAAATGAAAATGAGACATTAATGATCTCTTACTAACACACTGGTGAGGAGAACACAATTGTTAAAGTTCACTTCATAATTGAATGTGACAACAATTAGTTCGGAAGTTTAACTTAACTGCTTGGTAAATAACATGATTAAGTTGTTTCCAAATGATTCCCCTCTGCTTGAATTTGTAAATAAAGCAAAGTAGGTAATATATGAAGTAAAGATGCCTCCGTCTGAGAGAACACACAGTTATCTAACTACTGGGCGAATGCCCAGGATGGGGCAGCTTGACTTAAACCAATTCTACCTTTACTCCTGTAAATAAACCTAAAGATAAATGACTGGCAAAATATAAAGATGTTAGCAGTAAAATTTTGTGACCTCCCTGAGGTTGAATTATGTGATTAATGTTCAAATATCTTTCTTCTATTCTTTGTGGCTCAGTAGCTAAATGCATTTAGTCACATAGATCCCGGTTCCAAGTTCTACTGAAACTACTGATGAAATGTATGTTTACGCACAAACCTATCTGAGAGACTCAAGAAAGTAACACACATCCTTATGCTTAAATTTAACAACAATATAAATAGGATTTCTTGCTCTTGAGTTCACATGATGTCCACTAATCTAATTTTTGTTTGTTTCATAGATCATCAAATAACTTTGGATGTGATATATGCTCATTGAAACCTTTATCTTCTTCCACATCTACTCACTCACATAAAATTGCTTCAGCTCCTCATTTTCTATGAATATTGACATGGCTCTGCAAAATCTCTTTCTTATTCAAAGTAAAATGTCTCCAAATCTACCCATTTCTGGCAATACTAGTTGACTATCTGTTTGACCATACCCTGATTCATTTCCTCACATATTTCATTTCTCCTTTATTAATAAATGTTTTCACTAGAGATTTTGTCTTTCTGCTACAAATATTCTAAAGTTTTTCACATGTTAAAGTTTTACTTTCCATCTAATTATAGGGAGACAATCCTCCATGGATCTCTCACTTTTCTGCATATCTTGCAAGCCAGGCATTGATTGACTTTATTTTGGACTATCTTTTCAAGGATGTCTGTATAGCAAATAGCTGTGGTAAAGAGATAGTGTCTCCCTCTAGAACAAAGAGAAATTTCTTTACTGTGCAGTATAATAATAATGTCTCCTTTCATGACAAGGTCAAACAAGCCTATGACCCATTATAAATGGGCTCCCTAAGCTCAGGGTTCTTCCTGTATAATTAAACCCATTGTATGTGCAAACATTTCTCAATTGGCTGTGAGAAGTGGGGCTTGGGAACTCGTGCAAAAGATGGTGCTCTGCTAATACAGCTATTGCTGTGAGTAATAAAGTATTTTTTCTCTGACCCAAGAGTCTGTGCCTTATTCCAGCATTTATGAAATTGTGACAGGATAACTTTTTAGCTTACAAATTTTCAACCCTTCACAGTTCTTTACGGGAACATGCCTTCAAGGTACCATTTCATATTATTCTCTTTTTTCACCATCCCAATCATCAAAGAGTAACCTATGTGCCCTGCTTCCATTTCCTCATGTACCAGTCACTCTTTAACACAGTGAAGTCTGACTTCTTCTCCCATACCATTACTGAAATTTCTTTCTTCAGTGATACAAAATTCTCTTGTAGTATTGAATCCAGGGTTCTTTGAACAACTCCTAATTTTCTTTGATCTTGGTAAGGCATTTGTTATGTTGATCACCTTTTTCCACTTGAAACTCTTCATTGTGATTCCTCTTTTAGTCTTAAATTGGTTCCTTCTTGGTCACTGTCAATGGCCTCTCTGTTACTAACATCTCATTAGAGAGATCATACTTTACCTGTGGTAGGACCAGACCCTAAAGCTCTATTTTTGATCAGTTCTTTTCTGATAATTCATTAGTAGCTTAAACATCTTCAGCTCAGAACTATGTCTCAAGTTTACCTCTCTCAAAGCCTCACTTTCACATCTCAACAGCTGCTAATGACTTCTACTTAAATATCCCTGTCTCCAACTCCTCAAACTCAGTAAATACAAAGTCAAATGTCTTTCATCTTGAGCCAAACTTATGCACTTATGGAGAGGATGCTATTATTCACCTAGTTTCCCTAATTTTAATATTGAGAAACATCTTTTCTTTCTCTCCATATCTGAACTTACTGTCTTGCTGATCATTCATTATTAATTTTCCATGTGCCTCCTTGTTTATATTCATTATTTCATTATCCTAAATCATTATCCTTTATTTCATTAACATCATTCTTGGTATACTACATATATTTTGTAACTGGGGATCAATTTTCTTCAATTTGATGTATTATTAAACCAGTGGTGATTTATTTTCCCAAAATACAACTGCAGTTTTTTCAAATTCCAGCTCAAAAACTGTTCTCGCCTCTAGATGAAAACCATCTAAAGTTAGAAATCTCCAAAATTATTTACCAAGTTGCTTCTCCATTTTTCTCTTCTACCTCTGCTTTAAATATACATATTCATCATTCATTCAACAAAAATTTATTATAATCTACTTTTCAGGCACATTACTAGAACTCAGGAAGCAAAGATGAATATAACATATTGCCTGTCCTTGAGTACTAAGGAAAAATAAATATTGAACAGGAAATATTACAGTGAAGTGTAATAAAAACATAGAGGCTTTTTTCATACTCTTGCTTATGTTGTACCGAATGTCATCATTATTTTCTCCCCACTTATATATTTTACTTTTCTTTTAAAGTTCAATGCTTAGCTCCAATTTTATTTCTTTTTCTTTTTCAATTTTATTTCTGTATGAGTTTTTCCTCCGTGACTAGAACTCTATTAATCTCTGTAATAATTAATATCAACTCCACTCAATTTAAACTCAGCATGAGTTATTTCACTTATTATTAGTCTTTTTTCTGTGACTTTGATTCTAATATGTTTGTAAGATTATAAGTATCTCTAGGCGAATATATTAGTTAACACTGGTGTTCAACTCTTAGTAACAAAGGTTTATTTTTCTTCTTAAACGAGAAAATAGGAATTAAGGATTTCTGTATTAATCACCTCAAGGATATAAAGGCTGAGATTACTGTGATTAGCCCTTCAGCTATGATCTCAAGATGGCTACTCCAACCATAACAAAGATCTTTTCCTTTTGCTAACTAATGGAAGAAACAACATGGTAGAAGGGTAATGCCAAAATTTGGAAAAGAAAAAGGTGCAGAGCAGAAGAATCCAAAAGGTATACCTTTTTAAAACTCCAGAGATATACTTTGGGCCCATGAGTTTTGTTTATATCAGGTAGCTCTCCTTAGCTATAAGGGATTCTTAAAAAATATAACCTGTAACTTGGACATGTTGGTACTCATTACAAAATTGCAGTACTGTTAATAAGTAAAAGAGGATAATAGACATTTAGTAGGTCACCACTAGGATCTGCCACAGTAAAAGAGTATTTCTATCACTAGCTACTAATATTTGTTCATTGACATTCAATGTAAGTCACTAGAAGTGTGTCCTGTATTTCTACCCTTTGCTGATAGATCTGTTTCAATAGACATGTCTGTCATTTGCAGAAATGACAGATCTATATGGCAAATTGATGTTCAAAAATTGAGAGAAAGAAGGCTCTAGTTATAGGCAGATTTGTTACACTCTAACTTCCTTTACAGAGAGCAGAAGTGACATTATGTTCACACACAGAGACTTACAAAAACAGAAAGCTGGAAACTTTGGTTTTACAACTTCAGTCATGACTAAAGCATGTACAGAACACAGTTTTTCATGTCTCCACAAAATTTTATTGATGGTTGCAGCAGTTCTGGATATAGGCTTGTCAGAAAGACACAAGTGATCTCAGAGGTACACTTGTAACATTCCTTGATCCAGGGTTCATTCTCCTTCAAAGACACATGCACATTTTTTTCTTTACCTTTTTCTCCAATTGATTTGGAAAATGTGAGCTCATGGTGGCAAGTAAACAGGATTAGCAACAACATGGTATGCCAGAGACATAAAAGTCCTCAAAATAAATGACAGACATTAAAAGAAATTGATATATGAAAACATATAGGAAATTAAAGAGAGAAGACTAAAAAATTCTATATGTGAAATAAGTAATATCAGAAATTAGCAATTTATTCAATTGCTTAACAGAAGATTGTACACAGCAGAAGAAAGGATGAGTAAACTTGGTGTAAGTCAATAGAAATTTCAAACCATATCAGAGAAAAGAAATAATTAAATGTACAAAGTGAACACAGGTTCTTAGACACGTGGCACAGTATGATGTTCTGACAGAAGTGTAATTGAAATCCTAGAAAAGGAAGAGGGAATGGGACAGAGGCAAGACACTGGTAGAGAATTTTCAAAGCTGATGAAAGAGATCAACCTGCAGATTGAGTACATTTAGAAGACTCCAATTAAAATAAGTGCAAAGACAAAAATAAACCCAAAATGGATTAAAGACCTAAGTATAAGGCCAGAAACAATAAAACACTTAGAGGAAAACATAGGCAGAACACATAGGCCAATGGACAGATCATCCAAAATGAAAATAAATAAGGAAACAGAAGCTTTAAATGACACAATAAACCAGATAGATTTAGGTGATATTTATAGGACATTCCATCCAAAAACAGCAGATTACACTTTCTTCTCAATTGCACACGGAAGATTCTCCAGGATAGATCACATCTTGAGTAACAAATCAAGCCTCAGTAAATTTAAGAAAAGTGAAATCATACCAAGCATCTTTTCTGACCACAATGCTATGAGATTAGAAATCAATTACAGGGGAAAAAACTGTAAAAAACACAAACACATGGAGGCTAAATATTATGTTACTAAATAACCAAGAGATCACTGAAGAAATCAAAGAGGAAATCAAAAAATACCTAGAGACAAATGACAATGAAAACACGATGTTCCAAAACCTATTATGGGATGCAGCAAAAGCAGTTCTAAGAAGGAGGTTTATAGCTATACAAGCCTGCCTAAAGAAAAAAGAAAAATTTCAAATAAACAATCTAACCTTATACCTGAAGGAACTAGAGATAGAAGACCAAACAAAACCCAAAGTTAGCAGAAGGAAAGAAATCATAAAGATTAGATCAGAAATCAATGAAAAAGAAAACAATAGCAAAGATCAATAAAACTAAAAGCTGATTCTTTGAGAAGATAAACAAAATGGATAAACCATTAGCCAGACTCATCAAGAAAAAGAGGGAGAGGACTCAAATCAATAAAATTTGAAATGAAAAAGGAGAAGTTACAACAGACACTGTAGAAGTACAAAGCACCCTAAGAGACTACTACAAGCAACTCTAGGCCAATAAAATGGACAACTTGGAAGAAATGGACAAATTCTTAGAAAGGTATAACCTTCCAAGACTGAACCAGGAAGAAACAGAAAATATGAACAGACCAATCACAGCTAATGAAATTGAAATTGTGATTAAAAATCTTCCAACAAACAATAGTCCAGGACCAGATGGCTTCACAGGTGAATTCTATCAAGCATTTAGAAAAGAGCTAACACCCATCCTTCTCAAACTCTTCCAAAAAACTACACAGGAAGGAAAACTTCCAAACTCATTCTATGAGGTCACCATCACTCTGATACAAAAACCAGACAAAGATACTACAAAAAAAGAAAATTACAGACCAATATCACTGCTGAATATAGATGCAAAAATCCTCAACAAAATACCAGCAAACAGAATCCAACAACACATTAAAAGGATCATACACCATGATCAAGTGGGATTTATCCCAGGGATGCAAGGATTCTTCAATATATGCAAATCAATCAATGTCATACACCATATCAACATATTGAACAATAAAAACCATATGATCATCTCAATAGATGCAGAAAAAGCTTTTGACAAAATTCAACACTGATTTATGTTAAAAATTCTCCAGAAAGTGGGCATAGTGGGAACCTACCTCAATGTAATAAAGCCCATATATGACAAACCCACAGCAAACATCATTCTCAATGGTGAAAAACTGAAAACATTTCCTCTAAGATCAGGAACAAGACAAGGATGTCCACTCTCGCCACTTTTATTCAACATAGTTTTGTAAGTCCTAGCCACAGCAATCAGAGAAGAAAAAGAAATAAAAGGAATACAAATTGGAAGAGAAGTAAAACAGTCACTGATTGCAGATGACATGATACTATACATAGAGAATCCTAAAAATGCCACCAGAAAACTACTAGAGCTAATCAATTAATTTGATAAAGTAGCAAGCTACAAAAATAATGCACAAAATCTCTTGCATTCCTATACACTAATGATGAAAAATCTGAAAGAGAAATTAAGGAAACACTCCCATTTACCACTGCAACAAAAAGAATAAAATAACTAGGAATAAACCTAAATAGGGAGACAAAAGACCTGTATGCAGAAAACTATCAGGTACTGATGAAAGAAATTAAAGATGATACTAACAAGTGGAGAGATCTACCATGTTCTTGGATTGGAAGAATCAATATTATGAAAATGACTATAGCACTGAAAGCAATCTACAGATTCAATGCAATCCCTATCAAATTACCAATGGCATTTTTTACAGAAATAGAACAAAAAATCTTAAAATTCGTATGGAGACACAAAAGACCCTGAATAGCCAAAGCAGTCTTGAGGGAAAAAAAGGAGCTAGAGGAATCAGACTCCTTGACTTCATACTATAATATAAAGCTACAGTAATCAAGACAATATAGTACTAGCACAAAAACAGAAACATAGATCAATGGAACAAGATAGAAAGCCCAGAGATAAACCCATGCACCAATGGTCAACTAATCTATGACAAGGAGGCAAGGATATACAATGGAGAAAAGACAGCCTCTAAAATAAGTGGTGCTGGGAAAACTGGACAGCTACGTGTAAAAGAATGAAATTAGAACAGCCCCTAACACCATACACAAAAATAAACTCAAAATGGGTTAGAGACCTAAATGTAAGACCAGACACTATAAAACTCTTAGAGGAATACATAGGAAGAACATTCTTTGACATAAATCACAGCAAGATCTTTTTTAATCCACCTCCTAGAGTAATGGAAATAAAAACAAAAATAAACAAATGGGACCTAATGAAACTTCAAAGCTTTTGCACAGCAAAAGAAACCATAAACAAGACGAAAAGACAACCCTCAAAATGGGAGATAATATTTGTAAATGAGTCAACGGACAAAGGATTAATCTCCAAAATATATAAACAGCTCATGCAGCTCAGTTTTAAAAAAACAAACAACCCAATCCAAAAATGGGCAGAAGACC
This sequence comes from Eubalaena glacialis, assembly GCF_028564815.1. NCBI lineage: Eukaryota > Metazoa > Chordata > Mammalia > Artiodactyla > Balaenidae > Eubalaena > Eubalaena glacialis. The sequence continues at coordinate 51,563,241 of NC_083721.1, forward strand.
TAAATAGACATTTCTCCAAAGAAGACATACAGATGGTCAAGAAGCACATGAAAAGCTGCTCAACATCACTAATTATAAGAGAATTGCAAATCAAAACTACAATGAGGTGTCACCTCACACCAGTTAGAATGTGCATCATCAGAAAATCTACAAACAACAAATGCTGGAGAGGGTGCGGAGAAAAGGGAACCCTCTTGCACTGTTGTTGGGAATGTAAATTGACACAGCCACTATGGAGAACAGTATGGAGCTTCCTTAAAAAACTAAAAATAGAATTACCATATGATCCAGCAATCCCACTACTGGGCATATACCCAGAGAAAACCATAATTCAAAAAGACACATGCACCCCAATGTTCATTGCAGCACTTTTTACAATAGCCAGGTCATGGAAGCAACCTAAAGGCCCATTGACAGATGAATGGATAAAGAATATGTGGTACATATATACAATGGAATATTACTCAGCCATAAAAAGGAACGAATTTGGGTCATTTGTTGAGACGTGGATGGATCTAGAGACTGTCAGACAGAGTGAAGTAAGTCAGAAAGAGAAAAACAAATATCGTATATTAACGCATATATGTGGAACCTAGAAAAATGGTACAGATGACCCAGTTTGCAGGGCAGAAATTGAGACACAGATGCAGAGAACAAACCTATGGACACCAAGTGGGGAAAGAAGCGGGGTGATGGGGTTGGTGGTGGGATGACTTGGGCGACTGGGACTGACATGTATACACTGATGTGTATAAAATTGATGACTAATAAGAACCTGTTGTATTAAATAAATAAATATATATATATATAAATACATAAATTTCAAAAATTAAAAAAAGAAACAAGAAAACTCCCAAATAAACAACCTAACCTTACACCTAAAGCAGTTAGAGAAAGAAGAACAAAAATATCCCAAATTTAGCAGAAGGAAAATAACGATAAACATCACATCAGAAATAAATGAAAAGGATATGAAGGAAACAGTAGCAAAGATCAATAAAACTAAAAGCTGGTTCTTTGAGAAGATAAACTAAACTGATAAACCACTAGCCAGGCTCATCAAGACAAAAAGGGAGAAGACTCAAATCAACAGAATTAGAAAAGGAAAAGGAAAAGTAACAACTGACACTGCAGAAATACAGAGGATCATGAGAGGTTACTACAAGCAACTATATGGCAATTAAATGGAGAACGTGAAGAAATGGACAAATTCTTAGAAAAACACAACTTTCCGAGACTCAACCAGGAAGAAACAGAAAATACAAACAAACAGAGCAATCACAAACACTGAAATCGCAACTGTGATTAAAAATCTTCCAGCAAACAAAAGCCGAGGACCAGATGGCTTCACAGGCAAATTCTATCAAACATTTATAGAAGAGCTAACACCTACCCTTCTCAAACTCTTCCAAAATACAGCAGAGGGAGGAACACTCCCAAACTCATTCTACGAGGCCACCATCACCCTGGTACCAAAACCAAAGATGTCACAAAAAAAGAAAACTACAGGCCAATATCACTGATGAACATACATGCAAAACTCCTCAACAAAATACTAGCAAACAGAATCCAACAGCACATTAAACAGATCATACACCATGATCCAGTGGGGTTTATCCCAGGAATGCAAGGATTCTTCAATATACGTAAATCAAACAATGTGATACACCATATTAACAAACAGAAGGATAAAAACCATAGGATCATCTCAATAGATGCAGAGAAAGCTTTTGACAAAATTCAACACGGATTTATGATAAAAACTCTTCAGAAAGTATGCATAGAGGGAACTTATCTCAACATAATAAAGGCCATATATAACAAACCCACAGCCAGCATCGTTCTTAATGGCGAAAAACTGAAACCATTTCCATGAATATCAGGAACAAGACAAGGGTGCCCACTCTCACCACAATTATTCAACATAGTTTTGGAAGTTTTAGCCACAATATTATCAGAGAAGAAAAAGAAATAAAAAGGAATCCAAATCAGAAAAGAAGAAGTAAAACTGTCACTGTTTGCAGATGACATGATTCTATTCATAGAGAATCCTAAAGATGCTACCAGAAAACTACTAGAGATAATCAATGAAATTGGTAAAGTTGCAGGATACAAAATTAATGCACAGAAATCTCTTGCATTCCTATACACTAATGATGAAAAATCTGAAAGAGAAATTAAGGAAACACTCCCATTTACCATTACAACAAAAAGAATAAAATACCTAGGAATAAACCTACCTAAGGAGACAAAAGGACTGTTTGCAAAAAACTATAAGACACTGATGAAAAAAATTAAAGATGATACAAACAAAGGAGAGATATACCATGCTCTTGGATTGGAAGAATCAATATTGTGAAAATAACTATACTACCCAAAGCAATCTATAGATTCAGTGCAATCCCTATCAAAATACCAATGGCATTTTTCATGGAACTAGAACAAAATATTTCACAATTTGTATGGTAACACAAAAGACCCCGAATAGCCAAAGCAATCTTGAGAAAGACAAACGGAGCTGGAAGAATCGGGCTCCTGGACTTCAGACTGTACTACAAAGTTACAGTAATCAAGACAGTATGGTACTGACACAAAAACAGAAATATAGATCTATGGAACAGGATAGAAAGTCCAGAGAAAAACCCAAGCACATATGGTCACCTTATCTTTGATAAAGGAGGCAAGAATATACAATGGAGAAAAGACAGCCTCTTTAATAGGTGGTGCTGAGAAAACTGGACAGCTATATGTACAAGGATGAAATTAGGACACTCCCTAACACCATACACAAAAATGAACTCAAAATGGATTAAAGACCTAATTGTAAGGCCAGAAACTATAAAACTCTTAGAGGAAAACCTAGGCAGAACACTCTATAACATAAATCACAGCAAGATCCTTGTTGACCCACTTCCTAGAGAAATGGAAATAAAAACAAATATAAAGAAATGGGACCTAATGAAACTTAAAAGCTTTTGCAAAGCAAAGGAAACCATTAACAAGATGAAAGATAACCCACAGAATGGGAGAAAATATTTGCAAATGAAACAACTGACAAAGGATTAATCTGCAAAATATACAAGCGGCTAATGCAGCTCAATATCAAAAAAACAAACAACCTAATCCAAAAATGAGCAGAAGACCTAAATAGACATTTCTCCAAAGAAGATATGCAGATTTACAACAAACACATGAAAGGATGCTCAACGTCACTAATCATTAGAGAAATGCAAATCAAAACTGCAATGAGGTATTACCTCACACCAGTCTGAATGGCCATCATCAAAAAGTCTACAAACAATAAATGCTGGAGAGTGTGTGGAGAAAAGGGAATGCTCTTGCACTGTTGGTGGGAATATAAATTGATACAGCCACTATGGAGAACAATGTGGAGGGTCCTTAAAAAACTAAAAATAGAACTACCATATGACCCAGCAATCCCACTACTGGGCATATACCCTGAGAAAACCATAATTCATAAATAGTCATGTACCAAAATATTAATTGCAGCTCTATTTACAATAGCCAGGACATGGAGGCAACCTAAGTGTCCATCGACAGACGAATGGATAAAGAAGATGTGGCACATATATACAATGGAATATTACTCAGCCATAAAAAGAAACGAAATTGAGTTATTTGTAGTGAGGTGGTAGGACCTAGAGTCTGTCATACAGAGCGAAGTAAGTCAGAAAGAGAAAAACAAATACCATATGCTAACACATATATATGGAATCTAAAAAAAAATGAAAATGGTTCTGAAGAACCTAGGGGCAGGACAGGAATAAAGACACAGATGTAGAGAATGGATTTGAGGACCCAGGGAGGGGGAAGTGTAAGCTGGGGTGAAGTGAGAGAGTGGCATTGACATATATACACTTCCAAACGTGAAATAAATAGTGGTAAGCAGCCGCATAGCACAGGGAGATCAGCTCGGTGCTTTGTGACCACCTAGAGGGGTGGGAAAGGGAGGGTGGGAGAGAGACACAAGAGGGAGGGGATATGGGGATATATGTATATGTATAGGTGATTCACTTTGTTATACAGCAGAAACTAACACAACATTGTAAAGCAATTATACTCCAATAAAAATGTTTAAAAAAAATGAGTACCAGAATCTTAAAACTTTATGTTGAATGAAAATTCAGACATAAGTGAGTATATTTGTATTTTTCCATGCATCTAAAATCCAGAGACAATCATGCTTAATCTAAGCTGGTAGATATCAGGCAGTACAGATGGTAGTTGCTTGGGAGGTGGGGTTGTGGGCATGTGAGTTTGTGATCAGAATGGACAAGATATAACCTTCTGGGGGAATGGAAATAATCTGTATCTTGATCTGCATGGTGATTATATGAGCATAAAATTGTCAAAAATCCTCAAATTTTGCAAAATATCTGTAATTTCATTATACATAAATTTTAATCCCCAAAATCTCAATTTAAAAAAACAAGACTCCTTTATCTGCTGTTAAAGGCTATATTAATTTCCTCTTGCTGTTGTAACAAATTAACACAAATTTAGTGGCTTAAAGCAATGCAAATTTATTCTCTTATTTTTCTGGAGAACAGAGGTTTAAATGGGTCCACAGTATTGTGTTCCTTCTGGAGGTTCTAGGGGAGGACTCATTTCTTTGTCTTTCCCAGATTCTAGAAACTCTCCACATTTTTGGGTCATGGCCCCTTCCTTCATCTCAAAGCTATCTCTTCAATCTCTATTTCCATATCCCTATCTCCTTTTGATGACTTTCACCCTCTTGCCACCCTTTTACCCTCTGGTAAGGATGATGTAAACTAATACATTGCCCCTTCCCCCAGTAATCCAGGATAATCTCCCCTTCTCAAACTTCTTAGTTTTTTCAAATTTGCAAAATCCCTTTTTGCCATGTAAGGTAATATATTCAAGTGTTCCAGTGATTAGGATGTGGATATCTCTGAGGTGAGGGCAGGGTCGGGGGGAGCAGTGGGTAATGTGTGGCATCATTCCATCTACCGCAGAGACCAAATAATCAGACTAATTAAAAACAGATTCCCAGCGTGGCTGACATCCAGTGGGAAATGAAAACAGCTGTGCACAAATCAGAACCATAACCAGACTGATCCAAATATTAGGAACTCTCAGCCAAAGTAAAATCTCAGTCTTTGCATGAGATTCTCCCCCAGGGGCTGAGAGCCATATGCCTGGGTGAAAAAATCTTAAGACATGCAATTCTTGTGAAAAGCAGTATAATCATTCCTACTGCTGTACTGTACTATAGTGTAGTCACTATGTTTCAAAAAGCAGCAGTAGTGTTGTTAAGGAGGTGATTGCTCCTGTGCAACTTAGTGAAATCACAGCTGTGCACCTTCCTGGCAGCATACCCTGCATCCAGTTTGTGCTCAATCAATATTTGACAGTGATCTCAAGAAAGAGAATGACTATATTACTGTTGACGTCAATGAAATGGATTCATAGAGATCGGCAGAAGGCATGATGCTGTCCTGAGCACGTGCGTTACTCCCAGGGGCTCCTGGTTTGGAAAACGTGGCAAATTAGTAATATTTTGTCAAACACTCAGGTATTTTGCAAAAACCAATGTTAAGTCACTGTGTGAATTTAATTCATTATTTTAGAAATAGTTTGCTCCTTCATGGAAAGCAACCCTTTCTTATTCTAATCTTTTTGCCCCCAGATCCATTTTTGACTGTGGATACTGATTCCAGGGAGAGTAAAGCCCAATTAATTACTAACTTCCCAAGAATTTACAAGCCCCCTCAAAGATTATACACAGCAAATCCCGTTCTGTTAACACTTGGAGTCTGTTAAAACAAGCAGAAAGCTTTCACCATTTCAGTTAAGCTAACCTGACCATTTTAGGAGTTACAGACACATTAGCTCCACAAATTAAGCTTTCTATTCCTATGGGTCTTTTCCTGAGCTTATTTATTCAGTTTAGGTTTGTGAGAAGAGTTGTCTGTCAGCTCGCTCTTCTTTAAACCCATATGTCTCTTGGGGAATTTTTTCTTAGAAGCCTTCATATACATAATTACTTATTTTCTTTTCAGAAGCACAAGGCATCTAGTCAGGTTTTACTTTTAATGCAATATATCATTGCCATAGTTTTTGCAGTGACAGAACTTTAAATCAACTATTAACTATTTACATCTCTGTGTTGCCTAGAATTGGTGACATAAACATTCCCAAATTACTAGAGAACAGCTGTTTTAAAGAATATATTTTTTCTTCTTTGTTTCTCTATTTTTGGTTATCCAAAGATAATGACTACAATAACTGTATCTTATGTAGTTACACAGATCAGTGGTGAATTTAAATTGAGGATGATATTGGACTTAAGGGGTCAACTCTCTAACAGTCAATGAAAGAGTAGTTTCCTTTGTTGTTGTATCAGGCTTATTATGATTGAGAAACCAATTATATTTGACAAGAATTACATGTAAACTAACAGGAAACTTAGAATTTTCTCTCTTACCCTTGGAGAATACTTTGATCATTTTTCATTAAGAAGTAGTTTGTGGTTTGAATTAGAGTTTTCTAAGCAATCATGAGATCTTATGCATTAAGAAGGAAATGGCTTTCTTAATCTACACATGCAATTTCATGAAAATTGGGCAATCTTTTAAAAGAATTGTATAACTACAATACAGTAGATGATTTTAAAAGCTCATTTAGACCATTGTCTCTCATCCTCTGGCTTCAAATTTTATGGCTTCCAAATAAAACCAGACAGGTAGAAGTTCTATCTCATATTCAGAGATCTTCAGAGGATATCCCATGGTCTACCTGGGTAGTCTACCCCAATGCCTAACAGCCCTCATACTCTTTCCAATGAACTGATTCCCATGGTTTTGCCACAGTGGAATTAGAGAACAATGTGTCAACATAACATTGTAATGAATCTTTACAATCAAATAGTTAAAGACCTTTGTTTACTCAGCTAAAACTAAACAGCACCCTGTTTCTTTGGCCTCCTTAAACTAGATCTTATTTTAGAAACTCTTTTAATCAAAATAATGGTTTTCTTTAAATTTTCCACAATCTTCTTGAATTTACTTATTTTATAATTTGCATGTGCTACTTTATCTCCAATGCAACAAATCTAAAACTGAAATCAATTCCTCTTTTTCCAAATTAGCTCCTCCTCCTTAATTATCAATTAACTTTCATTGTACTATCATCTTTTATACACACACCGTCAAGTGTTTAGGGATACAAACACTGTATTCTTCCTGGTTCCATCTATAGTCCAGTAAGTGTCCAAGTCCTTGTTAATTAAACCTTCTAAATGCCTTTATTTAGCATCCTCTATTTTTTTCTTTCAGGCAATATCTTTAAGATCATGTTGCTTTTTGGGGAGACTACTACAACACTCTCTAAACTAATATGCATTTGTCTCTCTTCCTTTATCATTCATTAATCCATGAGATTAATTTTAATAAAGTACAGCTGTGAACATATGTGAGGGACACTTGTAAGAGTCAGCCTCAGGCCCCTTTAAACATATTTCTTATGTTTGGGTTTTTTTGTACTGCTAAGTAACAACTTTCTTTAAAGTAAAGACTGAAAATCTCTTTTCCAGCATCCTGTACAGCTAGGGCACAGGCATATGACCCAGAATCCACCAGTCAAACTCAACATTGTGAAGTGTTGACTCATAAGAAATGTGAGGGTTCATACACCATGTTTGTTTCTGTTAAGAAGGTAGTGAAGACAATTGGTTTTAGAGTCATCAATGAATGCAAGGGGACTTTCTTGAAAGAGAACTGGCACACATGCAAAAAAAGGCAGTGGTAGCCATTATGTTGATTTCCTGGTCCAGAAAAGGTAGACATGCAAAAAATTTAGTAGTGGTAGTGTCCTCATAGACCTCTTCTACAGCACAATTCTGGTTTTTTCCTGGAGACCTACCCAGAGTTCATCATGCAGCCCCTAAACAATTCTCTGAACTACCATATATATATATATATATATATATATATATATACACATACACACATACACACACCATATATATATATATACACACACACACACACACCATATATATATATACCATATATATATACCATATATATATATATACCACATATATATTTATATATATAAATTTTTATTGAAACATAGTTGATTTACATGTTGAGTCACATTCAGGTGTACAACAAAGTGAGTCAGGTATACATATATATAAATATATATATTCTTCTTTTACATTTTCTTCCATTATAGTTTATAAAATGATATTGAGTATAATTCCCTGTGTTATACAGTAGGACCTTGTTGGTTATCTATTTTATGTATAGTAGTATGTATATTTTAATCCCAAACTCCTAATTTATCCCTTCTCCCCCTTTCCTCTTTGTTAATCATAAGTTTGTTTTCTATGTCTGTGAATCTATTTCTGTTTTGTAAATAAGTTCATTTGTATCATTTTTTTAGATTCTACATATAAGCTATATCATATGATGTTTGTCTTTCTCTGTCTGGCTTACTTCACTTAATATGATTATCTCTAGGTCCATCCATGTTGCTGCAAATGGCATTATTTCATTATTTTTTACAGCTGAGTAATATTCCATTGTATATATATAACACATCTTCTTTATCCATTTGTCTGTTGATGGACACCTAGGTTGCTTCCATGTCTTGGCTTTTGTAAATAGTGCTGCAATGAATATTGGGGTGCAAGTACTTTTTTAAATTATGGTTTTCTCCAGATACATGCCCAGAAGTGGGATTTCTGGATCATATGGTATGTCTGTTTCTATTTTTTAAGGACCCTCCATACTGTTCTCCATAGTGGGTGTACCAATTTACATTTGCACCAACAGTGTAGGAGGGTTCCCTTTTCTCCACACCTTCTCCAGCATTTATTATTTGTAGAATTTTTGATGATGGCCACCCTGACCAGTGTAAGGTGATATCTCATTGTAGTTTTTATTTGCATTTCTCTAATAATTAGCAATGCTGAACATCTTTTCATGTGCCTGTTGGCCATCTGTATGTCTTCTTTGGAGAAATGTCTATTTAGATCCTCTATTTCTTGATTGGGTTGTTTGTTTTTTTGATATTGAGTTGTATGAGCTATTTGTATATTTTGGAGATTAATCCCTTGTTGGCCGCATCATTTGCAAATATTTTCTCCCATTCTGTAGGTTGTCTTTTTGTCTTGTTTATGTTTTCCTTTACTGTGGGAAAGCTTTTAAGTTTAATTAAGTCCCATTTGTTTATTTCTGTTTTCACTTCCATTACTCTAGGAGATGGATCCAAAAAGATATTGCTGTGACTTATGTCAGAGTGTTCTACCTATGTTTTCCTCTAAGAGTTTTATTGTATCCAGTTTTACGTTTAGGTCTTTAATCCATTTTGAGTTTGTTTTTGTGTATGGTGTTAGAGAATGTTCTAATTTCATTCTTTTACATGTGGCTGTCCATTTTTCCCAGCACCGATTATTGAAGAGACTGTCTTTTCTCCATTGTATATTCTTGTATCCTGTGTTGTAGGTTAATTGACCTTAGGTGTGTCAGTTAATTTCTTGGATTTCTATCTTGTTCCATTGATCCATATTTGTTTTTGTGCCAGTATCATACTGTTTTGATTACTGTGGCTTTGTAGTATGGTCTGAAATCAGGAAGCCTGATTCCAACAGCTCCATATTTCTTTCTCAAGATTGCTTTGGCTATTTGGGGTCTTTTGTGTTTCCATACAAATTTTATTTATTTTTTGTTCTAGTTCTGAACAAAATGCCATTGGTAATTTGATTGGAATTTTTTTTAATCAATAGAGTGCCTTGGGTAGTATAGTCATTTTGATAACATTGATTCTTCCATCCAAGAACATGGTATATCTTTCCATCTGTTTGTGTAGTCTTCTATTTCATCCATCATTGTCTTGTAGTTTTCAGAGTACAGATCCTTTGCCTCCTTAGGTAGGTTTATTCCTAGGTATTTTATTCTTTTTGATGCAATGGTAAATGAGATTGTTTCCTTAATTTCTCTTTATGATCTTTTGTTGTTAGTGTATAGAAATGCAACAGATTTCTGTGTATTAATTTTGTATCCTATGACTTTACAAATTCATTGATGAGCTCTAGTGGTTTTCTGGTAGCGTCTTTAGAATTTTCTATGTATAGTGTCATGTCGTCTGCAAACAGTGACAGTTTTACTTCTTCTTTTCCAATTTGGATTTTTAAATTTCTTTTTCCTCTCTGATTGCTTTGGCTAGGACTTCCAAAACTATGTTGAATAAAAATGGTGAGAGTGGGCATCCTTGTCTTGTTCCTGATCTTAGAGGAAATGCTTTCAGCTTTACACCATTGAGTATGATGTTAGCTGATAGTTTGTCATATATGGCCTTTATTATGTTTAGGTATGTTCCCTTTATGACCACATTCTGGAGAGTTTTTATCATAAATGGCTCTTGAATTTTACCAAAGGCTTGTTTTGCATCATATGGTTTTTATTCTTCAATTTGTTAATGTGCTGTATCACACAGATTAATTTGCAGATATTGAAAATCCTTGCATCCCTGGGATGAATCCCACTTGATCATAGTGTATGATCTTTTTAAATTATTGTTGGATTTGGTTTGCTGGTATTTTGTTGAGGATTTTTACGTCTATGTTCATCAGTGATGTTGGCCTGAAATTTTCTTTTTTTGTGGTACCTTTTTCTGATTTTGGTATCAGGGTAATGGTGCCCTCATGGAATGAGTTTGGAAGTGTTCCTTGCTCTGCAATATTTTGGAGTAGTTTCAGAAGGATAGGTGTTAGCTGTTCTCTAAATGTTTGATAGAATTCACCTGTGAAGCCATCTGGTCCTGGACTTTTGTTTGTTTGGAGTATTTAATCACAGTTTCAATTTCAGTACTTGTGATTGGTCTGTTCTTATTCTCTATTTCTTCCTGGTTCAGTCTTGGGAGATTGCACCTTTCTAAGAATTTGTCCATTGCTTCTAGGTTGTCCATTTTATTGGCATAGAGTTGCATGTCGTAGTCTCTTATGGTCCTTTGTATTTCTGTGCTGTCTCTTTTAACTTCTTCTTTTTCATTTCTAATTTTACTGATTTGGGCCCTTTCCCTTTTTTTCTTGAAGACTCTGGCTAAAGGTTTATCAATTTTGTTTATCTTTTCAGAGAACCAGCTTTTAGTTTCATTGATCTTTTCTTTTGTTTGTCTCTATTTCATTTATTTCTGCTCTGATCTTTATGATTTCTTTCCTTCTACTTACTCGGGTTGCATTTGTTCTTCTTACTCTAGTGCTTTATGTGTAATGTTAGGTTGTTTATTTGAGATTTTTCTTGTTTCCTGAGGTAAGCTTGTATTGCTATAAACTTCCCTCTTAGAACTGCTTTTGCTGCATTCCATAGGTTTTGGATTGTCCTGTTTCATTTTCATTTGTCTCTAGGCATTTTTTAAAATTTCCTCTTTGATTTCTTCAGTGATCTATTGGTTGTTTAGTGGCATATTGTTTAGCCTCCACGTGTTTGTGTTTTTTATAGTTTTTTTTCTTGTATTTGCTTTCTAATCTCATAGTGTTGTGGTCAGAAAAGATGCTTGATACAATTTAAATTTTCTTAAATTTACTAAGGTTTCCTTTGTGGCCCAGCATTTGATCTATCCAGGAAAATGTTCCATGTGTACATGAGAAGAATGTGTATTCTGCTACTTTTGGATGGAATGCTCTATAAATATCAGTTAAGTCCATCTGGCCTAATATGTCATTTAAGGCCTGTATTTCTGTATTGATTTTCTGTCTGGATGATCTTTCCATTGATGTAGATAAGATGTTAACATAATGTATTATTTTAATCACTTTTCCAGGAAAAGGAAACAGAGGAATCTCCTGCAGTCTATAAGAATCCAGAGTAATATCACATGTAATCCCCTGCTTCAAAATCTTTCATATTTCTGTATTTCTTAACAAAGTTGAAAATGCAAATATTTCCCAAATTCTGACCTCAAAATTCCACTTAAGTAATTTATTTCTCTATTCCTCCATAGCATTCATACATGCCAGCCAAACTTTTCTACTCACAGTTCTTTGAAGTGACTCTCACCTACTTTTCAGCCCTTTTTATGCCACTCTCCCCTTATTTCTTCAAAAACCCCAACATGTCTTCTTCAAAGGCTAACTGAAATCCTAACATCTCTCATAAGGTATATCCAGTTAAAAACACATGGAAGGCTCATTTGACATCACTTAGTTAGTGCTAACTTTTCTCTGTATGTTTTTGTATTACTGCTCCAACTACCACATATGATATAGAAGTACAGAGAGATTACTGAATTAATTCTCATAGACTCCTTCTTCCCTACTCCCAACAGAACACAGCCAGGTGCTTAGTAAATGTATGTCACAAGATCAATCAGATACCATATCACACATAGTGTGGTCTAGTTGCAGGATTAGATTGTAGAATATATTTGCACAGCACATATTTGCTCAGCCCTCTGCAAGGCACTTGCTCAAACAATAGCTAGATTATTACTTGAGTTACAGGCTACTTATTTTTGCTAATTTATAGCCAGGAAATGACTTGAATAACAGAATTGGCCTAACATTACTCCAAATCCTTAGCAATTTATATTTGTTATGTTTAGGCAACATTATCCATCTCAACCAATCTCAGTGGATTAACATAGCAAGTGTTTCTTTCTTAATCACATATTATTCATTGTAGGTGGCCAGAGTTTTCCTCCATCTAGTGAAAATATCAATAACTCTTCTATTTCGTGATGTTTCTATTTTAACACTTGTCCATAAGGCAGGGAAATATAGGAATAGAAGAGACACAGCAACTTTAATCTGCCTTGGCCAAAAGTGGCATATGTCATTTCTTTTCACAGTCTATTGGCCATTACTAGTGATAAGACCTTAACATAACAACATAAGAGGATAAGAAATGTACAGGACACTTGGAATATTTGAGCACTGTTTTTATACCACACAATCTGAAATCAATCTGCTGTATTTTAAGCCTATTTATAATTTAAGTAACAGTGCAAACTAATTCTAAGCAAGATCAGTGTTCTTCTGTCTTCTATCTCCTTACCTTTCCCATAAATATACCTTGCTTCCTTTTTTGCTTTATTTCATGTTTTACTCTTACCTGCTCTGAATTTTTTTATCCAAAATTATATCTCTTCCACTCATGGTTTATTTATTTTTGAAATGTACTTAAGCCCCACATCAATTACCTTACATTTAGAACGCATCCTCAGATACTTTTGAATTCATTAGTGCCCCTTTTCCAAATGTCTATAGCACTTAAACCATAAAATTAAAAGTAAAGTACCTTACCCTTTCATACAAATACTATGTACAGGACAGCCTAAGGGATAAAAAATGTGATCATAAGCAGTACTATGTAGAGCAAATCATGTACGAGGGCTTGGTCGATAAGTGAGATACCAGTAGTAGTTACTCTTGGTAGTAAGAAAAGAGACTCAAAATGGTAAATAACTTGGCTACATTAGATTGTATTCAATATTATAGAAGTTTGAGAAGAGAATGTTTTAATGATTTTGTGTGTGTGGGTGTGTTGTGGCTGGGGGATTCCTCCAAAATTCTAAATCAACAGAAATGGACAAAGGAATCAGATAAGGAGATCAAACTATTAATTTTATTCATTGTAAACCTGGTACCAGAAGGAGACTAGATCTGCTGACACAAGCTGGCTGTCTGACACTCCCTGAACCTTTAATTGAACAAACCTGCTTAGTAACAGGCAACTCTAAGTGAATGCAGATATTTCTATCATTCAGGGACCCCTAGTTACTGCAAAGGAGAGGAGAAGGAGTCTAAGTTGAGAGCAGGCTGCTCTTAAAGATAGAAAACTATAAAAGGCTTGAGCCCAAAAGTTTTATTTCCTTTTCTCTATTTAACAATCAATCAGGTAAATCACTTTTCCTCTCTTGGCGAGCATTCAGTAAAGGGTTGTGGAAAAAGGAGATGAAGGGGCACCTCCAGAATCTTTTACTCCAGGGGAGAATTTTCCTCCCCTCCAGAGAAAAATAAAGGTGACGACTGAACACTTCCTCTTTCAATGAAAGACATAACTAGATGGTGGAGCTGGAGTTGTTCTATAAATAAAATCTGGAGTGGAAGCAAGAAGAACTACAATCCTGAAATCTGTGGAACAAAAACCACATTCACAGAAATATAGACAAGATGAAAAGGCAGAAGTCTACGTACCAGATGAAGGAACAAGATAAAACCCCAGAAAAACAACTAAATGAAGTGGAGATAGGCAACCTTCCAGAAAAAGAATTCAGAATAATGATAGTGAAGATGATCCAGGACATCAGAAAAAGAATAGAGGCAAAGATCGAGAAGATGCAAGAAATGTTTAACAAAGACCTAGATGAATTAAAGAACAAACACACAGAGATGAACAATAAAATAACTGAAATGAAAACTACACTAGAAGGAATCAATAGCAGAATAACTGAGGCAGAAGAACGGATAAGTGACCTGGAAGACAGAATGGTGGACTTCACTGCTGCAGAACAGAATAAAGAAACAAGAATGAAAAGAAATGAAAACAGCCTAAGAGACCTCTGGGACAACATTAAATGCAACAACATTCACATTATAGGGGTCCCAGAAGGAGAAGAGAGAGAGAAAGGACCAGAGAAAATATCTGAAGAGATTATAGTCAAAAATTCCCTAACATGGGAAAGGAAATAGCCACCCAAGTTCAGGAAGCGCGGTGAGTCCCATACAGGATAAACCCAAGGAGAAACGTGCCGACACACATAGTAATCAAATTGGCAAAAATTAAAGACAAAGAAAAATTATTGAAAGCAGCAAGGGGAAAATGACAAATAACATACAAGGGCACTCCCATAAGGTTAACAGCTGATTTCTCAGCAGAAACTCTACAGGCCAGAAGGGAGTGGCATGATATGCTTAAAGTGATGAAAGGGAAGAACCTACAACCAAGATTACTCTACCCAGCAAGGATCTCATTCAGATTCGATGGAGAAATCAAAAGCTTTACAGACAAGCAAAAGCTGAGAGAGTTCAGCACCACCAAACCAGCTTTACAACAAATGCTAAAGGAACTTCTCTAGGCAGGAAACAGAAGAGAAGAAAAGGACCTACAAAAACAAACCCAAGGGGGCTTCCCTGGTGGAGCAGTGGTTGAGAATCTGCCTGCCAATGCAGGGGACACGGGTTCGAGCCCTGGTCTGGGAAGATCCCACATGCCGCGGAGCAACTGGGCCCATGAGCCACAACTACTGAGCCTGCGTGTCTGGGGCCTGTGCTCCGCAACAAGAGAGGCCGTTATAGTGAGAGGCCCATGCACCGCGATGAAAAGTGGCCCCCGCTCGCCACAACTAGAGAGAGCTCTCACACAGAAACGAAGACCCAACACAGCCAAAAATAAATAAATAAATAAATAAGTAAAATTAAAAAAACAAACAAAAAAAAAACAAACCCAAAACAATTAAGAAAATGGTCATAGTAACATACATATAAATAATTACCTTAAACGTGAATGGATTAAATGCTCCAACCAAAAGACACAGGCTTGCTGAATGGATAAAAAAAACAAGACCCATCTATATGCTGTCTACAAGAGACCCACTTCAGACCTAGGGACACATACAGACTGAAAGTGAGGGGATGGAAAAAGATATTCCATGCAAAAGGAAATCAAAAGAAACCTGGAGTAGCAATACTCATATCAGATAAAATAGACTTTAAAATAAAGAATGTTACTAGAGACAAGGAAGGACACTACGTAATGATCAAGGGATCAATCTAAGAAGAAGATATAACAATTATAAATATATATGCACCCAACATAGGATCACCTCAATACATACGGCAACCACTAGCAGCTCTAAAAGGGGAACTCGCCAGTAACACAATAACAGTGGGGGACTTTAACACCTCACTTACACCAATGGACAGATCATCCAAAATGATAATAAATAAGGAAACAGAAGCTTTAAATGACACAATAAACCAGATAGATTTAATGGATATTTATAAGACATTCCATCCAAAAACAGCAGATTACACTTTCTTCTCAAGTGCACACAGAACATTCCCCAGGATAGATCACATCTTGGGTCACAAATCAAGCCTCAGTAAATTTAAGAAAATTGAAATAATATCAAACATCTTTTCGGAACAAAACGCTATGAGATTAGAAATGAATTACAGGGGAAAAAATGTAAAAAACACAAACACATGGAGGCTAACCAATACATTACTAAATAACCAAGAGATCACTGAAGAATTCAAAGAGGAAATCAGAAAATACCTAGAGACAAATGACAATGAAAACACAATGATCCAAAACCTATGGGATACAGCAAAAGCAGTTCTAAGAGGGAAGTTTATAGCTATACAAGCCTACCTCAAGAAACAAGAAAAATTTCAAATAAACAATCTAACCTTATACCTGAAGGAACTAGAGAAAGAAGAACAAACAAAACCCAAAGTTAGCAGAAGGAAAGAAATCCTAAAGATCAGATCAGAAATAAATGAAATAGAAACAAAGAAAACAATAGCAAAAATCAATAAAACTAAAAGCTGGTTCTTTGAGAAGATAAACAAAATGGATAAACAATTAGCCAGAGTCATCAAGAAAAAGACGGAGAGGACTCAAATCAATAAAATTAGAAATGAAAAAGGAGAAGTTACAGCAGACACTGTAGAAATACAGAGCATCCTAAGAGACTACTACAAGCAACTCTATGCCAATAAAATGGACAACCTGGAAGAAATGGACAAATTCTTAGAAAGGTATAACCTTCCAAGACTGAACCAGGAAGAAACAGAAAATATGAACAGACCAATCACAAGTAATGAAATTGAAACTATGATTAAAAATCTTCCAACAAACAATAGTCCAGGACCAGATGGCTTCACAGGAGAATTCTATCAAACATTTAGAGAAGAGCTAACATCCATCCTTCTCAAACTCTTCCATAAATTGCAGAGGAAAGAACACTCCCAAACTCATTCTATGAGGCCACCATCACCCTGATACCAAAACCAGACAAAGATAGTACAAAAAAAGAAAATTACAGACCAATATCACTGCTGAATATAGATGCAAAAATCCTCAACAAAATACCAGCAAACAGAATCCAACAACACATTAAAAGGATCATACACCATGATCAAGTGGGATTTATCCCAGGGATGCAAGGATTCCTCAATATACACAAATCAATCAATGTGTTACACCATATTAACAAATTGAAGAATAAAAACCATATGATCATCACAATAGATGCAGAAAAAGCTTTTGACAAAATTCAACACGGATTTATGATAAAAACTCTCCAGAAAGTGGGCATAGAGGGAACCTACCTCAACATAATAAAGGCCATATATGACAAATCCACAGCAAACATCATTCTCAATGGTGAAAAACTGAAAGCATTTTCTCTAAGATCAGGAACAAGACAAGGATGTCCACTCTCACCACTATTATTCAACATAGTTTTGGAAGTCCTAGCCACAGCAATCATAGAAGAAAAACAAATAAAAGGCATACAAATCGGAAAAGAAGAAGTAAAACAGTCACTATTTGCAGATGACATGATACTATACATAGAGAATCCTAAAAATGCCACCAGAAAACTACTAGAGCTAATCAGTGAATTTGGTAAAGTTGCAGGATACAAAATTAATGCACAGAAATCTCTTGCATTCCTATACACTAATGATGAAAAATCTGAAAGAAAATTAAGGAAACACTCCCATTTACCATTACAACAAAAAGAATAAAATACCTAGGAATAAACCTAACTAGGGAGACAAAATACCTGTATGCAGAAAACTATAAGACACTGATGAAAGAAATTAAAAATGATACCAACAGATGGAGAGATATACCATGTTCTTGGATTGGAAGAATTAATATTGTGAAAATCACTATACTACCCAAAGCAATCTACAGATACAATGCAATCTCTGTCAAATTACCAATGGCATCTTTTACGGAACTAGAACAAAAAATCTTAAAATTTGTATGGAGACACAAAAGACCCCGAATAGCCAAAGCAGTCTTGAGGGAAAAAACGGAGCTGGAGGAATCAGACTCCCTGACTTCAGACTATACTACAAAGTTACAGTAATCAAGACAATATTGTACTGGCACAAAAACAGAAACATAGATCAATGGAACAAGATAGAAAGCCCAGAGATGAACCCATGCATCTATTGTTAACTAGTCTATGACAAAGGAGGCAAGGATATACAATGGAGAAAAGACAGTCTCTTCATAAGTGGTACTGGGAAAACTGGACAGCTACACATAAAAGAATGAAATTAGAAGACTTCCTAACACCAAACACAAAAATAAACTCAAAATGGATTAGAGACCTAAATGTAAGACCAGACACTATAAAACTCTTAGAGGAATACATAGGAAGAACATTCTTTGACATAAATCACAGCAAGATCTTTTTTTGATCCACCTCCTAGAGTAATGGAAATAAAAACAAAAATAAACAAATGGGACCTAATGAAACTTCAAAGCTTATGCACAGCAAAGGAAACCATAAACAAGACGAAAAGACAACCCTCAGAATGGGAGAAAATATTTGCAAATGTATCAGTAGACAAAGGATTAATCTCCAAAATATATAAACAGCTCATGCAGCTCAATATTAAAAAAACAAACAACCCAATCCAAAAATGGGCAGAAGACCTAAATAGACATTTCTCCAAAGAAGACATACAGATGGCCAAGAAGTACATGAAAAGCTGCTCAACATCACTAATTATTAGAGAAATGCAAATCAAAACTACAATGAGGTACCACCTCACACCAGTTAGAATGGGCATCATCAGAAAATCTACAAACAACAAATGCTGGAGAGGGTGTGGAGGAAAGGGAACCCTCTTGCACTGTTGGTGGGAATGTAAATTGATACAGCCAGTTTGGAGAACAGTATGGAGGTTCCTTAATAAACTAAAAATAGAATTACCATATGACCCAGCAATCCCACTACTGGGCATATACCCAGAGAAAACCATAATTCAAAAAGACACATGCGGGGCTTCCCTGGTGGTGTAGTGGTTGAGAATCTGCCTGCCAATGCAGGGGACACGGTTTCGAGCCCTGGTCTGGGAAGATCCCACGTGCCGCGGAGCAACTGGGCCCGTGAGCCACAATTGCTGAGCCTGCGCGTCTGGAGCCTGTGCTCCGCAACAAGAGAGGCCGCGATGGTGAGAGGCCCGCGCACCGCGATGAAGAGTGGTCCCCACTTGCCACAACTAGAGAAAGCCCTCGCACAGAAACGAAGACCCAACACAGTCATAAATAAATAAATAAATAAATAAAAGAACGTGAATTTCTTTAAAAAAAAAGACACATGCACCCCAATGTTCATTGTAGCACTATTTACAATAACCAGGCCATGGAAGCAACCTAAATGCCTATCTACAGACAAATGGGTAAAGAAGTTGTGGTACATATATACAATGGAATATTACTCAGCCATAAAAAGAACTAAATTGGGTCATTTGTTGAGACGTGGATGTATCTAGAGACTGTCATACAGAGTGAAGTAAGTCAGAAAGAGAAAAACAAATATCGTATATTAATGCATGTATGTGGAACCTAGGAAAATGGTACAGATGAACCGGTTTGCAGGGCAGAAGTTGAGACACAGATGTAGAGAACAAACGTATGGACACCAAGGGGGGAAAGCCACGGTGGGGTGGGGATGGTGGTGTGATGAATTGCGCAGTTGGGATTGACATGTATACACTGATGTGTATAAAATTGATGACTAATAAGAACCTACTGTATAAAGTAAATAAAATTCAAAAATTTAAAAAAAATTTTAAAATTAAAACAATAAAATTTGGAGGAATGTGCATTGCTTGATCAATGGTGTAGAAGCTAGGAGATAAAGTCAGTGCTTGAGCAGCAAGACTTTGTTGGAATATTTTCTTCAGGACGGTAGATTTTTGTCTTGTTACCCAAAATTCATGTCTGACTTCTTCATTTGTTTTCCATGAGCTCTTTTCCTACAAACACCGTAATTCCACTAAAAGAACAATAATTGAGTCACACATTTGAATTTGCTTCTCCAAGAGTCCTACATCAGGATAAGGCTCAATTGATGATGAGTCAGTTGATCTATGTTTCTGTCTCATTCCCACCCCATACTCTCTTTTCTAGTCATTTATTAAGGCCTGCCAGTTTTCCCTCATGGAGTTTTATATAACTGTCCTTTACTCTCTTCCAGACCAACCCTCTTCTACTTTAATCAAAGCCACCATCAGATCATCCCAAGGCTATTGCAATTATCTGCTAATTGAACTCCCTCCCTCAAGACTCTTGGTAATACAATCCATTGCATAATGCATTGCCTGATTAATCTTCCTAAAATGTATTTTGTTCATGTCAGACCCTGCTTGAAAAATATGCACACATCTCTATAAAACAAAAGTCTAATTCTTGAGCCCCAGATTTAAAACACTCACAAGTTGGCTGCTACTTCCTTTCATTCAAAATCTATATACTGAGAGCCTGGTACATTAATTAAACCTGAGTACTTTCATTTTCTTTTTTTTTTTTTTTTTTCACACACACACACTGTATTTTATTTTTACAAGAGATAAATAGACTGACACCATGCATTGTAAATGGATGACCACAACATTCTTTTTTTTTTTAATTTAAAAATTAAATTAAGAGGTTATTGCAGTTCAGTCTATACCTTAAAAATGTGTCAGCTTTGGTCCTTAGGTTCATTCATAGAATCCCATAAAGATGATTTTCTAAGTGAAAAGTGAATATGCAGAAGTTTAGGCCTCCTACATCATTAAGGCTCATTAGTACAACACAACTTCATAAAATTAATACTTTTTAAAATATTTATTGCATGTAATGGGAGAATGACCTATACCTTCAATTTCCTCATGTTTTCTGATTGTGTTGATGAAAATACAATAAATAATGCTAACTAAGAATCATTTATCTATACAACCTAACCATTGTTTTCTTTTGTTAACCAACAGAATCAGAATCTTTAGAAATATGAATAGATATTCTCTCACTTTTCATTACTAAAAATTATCATAAACATTAAAAATACAACAGTCCTAGGAATCAATGGACACAGCCATGGGAAGAAATATGCAAAAAATAATGACGGCCAAATCTACGTTTTTTTAAATAAAAAATAATTTAGAGAAACAATATAGGAAAACTGTTGCAATATTAATTCGGAATTCATTCGGATATACTTTTAAAATTTTTCTTTTGATTAGGCAAATTAAACTTCCTGTGAGAATACATTTCTTTGAGTTCGCTAGCAGAAATTACTACTTGTATTAAACAAGATAGCATTGAAAGAGATTTTTCTACTCATTAGAGGAGTTTTCTATTAAGACCATTTCAGTCTTTCTGCAAGTGACAAGAGAAGATGCTTTCACATGAGGCTGACTGCAATTTCCTGTATGATATGATGTCTCACCTTTAGACATGGCCAAGTCAGGAAAGGAGATGCTCAGCATGTTCAGAGTCATGCGGCTCTGAAGATATATGCCCTTGGCTCCTTGCACACACCATACATACATGTACATAGGCCAAGGGCATTTTGACAGCTGCTTTCCAAAGCTGGAGAGCATGAATGCATGCTTCAGGTAATAGCCAACAGACTCCAACTTCATCTGGGTTTCAGTCTATTCTCAGTGAAGAATTGGGTTTGAGGGCAGAGTCCGTGCAGGATGTGTTCCTCCCTTTTGTGATCCAAAGGGCACACATGTCCACTAGTTCCACCCTTAAAGGTAGGGAAATAGGATAAATTTTATAATTTTAAAATTAAACTGAATTAAATGTAAGTGTTTTAAATTTAAATAGGTACATGACTAGCACTCTAATTATTTGTCCTGGGCAGAAGTAGTATCTTATTTTATTATTGTTATTTTAATTATTTTATGGTTGTGTATATGAACAATTACAAAACATTGATTAGAAAACAACATACAGGGATTTCCCTGATGGTCCAGTGGTTAGGACTCTGCACTCCCACTGCAGGGGGCACGGGTTCGATCCCTGGTTGGGGAACTAAGATCCCACATGCTGCATGGTGCGGCCAAAAGAATTAAAAAAAAAAAAGGAAACAACATACATTGATTAAAAGTAAAACCTTGAACAGAACTGTAATAATTGTAATCACTACTTTTGCATTGGTTTCTAAATTATTTCTGGATACCCCTGGGCTCCTCTTAGAAAAATTGTAAGAGAGGTATCCTTCCTTGAGATGTTCTTCACCCCTGCTTAGAGTGCATGTGGAAATATAAATCTCTACTATTCACAACTCTTCCCTTTTCCTTGTATCTCTTCTAAAGTCCTTATTCTCCTGTATGTGATGCTATGTAATAGTTACATTACTAATTTTACTCCCTGGTACTAATAAATATCAAGAAACCCAGCTAGGAAACATGAAGTCATCTTTTACTTCTCCATTTCCTGTGTCCTGTGCCATCAGATCATTTTCCCATTTTCATAATCTACCAGTGAGGTGGCTCAAGTATCTATCAAATCACATTTTGTTCCTGTTTCCCATTCCTAATGTTACTGCACTTATTTGGTCTGACATTACTTCTCACTTGTATGACTGTGATCACTTTCTAACCAGTTACTCAACCATAATCTCTCTTAAGCTTTGTTGCCAGAGCTCTCTCTCCAAAGTGCTGGTTTGGTGCTTGGTTATATTATTCTATGCTCAAAAACCTTTCCTTTGGCTAGAAAATTAAAAATACTCACAGTTAAGGCAGATAAAAGTGCTCCCTCTCCTCATAGAACTGCCATTCATTTGATGAGAAAGTTTTATGAAAATAAGAGTCATAATAGACATATTCAAGATATTCTAAGAATTATTTTTGCCCAGCGAAGTTAAGAAATACTATTTGATAGAAAATGTGATATTTGATCTTGGCCTTAAAGAATGAGTAGAAGTCCAGGCATAACTGGAAAATCAGGAGAGCAAAAGAATATTCCAGGTGTGGAGAAATCGTATAAGCAAAGGCAAAATTATTTCAAAGTATAGTATGTGTTTTGGGAATAATATTTACATTGGTATGCATAGAGCTATGTTTCCCAAAATATGTTTCAAGGAATATCAGTCCTTAAAACATCCCATGAGAATAAATGGGAGGCTGGTGAGATCCATGGCTAACTTAGTCTATGAAATGCAGCAACTTATGTTTGTTTGTTTTGAAACTAATAGTGAGTTAACACATTAAAGGCTCTGAAAGGTTTTTTTTTTAAATTTTTATTGGAGTATAGTTGATTTACAGTGTTGTGTTAATTTCAGGTGTACAGCAAAGTGAATCAGTTATACATATACATATATCAACTCTTTTATTAGATTCTTTTCCCATATAGGCCATTACAGAGTAATGAAAGGTTTTCACTTTAACATTTATCCAGAATTTTGCAAGTATTTTACAATGGAATCATGTCTCGCTATTTTAACAAGACAGCTTTTAGTATTGCTTTGAATTAGTGTTATATGTAAAAACTGCTTTGAGAAATTGGATTGGATAAATACAAATGATTCCTGGGGTTCTTGTGCTAAGACAAATATATAGCCGTCATGAAATAACAAAAGACAATTATTATACAGCCTGAAACACTTGATGAGAGTATATATACAGTGTAGCCTAATATAGAGTGTTCTATATTAAGGACATAGCATTTTCTATTTACTCTTATTTTAGTTTTTGTAGAGGAAATTTGGCAACATGAATTACAAACTATGATGTCATCTTCTCCAGCATACAAAAGGATGGGTTTGGGGAGAGGGACAGTTGGAGGCAGAAGGCACTGGTCACTGTAATTGACATTAACTGACATTAACAGATTAACTTTTCTGATGAATTTTAAATAAAAAAGAGAATTGCCAGCATTCTTATGGCAGATAGCAGAGAGTAGTTCATAACTGCATTCTTTCAGTTGCCAAGTTCAGTATCATTGAGTACAGAGGGGTCAGAATTAAGCAATGGTATATCATCCTGCATTCACACTGGTTAAGGACCTACTTGGATTTCATCCCCTTCCACCACTTAGTTACTATCAAATAAATTTTTATATTATTCCAAATTCCTTTCTACCTTCCAGAGACAGATACCACTCAGGATAATTTTGCTTGACTTACACATGCAGATATAAACTATGTTCTAATGCAACTTATCTAACATCTTCAGTAGTCCCTTAACTGGGAAACATGGGCAATCACAGTAACTATCCCTGTAGAGTTAAATGAAATAATATATGGAAAGTGCTTGGCATGGCCTCTGGAACATAATCACTTAATACATATAAACCCCAGTGCTGATCACAATCATGTTGTTGATGATGTTACTCAAGTCCTGTCAAATGAACAGGATTTGTAAATATTTATATTCCTAATTGCTTGACTTGGGGTAATGTTCACACATGAAGACAGTTGTTTCGGCTAAAGCACTTAATTTTAATTTGTATAAGTATATATATTAACTATGTGAGAAAGAGCTTTTTGACATAATTATCTTAATTATAAATGTTACTTATGTAGCAATATTATTTGGTGTCATTTAACTTGTCTGGGTTATAGCTCCTAAGTATGTCTTGTATCAAAATCCTTACATTATGGATTTATTTCCCCTGGATTTTGTTTGATGTATACCATCTGGACGAGGTAGACAGAAACAAAGACAAGATGAAGATGAAGCAGGAGAGAGGAAGAAGATGATGAAAAATGCCTCCACTTTTACAAGCAACAAAGGTTGATTTTTTTTTTTTTATTCTCTCCAATTCAAATACTTACAGTCTTTGGTGATTTATAAAGATTTAGGTCAGGGCATGAGAGGAAAAAACCCTTAGCTTTGGGATGTATTTCCTGGTTGTCAGTATCCTTCTTACAATGTTCTTCTAGCAAGACACACCCAATTATTTGGCAAAGACTCCCACTATTCATTTATTTTGAAATGTTTAAATTATAAGCCACTCCTAGGGCATGGTAAAGAACACCAATAGAAATGATCATGGAGGCAGTCACCATACTGCTGCAAAGCAAGGAACACATCTTTCCTGGTAAGGGAAGAGAGTCTGCATGAAAGATACACAGGCTTTAATGAATATGAGATATGCAAGCAATATTCTTGTCAAACAGGAATTACTTAATTCAGAGAAGAACTCAGTGTTTAGTTTCCAGTTAAAGAGTATACATATTGGCCTCAGGGCCATAGCTGTCCATCACATTACAATTCTAGGTGTCGTGGCCATTGCATCCTCGTTTCCATTCTCCAATCTTTTTATCGTGGCTAAATGAGAATAGAATACCATACTCAGGATATTTCTTGAAGGGTTGTTCCTCCCTCGGAGAGGGAATTACCCTTTCTCTCTAGTTTGAAAATAGACTATAACTCCATTTGACCTCCACTGCGCCACCATCATGGACATGAGCCTTGTGCAGCCGATCAGGCTGGCCAGGGGCAAGAAGTTGCTGGGAAGAACAAGCTCCTAATAGATGTTTGGTAGGAGCTGGTCAAGTGCACATGGAATTCATGGATGACAAAAGCAGCTCCATCATCCTAAACATGAAAGACCCCTTGTGCAAGGGCCACACTCTCACCCTGTTGGAGTTGGAATGAGAGGCTGGGACGCTGCACTGAACTTGTTGTGGTGGGTCCTGGAGGTGTGGGTGGACCACTTGCCCATGGGAATCATCTGTGACTGTAAATAAAGTGTTTATATTGTAAGTAAAAAATAATAATAAAACTTAAAAAGACGCGGATGTCATGTCAATCAAGGGGGGAAGTAGGAAAGAATAAAGATAATTCAAAAGAAAATCAAAACTTAATAGAGTCTCTTTTGGCATTCTGGATCATGGTTCACTCATCCCTAGAGTCAGAATTATTCTCTCCCTCCTAGAAACTTGGTTAAGTTGAATCCATAACTCCTTTATGTTTAAAGTGGTTTAAATTGCCATGTAAAACATCTTGAATAATAGAATGATGGTAAAATGAGTAGCAATTTTATAGCATATATTGGAGCTGTTTGTCATTTTTGTTTAGATTATAATTGTTCCTTAATATCTTTATATATATAATTTGAGTATATTAAGGAAAACTACTTATACTCCTTATTGAAGGGAAGAGTCTTTCAATTGTCATCTGATTCATCTAGAATGTTACATTTTTAATCTCCTTTATTTTTGTTATATCAGGGTTTTCTTCATTGCTACTATTAAATATATTGCTTAAATAACAATAAGTTATTTATTGGGAAACAAACAAAATATACTGAATAGTTTTATGATATGGTACCTATAAAATATTTTCTCTTCTGAATGTAGTATTATACAGATTCAAATAAAGAGTGAACATAATGTTTCTCAAACAAGGAGTATTTTAGCTCTGAGATGGTGCACGTGATTCTCCAGTTGCCATGATAACTAGTTTTTATTTTACAAAAGCACAGATGTACGAAGCAAAAAAAAAAAAATAGACAAGAAAACGGCAATTTTTCCAGAAATGGCACATTTTGTTTAATCCAAACATTGAATTTCTTTTCTTTGCAACTGATAACTTTTCAATCTCTGTCATAAATAAAGCATAAAAATGAGATTTTAAACTTTGGATTTTGTAATACATTTTTAAATAAAAATCTAGGAAGTTTGGATGATGTACTAAATGACCTTGGTTGATATCAGAATGTGCCTAGTTACCTGATTAGTCATTTTCTACATTGTTAGGTTTCATTTTAGGCACTGATGAAATTTACAAAATGCTTCTCAAATCTATTGTGTTTATAGAGAAAGTTCATTCTGAAATGAAAGTGGAGATATATTTTGGCTTTACCTGTATTGCCTAAAATATTGTCCTGTTTAAATCTCTTTAACAAAGTGACGCCAATACTCTTTATTCAGCAAGGAACACTGTACTTCTATCTCTCACCCTTGTAGATTCCCCAGTGCCTTCAGAATAATCGTATTAAATATAAAATACTAAAATATGTTTAAATGTAGAACAGTTGTAATCAAATTTTGAGGTCAGTTCTAAAGAAGCATTGACTTTTGCTTGAAAAGCCAAGCCTCATTTTTGACTAGCTTTGCTTCAGAATTTTATACATATATATATATATATATATATAATTATATTTTATATATATATAGCTATAAAATATTTCTAATCTAGGTAAAAGAAAATGTTGAGTTATATCTAATCTCTGTGTTGCACAACTGAAAATGGTATATTTGTGAGCAAATACAATTTTGATATATCCTTAATCATTATATGATATCTATCAACTCCCTAGAAAATTAAAAGAATACTCAGAATGCTCAGTAACCAAACTCCTCCCAGGGCTCAATGGCAACGTCCTTCTCTTTACAATGACCCTAGGTCAAAGGTAATTGGAAGGCTTTTTTCTGTCCAGTTGCTGACAAGGACATTTTTGTTCCTCCAGGAAATACCTACTGGGTCTTGCTACACGAAATTTCATGCTGTTGACCAAGTCTATGAAAAAGTAGTAGAACACATTATTATCTCTTTTTCCAGTTCCAATCCTTAAATTTTTTCATCCTCAAACTTCACCTAATATCCCTTCCTTCTAGAGAAGCCAGTGTGCTGAGGGCCCCTTAGTGTGCGGTGATAGTGTACTTTGAAATGTTTAATTTGAGAGAGTGATTAAAAAATAAACAGTGAATGTCTTCTCACTTACATCCTGAAATTAAATAGCCTGTAATGAAATCACAGAATTATTATATGTGCTATCTATTTCTTTAAAGAAAAAAAGATGAAAATTTGTTATGGAAAATAGAATTTGATCTACAAAATGATTAATAGGAACATTTCAGCAGGTTAATTCTGTATCTCCTGCATTTGCTTTTTAAAATCTGCCTCTCCAACTTCTGGGAGCATGGACAAACAGCAGGCATTTCTTAGAGCTTTGTAACCCAAAAGGTGGTTCACGGACCAGTAGCATCAACATCACCCAGGAGTTTTTTAGAGATGCATAATCTTAGGCCCTATTCCAGACCTGCTCTCTCTGAATCTGCATTTTAGCACATCTGCATTTTACCAAAATAGATGATTTTTTTTTTTCTGCACATTAAAATATGAGAAGTACTGCTCTAGAGGAGATGTAGGTATTTACCACTTGTCACCCTTTTCTTCCTGGATCCCCAAATAGAAACAAAACATCTAACAGCTCAAAAATTCACCTTCAAGTGTTCATGCACCTGGACCTGTGTGGATTTGAATGAAAGATGAGAGCAAGGATATTCAGCTCCTATATGGGCACAGCGCTCAGTGCTTTCACATATGTTTTCTAATCTAATCCTTTTATCAATCATCTTTGGCAGGTAATATGGCCCACACTTTCATTGTTATTGTTGTTAATATTTAAAGTTACATAATACTAATAATACCAAACCTACACAATATTAATACTAATGAAACAGAGGCTCACACGGGTCGATAAAGGTCAAATAACTTGCCCAATATTGCATAACTAGTAAACACTGGACTATTTTCTTAGGATTACTGAATAGCTTCCTAATTGATCTCACTGGTTACAATCTTACTATCCTTCAATCTGCTGCCAGAATAATCCTTCTCCTATGCAAACCTAATTCTACCAGTTACCTTCGTAAAATTCTGTGATAGATTCCCATATAATTTAGGAGAAAGACTTTCTGACTTTTCCTTGCATAACTTTCTGTCTGTATAGGTGACTACTCTAATTTTGGACTTTTCCAAACTAAATAATTTCTTGCTCTCACAACTTGCTTAAATGTGCTCTTCTTGCTACCAGAATATTCTTTCTTTTTATTCATATGTGCAACTTCAATTCTTTTTTTAAAACCTGTTTCATTACATCTTCTAAGAAGCTTTCCCAAACATCTCCATCGGATATAAATGAATCCTGCATCTGACTTTATCAGCACTTATCTCATGCTATTTGGATTCTTTCACTCCTATCAACCTTACCCTTGGAACTACAAGTTTTTGAGAGCAAGAAACATTTTATTTCTTCCTTTCTTACCAGTTTTTAGCAAAGAACTTGGCCTACAGCAAGGTTTTAATGAATGTTTATTGTGTGAACTAAGGTAATGTAAAGATATATCGAGAACTAGATGGATCTGAAAGATCAATATTTAGAACAAGTAATAATACTTCAGAAAAACTGAATTTGGTCCTAATCCTAAGGCACTATGCTTCTGTGCTCTGCCTTCTGGTCACCTTTTTGATATCCATGAATGTGATATCACTATCAGAGACAGAGGCAAACATAATCAGGTGGACCCTCCCCTTGATAATAGCTGGAATAGAGGTACTAGGAGATTCTAGTCAATGAAACAGTATTTGGTTTCCATCTTATATAAAACAATAATTCGATTTTATTGAATTTTGTTATTTGATAAGCATGTTGTTGGTACTTTATAATTATCTACTTTATGGTTGCTTTAAAACCTGTAAAGTTTATATTATCATCCCATTTTATAGATTAGCAAATTGAATTTTACAGAGGTTAATGTGTTCCCCAAGTTCACACAGGTTGAAAATGAAAATACTCAGGACACAAATCAGTTTTCTCTGATTCCAATGTGACTTTGACAGAATATAGAAGCTCTCCGCTCTTCTGCATTATCCCTGTAATCCAGATTAAGCCCTAGGAGGGTCAACAAGGTTCCTCTTAGGAATGTTGTTCCTGCAACCATGCTGTAGACAGGAGTGTGTCTACCCTACAGGCTTTCTGAGTTGATAATTCATAGTGACTCTGGTATGGGTGTCTGGGGAGGGAATCATGCTTTCCGTTAGAAATGAAAAGAATATTCTTCACATGCTCTTCACTGACTTTTTCAAGCTGAACTTTTCTAGCTCATATATCCAGGTTCTATTTAAGTATTTTAGTACCTAGTCTCTAAATTTTCACTGATAATACACTGCTTATTCTTGGACTACTTTCCAGAGGATCTGGAACATATCCTTGTCTTTTGAATAGAGGTCTTTGAAGTACAGGCGATGCTTCCTTCCACCCCCAGTTTTTCTAACTGTCAGCATTTTTGTTCTTTCCAGCAAATAGAGTCAGTGTTCATGGAGATTATGACTGGTATACTTGGACAGCTTGTTATCACACCTAAGTGAGTCACAACCAGTTGTCCATGTGGCACAAACTTATTTTTATAATTTAAATCTAACCATACTGCTAAGGTATTAAAGAACTATAAAATGTGGAATACATTTAATTAAAAATATTCAGTTACTTAATATTCCCTTAGATTTCACATGTTAAATTTCAATCTTCAAAGAATTTTTGGAGCCAAGTTTAAAAATCTCAAAATAGAATTTTAATGGCAATGCTAAGATATTCTCAAGTATAGCTACATAAAAGTTGCAGCTTTTAAAAAAAAAAAAAACATTTCTATCATGGTTTAAAACATATGGCAGTTCTTTTTGGGAAGTTTTCTGAGGGTATGTTAGAATTTGTAGTTACAAGTATTCTGCCATTTAAATTAACTCACTCAACTTCACCTTTCTGAATTAGCAGAACTTAACTATTCATTGTCAACTGATTCATGAATATAGAACCAAGCTCTATTTGGAACATATGGCCTAAAGATAGTAAATTTAAATGCCTGATGTAAAGTAAATTAAAATTGGGATTGCAATGCTGATAGCTTTTTCTACGAGACTCTTATAACATCTGTCCAGAAACTTTAATTTTTTTCAGATGTTTTTCAAACATGCTGTTTCAAATCTCTATATAGGTGTTATAACTTTCCTTCAAGAGAATAATTAGAAAAATTGGTTATTGTTTAAGAATAAAATGGCATACATGACAAAATAAAATTGTATAATCTTATACTTTTGCAAGAGCCTTAAATTTTACCAGTAGACAAAGAAACAATATTAGGAGGAAAAACTAAATTGTGGGTTGAGGTTTGAGGAGGTAAAAGACCTCTAAATGAATTTCTACATGAAATATAACAACCTTTCTTTCTAACCTTTCACATGTATGATGGGAACTAGATTTTGGAAACTGTATTTCCCATTATCTCCTGCCAGTGTGGTTCTTTCCACCAATGAGAGGTACTCTCAAAATATTTGGGAAATGAAAGAAAAGCAGAAGTAATTATTATTTAGCCAGTAGCTGTGAGCAGGCACCTGGCTTTGGCAGATATCGGTTATGAATTTTTGCCAGCAACTTCCATCTGTCCTCCTAAGAGTCATCCACTTTGTTGCTGAAGGCTGTTAAGAACATCAGTGGCAATTTTCTACAATCACTACCTTTCACAGTTTTGTGAAATCTACTTGGAGCTTCCTAATCTTCACTGCTCTAGCTCTTCCACTAATTATGCAAACCTATCATTTTCATTGCTAAGTCCTTTCCTGTTTGACATACCTCTAGTACTTTCCATATTCATAATTGACTGACTGAAACATTTATTATATGAACTTGTGATTTGCTTGAAGAAATTAGACTAGATTTCTGTCACTTGGAAATATTAGTATACATATACAAATGCAAACCATTTTTCCAACAACTTAAAGGATTTTCATCCACAGTTTTTTATTGATATATGATTTCAAGAAAGAAAATGTGTTAAAATCTCACTGACATTAATAATATCATCAGAAATTACCAGCGGTGTGAATGGATTCTTAGTCACCAGCATTTACAATTAAAGCCCCTGTGTTGTAGAACTTTAGGGTGCATCATTCATATCCCAAAATGCCTAAATTGTACCTGTGAAGTTGCGTAGGGCAATCTATGTAGCTACATCTAATGCCCCCGTTACATCACTGTCTCTGTTGAAGAAAAAGTTATGCTTCCCAATGTAATAAATGTTTTCAGTTGGATACAATTATAGTAGTCTAATTTCTCAATTAAGTTTGAGTAATATTTATATGGTTGAATATATGTATGTGTATATTCATATATGTATATATATGTGCATGTGTATATATATATGTATATATAACCACGCACATAAAATGCAAGTTCTATATTTATTTAGTTATTCAATAAATGTGTATTGAGTGCCTGTTCTAGGCCAAGCACTGTGCCTAACAGTTTCAAATATAATGAAGAACAAATCAAGTATTTTTCTGTCCCCAGATTTCTTGCAGCTTAGTGTTAGAGAGAGACATTAATAATATATAAAGGTATAGATGGATAGATCAGTAGATAGTTATAATCCAAAGGGATCATAGATTTTGAAACAATGTACCAGGATACTGGAAGCTATAATAATACTTAGGAGAGCACTTAATCTAGTCTAGGGGATGTAAGCGGAGAGAACCACTGAGAAAATATTTCCCTATGAAATTTCCCTTAAGGGAATGACATTTGAGCTGAAATCTAAAAGATAATATACCAATTGGGGTTCAGCCAGGGAAGCAGAGTCATTATAACGGTTATGGAATAAGGGATTTAGTGTAAGGTACTAAACCTTACAGAGTCATGAAATGAGGTGAGGGAACTGAAGGTTGGAAGGATCAGGAAACAAATCACTAATTTCTGCTGGAAGTACTTTCTTGAGTGAATTAGTCAAAGTCTTCAGAGAAATCTGAGAAGCCACGAAAACCCTGTCCTAAAAGAGGGCTATGAAGGGAACTTCCTAAAAATTTGAGAGAAAAATATTATTTCTGTGCAACTTCTGCCTCTGTTTCTGTCTGGGCCACTGTTGGTTATCAGGTTGTCAGCAATTGTGCAGAAGAGCTGGACACAAAGTTAAGGAGAGCAGGAACAAGCTGGAACCCACCAGGTACCTCTGCATTTCTCTGCCATCTACATGACCACAAAAAAATGGTATTTAGTGGGTAAGACTATAACCTTACCTTCATTTCTCAGGTTCCCCACAAATTGCCCTTTGGGCCAGCTACAACCAGGAAAGGGAGTTGTAATGTAGGCCCTTATTTAACCAAGTGGCCAAGGAAAATGTCATATACATGAGTAGATGTTAACTAGATGAGGATTTCAGGAATAGGGGAAATAGAAGCTAGAGGCAGAGAGATCAGTATGCTGTATTCAAATTTATATTAATTACTTCATACAAGGTAAACCCTTGATTATATTTAACTTTGATCTAAACTGAATATCATAAGCATAGATAATAAAAGGAAAATATACTTGTCATTTCTGATTTTTTTAATGGACACCTAGTATTAAGTAAAAGAACAACTCAAGAGTTAAGAAATGGTAACTGAGAAAGCTAGCAGTTCAGACCTGTATTGGGCATATTTCATAGATGTTAAAGTGATCCTGAATTCACACTCAGAATCTCTGACAGACACACAGATTTGCCTTCCTCCAGACAATTTCCTTTCTGTTTGGGGCCATGAAACAATTCACAGATTCACATTCTTGCACAGAATTCTTATGGTGGAACAAATTCTTATGTTATGTGACTTATGCAGTTAGGATCTTCAGAAAGGGGAAAGTTTGAGATAAAATTGAATGATAAGTATTTATTTGATAGTAAGTTTAATTGATTAAATGGTCAACTTTTTTCTTCTTTTAATTTTTTTCTTCTCTCTTCCCTTTCTCTGTCTCTGTCTGTCTCTCTAGATTACCATTTGACTACTGTTTCTAGGACCTATGATGACTTAAGCAATTTTTATTAAAATATATATTTGATTATTTATTATATATGAGGAGGTGAGACTGTAAAAACATCACTTTTGTACTTTCATGACAAATATTGAGCAAAAAGTGACAGAAACCAGCCCTTGAAAGAAAACTAAATAAATAAATACTATCCCATAAAATCAGGGCTTTTATGCAAGCCAGAAGATACTGTATCATTTGGATTTTATCCAGTCTTGATGAAAATATCAGTGAGAAACCTCAATACCATATATTTTGTCTCATTTAATCACTGAAGTTGAACCAAAAGAAAATCAATAAAACATCATGAAAAAGTAGTTAGTATGCAATTTTACATTTAAATTGCTAACGCAGCAGTATCAGTATAAGATCTCCTCTTGACTTTTTCTCTTTTCAGGAAGTATAAAAATGAGGTAATTGCATTTTATAGACTTCATGAATATTTCCCAAATCACAGGAGAGTTATTATGAGTAAAAACAAGAAAAAACTATTTGCTCATATTTCTTATTTTTTTTTTTTAATTTATTTATGGCTGTGTTGGGTCTTCGTTTCTGTGCGAGGGCTTTCTCTAGTTGTGGCAAGCAGGGGCCACTCTTCATCGCGGTGCGCGGGCCTCTCACTATCGCGGCCTCTCTTGTTTCGGAGCACAGGCTCCAGACGCGCAGGCTCAGTAATTGTGGCTCACGGGCCCAGTTGCACGGCGGCATGTGGGATCTTCCCAGACCAGGGCTCGAACCCGTGTCCCCTGCATTGGCAGGCAGATTCTCAACCACTGCGCCACCAGGGAAGCCCTCTTATTTTTTGATGAAGTGAAATTATCCCTTTTTCTTTCTGCTTTTGTTCCACAGATCTGCAAACAACTACTATGAGCATTTATACCACATTGTTTCAGTAATGTGGTGAATGCCGAAAGGGTCTAATACAGTCAATGAGCTATTTTCTATTTAATAATAGTGAGACGAGAAGGCTTCTATGCAACTCCTCAGACTCTTTACTGTTAATTGATTGCTATTTTCAGTTTATATCATGCTTTTTAAGGAAAAGACATATGACACAGATAATACCTAGCAGATATCAAAATATTTTTAAAACAGATGAATAGAAAAGTTGCACCCACAACAGGCCACAATCTCCCAACAAATATGACATAAACTCCTTCTTTTTCATGTAAACCTTTAGAGCGTTTTTCAGTATGCATTCATGGTGAATTCAATCTCTGCTCAAATATTATTGATAATATTTAGTAAGATAATCCAAGTAAATTTCAGGTATAAATCAGATTTGCAATAAAAATACACTATTAAAATAGTATTGCTATATTTTTATGTAGAACTTCTTTTATATTATTTTATTCTTCATGTAGTTAATGTACATAATTATCACCAGACACATAGTTTCTTGTCACCTTCAGTCAAGCCACATTTGCCTAAAGATTTCAATTTAATTTAAGAAATATGTATTGAGTGTTTACTTTGTGCCATGCACTTTTCTAAGTGCTTGGGAAAAATCAGTGAATGAAACAAAAAAAAATCTCTGATCTTACATTCTGAATGTACTTTAATGTTTCCATCTAGATTTTTTTTTACATCAAATTCAACATAATTAAAATCACGTTAAGTAAAGGTGTCATCTTGAGTAAATGTGTTACTATTTTTGCCTTTCCTATTTTTGCAAACACTACAAGCATCGGAACTGAATTTTGAATCTATTCTATACCTTCTTTTGCAATTTCCAATTCTGTCAATTCATCATTTTTCCATTCCATCTTAGTAAATGGTGTTTCCTTTTCCACTTACCCATTTCTTTATTTCAGCCATTAATTTATTGAATGAACATGTATTAAATATTTATATTCGTTAGATATCATGCCTGAATTATAACAATAGTTTCCTAATGCATTTCCTTATCTTCACAACCTTTTCTAATCTATTCTAGACATTACTGCAAGATAAGTTTTTTTTTTTTTAAACTAGTTTCATTAACATCAATTTTCTTTCCATCAACTATCAATGACACCTATGTGCCAGCAGGATGAAGTTCATATTTGTTAATTGACAGCAATATCTTGACATTTTCTTGTCCCAATCCCTGTTTTAACTTTATTTTCTTATTTATTTACAGGATCCTTTATCTCAGTAGGATGGTCTCTTTTACCATTCCTCAAGTGTACCTTTCTACTTTTCTCCTGTGTATGTTCTTCTAACGTAAAGACACTTTCTCCACTTCTCTTTGTATCCAAAGCTGATCAATCACTCAAAACCAAGCTTAAATCACACCTCCTCCATGAAGTCTTTTATTTTTTTGGATGAATTATACCTAGACTTTTTTTTTAACATCTTTATTGGAGTATAATTGCTTTACAATGGTGTGTTACTTTCTGCTGTATAACAAATTGAATCAGCTATACATATACATATGTTCCCATTTCTCGTCCCACTTCATCTCCCTCTCACCCTCCCTATCCCACCCCTCTAGGTGGACACAAAGCAACGAGCTGATTTCCCAGTGCCATGTAGCTGCTTCCCACTAGCTATCTATTTTAAATTTGATAGTGTATATATGTCCATGCTACTCTCTCACTTCGTCCCACCTTATCCTTCCTCCTCCCCATGTCCTCAAGTCCATTATCTACATCTGCGTCTTTATTCCTGTCCTGCCCCTAGGTTCTTCAGAACCATTTTTTTCTTTTTTTATAGATTCCATATATATGTATTAGCATACGGTATTTGTTTTTCTCTTTCTTACTTACTTCACTCTGTATGACAGTCTCTATGTCCATCCACCTCACTGAAAATAACTCAATTTCGTTTCTTTTTATGGCTGAGTAATATTACATCGTATATATATGTGCCACATCTTCTTTATCCATTCGTCTGTCGATGGACACTTAGGTTGCTTCAATGTCCTGGCTATTGGAAATAGTGCTGCAATGAACATTGAGGTACATGACGCTTTTTGAATTATGGTTTTCTCAGGGTATATGCCCAGTAGTGGGACTGCTGGTAGTTCTATTTTTAGTTTTTAAGGAAGCTCCATACTGTTCTCCATAGTAGCTGTATCAATTTATATTCCCACCAACAGTGCAAGAGGGTGCCCTTTTTTCCACATGCCCTCCAGCATTTATTGTTTGTAGATTTTTTGAGAATGGCCATTCTGACCAGTATGAGGAGATACCTCATTGTAGTTTTGATTTGCATTTCTCTAATGATTAGTGATGTTGAGCATCCTTTCAGGTGTTTCTTGAGATCTGTATATCTTCGTTGGAGAAATGTCTATTTAGGTCTTGTGCCGATTTTTGGATTGGGTTGTTAGTTTTTTTGATATTGAGGTGCATGAGCTGCTTGTATATTTTGGAGATTAATCCTTTGTCAGTTGCTTCATTTACGAATATTTTCTGCCATTCTGAGGGTTGTCTTTTCATCTTGTTTATGGTTTCCTTTGCTGTGCAAAAGCTTTTAAGTTTCATTAGGTCCCATTTCTTTATTTTTGTTTTTATTTCCATTTCTCTAGGAGGTGGGTCAAAAAGGATCTTGCTGTGATTTATGTCACAGAGTGTTCTTCCTATATTTTCCTCTAAGAGTTTTATAGTGTCTGGCCTTACATTTAAGTGTTTAATCCATTTTGAGTTTTTTTTGTGTATGGTGTTAGGGAGTGTTCCAATTTCATTCTTTTACATGTAGCTGTCCATTTTTCCCAGCACCACTTATTTTAGAGGTTCTCTTTTCTCCAATGTATATTCTTGTCTCCACTGTATATTCTTGTCTGCTTTATCAAAGATAAGGTGACAATATGTGCGTGGGTTTATCCCTGGGTTTCTATCCTGTTCCATTGATCTATAGTTCTCTTTTTGTGTACCATACTGCCTTGATTACTGTAGCTTTGTTATATAGTCTGAATTCAGGGAGCCTTAATCCTCCAGCTCTGCTTTTCTTTCTCAAGATTGCTTTGGCTATTTGAGGTATTTGGTGTTTCGGTACAAATTGTGAAATTTTTTGTTCTAGTTCTGTGAAAAATGTCATTGGTAGTTTGATAGGGATTGCATTGAATCTGTAGATTGCTTTGGGTAGTATAGTCATTTTCACAATGTTGATTCTTCCAATCCAAGAACATGGTATATCTCTCCATCTGTTGTATCATCTTTAATTTCTTTCATCAGTGTCTTATAGTTTTCTGCATACAGGTGTTTTATATCCTTAGGTAGGTTTATTCCTAGGTATTTTTTTTGTTGCAATGGTAAATGGGAGTGTTTCCTTAATTTCTCTTTCAGATTTTTCATCATTAGTGTATAGGAATGCAAGAGATTTCTGTGCATTAATTTTGTATCCTGCTACTTTACCAGATTCATTCATTAACTCTAGTAGTTTTCAGGTAGCATCTTTAGTATTCTCCATGTATAGAATCATGTCATCTGCAAACAGTGACAGTTTTACTTCTCATTTTCTGATTTGGGTTCCTTTTATTTCTTTTTCTTCTCTGATTGCTGTGGCTAAAACTTCCATAACGATCTTGAATAATAGTGGTGAGAGTAGGCAACGTTTTCTTGTTCCTGATCTTAGTGGAAATGGTTTCAGTTTTTCACCATTGAGAACGATGTTGGCTGTGGGTTTGTCATATATGGCCTTTATTATGTTGAGGTAAGTTCCCTCTATGCCTACATTCTGGAGGGTTTTTATCATAAATGGGTGTTAAATTTTGTCAAAAGATTTTTCTGCATCTGCTGAGATGATCATATGGTTTTTATTCTTCAATTTGTTATATGGTGTATCACATTGACTGATTTGCATATATTGAAGAATCCTTGCATTCCTGGCATAAACCCCACTTGATCATGTTGTGTGATCCCTTTAATGTGCTGTTGGATTCTGTTTGCTAGTATTTTGTTGAGGATGTTTGCATGTATGTTCATCAGTGATATTGGCCTGTAGTTTTCTTTCCTTGTGACACCTTTGTCTGGTTTTGGTATCAGGGTGATGGTGGCCTCGTAGAATGAGTTTGGGAGTGTTCCTCCCTCTGCTACATTTTGGAAGAGTTTGAGAAGGATAGGTGTTAGCTCTTCTGTAAATGTTTGATAGAATTCTCCTGTGAAGCCATCTGGTCCTGGGCTTTTGTTTGTTGGAAAATTTTTTATCACAGTTTCAAATTCAGTGCTTGTGGTTGGTCTGTTTCTTCCTGGTTCAGTCTTGGAAGGTTGTGCATTTCTAAGAATTTGTCCATTTCTTCTAGGTTGTCCATTTTATTGGCATATAGTTGCTTGTAGCAATCTCTCATAATTGTTTGTATTTCTGCAGTGTCAGTTGTTACTTCTCCTTTTTCATTTCTAATTCTATTGATTTGAGTACTCTCCCTTTTTTTCTTGATGAGTCTGGCTAATGGTTTATCATTTTTATCTTCTCAAAGAAGCAGCTTTTAGTTTTATTGATGTTTGCTATTTTTTCCTTCATTTCTTTTTCATTTATTTCTGATCAGATCTTTATGATTTTTTTCCTTCTACTAACTTTGGGGGTTTTTTTTGTTCTTCTTTCTCTAATTGCTTTATGTGTAAGGTTAGGTTCTTTATTTGAAATGTTTCTTGTTTCTTGAGGAAGGATTGTATTGCTATAAACTTCCCTCTTAGAACTGCTTTTGCTGCATCCCATAGGTTTTGGGTCATCGTGCTTTCATTGTCATTTGTTTCCATGTATGTTTTGATTTCCTGTTTGGTTTCTTCAGTGATCTCTTCATTATTCATTAGTGTATTGTTTTGCCTCCATGTGTTTGTATTTTTTATGGACTTTTTTCCTGTAATTGATACCTAGTCTCATAGCGTTGTGGTTGGAAAAGATACTTGATACGATTTCAGTTTTCTTAAGTTTCCCAAGGCTTGATTTGTTACTGAAGGTATAATCTATTCTGGAGAATGTTCCATGAGCACTTGAGAAGAAAGTGTAGTCTGTTGTTTTTGGATAGAATGTTCTATAAATATCAATTAAGTCCATCTTGTGTAATGTATCATTTAAAGCTTGTGTTTCCTTATTTATTTTCATTTTGGATGATCTGTCCATTGGTGAAAGTGGGGTGTTATGTTAATGTCCCCTACTATGATTGTGTTACTATTGATTTTATGGCTGTTAGCATTTGCCTTATGTATTGAGGTGCTCCTGGGTTGGGTGCTTAAATATTTACAATTTTTTTTACCTTCTTCTTGGATAAATCCCTTGATCATTATGTAGTGCCCTTCTTTGTCTCTTGTAATAGTCTTTATTTTAAAGTCTATTTTGTCTGATATGAGAATTGCTATTCCAGCTTTCTTTTGATTTCCAATTGCATGGAATATCTTTTTCCATCACTTTCAGTCTTTATGTGTCCATAGGTCACAAGTGGGCCTCTTGTAGACAGCATATATATGGGTCTTGTTTTTTTATCCATTCAGCCAGTCTATGTTTTTTGGTTGGAGCATTTAATCCATTTACATTTAAGTTGATTATCAATATGTGTGTTCCTATTACCATTTTCTTAATTGTTTTGGGTTTGTTATTGTAGCTTTTTTCCTTTCTTGTGTTTCCTGCTTAGAGAAGTTCCTTTAGCATTTGTTGTAGAGCTGGTTTGGTGGTGCTGAATTCTCTTATCTTTTGCTTGTCTGTAAAGGTTTTAATTTCTCCATCAAATCTGAATGAGATCCTTGCTGGGTAGAGTAATCTTGGTTGTAGGTTTTCCCCTTTCATCACTTTCAATATGTCCTGCCACTCCCTTCTGGCTTGCAGAGTTTTTGCTGAAAGATCAGCTTTTAACCTCATGGGGATTCCCTTGTATCTGATTTGTTGTTTTTCCCTTGCTATTTTTAATATTTTTTCTTTGTATTTAATTTTTGATAGTTTGATTAATATGTGTCTTGGCATGTTTCTCCTTGGATTTATCCTGTATGGGACTCTCTGTGCTTTCTGGACTTGACTATTTCCTTTCCCATATTAGAGAAGTTTTCAACTATAATCTCTTCAAATATTCTCTCAGTCCCTTTTTTTTTCTCTTCTTCTCTGGGACCCCTGTAATTCCAATGTTGGTGCATTTAATGTTGTCCCAGAGGTCTCTAAGACTGTCCTCAATTCTTTTC
Source organism: Eubalaena glacialis (assembly GCF_028564815.1). Classification (NCBI taxonomy): domain Eukaryota; kingdom Metazoa; phylum Chordata; class Mammalia; order Artiodactyla; family Balaenidae; genus Eubalaena; species Eubalaena glacialis. The sequence goes on from NC_083721.1 coordinate 51,603,916, forward strand.
ATTCTTTTTTCTTTATTCTGCTCTGCAGTAGTTATTTCCACTCTTTTATCTTCCAGTTCACTTATCTGTCCTTCTGCCTCAGTTATTCTGCTATTGATTCCTTCTAGAGAATATTTAATTTCATTTATTGTGTTGTTCATCATTGTTTGTTTGCTCTTTGGTTCTTCTAGGTCCTTGTTAAATGTTTCTTATATTTTCTCCATTCTATTTCTAAGATTTTGGATCATCTTTACTATCATTACTCTGAATTGTGTTTTAGGTAGACTGCCTTTTTCTTCTTCATTTGTTTGTTCTGGTGGGTTTTTACCTTGCTCCTTCAACTGCTATGTATTTCTCTGTCTTCTCATTTTGCTTAACTTACTGTGTTTGGGGTCTCCTTTCACAGGCTGCCAGTTGTAGTTCCCGGAATTTTTTGTGTCTGCCCCCAGTGGGTAAGGTTTGTTCAATTGGTTGTGTAGGCTTCCTGCTGGAGGGGACTGGTGCCTGCTTTCTGGTGGATGAGTCTGGATCTTGTCTTTCCAGTGGGCAGTACCCTGTCCAGTGTTGTGTTTTGGGGTGTCTGTGAACTTATTATGATTTTAGTCAGCTTCTCTGCTAACAGTGTGTTTGTGTTCCTGTCTTGCTAGTTGTTTGGCGTAGGGTTCCAGCACTGTAGCTTGCTGGTTGTTGAGTGGAGCTGGGTCATAGAGTTGAAATGGAGATCTCTGGGAGATCTTTCACCATTTGATATTACATGGGGCCAGCAGGTCTCTGGTGGACCAATGTCCTGAACTTGGCTCTCCCACCTCAGAGGCTCAGGCCTGACACCCAGGTGGAGCACCAAGACCCTGTCATCCACTCAGCTCAGAAGAAAACAGAGAAAAAAAAAGAAAGAAAGAAAAAAAAAATAAAATAAAATAATTTTTAAAATATTATTAAAAATAAAAAAAAATTTTTTTAATAAAGAAAGAAGAGAGCAACCAAACCAAAAAAAACAAATCCACCAATGATAACAAGTGCTAACAACTACACACACACACAAAAAAAAACAAGAAAATGGAGGACAGACAGAACCCTAGGAGAAATGGTAAAAGCAAAGTAGTACAGATAAAATCACACAAAGAAGCATACACATACACAATTACAGAAAGAAAATATGGAAAAATTATATATAGATTAAAAAAAGGAAGAGAGCAACCAAATCAATAAACAAATCTACCAATGATAATAAGCTCTAAATACTAAACTAAAATAAATATAAAACTAGAAACAAATTCAATGCAGAAAGCAAACCCCAAGTCTACAGTTGCTCCCAAAGTCCACTGCCTCAATTTTGGGGTGATTCATTGTCTGTTCAGGTATTCCACAGAGGCAGGCTTCATCAAGTTTATTGTGGAGATTTAATCCACTGCTCCTGAGGCTGCTGGGAGAAATTTCCCTTTCTCTTTTTGTTCGCACAGCTCCTGGGGTTCAGCTTTGGATTTGGCCCCGCCTCTGCGTGTAGGTTGCCTGAGGGCATCTGTTCTTCACCCAGACAGGACAGGGTTAAAATAGCAGTTGTTTAGGGGGCTCTGGCTCACTCAGGCTGTGAGGAGGGAGGGGTACGGAATGCGGGGCCAGCCTACAGTGGCAGAAGAAGGCATGACATTGAAACAGCCTGAGGCGCACCGTGTGTTGTCCCGGGGAAATTGTCCCTAAATCACGAGACCCTGGCAGTGGTGGGCTGCACCAGCTCCTGGGACAGGAGGTGTGGATAGTGACCTGTTCTTGCACAGAAGATTCTAGTGGCTGCAGCAGCAGCCTTAGCATCTCATGCCTGTCCCTGTTGTCTGCTCTGGTAGCCATGGCTCACACCCATCTCTGGAGCTCATTTAGGCAGTGCTCTGAATCGCCTCTTCTCGTGCAACCCAAAACAATGGTCTCTTGCCTCTTAGGCAGTTCCAGACTTCTCCCTGGACTCCCTCCCGGCTAGCTGTGGTGCACTAGCTGCCTTCAGGCTGTGTTAATGCAGCCAACCCCAGTCCTCTCCCTGGGATCTGACCTCTGAAGCCTGAGCCTCAGATCTCAGTCCCCACCCCCTTGGCGGGTGAGCAGACAAGCATCTCAGGCTGGTGAGTGCTGGTCAGAACTGATCTTCTGTGCGGGAGTCTCTCCACTTTGCCCTCTGCACCCCCATTTCTGGGCTCTCTTCCGTGGCTCCAAAGCTTCACCCCCCCGCCAAACCCCCGTCTCCGCCAGTGAAGGGGCTTCCTAGTGTCTGGAAACTTTTCCTCCTTCACAGCTCCCTCCTGGAGGTGCGGGTCCTGTCTCTATTCTTTTGTCTCTGTTTTTCCTTTTTACTTTTGCCCTACCCAGGTACGTGGGGAGTTTCTTGCCTTTTGGGAAGTCTGAGTTCTTCTGACAGCATTCAGTAGGTGTTCTGTGGGTGTTGTTCCACATGTAGATGTATTTTTGATGTATTTGTTGGGAGGAAGGTGATCTCCATGTCTTACTCCTCTGCCATCTTGAAGGTCCCCCCTCCATGAAGTCTTTCTTGTCTATTTCAACACAGTCTAAGTGAACTTCTTACATTTCAATATCACTTAGCACCTTTGTTTTATACTTAATCATATACTGCATGGATTTCTATCTGTAATTTTGTCTCTCACTGTTATGCACACCTAAAAGATGCCCATTATTACTATTAATTCATACTGCACCTTATTCCTAAATGAGTTTGATTCACAAAGATTGTAGGTGAGATGACAATGAAGATGAATATAATTTTTAGGTGAGAAATTTGGCATCTCATGTAAATATATGTTGAAAAAAGGAGATAAAGATAAATGTGTGTATTTGAACAGAACATGCCATATATTTGACTATAAAATCCAAGTAGCCAAGAGAAAGAGACTTTTATGATAGGTTCTATGATTCACAGTGTGTTTATATAATAACTGAAATAATGCTCAGAATCACAACTCTATTATTGAAAGGAGAGAAAAAAAATTATTCCTATGCATCTTTATAGAGAGTTCAGTATGTAATGACGTGAATAATATCCTTAGTCATTTAAAATACAGAAATTAGTTACTTAGATTTTTTTTTTAAATTGCTTTTCTAACTAAAATAATGAGATCTGGTCAAAACATATCTCGGTAAATACTATTATATTGGGATACAACTGAATCTGTTTCATATATGAAGCTCTTATACAGCATATGCAGTCCTAATAATAATTTTAGGATATGTACAGGTTATAATGGAATATATATTGCTCATAATTCTATAATTTAAGGGATTTTCAATTTGAGATCAATTTATATCTTACATGCTGTTGGTAGAATTTAACCATATGTACAATGTGTCTGTACTTTAATCTAAAAAAGGAACTCTTAATTAGAGAGGAAATTCTGTGAGTGAAATGCTGTTGTGCAATGACTATATTTTAAAATTGCAATAAATAGAAATCTAAATTGAATTAAATTTTAAACTTTATTAAAGTTACAATTTTTGAAATAAATTTTGAGTGATGTGATAAGAACAACAATTCTTTATATCTAAAAGACTAAATAAAAACTCTCATAGCATACTAACATAGCTGAGAATTGGGAAAAAAAGAGATGAAAAATTTAAGCATAATATAAATTGTTTTGTTTGTAAAGTTGAGATATAGAGTAGATATAAGCACTTTCAGAGTTTAGATAGCTTGAAAAAAAAAAGGAAAAAAATGTAAAAGCAATTACTGTTCTCCAATTGCATGTTTGGATGGGAAAAATGTGATTAAAGAAAGTTGACCTGTAGGAAAATATAGGAAAATAGGAAACAAGAAACAAATCTAAAAAGAAAAATCAACAACAGAAAACTTAAAGCCAGCTAGGAAATATAAGACAATAAATAAATGTATCTTTGAAAAGGGAAAACATTTGGAATGTGTCTTAAAATATATGTAATTTTAAGAGATTTACCAAAACAAATTGTCTTCAGAAGGTTGAATATAAATACCATTCAAAGATACAATAAACTAATGAAAAAACTAAGATAAAATCCTAGATCAAGATATTAATATACAAATTTAGAATTCATGATAAATAGCATCAAATCATACAAAAGAAGTAGCTTTTTAATTAAAGGGAACAATTCAATAAAAATAATGAACTTCTGCAACAAAGAAGCAAAAGGTATATTAAGAAAACCTGATAAAATTATAAGCACAAAATTATAATGTCATCAAACCATTGACATTTTTTTACATCAAAAAGAGAAAATTATACAATCTTAATGATCCACACACAAGCATATCTTGCAAAACAGTGTCAGGGATGGGATGCTTATTTAAGATAGGTGTTCCAAATATTGGGCAATTTAAAAATAATTAACTCTAAGTTAATTTTTTCTAAGTTAAATCAGAATGTCTCTCTGTCAAAAGAAGAATGTGAAAAGGGCTATGTCAAATGGCCACATGGAAATCACCACATGGAAATGTCCCATACCTAGAAATGTTTAAGCCCATCGTATTAAGAGGTAATCTTCCTTGATTTTTTAGCCTGGTGTTGTATCAGTTTTTTCTTTACCCCTGAAATCCAATGTTTTTACCACAATATGGCTTGTAGGAGACTTTAAAATAATTTTTCGTTAAGAATTTTGTTTAGATTTTCCTTTATTTTAATAAAGTATTCTTTCATATCTTCAAATGCATTCTCTGATTTACTTGTTAGTTCATTTATGCAGTCACATCTATTACCAATCTAATGGATCAGACTCATCTATCCTCTATGCAAATTATCTTATTTTTCATTAATTTATCTTTTTTGCAGTGTAACCACTGAAGATATTTTTCCACTTGGTTTTCTGTATTGTTTATCATGAGTTTTGCTGCCAGCAATGTTGATGTATTTGTCTTTTAAGTGAATTCTGAAACCTTTCCAAATCCCCTTTAATATCTTATTTTATAGAATTCATTAAAATTTCCTTGAGAATGCAGTTATAACAGATTTGTCTTCTTTTCTTAGGGTGTCTCCTTTTCTATCATTAGCGTGTTACAAATATTTGCATAGTCTCATATATTTTATTTTTTTCTTGCTCCTATTAACATCTGCAATTTTCACTAAAAATTACTGTTTAGATAGATTCCTCATGGTTCCCCTCTCTGTTTACCTGGGCATGATTTGAGTCTTCTTTGTACCATAAAGGGGTACTTGTATGTCAATTGTTTCTCAAGATCTGTTCAGCTAATCAATTGCTTGCAGCAAGGGTTAAAAGACTGGGTTCAGGGATAGCAGCTGATGGGAAAATTTGTCTCTCTCTGCACATTTTTAAAATCTGTGTTAAAAATCTCTGATTATGGGACACCTTTGCTAAATTGAATGTATGCCTATTGTTAGGGAAGTGGCTATCTTTCAGATATACGTTTGTTCATTGTTTTACAGTATGTTAGCCTTTTTAGTGGGAGGTTGAGTTTGGAAATGCTTCATATTTCATGGAATTTCCATTTGGTTTTCCACACTGAAATAAAAGTATATGTATGGGAAATATAGAGTTATAAGGTTGCAATATGATACCAACTCTGTTAAAGATAATTAATTAAAGTTGGAAAGCAATCCATTAAAAACAATTAGCATTAATCACAAAAATGCAACATTCTAAAACAATGGTAATAGGCTGAATTTACAATAGGATGTATCTGTAATAAAACAAAACATTTTAAAAAGATGAAGTTAGGCTGTGTTCATCACAGTGGGAGTTGGGGAGAATAAAAAAGGCTTATTTTTAAGAGACCGGGCTTATCCATTCTTATTAAAAGTCTAGTGGAGCTGGTGTCAAGTGCAGGGTTCCTTGCTTTTGCATCTCTGGTGAGAGCCAAGTGCCACAGGAATAAAATTTCTTTGTAACTCCCCCAGCCTTTGCCTTCTCAGGCTAAACTTTTAACATGGTCGTGCCTTTTACAAGTCATAATAGACTGTAGCAATCAAAATACTGATGCTCTAATGTGATCCATGGCTATTTGCTCAAGAATTCTATCGATTGTGGATTGTTTAATGTATATGCTGGCAATAACTGTCATCTGCATAGTGTCGGTTATTTTGGTCTGAAGTGGCTTAGTCATAACTTTATGATATGGCTGATGGTTATATAGGAGATTTTCTTTTCTTTGAAGATACTCCTATTATCAGTATGTTAAGGTAGCTAATTAGTACTGTCATTTCTGACAATATGTGATAAAATATTGTCCCCTGAGTATAAGTTGAATAATGTATAATGAGAGGATTAATGAATAACAATGGCTGTCTTTTCCTACTTACAATACAGTAAGTCCCCTACATACAAACCTTCAAGTTGCGAACTTTCAAAGATGCGAACGTGCATTCGCATGTCCAATCATGTAAGTTAGTTCATGTGTCTGATATACATTGTCACATGCATGCATCCTCTACAAGTAGTTGTGCTTTTGTGTACTTTACAGTAGTGTATAGAGTACAGTAGTATGGTATCTTTATTTCAAGCCCAGGATGTCTAGAAGCAAGCATAAAAGCAGCGGTGATATAGCTGGTACTGCTAAGAAGCACCAAGGAATAACAATGGAAACAAAAGTGAAAATAACTGAGACAGTGGAGCAAGGTGAAAAGTTGGTAGACGTCACTCGTTCTTATAACATTGAACTCTTTGCTGTGCAACATGAGGAGCTTATTAATGAAGACCTGATGGAATTGGAGGCCAAGAGAAAAGACGAAGAGAGACAAGAGGAAGAAGAAGTAACTGAAGAACCAAAGAAATTCACTATGCAGGAAATGGCAAGGGGATTTTCTTTATTTGAGGAGGCACTGTTAGGGTTTTGAGGCCCAGGAGCTGAACATAGAACAGTGCATGAAGGTTGCAGCAGCCATTCAGAATGCAATCCTATGCTACTGTGTCATCTATGATGAGAAAAAAAGAGCTACTACCCATATATCACTGGATCATTTTTTTCAAGAGGGTAGATAGAATTGAATCCTGCAAGGAACCAGAACCTGTGCCATCAGCGTCAAGCATGAGTGAAACTGCAGCTTGCCCTCCATTTCCTATTGCTGATGATCCTTCAGCTCTACCATCTCCAACCCCCTCTCCCTCCTCCAGTCAGTAACTCTTCTTGCCTGTACACTCGATGCCAGCCCCTGTATGTCAGCTGTTGTACTGTACTACTGTACTGTAAGATTTAAAATGTTTTCTTTATTTTTTGTGTTTGTCTGTTTTTAATGTATTATTTGTGTGAAAAGTATTATAAACCTATTATAGTGCAGTACTTTATAGCTGACTGTGTTAGTTGGGTACCTAGGCTGACTTTGTTGGACTTTTGAACAAACTGGACTTACGAACATGTTCTTGGAACGGAACTCTTTTTATGTAGGGGACTTACTATATAAGGCTGTCCAATTAAACAACAGAAGCATAAATCCATAAAAACAATAAAAATTACTTTGAATTCATCTTTATAAAATGTTATTAAAAGAAAAACAAACCTATGTTTTATCTTATGGGATGAGACAATTCTACACCTGTGTGGATGTTAGCTCTTCACTCACTTGTGAGTCAATGTCTTATGGGTATAGATCCAGGAAGCCTGCAAAATAGGATTCCTCCACCCCAGATGGGGAAATAGACACTTGGAGAGAGCAGTGCAGATCTAAAGAATAAAGCTAAAGGATCATAAGATAGGCAAACCTAATACTAATACGTGTTTTTAACTCAAGCCTGCCAGGTGAAACAGACGTCCAAAAATGACTCCAGAGGAGAAAACTTAAACAGACTAATAACAGTGGAAGAAATTGGAAAAGTTATGAAAGAAAGAGAGAGAAAGAGAAAGGAAGGAGGGAAGGGGAAGGGAAAGAGGAAGGAAAGGAAGGCCCAGATTGTTTTAAAGTGGTTTTACAAGCAGCCTGACTCCAAGGCACTTGGCATCTCTCAGTAGAGCATGTAAGTACTTTCATAATGTAGCTGTTTTAGGAACTACCAAACTTAGAAATGTTTCCCCTCTCTGGGTCAGGCCTAATATTAATCCTTAAACTGTAGTGAGGTAAAAAGTTTCAGAATACCACGGGACAATTTTTAACGTCCTTTTATTCCTCATCCTATAGAGTACTAAGCAGCATTTGGCTCAGTTGGTCAGCAGAAGATATGGACGATTTTGACCTCTGCCATAGCCAAGCTGTATGGGTACCACTGGGTGACTGTTTAGGTGGGGAGAAATGTGTTCTGACCCCTTTAATCATCTCCGTCAGGGAAAACTTGTAGGACTGCGATGGTATCTGATCATAAACGTTTTCAATAGAGGGCAAGTTTACCTTCTCTAACAGAATCATAGATAGCAAGTCAGCTTGATCTCCAAACAAGGAGACTTTGGGAAGAGATTCTACTGATTGTACATTTCCTGCTTTCTTCTGGAATAGGGTCATGGATATCTTACTATAGTATCTTTAAGAAACAAGAGGCGTTTTAAAACTTATCTCCTTCTCGAGAAAGAAAAAATATATAATGTCACAGTGTCAGAGGGCCTTGGGATTTTCCCAAGGGTCTCCCATAACACTGACCCTGGCCTCCTCCTCAATGCCTATTGCTTTCTCCATTTCCTCTCTATATGATGCTCCTGCAGGACGTACACACACCAATTCCTACAAATGTAGCATGGTTTTCTCTGTGTCTTAGTCTTTTTTTAAAAAATAAATTTATTTATTTATTTATTTTTGACTGCGTTGGGTCTTTGTTGCTGCACACGGGCTTTCTCTAGTTGCGAGCGGGGGCTACTCTTAGTTGTGGTGCGCGGGCTTCTCATTGCAGTGGCTTCTTTTGTTGCAGAGCATGGGCTCTAGGTGCACGGGCTTCAGTAGTTGTGGCACGTGGGCTCAGTAGTGTGGCTCGCGGGCTCTAGAGCGCAGGCTCAGTAGTTGTGGTGCACAGGCTTTGTTGCTCCGTGGCATGTGGGATGTTCCTGGACCAGGGCTCGAACCCATGTCCCCTGCATTGGCAGGTGGATTCTTAACCACTGCTCCAACCAGGGAAGCTCACTGTGTCTTAGTCTTGAGCTAACAATTGCTGCCTCTTTATCCACATTGTCAATCTTCTAAACCCACCTCAGAGGTCATATCTTCTGGGAAGCCTGCTCTGCCATTCCTTCCAGACAGCTAGTTAAACAAGCCCCTCTCTGTGGTGCCATTGTGTCTTGTACTATTTCTGTGATTACACTTTTCACTGTATTATAATTATTTGCTTGTCTTATATTGTTTCATGGGAAGGATCTTTGTATTACTTACTTCTGTTATCTCTAACATCTAGCTGAATGTAGAATGAATTATGGGTATTCAGTAATTTGGTTAAATTTAATTAAATATCTTAGCACCTGCTGGTACATAAGCAGGCAAGATAGAAAACAATTCCCAAAACAGGTCAATGATAGTTTTGTTGTTGTTGTAATATTTGAGCACGTCATACATTAATTTGAATGAAACTAATACAAAAGCATTTATTTTTATTAGGCAAGTATTACATAGGAAAGAAAAATAAAAGATGACTGTTTGTTAAGCCTACTCTGACTATAGTATTTACCATATTTCAGGTGTGGTATGAGGTACCTGACATGCTGATCCCATTGAATTTTCAGTATAATCTTGCCAGAGAAATGGTATGGGGCTCAACTTATAAAGGTAGAAACAGCATCAGAGAAAGATGTGTTCAAGGTTACTTTGGAACTTTGTCAAACCTGTCACTATTTGCCTTTTATCCTCCTGATTAGGGCTTTGTTGTGTTCATGTCATAATTTTGAAAGCAAAAGTTTGTATAGATTAGGACAAGTTTAACTTGGAATATATACTTCAAAAAAATATATAACATGATTATGAATTTTAAAATTTTGGATAAGCTAATTTTAGCTTTTACCTATATGTGTATACTTGGATAAAATAGGATCATATAATATATCTTGTGACATGTGCTTTTTACATAACAGTATATTGTGAATATATATCCATGTCAATAAGATATATTCTACTGCTTCATTATTAAAATTTTTGGATTCCTTTATTCAGTGTATCCCCTACCACCAAACATTTAATTTTTATTTGCTATTAAAAACATTATTATAACAACCTTAATGGTTCATGCTTTGTGTACATATTGTGCAAATAATCATTTCTTTCTTTGGGCTACATTCCTAAAAGGAGAATTGTGGTTTTGGTGTACTCTAAACCTTTCATAGTCTATATTACATATCTGTGGCTGCTATGAATCATAAATTCCTCAAGGAATGATGCTTTCTTAATCCTTTCTCTATCTCAGCTATACATTTGTTTTTAAAATGATTACATTTCTCTTCAGTATCTTTTGTCCTAGATATTTAGCAGCTTATAGAAAAATGCATGGGTAGCAAAAAAATTAAGGAGCTTGGTTTTATTTCAGAAACAGTATTAAATAGATATTTGGTTTTTTGTCATAGATCTGTTCATCTGGCCTAGCCTTGTTTTTGTTGTTTTTTTTTTTCCATTGAAGTCTTTAAATGTGATTTTTCCTGTTTAAGAATAAAATTCAGTTTAAAAAAAAAAAAAAGCAAAGAGGAAAACAAAATAGAGTGAGCACTTTTCACTCACCAAAAGAGTTACATGTGTTCAGTGGATGGTTATGGAATGAATCAATTAGTAAACCAATTGATCACTGAATGAAACAGGAGAAAATCTGTCCCTATCTTTCCATTCTCTGGATGCTTTCCTGTTCTCCTCCTGCTTTAGAAGGCGTCAAAGACCAATTGGAAGGTGGGAAGAATTCCAGGGGAAGAAGATCTCATGAGTTACCTCAGGCTAGTATCTTGACACCAGTGAAATCTTTACTGTTGGAAGCCGCCTGGTTTTGTGATTTACCAAGTCTTGACAAAGTGGAGACTCCCTGAAGTTATCTTTATTAGCAACATCTTTTGAAAAATAATATTTAGTTTCAGCAGTTAAGTTCTAATATGCTTGACTTCTTTCTCAGCTTGAACTTCTTGCCCCCCTTCCTTCATATCTTTTAAAACAAATTTCCTGTCAAGTTAGTGTTTACTTTATATTCGCTTTTAACAAGTATATAGGCCTGTGACTAATCCAGAGAGAATTATAACGCCAATCCTATTGACAAAATCGAAATACTGAAATGGAAAAGCATACATTTCCACTCTCTTTCCCAATAATATTAACCTGTCACTTCAGTGCTGTATCAAAATTCCCTTGGCTTCTTTTCTGAAATCAAATTTGCCCAAAGCCCTGAGAAATCACATTTTCATAAACAACTTAGTCAGGGTACATCCACAAGGCCCTGGAGTGAGATTACCACATTGCCCCCCATTAAAAACTTCTCTTATGTGATATTAAGAACTTTGAAAACTGACTTGTGCTTCCCTACTGAACTCATCCTCAGGATTTAGGGGGAATTCTTAATTAGCTTCTTATGCTCTAGTTAATGTGCTAACCGGTTGAGTTTCCATTTCAAAGGCAACTTGATGGAAATGTGCATGTTTCTCATTTAAGAAATACAACACTCATATCGGCACAATAATTTTGCATGAAACTCAGCATCATGGAAACATGATGCTGAGTTTCATGCAAACATCATCTCACAACAACTGTGAGAGCTATAAACACGAAGATGAATTTGCAGTAGAGGAAGAAAGCCATTTGTACCTTGTTACCTAATTTTAATTTTAATAGGCAGACAACTACAATAGTCACATGTCGGAAGGAAACATTGATTGAAAAGAGCCAAAGAAGATATTACCAGATAATTACCATATGATTTAAAATGCACATTCCATTGTTTATATATAGTGCTTTTTTTTTTTTTAATCAGTACATCATAGAACATTCAGAGGTTAGAGCAGAAATGCAATATCAAATGCAAAGTAAAATTATAAATCTCTGGACAATGATTTCTTTTCCATTATACAGCAGTTAGGCAAGGAAAACAGCCCTTGATGATCAAGACAAATGCAATGCCACTAAATATTATGTCAAATGCAAAAATACAAATGTTTTACATAATATCATACCTTGCAGAGCTGTGTACCATGCATGAAAAAGCTCTGAGATGGAGGGCCTGAGAAGCAGAAAGAATGAAGGCAGCACATCAGAGAGACAAGAGAGAGAGAAATGCACAGTAAAAGCATTTTAGAGCTTGTGATTAACAAAGGCATCAATAAATATCTGAAAGTCAATGTAAGACCATATAAAAAGGTTTGTTTTTTTTTTAATAAATTTTGTTTATTTATTTATCCATTTTTGGGTGTGTTGGGTCTTCGCTTCTGTGCGAGGGCTTCCTCCAGCTGCGGCGAGCGGGGGCCACTCTTCATCGCGGTGCGCGGGCCTCTCACCGTCGCGGCCTCTCTTGTTGCGGAGCACAGGCTCCACACGCGCAGGCTCAGTATTTGTGGCTCACGGGCCTAGTTGCTCCGCGGCATGTGGGATCCTCCCAGACCAGGGCTCGAACCCGTGTCCCCTGCATCGGCAGGCAGACTCTCAACCACTGCGCCACCAGGGAAGCCCCATAAAAAGGTTTTAAATGCTCCTGGCAATTGGTGGACCAATTATCAGCAAAAATCTTCTGAACACACAGGAAGAGTTCTGTTGCCTAAACAAACCTAAAAGCAAACTAAAAATGAATGTCCTTGGTTTCCTGTGGTGAGTTCTGCCTAATGCATCAGGAGAAACATGTAGCTACCGGCCACATTATATGAACAATACGTGCATACATGCACACACCCTCCATATAGCACGTTTAATCATAATGGAATTCTAGATGCCTAAACCTGGATCTCCAAAGAAGCAGTGGATAGAAAAACAACTTTTGTTTTACCAGAAAGGCCTCTGCAGATAAATGATGTGAGAACTTTGACTAAAAATACCTGTTGATTGATTTGCATATATTGAAGAATCCTTGCGTTCCTGTGATAAACCCCACTTGATCATGGTGTAAGATCCTTTTAATGTGCTGTGGATTCTGTTTGATACTATTTTGTTGAGAATTTTTGCATCTATGTTCATCAGTGATATTAGCCTGTAGTTTTCTTTTTTTGTGACATCTTTGTCTGGTTTTGGTATCAGGATGATGGTGGTCTCATAGAATGAGTTTGGGAGTATTCCTCCCTCTGCTATATTTTGGAAGAGTTTGAGAAGCATAGGTGTTAGCTCTTCTCTAAATGTTTGATAGAATTCGCCTGTGGAGAAAAGGGAACCCTCTTGCACTGTTGGTGGGAATGTAAATTGATACAGCCACTATGGAGAACAGTATGGAGGTTCCTTAAAAAACTAAAAATAGAACTACCATATGACCCAACAGTCCCACTACTGCGCATATACGCTGAGAAAACCATAATTCAAAAAGAGTCATGTACCACAATGTTCATTGCAGCACTATTTACAATAGTCAGGATATGGAAGCAACCTAAATGTCCATCAACAGATGAATAGATAAAGAAGATGTGGCACATATATACAGTGGAATATTAGCCATAAAAAGAAATGAAATTGAGTTATTTGCAGTGAGGTGGATGGACCTAGAGTCTGTCATACAGAGTGAAGTAAGTCAGAAAGGGAAAAACAAATACTGTATGCTAACATATATATGGAATCTAAAAAAAAAAAAAATGGTTCTCATGAAACTAGAGGCAGGACAGGAATAAAGATGCAGACCTAGAGAATGGACTTGAGGACATGAGGAGGGGGAAGAGTAAGCTGGGATGAAGTGAGAGAGTAGCATTGACATATATACACTACCAAATGTAAAATAGATAGCTAGTAGGAAGCAGCTGCATCGCATGGGGGGATCAGCTCAGTGCTTTGCGACCACCTAGAGGGGTGGGATAGGGAGGGTGGGAGGGAGATGCAAGAGGGAGGGGATATGGGGATATATGTATGCATATAGCTGATACACTCTGTTATACAGCAGAAACTAACACAACATTGTAAAGCAATTATACTCCACTGAAGATGTTAAAAAGAAAAGAAAAACACCTGTTGAAGACAGAATTGATTTTTAACTTATTTTAGGACGTGAGCAGCAGATAGCACATAAGGAGAGTATTTCAGTTTTAGCTTGAATGTTTCGCCTTACTTTAATAGGTGTTTATATTAATTGTGTGCATATTATATAAATATATATAACTCCACTTACCATGGTACAGTAGGGTTTATATATTATAATTGATATGTTAATTTAAATATCATGTTATACAGTAATATATAGAAGAAAAATAGGTAACAACAGTTTTAAAATACCCTTTTGTTCAATAACTCAACAAAAAATAGTTTTATAATTGGACAACAAAAAATAGATTGCCCAAATCACACGCATGTTTAGATACTTATGTGGGAAAAGAAGAAGGATTAAGAGTACACATATCAAATAACCTGTGAGGATTTGTATAATTTTCAGGGTCTATGTTAAACAAATTTATTTTTATCTCTATTTTTGGGGGATTTAATCTGGTTTTTACTTTTTTGGTCAATAAATGGATGGTGTTTTATATAGTGTAAGTCATATTCTCTTGTCAGCTATAAGGAGGGTAAAGAAAAAAGTGCACTTCAAAACAATGCTTTGAATAAAAAGACAGCTTTTAACATATGTAAACAGTAGGGGTTTTTTTAACCACTGTGTTTTATGAAAGTTGTATTTTAAAGAGATGTTAGTTTTTTCATTTTTGCTTAGTTTTACTAAAAGTTTATCAAATAAATTTGTTTTAAGTGCTGTCACTTTTTATGCAGACCTGTTTTTCTCAACCATCCTTCCCATGAGTACATACTATATTTACACTGTCTTCAGTCACATGAAATCCATGTTGCTTCAGAGTTCCACACCATTCAAGAGTAACCCCTGAATAACCTGCATCTTTGAGTAGTGTGAACTGTACAATGCACCTTTCTCTCTGAGTGTTTTTGAAAGCATCTGAAACAAGAGTGCTTGTATTTTCTACTCTGGGTTTGATTGTTGTGTCAGGCTTGTGAATGATGTGTCTTCAAAGAGATATTTTTTAAAAGCAGAATGCATACTTACTCACCAAGGGTGTGTTTAAACAGAAACAGTAGCTTTGGCTTATCCCATGCCACATAGTATTGCAAATCTATTCCAGAATAAAGGTGAAAGTTGCACTGAAAGGACTTAAAACTATTCTAGTGTATTATTTTACTATTAAATGATGACTTTTCTTTAGACTCCACCCTCTCCTGCTGTTAAGATGAACTACCATCATGCTATCTATTTTACTTGTTTCTCTGTTCTCTGTACAGGAATATTTAGTTATAATTATAATACTTTGCTTTATGCAAGAAAATAAAAAATAGAAAATAAAAACAAACTAATATTCAGTCTCATAATCTTTTCCCAAAAGACTAAGAGGTAAAAGGTGAAATTTTGCAAAGGATTTTCAAAAAGACACGCGTTTTGTTTAAATAGCATATTAATCCTACAGATAAAAACCGTGTGAGAGGAGAAAGGTAGAATCTATCATTTGTGGTCAGGGAAGTCTTCCTGAAACTGGTGGCCTTTGTTTTAGGCCTTGCTTTCATAAAGTTTGAACAATAGCAAAGCTGTAAGTACACTTACACCTTACACAGGGTGTACTTACACAGGGTGTAGTTTTCTCTTTATTCATGCCCAACTCTGTTCCCTGAATCTCTAGAACCAAATAGGTAGCTATGATTGTTAATCTTATGTGTCAGCTTGATGGGGCCACAAGTGCCCAGATATTTGGTCAAACATTATTCTGGGTGTTTCTGTGAGGATGTTTTGGGTGAGAGTAACACTTAAATTGGTGGATCGAGTAAAGATTGCCTCCCCTAATGTGGGCAAGTCTCACCTAATTGGTTGAAGGCCTGAATAGAACAAAAAGGCTGCCCTCCTCTGACTAAGACAGAATCTTTTCTGTCTGCTGTCTTCAAACTGGGACACAGGCTTTTTCCTGCTTTCAAGCTAAACTGAAACATTGGCTCTTTCTGGGTACTGAGCCTGTGGCCTTTAGACTGGAACTATATCGTCAGTTCTCCTGGTTCCCAGGCCTTTGAACTCAGATTGGAGCTACACCATCAGCATTCTTGTGTTTCTAGATTACTGATTTACTCTGCAGATCTTGGGACTCGTCAGTCTCTTAATTATGTGAGCTAATTCCTTATAATAAATCACTTTATATATACATACATGCTATTGGCCCTATTTTCTCTAGAAAGACCTAATACAATAGCCAAGCAATTTCACTTCATCCTTATTATCTTCCATACCTGAAGACTTTGTACAGGCCAGTTAACCTCTGATATGCAGTGAGGAAGGTAGTTACAGCAGGATGTCAAATTCCTTCCTTCCAAATCTCCAATTTGATCGTTCAGTCTTTTATTCTTTTTTCAAGGATCTATGTATAGAAAGAGGAAATACTGTTCGTATTTTGCTATTCCTTTGTGTATGTGTAAAAGATTCTTAGTTCCATTATGAATCTATATAATAATCTTATGCATACATTCATTATACAATGTTTTGAACATCTGCTATGTTCTAGGCATCCAATACACAGGTAAATAAAACAAAACAAAATAATGTGGCAGTTTCTAGGGGCAACATGTTTATTGAGAAACGATATAAAAGACAAAGGTTTAGTGTGATTAATCAACAATTGAAAGCTAAAGATGAAACCCAGAGGGCTTCTTTAGTATCAAGAACTGTGAGGAGTCTGAGGTTTTACCCTAATTTTTTTTTTTTTTTAATTTTTACTTTATATTGGAGTATAGTTGATTCAAAATGTTGTGTTAGTTTCAGGTGTTTTACAAAATGACTCAGTTATACATATGCATGTATCTATTCTTTTTCATATTCTTTTCCCATTTAGGTTATTACGGAATATTGAGCAGAGTTCCCTGTGCTATACAGTAAGTCCTTGTTGGTTATCTATTTTAAGTATAGTAGTCTGTATATGTCAATCCCAAACTCCCAATTTATCCATTCCCCAACCTTTCCCCTTGGTAACCATAAGTTTGTTTTCTGTGAGTCTGTTTCTATTTTGTAAATAAGTGCATTTGTATCATTTTTCTTTTTAGATTCTGCATATAGGTGACATCATATGATGATTATCTTTCTCTGTATGACTTCACTTAGTATGATAATCTCCAGGTCCATCCACGTTGCTGCAAATGGCATTATTTCATTTTCAATGGCTTAGTTATATTCCACTGTGTGTGTGTGTGTATATATATATACACCACATTTTCTTTACCCATTCATCTGTCAATGGACATTTAGGTTGCTTCTGTGTCATGGTTATTGTTAACAGTGCTGCATTGCACATTGGGGTGCATGTATCCTTTCAAACCATGATTTTCACTGGATATATGCACAGGAGTGGGATTGCTGGATCATATGGTAGCTCTATTTTTTAGTTCTTTAAGGAAACTCCATAGTGTTCACGATAGTGGCTGCAGCAACTTACATTCCCACCAACAGTGTAAGAGGGTTCCATTTTCTCCAGACCCTCTCCAGCATTTATTGTTTGTAAATTTTTTGATGATAGGCATTCTGACAGGTGTGAGGTGATATCTCATTGTAGTTTGATTTGCATTTCTCTAATAATTAGTGATGTTGAACAGGTTTTCATGTGCCTTCTGGCCATCTGTATGTCTTCTTTGGAGAAATGTCTATTTAGGTCTTCTGCCCACTTCTTGATTGGGTTGTTTTTTTTGATATTGAGCTGTATGAGCTGTTTGTATATTTTGGAGATTAATCCCTGGTTGGTCGCATCGTTTGCAAACGTTTTGTGCTATTCTGTGAGCTGTCTTTTCATTTTGTTTATGGTTTCCTTTGTTGTGCAAAAGCTTGTGAGTTTAATTAGGTCACATTTGTTTATTTTGTTTTTATTTCCATTACTCTAGAAGACAAATCAAAAAAGACCTTGCTGTGATTTATGTCAAAGCGTGTTCTGCCTATGTTTTCCTCTAGGAGTTTTATAGTATCCAGTCTTACATTTAGGTGTTTAATTCATTATGAGTTTATTTTTTTATGTGGTGTTAGGGAATGTTCTAATTTCATTCTTTTACATGTAGCTGTCCAGTTTTCCCAGCACCGTTTATTGAAGAGACTGTCTTTTCTCCTTTGTCATAAATTAATTGACCACAGGTGTGTGGGTTTATTTCTGGGCTTTCTATCCTGTTCCATTGATCTATATTTCTGTTTTTGTGCCAGTCCCACACTATTTTGATGACTGTAGCTTTGAAGTACAGTCTGAAATCAGGGAGCCTGATTCCTCCAGCTTTGTTTTTCTTTCTCAGGATTGCTTTGGGTGTTCAGAGTCTTGTGTTTCCATACAAATTGTAAAATTTTCTGTTCTAGTTCTGTGAAAATTGCCATTGGTAATTTGATAGGGATTGCATTGAATCTGTAGATTGCCTTAGGTGGTATAGTCATTTTGACAATATTGATTCTTCCAATCCAAGAACATGGTATATTTTTCCATCTGTTTGTGGCATCTTCAGTTTCTTTCATCAGTATTTTATGGTTTTCAGAGTACAGGTCTTTGCCTCCTTAGGTAGTTTTATTCCTAGGTATTTTATTCTTTTGATGTGATGGTAAATGGGATTGTTTATTTACTTTCTCTTTCAGATATTTCCTTGTTAGTGTATAGAAATGCAACAGATTTCTGTGTATTAATTTTATGTCTTGCAACTTTAACTGAATTCATTGATGAGCTCTAGTAGTTTTCTGGTAGTGTTTTTAGGATTTTCTATGTATAGCATCATTTCATCTGCAAACAGTGACATTTTACTTCTTCTTTTCCAATTTGGATTCCCTTTATTACTTTTTCTTCTCAGAATACCATGGCTAGGACTTCCAAAACTATGTTGAATAAAAAGTGGCAAGAGTGGACATCCTTGTTTTGTTCCTGATCTTAGAGGAAATGCTTTCAGCTTTTCAATTTTGAGTTTGATGCTAGTTGTAAGTTTGTCACTTATGGCATTTATTGTGTTGAGGTATGTTTCCTCTATGCCCACTTTCTGGAAAGTTTTTATCATAAATGGGTGTTGAATATTGTCAAAAGCTTTTTCTGCTTCTATTGAGATGATCATATGGTGTTTATTCTTCAGTTTGTTAATGTGGTGTATCACACTGATTGATTTGCATATATTGAAAAATCCTTGCATCCCTGGGATAAATCCCACTTGATCATGGTGTTTGAGCCTTTTAATGTCTTGTTGGATTCAGTTTGCTAGTATTTTGTTGAGGATTTTTGTGTCTGTGTTCATCACTGATATTAGCCTGTAATTTTCTTTTTCTGTAGTATCTTTGTCTGGTTTTGGTATCAGAGTGATGGTGGCCTCATAGAATGGGTTAGGGAGTGTTCCATCCTCTGTAATTTTTTGGAATAGTTTCAGGAGGATAGGTGTTAACTCTTCTCTAAATGTTTGATTGACTTCACCTCGGAAGGCATCTGATCCTGGACTTTTGTTTGTTGGGAGTTTTTAAATCACACTTTCAATTTCATTCCTTGTAATTGGTCTGTTCATATTTTCTATTTCTTCCTGATTCAGTCTCAGGAGATTGTACCTTTCTATGAATTTGTCCACTTCTTCTAGGTTGTCCCTTTTATTGGCATATAGTTGTTTGTAGTAGTCTCTTATGATCCTTTGAATCCTGTGTGGTGTCTGTTTTAACTTCTTCTTTTTTCATTTCTAATTTTATTGATTGTAGCCCTCTCCCTTTTTTTCTTGATGAGTCTGGCTAAAGGTTTATCAATTTTGTCCATATTTTCAAAGAACCAGCTTTTAGTTTCATTGATTTTTTCTTTTGTTTCCTTCATCTCTATTTTTGCTCTGATCTTTATGATTTCTTTCCTTCTACTAACTTCGGATTTTGTTTGTTTTTCTTTCTGTAGTTGCTTTAGGTGTAAGGTTAGGTTATTTATTTGAGATTTGTCTTGTTTCTTGGGGTAAGACTGTATTGCTATAAACTTCCCTCTTAAGAATGTTTTTGCTGCATCCCATAGGTTTTGGATTACCGTGTTTTCATTTTCATTTATCTCTAGGTATTTTTCAATTTCCTCTTTGATTTCTTCAGCAATCCATTTGCTGTTTGGTATCATATTGCCTAGCCTCCACGTTTTTGTGTTTTTTACATTTTTTTTTCTTGTAGTTGATTTCTAATCTCATAGCATTGTGGTTGGAAAAGATGCTTGATATGATTTAAATTGTTCTTAAATTTACTTTGTGGCCCAGCATGTGATCAATCCTGGAGAATATTCCATGCGCACTTGAGAAGAATGTGTATTCTGCTGCTTTTGGATGGAATGCTCTATAAATATCAATTAAGTCCATCTGGTCTACTGTGTTAAGGCCTGTGTTTCCTTATTGATTTTCTGTCTGGATAATCTGTCCATTGATGAAAGTGGGGTGTTAAAGTTCCCCACTATTATTATGTTACTGTCAATTTCTCCTTTTATGGCTGTTGGTATTGGCCTCATATATTAAGGTGCTCCTATGTTGGGTGCATATATATTTACAATTGCTATATCTCCTGGGATTGATCCCTTGATCATTATGTAGTGTCCTTCTTTGTCTTTTGTAACAGTCTTTATTTTAAAGTCTATTTTGTCTGATATGAGTAATGCTACCCCAGCTTTCTTTTGATTTCCATTTGCATGGAATCCCTTTTTCCATCACCTTACTTTCAGTCAGTATGTGTCCCTAGATCTGAAGTGGGTCTCTTGTAGACAGCATATATATGGCCTGTTTTTTTTAATCCATTCAGCCAGTCTTTGTCTTTTGGTTAGAGCATTTAATCCATTTACATTTAAGGTAATTATAGATATGTATATTTTTATTGTCATTTTGTTAATTGTTTTGGATTTGTTTCTTTAGTTCTTTTTCTCCCCTTACTCTTTTGTTCTCTTCTCTTGTGATTTGATGACTAATTTTAGAGTTTTGTTTGGATTCTTTTTTCTTTTGTGTATCTATTGTGGATTTTTGGTTTGTGTTTCCCACGAGGTTTTGATATAACTGTCTATATATAAAAAAAATTGTTTTAAATTGCTGATCTTTTAATTTCAAATGCATTTCAAATATCCTGCATTTGTACTCTCTTCACAATTGCTGGTTTTGATATCATATTTGTGTATGGGTGATTTCCTACCTTTATGGTATGTTTGCTTTTACCGGTCAGCTTTTCCATTTGTAAAGTTCTTGTTTCTAGTTGTGGCCTTTTATTTTCCACCTAGAGAAGTTCCTTTACAATTTGTTGCAAAGCTTCTCTTGTTGTGCTAAATTCTCTTAGTTTTTCCTTGTCTGCTAAGCTTTTGATTTTCCCTCGAATCTGAATGAGAGCCTTGCTGGGTAGAGTATTCTTGGTTGTAGGTTTTTCCCTTTCATCACTTTAAATATATCATACCACTCCCTTCTGGCTGGCAGTTTCTTCTGAATAATCAAGGGGTGTCAAGTGGTGTGTTTAGTGAGCAGCTGTGGGCTCAGGAAGACTTAGGCAGCCTGTCTGATGGGTGGGGCTGTGTTCCAACCCTGTTGGTTGTTTGGCCTGAGGTGTCTCAGCACTGGAGTCTATAGGCTGTTGGGTGAGACAGGTCTTGATGAGAAAATAGCAGCCTCCAGGAGGGCTCACGCTAATGAGTACTCCCCAGAACTACCACTTCCAGTGTCTTTGTCCCCACAGTGAGCCACAGCCCTCCCCCACCTCCAAAGGAGACCCTCCAATACTAGCAGGTAGGTCTGGACTAAGTTCTTATGAGGTCACTGCTTTTTTCCCTGGGCCATGGTGCACATGAGACCTTGTATGCACCCTCCAAGAATGAAGTTTCTGTTTCCTCCATTCCTGTGGAATTCCTGCAATCAAATCCCACTGACCTTCAATGCTGGATTCTCTTGGGGCTCTCCTCCCAATGCCAGGCCCCCAGACTGGGGAGCCTGACAAGGGGTTCAGAACTTTCACTCCTGTGGGAGAACTTTTGTGATATAATTCTTTTCCAGCTATACAAACATCACCATATTCTGGAACAAAGGGTAGTCATTAATTTACTCTCAAAACATGCGTGCGAGCGACCCATGGAGAATTGTTTGCCAACATTAGTAGCATATAAAGGGAATCTAATCTCTAAAGCCAAAGGGAAGAAACTGCTGAATATCAAGTCTAGGACTTACTTACAAGACAGAAGTTTGTTTTCTCAAGTTGGATAAGCCTGTTATGTCAACATCAATAGCTTAATTGGGAAGGTGTTGGACCCTGAGATATGGGATTGGAATATTGATTGATATACTTGAAAATCTGAATCCTCTGGGCTCACAGACATGACCCACTCCTCTCTTTTAAAGACTGGTGTTCTCTCCTTTCTTAATAATGATGCAGAGGCTTCTAACTTGAAAAGTACCAATATATCCATTTCAAAATATATTCCCACTTCCCCCTCCTGACCACTAGATCATTGGTTGGATTAGGTCACTCAATCTAGTCAGGCAAGTTTTTGTCTTGCTTAGAGAGGAAAGGGATTATACCTGAATGAGCCTCAGTATCTAGTCAACATTATAAAAATCACACAGAGTTGGATAACTGGAAAGACTTGAGACACCACAAGATATACTCACATAGTAATGGTAAAAGATACAGGATAGCAAGAGAAAGAAAACCCAGGCAAATAACAGAGATCTGAGACTTCCAGCTATAGCTGCCTGGGCCCTTCCTCAGTCATATAAGATAGGCATCACCTTCAGATTATGAACTTCCAAGATACACATGAGGTATTTTGGTTTCAGGGGTGCAAAGGCAGCTGATGAGCTCCCTGAGGAGTCATTTATACTCTGTGTACAGCTAAAAATAGGCCATATAAAATCTAGGTGGTACATTTTCTTCCTCTCTTGACCAAGAGTTAGTATCATGGCTCCAGATACTCCTGAGGATAAGCATAGAACTACCATAGATTAGCTGCAAGTTAAGTCTACCCTTACAGAGTTCACCTCTTCCCCATGACCCCAGGTCAAATATTCTTAATTATAAATGTTCATCATTTTTCTATTTTGCATCTTTTACAACATTCTTAAAATCATATGTAAGTATTAGTCAGTAAGATATAGATACGGCTTTAAAGCAGAGTTGTGTAAATTATGGCCTACAGATCACATCTGATCCACAGGCATGTTTTTGCATAACCCTGGGTATGATATGTTTTTTAGTATTTTTAAAGGGTTGTAAAAACAAAAATGTTAAAATAAATGACCCCAAAAGTCTAAAATATTTACTATGTGGCTTTATAAAGAAAAACTTTGCCAACCTTTGGCTTAATGTCACATTTCAGTCTACCAAATATTTCAACATACATTGTTAATAATCATTCAAAAGGTGGGAACCTCTTCTATCTCCTTTCATTAGTGAAATTTGAATTCTATGAAGGGCATCAACAGATTGTTTGAAAATTTTTAAACTAGCATGGTAGATAAGATTAATTTGATTGATTATAACAAACATATATATTAATTATCAAATGCATTCAGAAATTGAATTAAAACCCCTAAAGATCTTCTGTAGTTGATAAGCAAGAGAAAGAATTATATTTTATTAGTAATCAATTCATTGCTATGGTTCTTTTATAATTTAAGAATTGGTAGGGCAACTAGACCACCTAATCTCTATTAGTTATCCATTAAATTTTTAGTAGCTCTACCTTCCACTTCATTTCCAAACCATTTTAAATTAACTATCTGTACATTTTTACTCAGTTGTTATGATATTTTCCCCATTTCTTTTATGGCCTCCTCTCTTTTGAATGATCCTAATATGTTTCTACTCTTCAATCCTATTTGAGGGAGATGAACTAACAGGTCTGCTATAGCCTTACTTATTACACCCTGCTCTTCTACCAATAGGAGAATCCTACACTTGTACCTGTTGGAGCCCATCAAAGCACCAATCATCACTCAGGTCAATGGCATAAAATTAGAGGACACTTTATTATCACCAAATGTCCAATCCAAAGTTGATTACATTCTCAACATTTCAGCAACCTCAGAAGTAATGTGTCATTGATTATCTAACAGTGAAGTTGGACAATTCTCCCTTTCAAGGTATGCCTTATGTACCCTCACTTTTATCCAGCTCAACATATTGGGAGTTTATCCACATTTTTGCAAAAGTTGCAACTAATAAGGATCATGAATAGGACAAACATGTCCTTCCATGTTGCAGCATCTAATGCAAGGAAAATAACTCCCTGTTGCCAAAATATAAAATCCATTTTCACATTGACTTCCCAGAAATCTATTCATATTAGTCTACAAAGTGACTTAAATCTTTGATTAAACAGATTTTAGTTTCATTTGTCTCTTGATTTCTCCCTTCAGCAATATATATAGACTTTTTTTAGTGATTATTGGTCAGGATGAGGGGGCATTCAGATCAAAACACAAATCTGTGCAACCCTTTTTTGCATCATATCTTTCCCCATTATAAAGAGTCATCAGCCAGAACTCAGCAGCCCTAGAGGCCGCAGCCTCTTTTTCAGTTATTTTCATTATCACCAAAGAGGACAAAAGAATTCAAAGTACAAAAGTATTGCCTGAATTCCAATCAGTCTGAATGTCCTCTGTAGTCCAATGAATTCTTCCCCACACTGTGGTTCTACCTCCAAGTTCCATTCTTATTTTTCCTTCCATCACTGGTCTTAGCAGTTTAGCAACCTCAAATCAAGGATGGACTTAGAGCCAGCCTGACTCTTCATTACTGTTTTCCTCATATTTCATTCTCCCAAAGAAATCATTAGTTAATATTTAATCATAAAGTTGGGGTTGTTTGAATTATCACAGTATCAACTGTGAAAAATTGGATAATTGAAGGTATCATAAAACTCCACTGGGTGTATTCAAATAAAGCTTTATTAAAAAAATACCATTAACCATGAGAAAGAATGCACAGATAAACAGGTTGAAAACTTACAGAGGCAATTTTCAGGGTTCT
Source organism: Eubalaena glacialis (assembly GCF_028564815.1). Lineage (NCBI taxonomy): Eukaryota > Metazoa > Chordata > Mammalia > Artiodactyla > Balaenidae > Eubalaena > Eubalaena glacialis. Next base: position 51,628,837 of record NC_083721.1, read on the forward strand.
TTTCCTTTTTTTTTTTGATTAAACTTTACTTTGAATAATTGTAGATTCATATGCATTTGTATTAAATTAAACAGAGAGATTCTGTATACTTTGTTTCTCTAAAGGAAACATCTTGAAAAATTATAGAAAAACATCATAACCAGGAAATTGACAAGGATACAATTTACCAATCATATTGAGATGTTCCCAGTTTTACTTGTACTTATTTATGTATATGCTATTTACTTCTACGCAGTTTTATCATGTATAGGTTCATGAATCCACCACCATAGTCAAGATACACTTTCATTAACAAGAGGATTCCCCTGTGTTGCCCTAATATAATCACAACCCCTTTTCTCCTGCCCCTTGACTTCCATAATCTTCTATCCATTTCTATGATATCATGTCAAATGTTACATAAATGAAATCACACAATATGCCATATTTTGGGTTTGTTTTTTTCACTCAGTATATATCCTTTGAAATCCATCCAAGTTGCTATGTGTCTCAATAGCTTGATCCTTTTATTGCTGAGTAATATTTCATGGTATGGTTTTTGAATACTGAACTAGCCTTGCACATGTGGAATATATCTCCTTTTGTTTTCATATATTGTTGGATTTTATTTGCTAATATTTTGTTGAGGATTTCTGTGTCAAAGTTTATGACAGATACTGGTTTGCAGTTTTTTGTTTATTTTTGGTCTGGTTTTGGTATCACAGTAATACTGGCCTCACAAAATTAGTTTGGTAGCATTCCTTCCTGTTCTATATTCTGGAGAAATTGTGTAAAATTGGTATTAAGTCTTCTTTAAGTATTTGATAGAATTCTCCAGGGAAAGCATCTGGGCCTAGTGATTTCTTACATGGGAACTTTTAAAAATTCAATAACTTTGGGGGCTTCCCTGGTGGCGCAGTGGTTGAGAATCTGCCTGCTAATGCAGGGGACACGGGTTCGGGCCCTGGTCTGGGAAGATCCCACATGCCACAGAGCAACTAGGCCCGTGAGCCACAATTACTGAGCCTGCGCGTCTGGAGCCTGTGCTCCACAACAGGAGAGCCCGCGATAATGAGAGGCCCGTGCACCGCGATGAAGAGTGGCCCCCACTTGCTGCAGCTAGAGAAAGCCCTAGCACAGAAACAAAGACCCAACATAGCAATCAATCAATCAATCAATCAATAAATCTTTAAAAAAAAATTCAATAACTTTAATGGCAATAGGACTATTCAGATTATACGTTTTGTTTTGGTTAAGTTCAGTAGCATAAGGATTTTGAGGAGTTGATTCATTACTTCTAAGTTGTTGAATTTATAAACATAAAGTTTAAGTGTTCCCTTATACTTTTAATGGATGCAGGATCTGTAGTGATATACTCTTTCATTCCTGATATTGATGATTTTTGCCTTCTTATTTTTTTGTCAGTCTTACTAGAGTTTTAATCATTTCATTGATTTGGGAGGAAAAAAATAACTTTTGTTTTATTGATTTCCTCTGTTCTTATGTTCCGAATTACATTAATTTCTGCTCCTACTTTTATCAATAATTCTACTTGCTTTGAGTTTATTTTGCATTACTGTTTCAAGTTTCTTGAGGTAGAAATATATATTATTGAGACATTTCCTTATTTTTTTTAAATAAACTGTATCTTGTAAAAATGGTAGATGTCTGCAAAAATGTTGAGAAGATATTAGAGAGTTTCCATATATTTTATATCCAGTTTCCCCTATTAGTAGCATCTCACATTAGCGTGCTACATTTCTTATGCTTAGTGAACCATTACCTAAGGTCCATACTTTATTAGATTTATTTTTGACTTAGTGTCATTTTTCTGTTCCAGGACCTCATTCAGGACACTACATTACATTTATTTATCATGCGGCATTACACTTAACTGGGCAATATCTCAAAAGTCCCATGTTTTTGATGACCTTGACAGTTTTGAGGAGTACTGGTTAGTTGTCCAATCAGAATGGCTCTCTCATCAGAATTTGCCTGATGGCTATCTCATGATTAGAGTTTATGGATTTTTAGGAAGAAAACCATAGAGGTAAAATGTCATTTTCATCACATCCTATCAAGGTTACATACTATCAACATACTTATAACTATTGATCTACCGTTAAATCCATCTGGACCTGGTGCTTTTTCAATTTCTTTAATAGATATGGGCCTATTTAGATTATCTATTTTTCCATGTCTGAGTTTTGGTAATTTATGTTTTTCAGAGAATTGGTGCATTTCATCTAATTTATCAAATTTGTGGGCTTAGAGTTGTTCCTATTATTCCTTTACTGTTTATTGTTTATTTATAATGTTCATGCACTCAGTAGTAACAACTTTTTTCCATTTCTAATATTGGTAATCTGTGTCTTTCCTAGGTTTTTCTTAGTTAATATGGCTGAGGTTCATTTATTTTATTGTTCTTTTCAAAGATTCTGCTTTTGACATTGATTTTTCCTATTTCCTCATTTTTCAATTGTATTTATTTTCTAATTTTTATTATTTCTTCTGCTTTATTTAAGTGGAAATTTTCTTCTTTCTCTTGTTTCCTAAGGTGGAAACTTTTAGATTACTGATTTTGTATCTTCTTTTCTAATATATGCATTTAATACTATAATTTTCCATCTAAGTGCTGCTATCACCACATCACAAAATACTGATGTTTTGTTATCATTTTACTTAGTTTAAGATATTTTAAATTTTTTCTTAAGACTTCTTTTTTGATCCATTATTTAGAAATATGTTGTTTAATATCCAAATATTTGAGAGTTTTTAGCTAACTTTGGGGCACTGGCTTCTAATTTAATTCAATTATGGTCTGAAAAAGTACTTTCTATAATTTCTATTTGAAATTTGTTTAGGTGTATGGGGGTTTTTTAATTTAATTTTATTTTTTTAATTGAAGTACAGTTGATTAATAATGTGTTAGTTGCAGGTGTACAGAAAAGTGATTCATTTATACACATACGTATATCTATTCTTTTTCAGATTCTTTTCCCATATAAGTTATTACAGAGAATTGAACAGAGTTCCCTGTACTATACAGTGAGTCCTTGATAATTATCTATTTTATACAGAGTAGTACCTATATGTTAATCCAAAACTCCTAATAATTTATCCCTCCCTCCACCTTTCCCCTTTGGTAGTAATAAGTTTGTTTTCTAACTCTGTGAGTCAGTTTCTGTTTGGTAAATAAATTCATTTATATCAATTTTTAGATTCCACATATGTGATATCATATGATATTTGTCTTTGTCTGGCTTACTTGACATAGTATGATAATCTCTAGGTCTATCCATGTTGCTGCAAATGGCATTATTTCATTCCATTTTATGGCTGAGTAATATTCCATTGTATAAATGTACCACATCTTCTTTATCTATTCATATGCCAATGGACATTTACATTGCTTCCATGTCTTGGCTATTGTAAATAGTGCTGCTATGAAAATTGGGGTACATGTATCTTTTTAAATTAGAGTTTTCTACAGATTTATGCCCAGGAGTCAGATTGCTGGATCATATGGTAACTCTATTTTTAGTTTTTTAAGTATCCTCCAGACTGTTTTCCATAGTAGCTGCATGAACTTACATCCCACCAACAGTATAAGAGTTCCCTTTCCTCCACACCCACTCCAGGATTTACTGTTTGTAGACTTTTTGATGATGGCCATTCTGACCAGTGTGTGGTCATAGCTCAACTGTAGTTTTGATTTGCATTTCTCTAATAATTAGTTACGTTGAACATCTTTTGATGCGCTTTTTAGCCATCTGTATGTCTTCTCTGGAGAAATGTCTATTTAGATCTTCTGCACATTTGTTGATTGGGTTGTTTGTTTTTTTGATATTGAGCTGCAGGAGGTTTTTGTATATTTTGGAGATTAATCCCTTGTCAGTCTCTTCTTTTGAAAATATTTTCTTCCATTCTGTGGGTTGTCTTTTCATTTTGTTTATGGTTTCCTTTGCTGAGCAAAAGTTTTTGAGTTTAATTTGGTATCACTTGTTCATTTTTGTTTTTATTTGCATTACACTAGGAGGTGTATCAAAAAAGATGTTGCTTCAATTTATGTCAAAGAGTTTTCTGCCAGTGTTTTCATCTAAAAGATTTATACTATCTGGACTTACAGTTAGGTCTTTAATCCATTTTGAGTTTATTTTTGCATATCATGTTAGGGAACGTTCTAATTTCATTCTTTTACATGTAGCTGTCCAGTTTTCCCAGCACCACTTATTGAAGAGATTGTCTTTTCTCCATTGTCTATTCTTGACCCCTTTGATGTAGATTAATTGACCATTAATTAATGTGGGTGGGTTAATTTCTGGGCTTTCTATCCTGCTCCCTTTATCTATATTTCTATTTTGGGGCCAGTACCATACTGTTTTGATTACAGTAGGTGTATAATATATTCTGAAGTCTGGGAGCCTGATTCTTCCAGCTACATTTTTATTTCTCAAGACTGCTTTGACTATTCAGGGTCTCTTGTGTTTCCATGCAAATTTTATGAATTTTTTGTTCCAGATCCGCAAAAAAAAAAAAAATACCATTGGTAATTTGATAGGGATTGCATTGAATCTGTAGATTACCTTGGGTAGCACTGGCATTTTGACAAAGTTGATACTTCCAGTATAAGAACATGGTGTATCTTTCCATTTGTTTGTGTCACCTATTTCTTTCATCATCGTCTTGTAGTTTTTGGAGTACAGGTACTTTGCATCCTTAAGTAGGTTTATTCTTAGGTATTTTATTCTTTTCAATGAGATGGTAAATAGGATTGTTTCCCTAGTTTCTCCTTCTGATCTTTCATTGTTAATGTATAGAAATGCAACAGATTTCTTTGTATCAATTTTGTATCCTGCAATTTTACCAAATTCATTGATGAGCACTAGTAGTTTTCTGGTAGCTTAATTATCATAGTACACATAGAAAACCTGTCATCTGCAAAGAGTGACAGTCTTGCTTGTTTTCTTATTTAAATTTTTTTTCTTCTCTGATTGCCGTGGCTAGGACTTCCAAAACTGTTGAATAAAGTGGAAAGTGTGGACATCTTTGTCTCGTTCCTGATCTTAAAGGAAATGCTTTCAACTTTTCACCATTGAGTATGATGCTCGCTGTGGGATTGTCATATATGACCTTTACTATGTTGAGGTAGGTTCCCTCTATCCCTACTTTCTGGACACTTTTTATTATAAATTGGTGTTGGATTTTTGTCAAAAGCTTTTTCTGCATCTACTGAGATGATCATATGCTTTTTATTCTTTCATTTATCGATGTGGTGTATCACAAAGATTGATTTCAGAGATTGAAATATCCTTGTATCTATGGGATAAATCCCACTTGATCATGGTGTATGATCTTTTTAATGTATTGTTGGAGTCAGTTTACTAGTATTTTCTTGAGGATTTTTGCACTTATATTCATCAGGGATATTGGCCTGTAATTTTCCTTTTTAGTGGTATGTTTGTCTGGTTTTGGTATCAGGTTGATTGTGGCCTCAAGCATAAGTTTAGGAGTGTTCCTTCCTCTGCAATTTTTTGGAATAGTTTCAGAAGGTTAGGTGTTAACCCATCTATAAATGTTGATCGAATTTGCCTGGGAAGCCATCTGGTCCTGGACTTTTGGTTGTTGGGAGTTTTTTAATTACAGTTTCAATTTCAGTACTTGTAATTAGTCTGCTCATATTTTCTATTTCTTCCTGGTTCAGTCTTCAGAGATTGTACCTTTCTAAGAATTTGTCAATTTATTCTAGATAGTCCATTTTATAGGCATAGGGTGTTTGTAGTAGTCTCTTATGATCCTTTGTATTTCTGTGTTGTAACTTCTCCATTTTCATTTCTAATTTATTAAATTGAGCCCTCTTCCTTTTTTTCTTACTGATTCTGGCTGAAGGTTTATTGATTTTGTCTATCTTTTCAAAGAACCAACTTTTAGTTTCATTGATCTTTTTATTTTTTTAACAGATTTATTGGAGTATAATTGTTTTAAAATGGTGAGTTAGTTTCTGCTGTATAACAAAGTGAATAAGCTATACATATACATATATCCCCATATCTCCTCCCTCTTGCATCTCCCTCTCACCCTCCCTATCCCACCCCTCTAGGTGGACACAAAGCACCAAGCAGATCACCCTGTGCTATGCAGCTGCTTCGCACTAGTCTTTCTATTTTACATTTGGTGTTGTATATATGTCAATGCCACTCTCTCAATTGGGCCCAGCTTACCTTCACCCTCCCTGTGTCCTCAAGTCCAAACTCTATGTCAACATCTTTATTCCTGTCCTGCCCCTAGGTTATTCAGAGCCTTTTTTTTTTTGATACCATATATATGTGTTAGCATACAATATTTGTTTTTCTCTTTCTGACTTACTGCACTCTGTATGACAGTCTCTAGGTCCATCCACCTCACTACAAATATCTCAATTTCGTTTCTTTTTATGGCTGAGTAATATTCCACTGTATATATGTGCCACTTCTTTATCCATTCATCTGTTGATGGACACTTAGGTTCCTTCCATGTCCTGGCTGTTGTAAATAGTGCTGCAATGAACATTTTGGTACATGACACTTTTTGAATTATGGTTTTCTCAGGGTACATGCCCAGTAGTGGGATTGCTGGGTCATATGGTAGTTCTATTTTTAGTTTTTTAAGGAACATCCATACTGTTCTCCATAGTGGCTGTATCAATTTACATTCCCACCAACAGTGCAAGAGGGTTCCCTTTTCTCCACACCCTCTCCAGCATTTATTGTTTGTAGATTTTTGAGGATGGCCATTCTGACTGGTGTGATGTGATACCTCATTGTGGTTTTGATTTGCATTTCTCTAATGATTAGTGATGTTGAGCATCCTTTCCTGTGTTTCTTGGCAATCTGTATATCTTCTTTGGAGAAATGTCTATTTAGGTCTTCTGCCCATTTTTGGATTGGGTTGTTTCTTTGATATTGAGCTGCATGAGCTGCTTGTAAATTTTGGAGATTAATCCTTTGTCATTTGCTTCCTTTGCAAATATTTCCTCCCATTCTGAGGGTTGTCTTTTCGTCTTGTTTATGGTTTCCTTTGCTGTGCAAAAGGTTTTAAGTTTCATTAGGTACCATTTTTTAATTTTTGTTTTTCCATTTCTCTAGGAGGTGGGTCAAAAATGATATTGATGAGATTTACGTCATGGAGTGTTCTGCCTATATTTTCCTCTAAGAGTTCTATAGTGTCTGGCCTTAAATTTAGGTGTTTAATCCATTTTGAGATTTTGTGTATGGTGTGAGGGAGTGTTCTAATTTCCTTCTTTTACATGTAGCTGTCCAGTTTTCACAGCAACACTTATTGAAGAGGCTGACTTTTCTCCATTGTATATTCTTGCCTCCTGCATCAAAGATAAGGTGACGATATGTGTCTGGGCTTATATCTGGGCTTTCTATCCTGTTCCACTGAACTGTATTTCTGCTTTTGTGCCAGGACCATATTCTCTTGACTACTGTGGCTTTGTAGTATAGTCTGAAGTCTGGAGCCTGATTCCTCCAGCTCTGTTTTTCTTTCTCAAAATTGCTTTGCTATTCGGGGTCCTTTGTGTTTCCATACAAATTGTGAAAATTTTTGTTCTAGTTCTGTGAGAAATGCCACTGGTAGTTTGATAGGGAGTGCATTGAATCTGTAGACTGCTTTGGGTAGTATAGTCATTTTCACAGTGTTGATTCTTCCAATGCAAGAACATGGTATATCTTTCCATTTGTTTGTATCATAGGTGTTTCTTCTTTCTTGAGGTAGGATAGTATTGCTATAAATTTCCATCTTAGAACTGCTTTTGCTGCATCCCATAGGTTTTGGGTCATTGTGTTTTCATTGTCATTTGTTTATAGGTATTTTTTATTTCCTCTTTGATTCTTCAGTGATATCTGGGTATTTAGTAGTGTATTGCTTAGCCTCCATGTGTTTGTTATTTTACAAATTTATTCCTGTAATTGATATCTAGTCTCATAGCACTATGGTCAGAAAAGATACTTGATATGATTTCAATTTTCTTAAATTTACCAAGACTTGATTTGTGGCCCAAGATATGATCTATCCTGGAGAATATTCCATGAGCACTTGAGAAGAAAGTGTATTCTGTTGTTTTGGGATGGAATGTCTTATCAATTAAGTCCATCTTGTTTAATGTGTCATTTAAACTTGTGTTTCCTTATTTATTTTCATTTTGGATGATCTGTCCATTGGTGAAAGTAGGGTATTAAATTCCCCTGCTATTACTGTATTACTTTTGATTTCCCCTTTTATGGCTATTAGCATTTGCCTTATGAATTGAGGTACTCCTATGTTGGGTGCATAAATATTTACAACTGTTATATCTTCTTCTTGAATTGATCCCTTTATCATTATGTAGTGTCCTTCTTTGTCTCTTATAATGGTCTCTATTTTAAAGTCTATTTTGTCTGATATGAGAATTGCTACTCCAGCTTTTTTTGATTTCCATTTGCATGGAATATATTTTTCCATCCCCTCACTTTCAGTCTGTATGTGTGCCTAGGTCTGAAGTGGGTCTCTTGTAGACAGCATATATACGGGTCTTGTTTTTGTATCCATTCAGCCAATCTATGTCTTTTGGTTGGAGCATTTAATCCATTTACTGTTAAGGTAGTTATCAGTATGTATGTTCCTACTGCCATTTTCTTAATTGTTTTGGCTTTGTTTTTGTAACTCTTTTCCTTCCTTTGTGTTTCCTGCCTAGAGAAGTTCCTTTAGCATTTGTTGTAAACCTGGTTTGGTGGTGCTGAATTCTCTTATCTTTTGCTTGTCTGTAAAGCTTTTAATTTCTCCATTGAATCTAATTGAGATCCTGGCTAGGTAGAGTAATCTTGGTTGTAGGTTTTTCCCTTTTATCACTTTAAATATGTCCTGCCACTCCCTTCTGGCTTGCAGAGTTTCTGCTGAAAGATCAGGTGTAAACCTTATGGGGATTCCCTTGTGTGTTATTTGTTGCTTTTCCCTTGCTGCTTTTAATATTTTTTTCTTTGTATTTAATTTTTCATAGTTTAATTAATATGTGTCTTGGCGTGTTTCTCCTTGGATTTGTTCTGTATGGGACTCTCTGTGCTTCCTGGACTTGATTGACTATTTCCTTTCCCGTAATAGGGAAGTTTTCAAGTATAATCTCTGCAAATATTTTCTGTCTCTTTTTTTTTCTCTTCTTCTTCTGGGACCCCTATCATTCGAATGTTGGTGCATTTAATGCTGTCCCAGAGGTGTCTGAGACTGTCCTCAATTCTTTTCATTCTTTTTTCTTTATTCTGCTCTGCAGTAGTTATTTCCACTATTTTATCTTCCAGGTCACTTATCCTTTCTCTTCTGCCTCAGTTATTCTGTTATTGATTCCTTCTAGAGAATTTTTAATTTCATTTATTGTGTTGTTCATCATTGTTTGTTTTCTCTTTAGTTCTTCTAGGTGCTTCTTAAACATTTCTTGTATTTTCTCCATTCTATTTCCAAGATTTTGGATCATCTTTACTATCATTACTCTGAATTGTTTTTCAGGTAGACTGCCTCTTTCCTCTTCATTTGTTTGGTCTGGTGGTTTTTACCTTGATCATTCATCTGCTGTTATTTCTCTGTTTTCTCATTTTGTTGAACTTACTGTGTTTGGGGGTCTCCTTTTCTCAGGCTGCATGTTCATAGTTCCCGTTGTTTTTGATGTCTGCCCCCAGTGGGTAAGGTTTGTTCAGTGTGTTATGCAGGCTTCCTGATGGAGGGGACTGGTGCCTGTGGTGGTCTGGTGGATGAGGCTGGATCATGTTTTTCCAGTGGGCAGGACCACGTCTGCTGGTGGGTTTTGGTGTGTCTGTGAACTTATTATTATTTTAGGCAGTCTCTCTTCTAGTGGGTGGAATTGTGTTCCTCTCTTGCTGGTTGTTTGGCATAGGGAGTCCCTCACTGTGGCTTGCTGGTCATTGAGTGGAGCTGGGTCTTAGTGTTGAGATGGAGATCTCTGAGAGAGCTTTCGCTGTTTGATATTATGTGTGGCTGGAAGTTCTCTGGTGGACAAATGTCCTGAACTTGGCTCTCACACCTCAGAGGCTCAGGCCTGACACCCAGCTGGGGCACCAAGACATCATCAGCCACATGGCTCAGGAGAAAAGGGAGAAAAAAAAAGTTATTAAAGTAAAAAAACAAAAAAAATTAAATATAAAAAATAAAAATAAATAAAAAAAGAAAGAAGAAAAAGAGCAACCAAACCGAAAAACAAATCCACCAATGATAAGTGGTAAAAATTATACTGAAAAAGAAAAAAATAAAAAAGGACAGACAGAACCCTAGGACAAATGGTGAAAGCAAAGCTATATAGACAACATCACACAAAGTAACATACTCATACACACTCACAAGAAGAGAAAAAGTAAAAAAATATATATAAATATTTAAAAAAGGAAGAGAGCAGCCAAACTCATAAACAAATCTACCAATGGTAATAAGCTCTAAATACTAAACTAGGATAAACATAAAAGCAGAAACAAATTAGATGCAGAAAGCAAACCCCAAGTCTACAGTTCCTCCCAAAGTCCACTGCCTCAATTTTCAGATGATTCGTTGTCTATTCAGGTATTCCACAGATGTAGGATACACCAAGTTGATTGTGGAGATTTAATCCACTGCTCCTGAAGCTTCTGGGAGGAATTTCCCTTTCTCTTCTTTGTTCACTCAGCTTCTGGGTTCCAGCTTAGGATTTAGCCCCGTGTCTGTGTGTAGGTCGTCTGAGGGCGTCTGTTCCCCGCCCAGACAAGATGGGGTTAAAGTAGCAGCTGATTAGGGGGCTCTGGCTCACTCAGGCCGGGGGAAGGAGATACAGAATGTGAGGCGAGCCTGCAGGGACAAGAGGTCGGCGTGTCATTGCAACAGCCTGAGTCATGCTGTGTGTTCTCCCGGGGAATTTGTCCCTGGATCACGGGCCCCTGGCAGTGGCTGGCTGCACAGGCTCCCAGAAGGGGAGGTGTGGATAGTGATCTGTGCTTGCACACAGGCTTCTAGGTGGCTGCAGCAGCAGCCTTACTGTTTCATGCCCATCTCTGGTGTCCATGCTGATAGCCGTGGCTTGCACCAGTCTCTGGAGCTTGTTTAGGCAGTGCTCTGCCTTCCTTGGGCAGAGAGTGAGGCATCCCCTCTCCTCATGCACCTCGAAACAAGGTGCCTCCTCTGCAGGTCCAGACTTTTTCCCAGACTCCCTCCTGACTAGCTGTGGCACACCAACTCCCTCCAGGCTGTATTCAAACAGCCAACCCCAGTCCTCTCCCTGGAATCTGACCTCTGAAGCCTGAGCCTCAGCTCCCAGCCCCCACCACCCCAAGGCGGGTGAGCAGACCAGCATTTCAGCCTGGTGAGCGCTGGTCGGCACTGATTCTCTGTGCAGGAATCTCTCCACTTTTCCCTCTGCACCCCTATTGCTGCGCTTTCCTCCATGGCTCCAAAGCTTCCACCCCGCCCACCCCCCATCTTTCCCAGTGAAGGGGCTTCCTAGGGTGTGGAAACTTTTCCTCCTTCCCAGCTCCCTCCCAGAGGTGCAGGTCCCTTCCCTATCCTTTTCTGTCTATTTTTTGTTTTTTCTTTTGCCCTACCCAGGTACATTGGGGGTTTCTTGCCTTTTGGGAAGTCTGATGTCTTCTGTCAGCTTTCAGTAGGTGTTCTGTAGGAGTTGTTCCACATTTAGATGTATTTCTGATGTATTTGTGTGGAGGAAGCTGATCTTCACGTCTTACGCCTCAGCCATCTTGAAGGTCCTCTCACTGATCTTTTGTATTGTTTTCTTCATCTCTATTTCATTTATTTCTGCTCTGATCTTTATGATTTCTTTCCTTTAGCTAAATTTGTGTTTTGTTCTTCTTTCTGCAGTTGTTTTAGGAGTAGGTTAGGCTGTTTATTTGTGATTTTCTTGGTTCCTGTGGTAAGATTGTATTGCTATAAACTTCCCTCTTAGAACTGCTTTTGTTGCATCCCATAGGTTTTTGATGGGCTTGGTTTCATTTCCCTTTGTCTTGAGGTATTTTTGGATTTCCTCTTTGACTTCTTCAGTGATCCATGGTTCTTTACTGGCATATTGTTTATCCTCCATGTGTTTGTGTTTTTTTACAGTTTTTTTTTCTGGTAGTTGATTTCTAACCTAAATAGTGTTGTGGTCAGAAAAGGTGCTTGAGATGCTTTCAGTTAGTTTGTTTTTTTTTTTTTTAGTTTATTGAGGCTCACTTTATGGCCCAGCATGTGATCCATCCTGGAGAATGTTCCATGTGCACCTGAGAAGAATGTGTATTTTGCTGCTTTTGGATGGAATGATCTTTAAATATCAATTAATTCCATCTGGTCTACTGTGTCATTTAAGGCCAGTGTTTCCTGATTGATTTTCTGTCTGGATGATCTGTCCATTGATGAAAGTGGGGTGTCAAAGTTCCCCACTATTATTGTGTTACTGTCAATTTCTTGTTCTATGGTTGTTAGTATTGACCTCATATATTGAGGTGTTCCTATGTTGGGTGCATATATATTTACAATTGTTATATCTTCTACTTATTGCTACTCCAGCTTTATTCTGACTTCAATTTTCATGGAATATCTTTTATAGTCCCTCAATTTCAGTCTATATATGTCCCTAGGTCTGAAGGGGGTCTCTTATAGACAACATGTATATGGGTCTTGTTTTTGTATCCATTCAGCCAGTCTATGTCTTTTGGTTAGAGCATTTAATCCATTTACATTTAAGGTAATTACCAATAGGTATATTCTTTCTTTTTTTTTTCAGATCTATATCACTTTATTTACTTATTTTTATTAATTTATTTATTTTTGGCTGTGTTCGGTCTTCGTTGCTGCGCAGGGGCTACTCTTCATTGTGGTGTGCAGGCTTCTCATTGTGGTGGCTTCTCTTGTTGTGGAGCACAGGCTGTAGGAGCGCAGGCTTCAGTAGTTGTGGCTCACGGGGTTAGTTGCTCTATGGCATGTGGGATCTTCCCAGACCAGGGCTCAAACACGTGTCCCATGCATTGGCAGGCAGATTCTTAACCACTGTGCCACCAGGGAAACCCCCAATGGGTATATTCTTATTGCCATTCTTATAGGTTCATTGTTCTGGATTTGTTTTTGTAGGCCTTTTTTCTTCCCTTCCATTCCTAACTCTTGTGATTTGATGACTGACATTAGTGTTGTGTTTGGATGACTTTTTCTTTTTTGTGTGTATATCTATGGTAGATTTTTGGTTTGTTTTTACCATGAGGTTTTGATATAGTAGCCTATATATATCAAATGTTTTCTCAGGTCGTTTCTCTCTCTCTTCTTCTGGGGTTCCTGTAATGCGCATGTTGGTGCATTTAATGTTGTCCCAGAGGTCCATTAAACTACACTCATTTCTTTTCATTCTTGTTTCTTTATTATGTTCCACAGCAGTGATTTCCATCATTCTGTATTCCTGCTCACTTATCTGTTCTTCTGCCTCAGTTATTCTGCTATTGATTCCTTCCTGTGTATTTCTGATTTCAGTTATTGTATTATTCATCTCTGTTCTTTAAATTTTCTAGCTCTTTGTTAAACAGGTCTTGTATCTTTCTTATGCCTCCCTTCTTTTTGTGAGATCTTGGATCTTTACCTGAAAGAGAATTCAGAGTAATGATAGTAGATGGCTTATCTCAACTTAGTTGTTGTTCTGGGGTTTTATCTTGTTCCTTTGTCTAGAATGTATTCCTTTGCTGTCTCATTTTGTCCAACTTCTTTGCTTGCTGTCCCACAGGCTGCAAGATTATATTATTTCCTCTTGCTGTTGTCTGCCCCCTGGTGGAAGAGCCTGCTCTAATAGTGTTGTGCCAGCTTCCTGGTGAAATGGACTTGTCCTTGCCTAGTGGTGGGTGGAGCTGTGTCTCGTCCCTCTTGTGGGCAGGCCATGTCAAGGGGTTTTTTTTTTTTTTTTTTTTTTTTAATTGGAGTATAGTTGATGTTTTACGATGTTGTGTTTGTTAGTTTCTACTGTACAGCAAAGTGAATCAGCTATATGTGTACACATATCCCCCTTTTTTTTGGATTTCCTTCCCATTTAGGTCACCACAAAGCATTGAATAGAGTTTCCTTTGCTAAACTGTAGGTTCTCATTAGTTACCTATTTATTTTATACATAATATCAGTAGTGTATATTTGTCAATCCCAATCTCCCAATTCATTCCACCCTCCTCTTTCTCCCTGGGTATCCATACAGTTGTCCTCTACGTCTGTGTCTCTAGTTCTGCTTTGTAAATAAGATGGTCTATACCAATTTTTTCAGATTCCACATATATGCATTAATATACAATATTTGTTTTTCTGTTTCTGTCTTACTCTGTATGACACTCTCTTGGTCCATCCATGGCTCTACAAATGAACCAAATTCATTCCTTTTTGTGGCTGAATAATATTCCATTGTATATATGTACCATATCTTCTTTATCCATTCCTCTGTTGAAGGATATTTAGCTTGTTTCCATGTCCTGCCTATTGTAACTAGTGTGGCAGTGAACATTGGGAGGCATGTGTCTTTTTGAATTATGGTTTTCTCTGAGCACATGCCCAGCACTTGGATTGCTGGGTCACATAGTAGTTCTATTTTTAGTTTTTTAAGGAACCTCCCTACTGTTCTCCATAGTGGCTGTACCAATTTACATTCCCACCAACAGTATAGAAGGGTTCCCTTTTCTCCACACCCTCTCCAGCATTTATTGTTTGTAGATATTTTGATGATGGCCATTCTGACTGGTGTGAGGTGATACATCATTGTAGTTTTGATTTGCATTTCTCTAATAACTAGTGATGTTGAGCATTTTTTCATGTGTTTGTTGGCCATCTGTATATCTTCTTTGGAGAAAAGTCCATTTAGGTCTTCCACCCATTTTTTGATTGTGTTGGGTTTTTTTTGATATTGAGCTGCATGAGCTGTTTTTATATTTTGGAGATTAATCCTTTGTCAGTTGCTTCATGTGCAAATATTTTCTCCCATTCTGAGGGCTGGTTTTGGTTTATGGTTTCCTTTGCTGTGAAAAAGCTTTAAGTTTAATAGCTTTAAGTTTAATTAGGTCCCATTTGTTAATTTTTGTTTTTAGTCTCATTACTCTAGGAGACAAATCAAGAAAGATCTTGCTGTGATTTATGTCATGTGTTCTGGCTATGTTTTCCTAAAAGAATTTTATAGTGTCTGGCCTTACATATAGGTCTTTAATTCATTTTGAGTTTATTTTTGTGTATAGTGGTAGGGAGTGTTTTTGTTGTAATTTCATTCTTTTACATGCAGCTGTCAAGTATTTTCAGCACCACTTATTGAAGAGACTGTGTTCCATTGTATATTCTGGCCTCCTTTTTCATAGATTAGGTGACCATAGGTGCTTGGTTTTATTTCTAGGCTTTCTATCCTGTTCTATTGATCTATATTTCTGTTTTCATGCAGTACCATACTGTCTGTCTTGATTACTGTAGCTTTGTATTATAGTCTGAAGTCAGGGAGCCTGATTCCTTCAGCTCCATTTTTTTCCTCAAGGTTGCTTTTACTATTCAAGGTCTTTTGTGTTCCTACACAAATTGTAAAATTTTTTTGTTCTAAGGAATCCAAATTGGCAAAGAGGAAGTAATAAAATTGAAACTATAAAAAAATCTTTCAATTTCAAAAAGTCCACAACCAGATGGCTTCACAGGTGAATTCTATCAACATTTAGAGAAGAATTAACACCTATTCTTCCAAAAAATTGCAGAGGAAAGAACACTCCCAAACTCATGCTATGAGGCTACCATCACCCTGGATACCAAAACCAAAGATATCACAAACAAAGAAAATTACAGGCCAATATCACTAATGAATATAGACAACAAAATACTAACAAGCCAAGTCCAACAACACATTAAAGGGGCCATACACCATGATCAAGTGGAATTTCTCTCAGGGATGCAAGAATCTTTCAATATACACAAATCAATCAATGTGATATACTACATTAACAAACTGAAGAATAAAAACAATATGATCATCAATAGATGCAGAAAAACTTTTGACAAATTTCAACACCCATTTATGATAAAAACTCCAGAAAGTGGGCATAGAGGGAACATACCTCAATATAATAAAGGCCATATATTACAAACCCACAGCAAACATCAGTCTCAATGGGGAAAAACTGAAAGCATTTCCTCTACGATCAGGAACAAGACAAGGATGTCCACTCTTGCCACTCTTATTCAACATAGTTTTGGAAGTCCTAGCCATGGCAATCAGAGAAGAAAAAGGAATAAAAGGAATCCAAATTGGAAAAGAGGTAAAACTGTCACTACAGATGATATGATACTATACATAGAAAATCCTAAAGATGCCACCAGAAAATTACTAGAGCTAATTAATGAATTTGGTAAAGAAGTCACAGGATACAAAATTAATGCACAGAATCTCTTGCCCTCCCATACACTAACAATGAAAAATCGGAAAGAAATTAAGGAAACAATCCTATTTTAACATCACAGCAAAAGGAATAAAATACCTAGGAATAAACATACCTAAGAAGGCAAAAGTTCTGTATGCAGAAAACTGATGAAAGAAATCAAAGACGACACAAACAGATGGAGAGATATACCATGTTCTTGGATTGGAAGCATCAATTTTGTGAAAGTAACTATACTACCTCAATGCAATCTCTATCAATTACCAATGATATTTTTCACAGAATTACCAATGATATTTTTCACAGAAATAGAAGGGGTGTGTTTAGAGGTGGCTGTGGGCTCAGGAAGATTTTAAGCAGCCTGTTTGCTGGTTAGCAGGGCTGTGTTCCTGCCCTCTGGTCATTTGGCCTGAGGCGTCCCAGGACTGGAGCCTTTGTGCTGATGGGTGGGGCCAGGTATTGGTGTCAAAATGGCAGGCTCCGGGACAGCTTATGCCAATAAGTAACCAGTAACTTTGCCACCAGTGTCTTTATCCCCAGAGTGAGCCACAACCGCCCCCCACACCTTCCCAGGAGACCCTCCAATACCAGCAAGTAGGTCTGACCCAGGGTCCTATGAAGACATTGCTTTTTCCCCTGTGTCCTGGTGTGCATGGGATCTTGTGTGCACCCTCCAAGAGTGGTGTTTCTGTTTCACCCAGACCTATAGAGTCCCTGCAGTCAAGCCCATTGATCTTCAAAGCCAAATGCTCTGGGGCCTCCTCCAGATGCCAGACTCCCAGACTAGGGAGCCTGCCATGGGTCTCAGAACTCTCACTCCTGTGGGAGAACTTCTGTGATATAATTATTTTCCAGTTTGTGGGTCACCCACCTGGTGGGTATGGGATTTGACTGTCTAGTGAATGAGCCCCCTCCTACCTTTTCATTGTGGCTTCTTCTTTGTCTTTGGAAGTAGAATATCTTTTTGGGTATGTTCCACTCCATTTTTTTTTTTTTTTTTTTGGGTGGTTATTCAGAAGTTAGGTATAATTTTGGTGTTTTTGTGAGAGGAGGCCACAACTAGAAATGAGAAAATTATGAAATAGGAAAGCTCACCAGTAAAGGCAAGCATACAATAAAGATAGCAAATCATCCACACACAAATATGAAATCTAAACCAGTAATCATGAGAGGAGGGGAGTACAAATGCAGGATATTTAAAACTCATTTAAAAATAAGTGTTCAGGTGTGTTTATAGACCAGAATTTGGTATATTTTGAATGCTCCATGTAAACCTAAGAAAAAAATGTATGTTCTACTGTTGTTGCTGGAGTATTCTGTACATTTCAATCAGATCATGTTGACTGATAATGTTCTTCAGGTTAGCTATATACTTACCAATTTTCTGCCTATGCAACATTAATTATAGAAAGAGATGCACTGAATTATCAAAGTATAATAATGGATTTGTCTTAGATGTTTTCCTCAGGTGCTTAGCATTCTTACATGCTTTTGTAAGTAGCTTTTGGAAGGAAAGAACTCTTTGAGAGAAAGAGCTCTCTTTAAGAGACCACTTTTGTCACTTTAGCAAAGCTATATTGTAACTAACCTTAAACCAGCACCCCATGCTCTACTCCTCTCTGGCCCAAGCATACTTTTCAAATCTTTTGATCATACAGTGATCAGGCAGGTAGACCTTGCCTAACCTATTATTCATTTTTACTTCTTTGATCTTTGTAAAGGACTAAGTAGGTAACAGATGACCAGCTCTTTTCCCAAGTTCCCTCTTTAGTACTCTTGTGAACAAATTGTGAACAAGATAACCTCTAGAGTAAGATCACAAGGAGTCAACAAGAATGCATACAGTGGGGGATGGCAATGACTTTGACCCTCAATCTCAATGATTAACTGAGATAACTTACCCTTTTCCCTTTAGAAACGTTCATACTTGAGCAAAATCTTCAGAGTTGGTTTTTGGATACATGTTTCTGCCTTCTCCCCAGATTGCTGGTTTGTCTGAATAAAGCAAACTTCCTTTCTACCAACACTGGCTTCAGAAATATTGTTTTTTGAGTGGCAAGCAGCTGAACTTGAGTTTGGTAACACTTTCCAAAAGTCACTTCCTTAACATAAACCCAGTTGAGGTGGAAAGGAATTTGTTATGAATAAGAGGATGCTCATTCACATTTTTGGCTCTGCAGCATTAACAGAATTGAGGACAAGAGACCAAATATTAGAATAAAAATGCTCCCATGGAAAGGACTCAAATCAATAAAATTAGAACCAAAAAAGGAGAAGTTACCACTGACAGCACAGAAATATAAAGGATCATAAGAGACTATAAGCAGTTATACACCAATAAAATGGACAACCTAGGAGAAATGGACAAGTTCTTAGAAAGGTACAATTTCCCCAGATTGAATCAGGAAGAAATAGAAAATATGAACAGACCAATCACAAGTACTGAAATGGAAATTGTGATTAAAAAACTCCCAACAAACAAAAGTCCAGGTCCAGATGGCTTCACAGGCAAATTCTATCAAATATCTAGAGAAGATTTAACACCTCTCCTTCACAAACTATTCCAAAAAATTGCAGAGGAATGAACATTCCCAAGCACATTCTATGAGGCCACAATTACCCTAACACCAAAACCAGACAAAGATACCACACAAAAAGAAAATTACAGGCTAATATCACTGATGAACATAGACGCAAAAATCCTGAACAAAATACTAGCAAACAGAATCCAACAACACATTAAAAGGATCATACAACATGATCAATTGTGATTTATCCCAGGGGTGCAAGGATTCTTCAATATACTCAAATCAATCATTGTGGTATACCACATTAACAAACTGAAGAGTAAAAACCATACACTCATTTCAATAGATGTAGAAAAAGCTTTTGATAAAATCCAACACCTATTTATGATTAAAAACTCTCCAGAAAGTAGGCATAGAGGGAACCTACCTATACATACCTACCTCTACCTTTTACATAATAAAAGCCATATACAACAAACCCACAACAAACATCATTCTCAATGGTGAAAAACTGAAAGCATTTTAGTTTTCTGATCTTAGGATAGGAACAACACAAGGATGTCCACTCTCACCACTATTATTCAACATAGTTTTGGAAGTCTTAGCTACAGCAATCAATCAGAGAAGAAAAATAAATAAAAGGAATCCAAATTGGAAAAGAAGAAATAAAACTGTCACCATTTGCATATGACACGATACTATATATAGAAAATCATGTAGATGCTACCAGAAAACTACTAGAGCTCATCAATAAATTTGGTAGTCACAGGATACAAAAGTAACACACATTAATAAAAAAATATGTTGCATTTCTATACATTAACAAAGAAAGATGAGAAAGAAAAATTAAAGAAACAATCCCATTTGCCATCACATCAAAAAGAATAAAATACCTAGGACCTAAGGGCAAAGGACCTGTACTCCAAAAACTACAAGACAATGATGAAAGAAATAGAAGATGACACAAGCAGATGGAAGGAGATACTGTGTTCTTAGGTTGGAAGAATCAATATTGTCAAAATGACTATACTACCCAAGTCAATCTACAGACTCAATGAAATGCCAATCAAATTACCAATGACATTTTTCAGAGAGCTAGAACAAAAATCTTAAAATTTGTATGGAAATGCAAGAGACCCTGAATAGACAAAGCAATCTTGAGAAGAAAGAACGGAGCTGGAAGAATCAGACTCCTTGACTTCAGATTATACTACAAAGCTACAATCATTGAAACATTATGGTACTGACACAAAAACAGAAATATAGATCAATGGAACAGGATAGAAAGTCCAGAGATAAAACCAAGCACCTATGGTCAACTAATCTGTGACAAAGAAGGCCAGAATATACAATGGAGAAAAGACAGTCTCTTCATTAAGTAGTGCTGGGAAAACTGGACAGCTACATGTAAAAGAATGCAATTACAACACTCCTTAACACCATATGCAAAGATAAACTCAAAATGGATTAAAGAGCTATATGTAAGACTGGACACAATAAAACTCATAGAGGAAAACATAGGCAGAACACTGCCTGTCATAAATCACAGCAAGATCTTTTTTGATCCACCTCTTAGTGTAATGAAAATAAAAACAAAAATTAAAAAATGGAACCTAATGAAACTTAGAAGCTTTTGCACAGGAAAGGAAACCATAAACAAAATGAAAAGACAACCCTCAGAATGGGAGAAAATATTTGCAAAAGAAGTGCCCGATAAGGGATTAATCTCCAAAATATACAAATAGCTCATGCAGCTCAATATCAAAAAAACAAACAACCTAATAAAAAAATGGGCAGGAGATCTACATACAAACAAGACACACTGATGGCCAAAAATCACATGAAAAGATATTCAACATGACTAAATATTAGAGAAATGCAAATCAAAACTTCAGTGAGGTATCTCCTCACACCAGTCAGAATGGCCATTATCAAAAATTCTACATAAGATGGATAACTAATGAGAAGCTGCTGTGTAGCACAGGGAATTCTACTCAATGCTCTGTGGTGATCTAAATGGGAACGGAATCTAAAAAAGAGGAGATATATGTTTATGTATAACTGATTCACTTTGCTGTAGAGCAGAAAAAGAAACAACATTGTAAAGCAACTATACTCCAATAAAAATTAATTTAAAAAATAATAAAAGTAAGCTAAGTTAAAAAAAAAATCTACAAACTATAAGTGCTGGAGAGGGTGTGGAGAAAAGGGAACCCTCCTACGCTGTCATTGGGAATGTAAATTGGTATAGCCACTATGGAGAACAGTATGGATTTTCCTTAAAGAACTAAAAATAGAGCTACCATATGATTCTGTAACCCCATTCCTGGGCATATATCCAGAGAAAAACATAATTTGAAACAATACGTGCACCCCAGTTTTCATTGGAGCACTATTAACAATAGCCAGGAGGTGGAAGCAATCTAAATGTACATCAACAGAGGAATGGATAAAGAAGATGCTGTACATATATACAATGGAATATTACCTAGCCATAAAAAATGAAAAATGCCATTTATAGTGCATGGATGGACCTAGAGATTGTCATACTGACTGAAATAAGTCAGACACAGAAAGACAAATATCATATGATATCACTTATATGTGGAATTTTTAAAAATGGTACAAATAAATTTATTTACAAAACAGAAATAGAGTCACAGATGTAGAAAACAAACTTATGGTTATCAGGTGGGAAAGCATGGGTGTGGGGAGGGATAAATTGGGAGTTTGAGATTGACATATACACACTACTATATATAAAATGGATAACTAATAAGGACCTGCTGTATAGCACAGGGAACTCTTCTCAATAATCTGTAATGACCTATATGGGAAAAGAATCTAAAAAATAGTGGATGTATGTATATGTATAACTGATGCACTTTACTGTACACCACAAACTAACAAAACATTGTAAATCAACTATACTCCCATAAAATTAAAATAAAATGCTCCCATTGCTCAGGAAATTCCAAGGGTTTGGGAGCTATGAGCCAATTATCTGAATAACCAAATATATACTTCTTGTAAATCACAATACTACATACACTCACACAGAAACCTCCTATAGACAGATGAAAGGAGAAGCACTTTTTACTTGAATAATCCAGCAGTTTCACTAGGAGTTTGATAATGTTAAAGAGACTAAGCAAGTTCCATTTCTGGTAAAGAATATATTTTTGTAGACATTTTAGAACCAAAATAGTATAAGGTAATTTCTACAAGATATCAAATTGTAACAAATGGTTATAATTCTCTGGGCCACTCCTTTGTCCAAGTTGATTTTTAACAGCAAGTGCCCATAGTGTTGAAGTATTAAGATATTAAGAATGAATACATATTAAATAAGAATTCCAAATAGAGGGGATTGGTTCAAGATGGTAGAGTAAAAGGACATGCTATAACTCCCTCTTTCGAGAACACTGGAATCACAACTAACTGAACAATCATTGACAGGAAGACATTGGAACTCACAAAAAAGATACCCCACATGAAAGACAAAGGAGAAGCCGCAATGACATAGTAAGAGGGGCGCTATCACAATAAAATAAAATCCCATAACCGCTGAGTGGGTGACTCACAAACTGGAGAACACTTATAGCACAGAAGTCCACCCACTGGATTGAAGGTTCTGAGCCCCACATCAGGTTTCCCAACCTGGGGATCTGGTAATGGGAGGAGAAATCCCTAGAGAATCAGACTTTGAAGGCTAGTGGGATTTGATTGCAGGACTTCAGCAGGACTGGGGGAAACAAAGACTCCACTCTTGGAGGGCACACACAAAGTAGTGTGCACATTGGGACCCAGGAGAAGGAGCAGTGACCCCATAGGAGACAGAACCAGACCTACCTGCTAGTGTTGGAGGGTCTCTTGCGGAGGTGGGGGGCAGCTGTGGCTCACCAAGGGACAAGGACACTGGCAGCAGAAGTTCTGGGAAGTACTCCTTGGCGTGAGACCTCCCAGAGTCTGTCATTAGCCTCACCAAAGAGCCCAGGTAGGCTCCAGTGTTGGGTCGCCACAGGACAAACAACCAACAGGTAGCGAACCCAGCCCCACCCATCAGCAGAAAAACGGATTAAAGTTTTACTGAGCTCTGCCCACCAGAGCAAGAGCCAGGTCTACCCACCACCAGGCCCTCCGATCATGAAACTTCCACAACCCTCTTAGAAAGCCTCATCCACCAGAGGGCAGACAGCAGAAGCAAGAAGAACTACAATACTGCAGCCTGTGGAACAAAAATCACATTCACAGAAAGATAGACAAGATGAAAAGGCAGAGGGCTATGTACCAGATGAAGGAACAAGATAAAACCCCAGAAAAACAACTAAATGAAATGGAGATAGGCAATCTTCCAGAAAAAGAATTCAGAATAATGATCGTGAAGATGATCCAGGACCTCAGAAAAAGAATGGAGGAAAACATTGAGAAGATGCAAAAAATGTTTAACAAAGACCTAGAAGAATTAAAGAACAAACAAACAGAAACAATACAATAACTGAAATGAAAAATACACTAGAAAGAATCAATAGCAGAAAAACTGAGGCAGAAGAACGGATAAGTGATCTGGAAGACAGAATGGTGAAATTCACTGCTGCAGAACAGACTAAAGAAAAAAGAATGAAAAGAAATGAAGACAGCCTAAGAGACTTCTGGGCCAACATTGAACACAAGAATATTCGCATCATATGGGTCCCAGAAGGAGAAGAGAGAGAGAAAGGACCCAAGAAAATATTTGAAGAGATTATAGTTGAAAACTCCCCTAACATGGGAAAGGAAATAGCCACCCAAGTCCAGGAAGTACAGAGAGTCCCATACAGGATAAACCCAAGGATAAACATGCCGAGACACACATTAATCAAACTGGCAAAAATTAAAGACAAAGAAAAATTATTGAAAGCAGCAAGGGAAAAATGACAAACAACATACAAGGGAACCCCCATAAGGTTAAGAGCTGATTTCTCAGCAGAAACTCTACAAGCCAGAAGGGAGTGGCATGATATACTTAAAGTGATGAAAGGGAAGAACCTACAACCAAGATTACTCTATCCAGCAAGGATCTCATTCAGATTTGATGGAGAAATTAAAACCTTTACAGACAAGCAAAAGCTAAGAGAATTCAACACCACCAAACCAGCTCTACAACAAATGCTAAAGGAACTTCTCTATGGGAGAAACACAAGTGAAGTAAAGGACCTACAAAAACAAATCCAAAACAATTAAGAAAATGGTCATAGGAACATACCTATCAATAAATACCTTAAACGTGAATGGATTAAATGCTCCAACCAAAAGACACAGGCTTGCTGAATGGATACAAAAACAAGACCCATATATATGCTGTCTCCAAGAAACCCACTGCAGACCTAGGGACACATAAAGACTGAAAGTGAGGGGATGGAAAAAGATATTCCGTGCAAATGGAAATCAAAAGAAAGCTGGAGTAGCAAAACTCATATCAGATAAAATAGACTCTAAAATAAAGAATGTTACAGGAGACAAGGAAGGGCACTACATAATGATCAAGGGATCAATCCAAGAAGATATAACAATTATAAATAAATATGCACCCAACAGAGGATCACCTCAATACATAAGGCAACTGCTAACAGCTCTAAAAGAGGAAATTGACAGTAACATAATAATAGTGGGGGACTTAACAATGCACTTACACCAATGGACAGATTATCCAAACAGAAAATTAATAAGGAAACACAAGCTTTAAATGACACAATAGAGCAGATAGATTTAATTGATATTTATAGGCTGTTCCATCCAAAAACAGCAGATTACACTCTCTTCTCAAGTGCGCACGGAACATTCTCCAGGATAGATCACATCTTGGGTCACAAATCAAGCCTCAGTAAATTTAAGAAAATAGAAATCATATCAAGCATCTTTTCTGACCACAACACTATGAGATTAGAAATCAATTACAGGGAAAAACGTGTAAAAAACACAAACACATGGAGGCTAAACAATACGTTACTAAATAACCAAGACACCACTGAAGAAATCAAAGAGGACATCAAAGAATACCTAGAGACAAATGACAATGAAAATACGACAATCCAAAACCTATGGGATGCAGCAAAAGCAGTTCTAAGAGGAAAGTTTATAGCTATAGAAGCCTACCTCAAGAAACAAGAAATATCTCAAATAAAGAATCTAACCTTACACCTAAACGAACTAAAGAAAGAAGAACAAACAAAACCTAAAGTTAGCTGAAGGAAAGAAATCATAAAGATCAGAGCAGAAATAAATGAAATAGAAACAAAGAAAACAATAGCAAAGATAAATAAAACTAAAAGCTGGTTCTTTGAGAAGATAAACAAAATTGATAAACCATTAGCCAGACTCATCAAGAAAAAGAGGGAGAGGACTCAAATCAATAAAATTAGAAAAGAAAAAGGAGAAGTTACAACAGACACCACAGAAATACAAACCATCCTAAGAGACTACTACAAGCAACTCTATGCCAATAAAATGGACAACCTGGAAGAAATGGACAAATTCTTAGAAAGGTATAACCTTCCAAGACTGAACCAGGAAGAAATAGAAAATATGAACAAACCAATCACAAGTAATGAAATTGAAACTGTGATTAAAAATCTTCCAACAAACAAAAGTCCAGGACCAGATGGCTTCACAGGTGAATTCTATCAAACATTTAGAGAACAGCTAACACCCTCCTTCTCTAACTCTTCCAAAAAATTGCAGAGGAAGGAACACTCCCAAACTCATTCTATGAGGCCACCATCACCCTGATACCAAAACCAGGCAAAGATACTACAAAAAAAGAAAATTACAGACCAATATCACTGATGAATATAGGTGCAAAAATCCTCAACAAAATACTAGCTAAAAGAATCCAACAACACATTAAAGGATCATACAGCATGAACAAGTGGGATTTATCCCAGAGATTCAAGGATTCTTCAATATACACAAATCAATCAATGTGATACACCATATTTAAAAATTGAGGAATAAAAACCATATGATCATCTCAGTAGATGCAGAAAATGCTTTTGACAAAATTCAACACTGATTTATGATAAAAGCTCTCCAGAAAGTGGGCATAGAGGGAACCTACTTCAATATAATAAAGGCCATATATGACAAACCCACAACAAACATCAGTCTCAATGGTGAAAAACTGAAAGCATTTCCTCTAAGATAAGGAACAAGACATGGATGTCCACTCTCACCACTATTATTCAACATAGTTTTGGAAGTCCTAGCCATGGCAATCAGAGAAGAATAAGAAATAAAAGGAATCCAAATTGGAAAAGAAGAAGTAAAACTGTCACTGTTTGCAAATGACATAATACTATACATAGAGAACCCTAAAGATGCCACCAGAAAACTACTAAAGCTAATCAGTGAATTTGGTGAATCTGCAGGATACAATATTATTGCACAGAAATATCTTGCATTCCTATACACTAATGACGAAAAATCTGAAAGAGAAATTAAGGAAACACTCCCATTTACCATTGCAACAAAAAGAATAAAATACTTAGGAATAAACCTCCCTAAGGAGACAAAAGACCTGTATGCAGAAAACTATAAGACACTGACCAAAGAAATTAAAGATGCTACAAACAGATGGAAAGATATACCATGTTCTTGGATTGGAAGAATCAATATTGTGAAAATGACTATACTACCCAAAGCAATCTACAGATTCAATGCAATCCCTATCAAACTACCAATGGAATTTTTTTACAGAACTAGAACAAAAAATCTTAAAATTTGTATGGAGACACAAAAGACCCTGAATAGCCAAAGCACTCTTGAGAGGAAAAAACGGAACAGGAGGAATCAGACTCCCTGACTTCAGAGTATACTACAAAGCTACAGTAATCAAGACAATATGGTACTGGCACAAAAACAGAAATATAGATCAATGGAACAGGATAGAAAGCCCAGAATTAAACCCACACACCTATGGACAGCTAATCTATGACAAAGGAGGCAAGGATATACAGTGGAGAAAAGACAGTCTCTTCAATAAGTGGTGCTGGGAAAACCGGACAGCTACATGTAAAAGAATGAAATTAGAACACTCCCTAACACCATACCCAAAAATAAACTCAAAATGGATTAGAGACCTAAATGTAAGACCGGACACTATGAAACTCTTAGAAGAAAACATAGGAAGAACACTCTTTGACATAAATCACAGCAAGATTTTTTTTGATCCACCACCTAGAGTAATGGAAATAAAAATAAAAATAAACAAATGGGACCTAATGAAACTTCAAAGCTTATGCACAGCAAAGGAAACCATAAACAAGACAAAAAGATAACCCTCAGAATGGGAGAAAATATTTGCAAATGAATCACCGGACAAAAGATTAATCTGCAAAATATATAAATAGTTCATGCAGCTAAATCTTAAAAAAAACCAAACAATCCAATCCAAAAATGGGCAGAAGCCCTAAATAGACATTTCTCCAAAGAAGACATACAGATGGCCAGGAAGCACATGAAAAGCTGCTCAACATTACTAATTATTAGAGAAATGCAAATCAAAACTACAATGGGGTATCACCTCACACCAGTTAGAATGGGCATCATCAGAAAATCTACAATCAACAAATGCTGGAGAGGGTGTGGAGAAAAGGGAACCCTCTTGCACTGTTGGTGGGAATGTAAATTGATACAGCCACTATGGAGAAGAGTATGGAATTTCCTTAAAGAACTAAAAATAGAATTACCATATGACCCAGCAATCCCACTGCTGGGCATATACCCAGATAAAACCATAATTCAAAAAAGTCATGTACCAAAATATTCATTGCAGCACTATTTACAATAGCCAGGTCACGGAAGCAACCTAAATGCCCATCAACAGGCGAATGGATAAAGAAGATGTGGTACATATATACAATGGAATATCATGCAGCCATAAAAAGGAACGAAATTGGATCATTTGTAGAGACATGGATGCATCTATAGACTGTCATATAGAGTGAAGTAAGTCAGAAAGAGAAAATCAAATATCGTATATTAACGTATATATGTGGAACCTAGAAAATGGTACAGATGAACCGGTTTGCAGAGCAGAAATTGAGACACAGAAGTAGAGAAAAATCATATGGACATGAAAGGGGGAAAGCGGCAGGAGGTGGGGGTTGCGGTGTGATGAATTGGGAGATTGGGATTGACATGTATACACTGATGTGTATAAAATGGATGACTAATAAGAAAAAATAAATAAATAAAATTAAAAAAAAAAAAGAACTCAAAATAAAATGTCTATCAGTCCAATGAGTCTTTTACCTACTTTCTATTTTCTAAGTCTTATCATCTGATAAGCAGGCCTCCCAGCCTCTTCATCCCCACTAACATTTTGTATTAACCATTGTCTCTAACGCAGAAGTGCCAGACATTTCAGATAAATTCTTTCCAGGTGGTATTTCTAAAATACTGTCAGTGACTTGAGAGACTCAGAGAGGTGTAAGAATTCACAGTTTAAACCCTGAAAAACCTTGGAAAATCATCTCTTTAAAAGGGTATGCTGAAGAAATGCTTTGAAAACAATAAAGGGCTAGAGAGTTTTATTAAATAGAATAAAGGGATCTATCACTGGATTCTTGTTATTCTTTCCTATTAATAGCTTACTTCATTTTCATGGTTTTCCATGAGAGGTGATAAAAACAGATATTTGAATATAGAAATATATCAATATTTAAAATAAAAATTTGGGGTTGGCCAAAAAGTTCGTTTGGGATTTTCCTTAAGATGTTATGGAAAAATCCAAACGAACTTTTTGGCCAACCCAATGTTTGTTGGGATCTTTGAAACCTCACCACCTTCATAGCATTCCATGTCTCTTTCATGCTTACATATTATAACACTGTTGTAAGAGAGGGCATAGAAAAATATGCCAGATTTCTGTGCTATGCAACTGAAGTTCAATATTAAACTATATTAATGCCATGCTGTATATTTTATGAAAAATTATCTTTGTGTACAATTTCATATAGAAATTTGATAAATATAAATTCCTCTGCTTTCCGTGTAATCTCACCAAATTACTCCCACTTCAACTTGAAGTACAGAAGTTTATGACTTACATGAATTTGGTGATATTATACAGAACCCAGAAGAATTTACATTTCTTAAATCAATGAAGAATATATGTGTAGCTTCAACCTAACAAAGAAATAAAAATTTCCCATGATTGCAAGGGACCAAACAGACACAGAATAGAGAACACTCAATATTTAGTAGTGTTTCTCAAATTACTGAGCATGCTCAACTGTATCAGAATCATCTTAGGCTTCTATTATACCAGCATTTTATGAGTGCAACCATGGAGAGGTAGTGTGACCATATCTAAGAGAAACACTGAAATAGAGAAAGTCAGGGAGGCTATAACACATCAAGGTTCCTAGATTCAAATGCAAATATATATAACCATCATCTTATAGAGCCTATTGAAGTTAGCCAACCTCAAAAGTTATTAAGATGAAACTTAATAAGCTACACTTGAAATAAGTTTTAACCAATTATATGAGACTGGACATATTCTATAACCAGTAATTAATACCACAACAAAATATGATATTTTAGTATAAATCATTATCACAGATTATAACAAGGACACACAAATGAGAATCAGATCTTAAAAGAAAATAAAGGAGGAGGTGGAGAAAAGATGGCAGAGTAGAAGGACGTGAGATCACCCCCTCTCATGAAAACACCAAAATCACAACTAATGGTTGAACAACCATTGATAAAAAATTGCTGGAACCTTCAGAAAAGATATGCTACATTCAAAGAGAAAGAAGCCACAATGACATGGTAGAAGGGGTACAACTGTGATAAAATCAAATCCCATACATGCATTATGGGTGACCCACAAACTGGAAAACAATTATATTGCAGAGGTTCTCCCACAGGAGTGAAAGTTCTGAGTCCCACATCAGGCTCCCCAGCCTGAGGGTCTGCAAATGGGAGGAGGAGCCCCCAGAGAATCTAGCTTTGAAGGCCAGAAGGATTTGATCCCAGGAATTCCACAGACTGAGGGAACCAGAAACTGCACTCTTAGAGGGCACACACAAGGTCTCGTGTGTACCAGGACACAGGGAAAAAAGCAGTGACCTCATAAGGGACTGGACCAGACTTACCTGCTATTATTAGAGGGTCTCAGCGGGAGGAGGGGGGTGGTAGTGGCTCATTACAGGGACAACACTCACATTGTAGGGGTACCAGAAGGAGAAGAGAGAGAGAGAAGATACCTGAGAAAATATTTGAAAAGATAATAGCTAAAAACTTCCCTAACATGGGAAAGGAAACAGTCACCCAAGTCCAGTAAACACAGAGTCCTGGGCAGGATAAACCCAAGGAGGAATATGCTGAGACACATATACTGAAACTGACAAAAATTAAAGAAAAAGGAAAAATGTTTAAAGCGATAAGGGAAAAGCAACAAATAACATACAAGGGAATTCCCATGAGGTTATCAGCTGATTTTTCATCAGAACCTCTACAGGCCAGAAGGGAGTGTCGCAATATATTTAAAGTGATAAAAGGTAAGAATCTACAGCTAAGAATACTCTACCCAGCAAGGTTCTCATTCAAATTCAATGGAGAAATCAAAAGCTCTACAGACAAGCAAAAGCTAAGAGAATACAGCACAACCAGACAAGCTTTGCAACAAATTCTAAAGGAACTTCTCTAGGTAGAAATGAAAATGCCACAACTAAAAACAAGAAAAGTCTGAATGGAAAAGCTTATCAGTAAAGGCAAACATAAAGTAAAAGTAGGATATCATCCACACACAAATATCATATCAACAAGCAATCATAAGAAGACAAGAGTAAAAATGCAGGATATTGGAAATGCATTTGAAATTAAAAGACCATCAAGTTAAAACAATCTTGTATATATACAGACTGCTATGTCAAAACCTCATGGTAACAGAAAACCAAAAATCTGCAACAGATACAAACACAAAAAAAGAATAAGGAATCCAAACACAACATTAAAGTTAGTCATCAAATCACAAGAGAAGAGAACATAGGAGGAAGGTAAGAAAAAAGACCTACAAAAACTAATTGAAAACAACAAAATTGCAATGAGAACATACATATCAGTAATTACCTTAAATGTAAATGGATTAAATGCTCCAACAAAAAGACATAGACTGGCTGAATTGATACAAAAACAAGACCCATATATATGCTGTCTACAAGAGACCCCCTTCAGATCTAGGAACACATACAAACTAAAACTGAGGGAATGGAAAAAGATATTCATGCAAATGGAAATCAAAAGAAACCTGGGGCAGCATTACTCATATCAGACTAAATAGACTTTAAAATAAAGACTGTTAACAAAAGACAATGAAGGACACTACATAATGATCAAGGGATCAATCCAAGAAGAAGATATAACAACTGTAAATATTTATGCACCCAACATAGGAGCACCTCAATATATGAGGCCAATACTAGCAGCCATAAAAGGAGAAACTGACAATAACACTATAATAGTGGGGGACTTTAACACCCTACTTACACCAATGGACAGATCATCCAGACATAAAACCGATAAGGAAACACAGGGCTTAAATGACACATTAGACCAAATGGATTTAATTGATATTTATAGAGCATTCCATCCAAAAGCAGCACACATTCTTCTCAAGTGCAAATGGAACATTCTCCAGGATTGATCACATGCTGGGCCACGAAGTGAGCCTCAGTACATTTAAGAAAATTGAAATCATATCAAGCATCTTTCTGACCACAATACTATGAAATTAGAAATCAGAAATTAGAAATTAGAAATCAACTACAAGAAAAGAACTTAAAAAAAAAAAAAACAACAAACACATGGAGGTTAAACAATATGCTACTAAACAACCAATGGATCAATGAAAAAATCAAAGTGGAAATTTAAAAAAAAATACCTAGAGACAAATGAAAATGAAAGCACAACTATCCAAAACCTATGGGACACAGCAAAAGCAGTTCTAAGAGGGAAGTTTATAGCAATACAATCTTACCTCAGCAAATAAGAAAAACCCCAAGTAAACAACCTAACCTTACACCAAAAGCAACTAGAGGAAGAAGAACAAACAAAACCCAAAGTTAATAGAAGGAAAGTAATCATAAAGATCAGAGCAGATAAATGAAATAGAGATGAAGAAAACAATCGAAAAGATCAATGTTTATCTTCTTTGAAATATAAAACTGATAAACTTTTAGCCAGAATCATCAAGAAAAAAAGGGAGAGGGCTCAAATCAATAAAATTAGAAATGAAAAAGAAGTTACAGTGGACACCACAGAAATACAAAGGATCATAAGAGACTACTACAAACAACTATATGCAAATAAAATGGACAACATAGAAGAAATGGACAAATTCTTAGAAAGGTACAATCTCCCAAGATTGAACCAGGAAGTAATAGAAAATATGAACAGACCAATCACAAGTACTGAAATTAAAAGTGTGATTAAAAAACTCCCAACAAACAAAAGTCCAG
Source organism: Eubalaena glacialis (assembly GCF_028564815.1). NCBI lineage: Eukaryota > Metazoa > Chordata > Mammalia > Artiodactyla > Balaenidae > Eubalaena > Eubalaena glacialis. The sequence goes on from NC_083721.1 coordinate 51,661,255, forward strand.
GACCTGATGGCTTCACAGGAAAATTCTATCAAACATTTAGAGAAGGGTTAACACCTATCTTTCACAATATATTCCAAAAAATTGCAGAGGAAGGAACACTCCCTAAGTCAACATTGGAGGCAACCATCACCCTGATACCAAAAACAGACAAAGATACCACTAAAAAGGAAAATTACAGGCCAATATCACTGATGAACATACACGCAAAAATCCTCAACAAAATACTAGCAAACCAAATCCAACAACACATTAAAAGGATCATACACCATGATCAAGTGGGACTGATCCCAGGGTTGCAAGTATTCTTCAATATCCACAAATCAAACAGTGTGATACACCACATAAACAAATTGAAGAATAAAATCTATATGATCATCTTAATAGATGCAGAAAAAGCTTTTGCCAAAATTCAACACCCATTTATGATAAAAGCTCTCCCGAAAGTGGGCATAGAGGGAACATACCTCAACATAATAAAGACCATATTTGACAGACCTACAGCTAACATCATACTCAATGGTGAAAAGCTAAAAGCATTTCCTCTAAGATTGGGAAAAAGACAATGATGTCCACTCTTGCCACTTTTATTCAATATAGTTGTGGAAGTCCTAGCCATGACAATCAGAGAAGAAAAAGAAATAAAATAAATCCAAATTGGAAAAGAAGTAAAGCTGTCACTGTTTGCAGATGACATGATACTCTACATAGAAAATCCTAAAGATGCTACCAGAATGCTACTGAGCTCATCAATGAATTTGGTAAATTTGCCAGAAACAAAATTAATACACACAAATCTCTTGCATTTCTATACACTAACAATGAACGATCACACAAAAAGAAATTAAACAAACAACCTCATTTACCATCACATCAAAAAGAATAAAATACCTAGGAATAAACCTACCTAAGGAGGCAAAACACCTGTACTCAGAAAACTATAAGACACGGATGAAAGAAATCAAAGATTCCACAAACAGATGGAAAGATATACCATGATCTTGGACTGGAAAAATCAATATTGTCAAAATGACTATACTACCCAAAGCAATCTACAGATTCAGTGCAATCCCTATCAAATTATCAATGACATTTTTTACAGAATTAGAACAAAAAAATTTACAATTTGTATGGAAACACAAAAGACCCAGAATATCCAAAGCAATCTTAAGAAAAACAAAGCTGGAGGAGTCAGGTTTCCTGACTTCAGACTATACTACAAAGCTACAGTCATCAAAACAGTACAGTACTGGCACAAAAAAACAGAAATATAGATCAATAGACAGGATAGAAAGCCCAGAAATAAGCCCACACACTTATGGTCAATTAATCTACAACAAAGGAGCAAGAATATACAATGGAGAAAAGACAGTCTCTTCAATAAACGGTGTTGGGAAAACTGGACAGCTACATGTAGAACAATGAAATGAGAACATTCTCTACCACCATACACAAAAATAAACTTGAAATGGATTAAAGACCTAAATGTAAGACCAGATACTATAAAACCCTCAGAGGAAAATATCAACAGAGCACTCTTTCACATAAATCACAGTAATATATTTTTCAATCCATCTCCTAGAGTAAAGGGAAATAAAAACAAGAATAAACAAATGGAATGTAATGAAACTTAAAAGCTTTTTGCACAGCAAAGGAAACTATAAACAAAATGAAGGCACAACCCATAGAGTGGGAGAAAATATTTGCAAACGATGTGACCAACAACTGATTAATCTCCAAAATATATAGTCAGCTCATGTAGCTCAATATCAAATAAAATAAAATAAAATAAGACCAACAATCCAATAAAAAATGGGCAGAAGACCTAAATAGATATATCCCCAAAGAAGATATACAGATGGCCAAAAAGCACATGAAAAGATGTTCATCATCACTAATTATCAGAGAAATGCAAATAAAAACTACAATAAGATATCACCTCACACCAGTCAGAATGGCCATCATCAAAAAGTCTACAAACAATAAATGCTGGAGATGGTGTAGAGAAAAGGGAACCGTCCTACACTGTTGTTGAGTATGTAAATTGGTACAGCCACTCTGGAGAACAGTATGAAGGTTCCTTAAAGAACTAAAAATAGAGCTACCATATGGTCCAGCAATCCCATTCCTGTGCATATATCCAGAGAAAACCATGGTTTGAAAGGATATGTGCACCCCAGTGTTCACTGCAGTGCTGTTTATAATAGCTTAGACATGGGAGCAACCTAATGTCCATCAACAGATGAATGAACAAAGATGTGGTACATATATACAATGGAATACTACTTAGCCATTAAAAAGAATAAAATAATGCCATTTGCAGCAACATGGATGGACCTGGAGATTATACTAAGTGAAGTAAGTCAGTCAGAGAAAACAGTTATCATACGATATTGCTTATATGCAGAACCTAAAAAAAATGATACAAATGAACTTATTTACAAAACAGAGACAGACATAGAAAACAAATTATGGTTACCAAAGGCAAAAGGTGGGGGGGAGAGATAAACTGGGACTTTGGGATTGACATATGCACACTACTATATTTAAAAAAAATAATCAACAAGGACCACTGTATGATACAGGGAACTCCACTCAATATTCTATAATCATTTGGGAAAAGAATTTGAAAAAGAATAAATATACTTATGTGTATAATTGAATCACTTTGCTGTACCCTGATACTAACACAACATTGTAGATCAACTATCGTCCAATATAAAATAAAAATTAAAAAAAAAATGAAAAGGATCATAGTCTACCCTAAGGCAAATAGTATCTCTTATGTGTATTTAAAAGTTATTAGTATAATATACTTTGCCACCCCCTTTATTTTGCTTGTAATCATTGAAACCCCCTTTTGTGCTCCAGGTGTTCCTGAGTTTATGAGGCTTGGTACATGACAGAGTCCATTACCTGTTTTAGGTGCTGAATATACCAGGTAGTTTTTCAACCTTTGCTGCAGTTAAGGTTCAGGCAGCTGGAATCCCCTAACCAGATAGATCAACACCGGACAGTGAATTAGGAACTAATGAAAATATCAGCAGGGACAAAAGAGCTTTTATTTTTGATCTTGTAGTTACAGAAAATTTAAGTTCTTGGAGCAGCAAGGACAGCCTAGGTGACAGTGGTACTGGCTGAAACAGTACAGTGCTCTACAGTGTAGAACGACCACACTGGTTCTGTAGCCTGAGTCTGACCTTGGTATCCTACAGCCTTTCATCATGGTTAGGGAACCTCTCAGTGGTTCTGGGAGCCAACAAATATCCATTTAATAAACTCATTCTCTGCTTAAAGCAGTCAGAGGCTGTTCTGGCTGCTAATAATTAAGATCCCTGACAGATGGATTTAATAAGAATTTTTATGTAAATATTTTCTTATTTACATGAAATTTAAAATGTTAAACTTTTATACATTCTTTAGTTACTGCTTACATTATTTTTTTGTTAAATGCATATTACTTATAAATTGTTATTATTTTGTAGTGCAGTGTTAAATGTTTTTTTTTTACTGTAGAGAATGCCGTCTATAATGGCTATATTACTCATTAAAATTGACTTCACATTATTTTATTTAAATCTTGTAAGTTTTGATACTTCATTTAGAGAAAAGAAAAAAAAACATACAAAGAGATAATTGAAATAGTTTATCCAAGGTCACAAAGCCAGGAAGTGGTGGTAGAACCTATGTCTTTTGTCAGAAACCCCAGGAGTTTCAACCTATGTTATGTTGCCTTTAAAATGAGGTTCAAGGAAGAAAGAAATAAACACCTGTCTAAAGGGAACTCTAATTCTTGACCATAGGTAATGAGATTAGGCAAAGTAGAGTTTACATTTAAAATTATATATCTACATATCTATATGTATATCTTTATATCTTCAAAGTCTTACAGACTCTTAACAAACTATATATTTTCTTTGGTGTCGCCTTGAATACCTGTGCCCAACCTTCTCTTAGAGAAGGCTTAGAAAAATTGTGTCTACCTAAGTTTAAAAAGTAAACAAAATCCTCATTACTGTGGATTTTCAATAAAATTCTAAGAGGAAAAGAGAAGAAGAGAGAATGAGAAAAAAAGTACTTCTGATTTTGCTTCATTGTGGCCTAATATATTTTTAGGGGTTGATGTATGAAAGAATAAATGAACATTAATCATCAAAAGATTTTCAAAGTTTCCTTCAGCATGCAGTCTGAGGCAGCGCTAAGAGTTGAGAGGCTGTGAATGTGTAGCAGTGTTTCCTAGAGGCAAAGAGACACCACTCTTTTCTAAACTTTTCTTTCCTTCCCTGAGTACACCTTAGACTCCCATTCTTGTATCACTCCAGAGCAGTTACTCTAGTACTTTAGTACTGACTGCAGAGTTTGCATTTCAATCCCATCAACAATAATTCACTTCATCTGATTTCTGAGTCTCAAATTAACAGCATTTAATGCTTATAATGTTTGGCTAGACTTGCAACAACCAATGTCATGGAGCTCTATCTCAGTACTGTGCCCTGAGCATCTGTTCTTATGTCTCTTATGAAAACCTCCCGGAGGACAGCGAGGAAGCCACTTCTGCTTTCTAATTCAAAACCACCAAATATCTGAGCCTATTTACACACTCACTTGTTCGAATTTTCCAGAGTATCAACTTGTATCAATACTTCACGTGTTACAGCTGCTGTCTGTCCTTACTTCACTCTTAGTTGTTTGAGCCAACACACAAAGACACACACACACACATACAGACACATAAATACATCTGCATTATCCCAGCTTCCAAATAAACTCTCATTTTATTCCTTCTTTGAAAATATAAAAACCTACTTGGTCATATCTTAATCATTAAAAGGGACTGGCCTCAGGCTTCGCCTTTGAATTTCAAACTGTTTCCAGTCCGTAACATCACCAAACAGGATGCTTTCGGCTAAAACCCATAGCCTTTCACTGCACTGTGGGCACAAGACTAAAAGGACCCTCTTGAGACCCAAAGACTGTAAACCATCTCTTCCTGATACACGTCAGCTCTCAGAGGTTCTCCTGGTACAGTTACTACTTTGACACCTGATCCCACTTCTTTGAGAGTTTGTCAGAGGCACTGGATGATTGTCACAGGCAACTGTTAAAACAGAGAAAAGAAATTAACTGAGAGGGGTCATAATTCTACCTATTTCACTTCTTGTTCTCTCAGCCTAAAGGAAAAAAATACAAAATCATCTTTAACCTTTATAATTCATTGAGCTTATCTTGCTAGCTGATAAGGAGAGATATAGTGTTCTGAGAAGTGGAAATGTACCTAGAGTTGAAAGTTTTAGCAAACATGATATAAAAAGCATAAGGTTCTTAGAAGAGTGGGCATGTTCAGAGAAATTATAGATTACAGTAATTTATTAAAATGTCTGTTAGTAAGTCATATCCTCTTTAATTGCATAAGATCTAGTTAAGAATCTAAAGGAAGGGAAGCATTTGCCCTCTTTCAGATCCATCCCATCAGTACTTTTCACTTTTATAGGTTAGAATTACAAATCTTTACTGGCCAAATACCTGGATAATTTAAGGCACCATAATCATAGGACTTTGAGCTCTCAAAGGAATTAATGATCACAGTGAAGAGTATGAATCAAAGCTTGGAAATGTATGGGTATGGACCTGTTCTTTTTCTTTACAGGTGTACAATTCATTTTCCTTCCTTCACTTTTCCCCTTTTGGATTCTTTTAAATCCTAAATGCTGGTGTTTAGACAAGCCTGAGGGCAGTACTTGGTTCCCTAGCCCAGGAAACTTGCTTTCACTGATTGGAGTTTTACAAGGAGCTAAAGGTATAAAAGCATGTGCATAAACTCTTCTCACTTCAAAAACTTTCTCTGAGTTTGTGATCCCAGCCAATGTGCCCAAGGAAGAAAGCTCAGGTCAGCTCTGTTCTAAGCACTGGGATTAGCTTTCCTTTTCTGCTTAATCTTCTCATTCACATATTTGCTCAGGATAGGTAATAAGAATGGAATTCAGGTTTGGTTTTTTGTTTAAGACTAGGCAAAGGAGGCCTGTTTTGCATCTAAGCACTCAAAGCCTGTGTTGTTTAGGGAGTAAGATCCAATTTCTCCTGCTTAGTTTACTAGCACTTTATATTAGAGAATGGAGTTTCACCTAGTAATAAAGTGGTAATCTACCCTGACTTTTTCCTCAGGGATATTGAGAACTTGTTCATCAAGAAAAGGATATGGAAATTCCTGTATGCCATGATTTCCTTGAATACTTGAACTCCATTTGTATTCATAGGTACCAAATATATAAATGATATTTTACAAAGATATTAGCTGGAGGAAGCCTCGTTATTCACTCCAACTCCTTAACAAAAGGCTCCAAATGTGAGCTCTTTCAAAGTCTGTTCGAGCTGCAGAGAGCCCCTTTGCCCCATATCATGCCTTTCCTTGGGCAGCCTACATCCAGTCATTGAGAAAGGTGAGGATCGAGAGGTATGGACATTTCCATCTGACATGGGGCACTCCAACTGGCAGTTATTCCCTCTAGAGCTGCCCTCCAGGTTTGTTGGGGCTTTGTTGGTCCTGCATCACAGTCACCTTTGTCCTCCGCCCGATCCTGCTTCCTCTTGCTTCCTTTTAAAGGCTTTTATTTGTAATAAACATCTTGAACCTCAAACTCTATGTTAGTCTTCATTCTGGGTAACCCCATCTGTGATATAAATAAATAAATAAGCAAATAAATATAGTGTGTGTATATATTTGTGTGTGTGTGTGTAAGGAGCTCTTTTGCCCATTTTTACTCCCCTCACAACTTATAGAAATGAGATCACTAGGCAACAGTTAACCTAACTCTTGACTTATGTTCTACTGCATGCACACAATGCCTTGCCTAACCTGTTGATTCCTTTCCTAGATTAAAACAAGTAGGAATGAAGAATTAAGTAGTTAAAGAATGATTAGTTCTCTACCCCCAGCAAACCCCTTAGCAATCCTGCAGACAGACGACGTGGTCAAGATAACATCTGAAGAAAGATCATGAGGAGTCAGCCAGCCTGCACGCAATGGAAAATGATGCAGATCCTAACCTCCTGCCTCAATGATTAACTAAGATTACATCCTCTTTTTTCCCTTTAAAACTGTCACAGCTGAGCAGAATCTTTGGAGTTGGTTTTGGGACACGAGTCCACCTTTTTCCCCAGATTGCCGGATTTTCTGATTAAAGCAACTTTCCTATCTACCAACACTTGTGCCTCTCGAGTATTGGCTTTTGAGCAGCAAGCAGCGAACCTGAGTTCAGTAATATATGTGTGTGGTTTTAGTTGAAAGCAGAAGAAACTGACTTCCTGCCCTTGGTTTTCTTGGTTGGGGTTTTAGTTAAGGCACTGTAGGACAATAGACAATAAACCCAATGAAGCGTTTGTTTCCTCAAGTTTTAAATTACTTCCTCTGCATTATTTAAAGGGAATTTAAAGATTGCATCATACACTGGTGTTGGATCTTTGCTTACATTAGCCAGCCCAGCCAATGGTCAGAGCAACAAAAGGCTTAAGAGCTACCATATTCAATACAGATTTAGCTTTTTTTGAGACAACTCCTGTTGTGAGAAGTTTTAATAGCCTGAAGCCACTTGGGGAAGGGAAATTAGTTAAAGGGGATGATCTCGTGGTCATCTAATTAATAAGAATTGGGAAAGGAAAATTTGCATGGTCAGTGCCTGTCCAGTTATGAAAATATCTATTCTACTGGATCTGGTTTAAAAGCTGGTAATTTTTTTTTAATATGCTGCTGACAATAGCTATTTATAGATACTCCTGAATGTAAGTCAGCAAGAGGGAAGGGGCTGGAGGAAGAGAGAGAGACAGTGAGAAAGAGAGAGGAAAAGGAAGGGAGAAGGGAGATGGGAGATGGATATTGAGGCTTTCAGAGTTGATTAGTCTATAAGGGTCACCAGGACCGTTAATGATAGATCACTATTACCCACAAATTCCTAGAATAGCTATGTCAGTGCTCATTTATGAACATTTAGAAACAACTATAGAACCTGATTATATTTCACCTACATCAACCATATAATTACCACAAAACATTAGCTAAATTTTAAAAATTGCTCCAGTTCTTTGTTTTGATACCTTACTATTTCTCTCTTTGAAGCATATAGTCTCCTCTCTCTTCCCTGTGATGTCTCAATACAACCACAGGGTTAAGTTTATAATATGTGACCCTGTTGCTCTAGCCATAACTGAATAAAGTAGTACCAATCTGCTGGTCTCTGATTAACTGGACTTAGAGGTTCTTATGATGATTAATTAAGTCTGTGCAATAAGCAGCACAGTACATATTAGACCCTCAGTAATTGGTAGCTGTTGATATACTGATGTTATATTATTGGTACAGTTATCCCTTTTTCCTCTCTTACCTTTCTGATTGCCTCTATTCTGCCACCTTCTGAAATTCTTTCACCTTCTAAAACAACATGATTAACTATATGGGATACCCAATGTTGTATTATTTTCCTGGTTCTCTCCTCTACCCTTCCCTCCACTCCCCTTATCCCCTCCCTTCTTTTTCTTTCTTTCCTCTTCTCTCCTCTCCTAACTCTCTGTTTCATGGTGTAAACTACTTTTTCTAAGCATTTTCCAACCTTTGCTTCTAACTTGTTCTCCAGTTCTTCAGTCTCATTCCCATAAAATATCTCTAAATGCTGACATTTATTTTCTGATGGCTAGTAAAATAGAATATGGAAATGATAAGTGCTGAGGTGCTGAACTGATTGGTTCTTCTCTCACTTTCTTCTTTATTTAAAAATAAGAATTTCAGGGCTTCCCTGGTGGCACAGTGGTTGAGAATCTGCCTGCCGATGCAGGGGACACGGGTTTGAGCCCTGGTCTGGGAAGATCCCACATGCCGCGGAGCAACTAGGCCCGTGAGCCACAATTACTGAGTCTGCGCGTCTGGAGCCTGTGCTCCGCATCAAGAGAGGCCGCAATAATGAGAAGCCCGCGCACCCTGATGAAGAGTGGCCCCCACTTGCCGCAACTAGAGAAAGCCCTCGCACAGAAACGAAGACCCAACACAGCCATAAATAAATAAATAAACTCAAAGTTTAAAAAAAAAAAATAGATGTAACACTCAAGATTTCAAAAAAAAAAAAGAATTTCATTGGGGGGGAGGCAGAGGAGAAACTGTAGTTTTCCTTGTAGGGAGATTAATAGATAAAAATACAGCATTGTCCTCTAAAATTACAGTAATTAACGTTAGAATGATAATTTTCAGTTTGCAGTGGACTTTTCAAATGCCTTATGGCTTTACTGACCCCCATGTTAATGATGAAGAAGCTCATATTCAGAGAGGCTGAGCACCTTAGTCTACAGATGGGGCAGGATCTGATGTTCATTCTACTTGACACCAAAACAGATCTGCGTGAAGAAATAAAACATGACATCACTTAAAGCTGCCTCTGTTTCTGCTAGCTGTAAATCAGGGTCTATGGCTACTATTATCATCATCATTAGGTAATTACTAAGCTATAGTGAAAAGAACACCCATTTTTGGGTTAAACTGATGTGGGTTCAAATACCTCTCCTACCAATTACCCATTGTATGAAATTGGGTAGATTAATTACCTTTCACTGAGCCACATACTCTCTGTGTATTGGGTATATTACTACTCTATGGATCTTAGCAAAAAGTATTTTTGTTTATGCTGTCCATCAGCCATGTAAGGGTAAAAAAAGAGTGCTGTCAATTTTTGATACTACTACTACCTTGCCTTGCTTAACATTTTCCTAAGCACTTTGTTGGTATATACCTATATATTCCTATTCACACTCTTTTCACTTGTTTCTTCCATTTTTATGTATTTATTTTTAAATAAAATACACAAAATTATAGAAAAACAAAACATATAGATATGTACACAACACAAAGATTAAAGAAATTAACATTTTTGTATTTTTCAGATATCTTCCTCTTTTTAAGAAATAAAACATTAAGACATAAAGCTTTATTCTCCATATGTTTGTACTTCTTTCCTTCCCAGAGGTAATGACACCTAAGTATATTAATGCCATTCATATTTATATACTTTATAACATATCTATTCATCAAATATGTGAATATTTGGTGTTTCTTGAAGGTTTGATAGAATTCATGTGAAAAACAACTATGTCTTTGTGGTTAGACTTTTACTTACCGATTTTCTTTAATATTTAGAAGTCAATTTTATTTATATTTAAAAAAATATTTTAAGATACATTTTTCTAATAAATGTTTGCTTATCGTTTTACTACAATGGGCATAAAGTTGTTTATATGATTTTTTTCCCCACTCTATCTGTAGTTATACTCTTCCTTTCAATCCTACAGTTACTTTTCTATACTTTTTCTTAGTTACTTAGCCAAAATTATAGACTATTTTATTATTCTTCTTAAATTTGTAGATTATGGTCTTGATAATACTGTCTTTGTTTTCTACTGATATTTTATGAGTTCTCTTATTTTTCTTACACTGATCACTTTTTAAAATTTGTTATTTAAATTTGCTGTTTTTTCTCTTTTTCCAATTGTGTCGGCTAAACGCTTATATCACTCTTTATAATCTTTTATTTTCTAATATGTAGATGTGCTGTGACAGCATATCTTTTCCTCAGAGTTAAGTTTTGTTTGGTCTCCTCTATAGTAATGTATAATATTTTCACTTTCCTTCAATTCTGTTTATATTACTTCAATTACATTTTAATTTAATGTCCATTGCCAATTAGTTATTTTAAAACATGTTTTGATATATCCAAGTAAAAGGATTTGGGTATAATATAATATTTTTGCCCTTGCATTGGAATCACAGAATATACTCTCTGTAATATTAATTAATTTGCATTTTTTAAGCCTTCCAATTTGGCTTAATACATTGGCCAGGTTTTGTAAATGTTAATCATGTGCTTGAAATGGGTGTTGTTCATTTTCTAACTATTGTGTGCAATGTTCTATTGTGCCCATTAGAGCAAGATTGATGTTCATATTTTTTATATGTTGACTATTCCTGTGGTCTGCTTGAACTGTCACTGAGAAATGTATATATTCAGCTTCAATTGAGTTGGATTTGTCCATTTTCTATTGTAATTGTGTAGTATCTTGCTTTATATATTTTGAGAGTATGCAATTCATGGCGTATTGCTTGATAAATGATAGAATCCCCAATGTATTTTTCTTGTTATCTAACTACATTTTTATCCTGAAAAATTATTTTTGCTTTAAATTCATGTGTTATTGTTTCTTTGGACTAGTTTTTAACGTATTTCTTTTTTTATTTCTTTACTTTCTACCTTTCTGTTTTATTTTGCTTTATCTCTTTTAAAGTGCATATGGCTGTTTTTTTTTTTTTTTAATCTCTTTTACATGGTGAATTAAACTTAGTTAATTTATTTCTGTGTGTGTGATGATTGCTGATGTATTTGAATTAATTTATACAATCTTATTTAATTTTTTAATTATCCATTTTCCATGATTGTAGTTTTTCTTTTCAGTCTTACATTTTATTAACTTATCTACTTATCACTCTTAAATCTAATGACTTGAAAATGTTTTATTCAATGTTTATTCTTTTAAGGACTATTCCAAATATTTTAAATGACTAAAATAAAAAGTATTAATATTATTTTAAGATAATTAATCTCTCTTTCCCTTTCCTTCATAACAACAACAAAAAGTTTAGAATGTTTTAAGTCTAAATTCTCCATCATTTCTTTTTTTTTTTTTTTTTTTTTTTTTGCAAGGGCTTTCTCTAGTTGTGGCAAGTGGGGGCCACTCTTCATCACGGTGCGCGGGCCTCTCACTATCGCGGCCTCTCTTGTTGCGGAGCACAGGCTCCAGACGCGCAGGCTCAGTAGTTGTGGCTCACGGGCCTAGTTGCTCCGCGGCATGTGGGATCTTCCCAGACCAGGGCTCGAACCCGCATCCCCTACATTGGCAGGCAGACTCTCAACCACTGCACCACCAGGGAAGCCCCATCATTTCTTACATTGTAATTTTTTCTTGCCTTTTAGTTATGTATTATTCCTGTTGCTTTATACAGCCAATACTTAAGATTTTGTTATATATTTATAAATTGTTTTCTCACTTATTCGCTCTGAATGATATTTTTTTAATTGTGAAGGACATAATTTTATAGTTTGAGTTGAAATATTTCATGTTTAACTAGAGATGTTTTTATTTTACTCACTTGAGTAATAGTTTAACTGCTTGTAGAATTCTAGGTTGCCAATTAACTACTCTTTGAATTTAATTATACTATTAACTGACCTTTAACCTTTATTGTTGATCTTAAGAATTTTCCTTTCCTTATAACTATTGCTCTTTCATGTATATCCTGTATTTTCTTTAATCGCTTTCAAGATTTTTTTTTGATGTTTTACATTTTTACTCTGAGTGTCTAAAATTTTACTCTGCTAGATACTTTTAATGTTTTTGAATCTGAGTATTTGTATTTTTCACCTATTCTGGAAATTTTTCAGTTATTTTTCCTTTGATTCTTGCTTCTCCACTATTTCTAATATACTATGCATCCAGAATTTCGTTTTGAATCTCTACTGGACCCTCCCATTCTATTCTCCATGTGTTTTAACCAACCTTTAATGTTTTATATATTTTTCTTTCTCTGAGATGCATTCTCTATTATTTCATCCAATACTGTTCCAATTCACATTCTCTTTTGACTTGTGTGTACTTCAACATATTTATTGTGATTTTATTCTAACTCCCCTTACTATATTTTTACAGGTTTCCTTAGATCATTTTATTATTTATCTGTTGTTCCCCAAAATTTCTAGTTTTCTTTTATTCTTTTTCTATAATTACTTAAAACATTGTCTTTCATTTTACTATTATCTTAATGGCTTGTGACACTAATCTTTTGGTTTGTGTTTACTCATGAGTTTTATTTATTTGAATTGTTTGTGTGTGTGTACGTGTGTGTGTGTGACATCATTTTTAGAGGAGCTTTTCTGTTTAGTAGGTATTGGGCCCTGGCTAGACATGGGAAGTTCACTTAATTTGAGTCTGCTTGATCTTCTGGATGTCTATAGTTCATACATAAATTTTACCTTACTTTCTTGGCTTAGGGTTTCTTAAACCAATTAGAGAAAGTAAATTTATTCCTCAAACCTATAAGACGTGTAGGTCAAGATTTTTTTATTTCCCATGGGATTGTACTTTCTATAGCCAGAGCTTCCTTGCCATCTCCCCCAGCCTGTGGAAGAACATTTTGTAATCACATTTGCACTAAATGCACTGATCTTGGGGAGTTCTGTCTTCATGCAGACCTACAGCTTGGTCTTTTGCTTTCAGATAAGCACTAAAACCCAAGATCTTGGGCTACTGTAGTCAGTGACTACCAGAACATGCTCAGTTGTTTAAATGCTAATCAGTCTGGTTTTTAGTTTCTTTCTTTTTTGTGGCAAGTGGTGATTATCTTTTTTATTATTGGTCAGTTCAGTGATGCATTTATGGTTGTTTTATTGTTCTTATATTTTATACAGTACTTATAGGTGCTTGGAACAAAGGACTTACTCATATTATGTTAGTTCATTATCTTGCCTATAGTTGGAACTCTCTTCTTGTTGACTTTTATAAGGAGGCTAACACCTATGGATGTTTGAAGCTCCCACTTTTTAACATGCTAGAATTCCTTTAAAAGAAAATTAGAGACACATGTTTAGTCATTTGAGTACTACCTTCAGGATTTGTGGCATAGCCATATGTGACCATTACTATTATTTATTTCATAGTTTATTTAAACATACTAAAACACAAAAACAAAAATAAAGCAAAAACAAAACCAAAATCTCAAATGGATTATTTATCCTGGACATAAACAATAATGTCTGGTAAATCATGATTTTTTGAGAAACTATAATTTTAGTTAAGCACAAAATTAGATATGTAACTGTTTTTATTAACTTTGTACTACCACTTAGGTTCACATATCATGACACTAAAGATTCATAGGACATTATGAATGTTTTTCATTTAGGAAATTGAAATAGTAAAAATATTTATCACCTATGATCATAAAAACTAGGTGATTACAGTTACTAATGAATTTATGCTGCATATTTGAATATTTATAGATGAAATGCATGCATAATGTGTTTGAATTTTAATTGTTTACTGGATGATGAATATAATATTCTTTATGTTACATTAATATATAATACTAAATATAATTATAATATTATGGATACTTTATATTTTATATTATTATCCTTTAACATCCTAACACTTACTTACAGTTACTAGTTTTAATAATTCTTATCTTACTCCATCTTTTAAGATATTTTTTGAATTGTTGAAATATCACCTATTGATACTTGCTTTTGAAATTTCTTGTACTCAGATTAAAGCATGCTGAGGACTAAAAATGTCCTTTACTAATCTTTGAGTTGTCTATGATGTCCAGTAAAATACTTTGGATGAAAATGAAGCTCAATGTTAAATTGAATTAAATTGGTCAAAATAAACCCACTTGTTATGTAGATGACCTTGACAATTATGAGCAATTGTTTCTAATGGAATCGATTCTGATTAACAGCATCATATGAGAAGCAGTATGTCTATAGTCATTCTCTGCTATGGGAAAAATACTAGTGCTTTTAGTTTCACTTGAGTTGATTGACATTTTCTAATGCTTCTGATATTTTCATTGTGTGACTAAATATTCTATATAATTTAAAAAGAAATTGATGTATCATGCTAGCATTTTCTTCCACCAGAATTGCATTTTTGCTTTCAAAATTAATATAAATGTTGTTAGAAAAATGTAGTGATGAACTATAATAAATCTAATTCAGTTGTGTTGCTACAGGTCATTATAAATCCCAATAAAATTGTTATTTTTTCCAAATGAAAACATTATTGAAAGCTATGACTCAATCTTACTGTTTTGCCCACAGAGGCATGAAAAACAATATTAAAAATAAAATTATTTTTCTGCTTTGCTTGTATTTATTTTCAAAACCCAATTACAAAAGAATTGGACTGTGACAAAGTAAAAACACATATTAATTTATCAGTAATAGTTTGTTCAACTCTGTAGTGATAAAGTTTTCCTTCCTGAAAGAGGAAGCTTTCACTGTAGAAAATTATAAGCTGTAGAAATTGAATTTTAATTTAATAAATATTTATCGAGTGCTTAATCCAACTTAGGTATTAAGTTAAGACACTAGGGAAGCAAAACAGTCAGACATTGCTCCTGTTCTCAAAAAGTTTAATAGTATAATTATTGTAATGATAGAAGTATGTATAGATTGTCAAGGTTGTACAAAGGAGTAGGCTTTAGTTCTGTTGTAGGAGAAACATATCTATATAGAATCATGAAAAAGGAATTTGCCTCTTGGAACTGGGTTGTAAAAGTATTTCCTGGAGAAAAATATTAAAATGCACAGAGACATGTAACAGTATGACACAGCAGGTGATATAAAGTCATGTGGTATTGTTTGATATATGGATGAATGGGAAGCTCTAAAAGATGAGTTTGGAAAGAAGGTATGTGGCCATACCTTGTAAATGATAATTTGAGGGCATGAAAAGTCATAAAGAGCTTGTTTCTCCAGGTTAAAACACAGTTTTAAAATTGGCCATTTAGCAGTAGATACTGATATCTAGTCATAAGCATTTTCTTCAAATCAAGATACTGAGAACAGAAACAGAAAATAAATTATTCTGAGAAGAAATGTTGGCAGTAATTTGGAGTAAATTTAACAAAAATTTGGAAATATCTGCTAGGTGTAGAGATGACTGCAGTGGCTGACAAAATATTTTCCAGGACTGATCTTATAACATTTGACCAAAAGGCGTTTCATAGAATGTCTGCTAACAACTGACAAGGTGAAGAATGGAGAAGTCTACATTTTTGTTACCTTGATTAGAGATAAAAAATACTAGTAAAATGATGTCAGCTTATTTTAGATATACTCAACTATTAGAAGAATGTGTCTGCCATCAGAAAATCACCTTTTTAATAATTTATTTTCTTCATTCATTTAATAACTTACTGAGTACTTACATTAATGAATATGTATGCATGTATATTAATATGGATGGATTTAGTCTTTACTAGTATTAATTTTGTAAAATATAACTGTTTAAAAGCATGGGCTTTGTACACAGGATTCCCAGAGTTTAAATTTTGGCTTTGCTATTTACTAGGTATATGAATTTGAACAAGTACTTTCATTTCCCTTCATTTCAATTTTCTCATCTTTACAATAGGAATTGCATGTACAATAGGGATACATGTAAAATGTCAGTACCTTGTCCCAGACATAGCAAATGCTGATTGTTGCTGTTGTCATTAGAATAGTACTATTGTTATCACTAAGGTTTTGTACAGAAAGCCCATTTACAAGTCCTGCTGATGACCTACTAGTAAAAACTATCAGTAGAAGTCAATATTTTGTTAATTGTCCACACCATAGGTAAAAAGAAAATAACTTTATGCATATTCTATTATCTATCTGCCCATATATCTACCCATTTATCTCTCTTCTTATTTAAATTTTCTATATGTACTCCTACAATGAAATCTCAAAGAACAGTATAGGACATAATATTCTGTAAAAGATGCTATGTATAAATTCTGTTTTAATTAGTCATTTTGATAATCTCAGGGAGCTACCATTTTATCAGATTTTATTGAATTATTATTGATATTACCTTAATATGGTTAATAAAATTCCTACCCTTGAGGTAAGAGAAATTTCAAATCTTTTTTTTTGTTTATATTTCCAATATTAGCACTATCTTTAATCTTCAGTTTCTTTTAATAGACCTTTCTAAGTCTACTTGGTATGGGTAAATGTAGGTAAAATTAAATAGCGTAATATGCATATCCAATTAATTAGCACTCATGTAAACAGGAATATATAACCACATGCTGAAAGTTAATAAATGAATATGTTATTCTTGATTCCTCTTTGAGCATTCATTCAGAAGTATTTCTTGGGTGCCTATTAGATGTCCGGAACACATTTACACAGTAGCATTGAAACAATATGAACTCGATTGGGCAGAATCAGATCATTGGAAACCAAAAATAAAACCTCTAATATGTTAGAAGGACTTAAGTACTATGGAGAAAAGTAGAACCAGGGGAAAGAGATAGGGAAGGTGTACCTGGTGGTGTTGGCAGGAATGAGAGATGGTGAGTAGCAGGATTGAATAAGGAGATCAGGGAAGACCTCCCTGAGAAAATAACAGTTAAGTAAAGATCTGAAAGAGGTAAGGGAGTGACCCTTATGAATAGCTGAGAAAAGAAGAATCAGAAGATGCCTCAGTGAGAGGTATGTTGTGGATGTTTCTGAAACACAAGAAGGTCAGTGTGGTTGCAGCTAAAGAAGTAGGAAGCAAGATCAAAGGGCCATGGGGAGAGATGAAGGGCCTTATAGGCTACTGTAATGACTTTGGCTTCACAGTGTTGTTAGGGAACTTTCTCAAAAGATCCTTATATACCATATGGGCTGCATGACCATATGACATTTGAACCTATTGAGATAGGCAGTATGAAAACAGTAATTAAACAGTAGACAATGCAATTACTGTGTAGATAAAAATTAAATATAAATAAAAAGTTGTATTTTCTAGCTTATTATGTAATTGCTGTACCCAGTGGAGTGAGCAGTGTTGTATATCATCCTGCAGCAGCTACATAGCAATAGAAAACACAAAAGTACTTTGCTGTGAGAAATACCAAATTCTCTGAATGCCAAAGATGAAGGGGATAAACAGAGGAAAAAAGAACAGAAGATTTTTTAGAGATCATTAAAAAGTCAGAATTAAATCTGTAAACAACACTAACTCATAGTTTCACCCTCCTGCAAACATTTCTTCAACAAATAATTATTTTGTCTTATTCTATAAGAGTAAGGATAAGAAAGAAACTCTTGCCTACATACTATCAGATAAAGGGATAAAGTAACACAAGCAAAGGCTGAATCATCAGAGAAATCACTCAAAAAAAAAAAAAAATGAAGACCCTAGATAAGCATACCTACTTAGTCTCAAAGAAATCACAAGCAACATGCACTCTCTAAGGAAAGTCTAAAAGTTCATAAAAGAACTTGTAAGACAAGAAGGACCTTAAGAGCAAACTAGCTATTTGGGAATAAAAGAAAAGAAAAATGTTGTAGTGATGAAAGTCATTAAAGCAACAAAAAAAGAAAAGAGAGAGTGAGAACACAGTAAATGGCATGAGGAGAGGCTTGAATAAATCATAGAGAATGAAATGGGAAATAACAGTTATTATAAAATGATTATAAAGAAGATGATATGTATGGAAGACAACGGTGACATAGCCACCCATGGTGATTCTGAATAAGAAAACAAAGAGAATAGGGGAAAAATCCAAAATATAATAAAACTTTTCTGAGAAAAAAGAGTGAATTTGTGTACAGAAAGGGCATAGAGTATGCCAGAAAAAAATAATGCAGAATGATTAACCTAAGCACATATCAAGACAGATTTACTGTACTTTTAGGATGAATAAAAAGTTATGACTTGCAGCAGAAAAGTGAGCCATACAGAAGAAGGAAAACTCAAGATGACCTCAGGCTTCTCCACATCTATCCAGAAGAAGGTAGAGTGCCCTCTACCAAGGTCTGAGGAAGGATGTGCTTCAAGCATTGTATTCCAAGTAGAGTAGTTTTTCAAGTATAAAGCAAAAAGTATTTTCATACATTCACAAAATCCAGAGAATAGAGTACTCATGATTCCCTCCTGGAAAACTGCTAGAAAATAGTAACAGAGTGAATAGACAAATCAAAATAAGCAATTTAGTAATAGAGATGTTGTGATAAAATGACTGATGATAATCACTAAATGTATTTAAATACCCAACTAAAACTGATCAATCATGCCATTCATGGTAGATTTTGAAATGAGTGTATTTTAGATAACAAGAGACCATTTGACATCCTGAAAATTCACTTTCTGTTAGGTAGTCTGACTTTCGACACACCTTAATTATCAGAGTCTCCAGCACCATTATTCCCATTGATAGAAATGGGTGGAAGCCACTACTACTACTAGTGACACTGTTAAATAATTAAACAAAGAGGCCATTATACTGAGGTGGCTCTAATCCCTTGGTAGCCTACATAAGCAAACCAAAACCTAAGCCAGAGTGAATTCCTATGAATGCACTCATATCCCAGAAAGTGAAATTTAAGAACCACCAATACAGACAGACAACTAGCCCTTCCCAAATGAGGCAACCACTTAAGCTATAGCCAATCAAATACTTTCCTTGCTTATGTCTGCTTTATAAATGTCTCTCCCCCATCCTGTCAATGGAGTGCGCCTAACCACTTCCAGTTTTGCACTGCCCAGATTTTTTTTTTTTTTTGGCTGCATCAGGTCTTAGCTGAGGCACGTGAGATTTTCGTTGAGGCATGCAGGATCTTTCGTTGTGGCACTCACAGGCTTCTGTCTAGTTGTGGCGCACAGGCTCCAGGGCTTGTGGGCTCTGTAATTGTGGCGTGTGGGTTCCAGCGTGCATGGGCTCTGTAGTTTGTGGCACACAGGCTCTCTAGTTGAGGCGTGCGAGGTCAGTAGTTGTGGCGTGCGGGCTTAGTTGCCCCGTGGCATGTGGGATCTTAGTTCCCTGACCAGGGATTGCACCTGCATCCCCTGCATTGTAAGGCAGATTCTTTACCATTGGACCACCAGGGAAGTCCCCTGGCACTGCCCAATTTGAATTGATGTTTGCCTAAATAAACTCTTGAAAATTTAAATGTGCCTCAGTTTATGTTATAACAGAGGTAATGGGGCTTCATCCCAGAGATCTGCATATAACTCAATATGTCAGTACTTTTTGGGCCCTAGAGTTACAAGAAAACAACTTTATCCAGGCTCTTTCTTTGGCTTTAGTAAGTGGTTTAGCTGACTGTTATGGTCACTGTCATCTTACTGATCGAAGTTTTTAATTGAACCTGCAATTTTCATTGAATCCACAATTCAGTTGTCTGACATACCTAAAAAAATCAAAATTTTAATTCCCATATGAATGGCCACTACTAGCTGGCAAGCAATTCAGTTTGGAAAAAATAATGCAAGTTCACGGACATGAGAGACATTCTAGAGGCAGGTAACCAGGAATAAGAACAGAGTAGCCAGAAATAAAGTCAAGCTATCTTTATATGAGAATAGGCCCAAGATATCCCCTTGGTCATTTCCATACTACTGAATCCCTCGTGATGTATGACATCACAACACACTGGCTCTTATCCTTTGGTGAGCTATTATATCTAGAGGTACTGACCCTATTTATCACTGGAAGGTAGATGCACTTTGGACTTCTCTCTGCCTGCAATGGCAAAAGATATGCCCTGACACAAGTGATTCTCATTCAGCTTGAAGCTTGATTTCCTGGACATTCATGCCATTGACTTATCCATCATTAGAAGTTTTACTTGGTATGCAAATTATCATGACGCACATTTAAAATCTAATTCAGTCCCAAAAAGGCACATATTTTGAATATAAAATAGCCTACTACTTTGCCCATTAGCTGCAATCAGAACAAAGGAAGACTCCTTAAATCTGAGCTCCAGAGACTCACCAACTCCTAAATTATAATAGTACGTTTCAAATATCAGAATGATCCTATAACAAGCATATTCCCTAAACCATCATTAACTACAGCAGTGTTCTCCTTGGTTTTTTATACTGAGAATTGGAATTAAGGAGCAGGTCCCAGGATACTTTAATATTAGACATTCCTGCACTTAGAACCATTAGGATTATTACTACACAAAGCCAGTAAGTTGATGACTGGAGTAATATAAGTATCTTATTTATATTTCAGTGAAAAGGATGAAGAACCCTAGGAAATCTAACCAGTTATGATAATACAATGGATGGGGAAACAAAAAGTTCTTTCAAAACTAAAGAAAAAAATAAATTCAAACCCTGTTCTTTACACCTATTATGAAAGTCCATCTAAATATCTTTGTGAGGATGTAAAAAGAGAAGCCAAAATGGAAAATGTAATAAAACCAAAGGATAGAAATCACAAACCAGAAAAAAAAAAAAAAATCACCATACAATATGGTCTGAAGTTTTCCAATAACATTGGTTTGGAGCAGCTACATAAACCAATTTGGTTCATTGACTTTTTGATGGTGTACATTTTGTCCTTTCAGACCTTATATTGAACATAATATATCACTATATATGGAGTGGATATAGTTTTTATTAGAGAGAGAGAGAAAACCTGGGTTTCATTAGATCCTATCAAGCTGAAAAACTGAGCTACAGAAAAAAATATTGGGTATCTATGCCAGAGAAAAGAAATATTCTGTTGAAATGTTGACTTGCAGAGTTTTTATCAGAGCACATATTTAATAAATAAGTGTCCCTGTATGAAATTTTTGTAAAATCATCACTTTTGTCAGCTATAAATTGATTGAACTTAGATTTGAGCTGTTGTGGAAAACACAATTACACGTTGTATATCAGGTGTTTGAATGCTTCCTCTTTAGTAAATTTACTTCATTATTTGAAATTTTTTAAAAGAAAAATCTCCTTGAAAATCAAAACTCAGTCTTAAGTATATTTTTGAAACAAGATTTACCTTAAACTTCACATAATTAGTCACTTGAAATAATAAAGGACATGAACATGTTATAACACACCCATCACAATAAGCCCATTCTTAATCAAATCCTTTGTATTCAATAGTTAATTTTCAACAGGAAGCAGGATTATCCTTGAAAGATGTGAGATATTGAAAATGGATAAGACTGTCTTATGCTTTAAGCAAATCGCAGATTCTGTCATCATTTCTCCTAACTGAAGCCAAACAGCAAATTCTCCTTTAAGCAAATCGCAGATTCTGTCATCATTTCTCCTTACTGAAGCCAAACAGCGAATGCTCTTAACAAGAAGGAATAACACTCTGCAATTTCAAACAACCAAATCACTAAATAGATGGAATGATTAGTTTTAAACCTCATGTAAGTCACATAGCTAAAAAATATGGGAATACGGAGCCAGCTGGCAGGTAATGTTTAAACACTCCAAGAAAGAGAACAATTGTATTAGTTTACAATTAACTTAAATTTCTGTGCATTACAAAGATGTAAACAGATGTTCTATTTTTTAACCATTTCTATTTCGTGTCTCTAACTATATAATAATTTTACATTAAATAGATATATAGTTGTTGCTACTGTCCAACTGGAACATGAACAGGAAATTAAGTTTACATATGTATGAAATGAATGTGATAAAACAATTTCTGCTTTATTTTTGATACTTATGATATCCCCTCTCTGGAAAGAATGTCTGGTTTTCCTTGGACAAATAAATACTCCACCAAATATTTAATCAACTTTGAAACACAATTACTGATTTAAAAAAAAAAGTATGAGAAGAAAACTAAGGAAATAGAAATATGTCAGAACAGTGTTAAAAATTACAAAAGGGAGAAATAAAGGAAAACTCTAGTCTTTCCAGGTAACATAGTCTATATTTTTTTACGTACAGTAACTAAAACATCAGGTTAATAATAATGCTAGGCTAGAGAAGTGAACAAAAGAAGAGTTAGTACAAAAATCATCCCAATTATAGGCTCCATCCCAATTATTAGAGAAAGAAACACCACACACTGATAAGCCAAAGAGCACATCAAATACAAAAGTGCAAATGGGTAAAGAACTCACACAGTGTATTTCTAAAGAGGAAATACCAATAGGTAAGATATGAGTTTATTAGAAATGCCATAACAGGAGGGACAGAGACAAGATGGCAAAGTAGAAGGATATGAGCTCACCATTTCTTACAAAAACACATAAATCACAACTAACTGCTGAACAACCATTGACAAAAAAAACACTGGAACTTACCAAAAAATATACCCTATATCCAAAGACAAAGAAGAAGTCACAAAGAGATGGTAGGAGGGGCGTAATCATGATAAGATCATATCCAGTACCCACTGGGTGGGTGATCCACAAACTGGAAAATAATTATACCACAGAAGTTCCCCTACAGGAGTGAAAGTTCTGAGCCCCATATCAGGCTCCCCAGCCTGGGGGTCTGGCAATGGGAGGAGGAACCCCCAGAGAATCAGGCTTTGAAGGCCAATGGGGTTTGATCACATGAATTCCACAGGACTGGGTGAAACAGAAACCTCACTCTTGGAGGGTACACACAAGGTCTTGTGCACACCAGAACCCAGGGGAAAAAGCAGTGACCTGATAAGAGATTGGGCCAGACCTACGTGGTCCTATTGGAGGGTATCCTGTGGAGGCAGAGGGTGGCTATGGCTCATTGCAGAGATAAAGACACTGGCAGTGGCAGTTCTGTGGAATACTCATTGGTATGAGCCCTCCTGGAGTCTGACATTTTCTTACCAAGACCTGGTTCCATGCAACAGCCTGCTGGCTCCAGTGCTGCGACACCTCAGGTCAAACAACCAACAGAGTGGGAAAACAGCCTCACCCATCAGCAGACAGACGTGTAAAGTCTTCCTGAATAAACAGCTGCCTGATAAGCACACCCCTTGACATGGCTCTGCCCACCAGAGGGACAAGACCGAGCTCCACACACCAGTGGGCAGGTACTAGTCCCTCCCACCAGGAAGCCTGCACAAGCTTCTTAGACAGCCTCATCCACCAGGGGGCAGACAGCAAAAGAAGAACTAAAACCTTGCAGCCTATGGAACAGAAACCGCAATCACAGAAAGTTAGACAAAATGAGATGGCAGAGGAATATGTCCCACAGGAAGGAAGAAGATAAAACCCCAGAAAAACAACTAAATGAAGTGGAGATAGGCAACCTTCCAGAAAAAGAATTCAGAATAATGATAGTAAAGATGATCCAAGATCTCAGAAAAAGAATGGAGGCACAGATTGAGAAGATACAAGAAATGTTTAACAAAGACTTAGAAGAACTAAAAAACAAACAAACAGAGATGAACAATACAATAACTGAAATGAAAAATGCACTAGAAGGGATCAATAGCAGAATAACTGAGGCAGAAGAATGGATAAGTGAGCTGGAAGACAGAATGGTGGAAATCACTGCCACAGAACAGAATAAAGAAAAAAAATATGACAAGAAATGAGGACAGTCTAACTGGGACAACATTAAATGCACCAATTTTCACATTATAGGGGTCCTAGAAGGAGAAGAGAGAGAGGAAGGACCTGAGAAAATATTGGAAGAGAAAATAGCTGAAAACTTCCCTAACATGGGAAAGGAAATAGTCACCCAAGTCCATGAAGCACAGGGAGTTCCAGCCAGGATAAACCTAAGGAGGAACAGGCCAAGACACATAGTAACTGAATTGACAAAAATTAAAGACAAAGAAAAAATATTAAGAGCAACAAGGGAAAAGAAACAAATAACATGCAAGGGAATTCCCATAAGGTTATCAACTGATTTCTCAGCAGATACACTGCAGGTCAGAAGGGAGTGGCTTGATATATTTAAAGTGATGAAAGGGAAAAACCTACAACCAAGAAAACTCTACCAAGAGAGGCATCTCTTTTGATGGAGAAATCAAAAGTTTACAGACAGGCAAAAGCTAAGAGAATTCAGCATCACCAGACCAGCTTTGCAACAAATTCTAAAAGAATTTCTCTAAGCAGAAAAGGCCACTACTAAAAACAAGAAAATTACGAATAGAAAAGTCTACAGGTAAAGGCAAACATACAGTACAGGTAGAAAATCATCTGCACACAAATGTTATCAAAACCAGCAATTGCGAGAAGAGGAGAATACAAATGCAGGATACTGGAAATGCATTTGAAATTAAAAGACCAGCAACTTAAAACAATCTTGCTTATATATAGACTGCTGTATCAAAATCTCATAGTAACCAAACACCAAAAATCTACAATAGATACACACACACAAAACAAAAAACAATTCAAGTGCAACACTAAATTTAGTCATTAAATCACAAGAGAAGAGAACAAAAGAGGAGGGAAGAAAAAAGACCTACAAAAACAAATTCAAAACATTTAACAAAATGACAATAAGAACATACATATCAATAATTACCTCAAACATTAACAGATTAAATTCTCCAACCAAAAAACATAGACTAGCTCAATGGATACAAAAACGAGACCCATATATATGTTGTCTACAAGAGACCCACTTCAGATCTAGGGACACATACAGACTGAGAGTGAGGGGATGGGAAAAGGGATTCCATGCAAATGGAAACCAAAAGAAAACTGGGGTAGCAATACTCATATCAGACAAAATAGACATCAAAATAAAGACTGTTACAAGAGACAAAGCAGGACACTACATAATGATCAAGGGATAAATTCAAGTAGAAGATATAACAACTGTAAATATATATGCACCCAACATAGGAACACCTCAATATATAAGGCAAATAGTAACAGCCATAAAAAGAGAAATTGACAGTAACACAGTAATAGTGGGGGACTTTAACACCCACCTTTCATAATGTAGAGGTCATCCAGATAGAAAATCAATAAGGAAACACAGGGCTTAAATGACACAATGACCACATGTATTTATTCATTATGTATAGAGTATTCCATCCAAAAGCAGCAGAATACACATTCTTCACAAATGCACGTGGCACATTCTCCAAGATTGATCGCATGTCAGATCACAAAGTGAGCCTTGATAAAGTTGAGAAAATTGAAATCATATCAAGCATCTTTTCCAAACACAATGCTATGAGATTAGAAATCAACTACAAAAAAAAATGTAAAAAACACAAACAGGTGGAGGATAAACAATGTGCTACTAAACAACCAATGGATCACTGAAGAAATCAAAGAGGAAATCAACAAATACCTCAAGACAAATGAAAATGAAAGCATGATGATCCAAAACCTATGGGACAGAGCAAAAGCAGTTCTAAGAGGGAACTTTACAGCAATACAATCTTACCTCAGGAAAGAAGAAAAATCTCAAATACACAACCTAACATTACACTTAAAGCAACTAGAGAAAGAAAAAACAAAATCCAAAGTTAGTAGAATGAAAGAAATAAAGATCAGAACAGAAATAAATGACATAGAAATGAAGAAAACAGTAGAAAAGATCAATGAAACTAAAAACTAGTTCTTTAAAAAGATAGAAAAAATTAATAAACCTTTAGCCAGACTCATCAAAAAAAAAAAAAAAAAAGGAGAGGGCTCAAATCAATAAAATTAGAAATAAAAAAGGAGATGTTACAACATATAACACAGAAATCCAAATGATCATAAGAGACTACTACAAGCAACTATATGCCAATAAAATGGACAACCTAGAAGAAATGGACAAATTCTTAGAAAGGTACAGTTTTCCAAGACTGAACCAAGGAGAAGTAGAAAATATGAACAGACCAATCACAAGTACTGAAATTGAAACTGTGATTTAAAAACACCCAACAACTAAAAGTACAGGACCAGATGGTTCACAGGGGAATTCTATCAAACTTTTAGATAAGGGTTAACACCTATTCGGAAACTATTCCAAAAATTTTAGAGGAAGGAACAAGCTCATTATATGAGGCCACCATCACCCTGATACCAAAAGCAGACAAATATATCACAATAAAAGTAAATTACAGGCCAATATCATTGATGAACATAGGCACAAAAATTCTCAACAAAATACTAGCAAACCAAACTCAACAATACATTAAAAGGATCATACACCATGATCAAGTGGGATTTATCCCAGGGATGCAAGGATTTTTCAGTATCCACAAATCAATCATTGTGATACACCACATCAACAGACTGAAGAATGAAAACCATATGATCATTTCAATAGATGCAGGAAAAGATTTTGACAAAATTCAACACACATTTATGATAAAAAAAAATCTCCAGAAAGTGGGCCGGAGTGAACATACCTCAACATAGTAAAGGCCATATATGATAAACCTACAGCCAATATCATACTCAATGTTGGAAACCTGAAAGCATTTCCACTAAGATTAGGAACAAGACAAGGATTTATACTCTGTCCACTTTTATTCAACATAGTTTTAGAAGTCCTAGCCACAGCAATCAGAGAAGAAAAAGAAATAAAAGGAATCCAAATTGGAAAAGAAGAAGTAAAACTATCACTGTTTGCAGATGACATGATACTATATGTAGAACATCCTAAAGATGTTACCAGAAAACTACTAGGTCTCAACAAAAAATTGAGTAAAGTCTCAGGATACAAAATTAGTGCACAAAAATGTGTTGCATTTCTATACACTAACAATGAAAGATCAGAAAGCGAAATTAAAGAAGCAATCACATTTGCCATCTCACTGAAAAGAATAAAATACCTAGGGATAAACCTACCTAAGGAGGCAAAAGACCTTTACTCTGAAAAACATAAGACACTGATGAAAGCAATAGAAGACGCCACAAAGAGATGGAAAGCTATACCATTTTCTTGGATTAGAAGAATCAATATTGTCAAAATGACTAGACTACCCAAGGCAGTCTACAGATTCAATGCAATCCCTATCAAATTACCAAAGGCATTTTTTTCACAGAACTAGAACAAAGAAATCTTAACTTGTATAGATGCACAAAAGATCCCAAATATACAAAACAATCTTGAGAAAGAAAAACAGACCTGGAAGAATCCAACTCCCTGACCTCTGACTATATTACAAAGGTATAGTCATTAAAAGAGTATGGTACTGGCACAAATATAGAAATATAGATCAATGGAACAGGATAGAAAGTCCAGAAATAAGCCCACACACCTATGGTCAGTTAATTTATGACAAAGGAGGCAATACTCTACAATGGAGAAAGAACAGTCTCTTCAATAAATGGTGCTGGGAAAACTGGACAGCTACATGTACAGGAATGAAATTAGAGCATTCTTTAACACCATACACAAAAATAAACCCAAATGGATTAAATATCTAAATTTAAGACTGGATACTATAAAACTCTTAGAGTAAAACATAGGGAGAACACTCTTTGACATAAATTGCAGCAATATCTTTTTGGATTCATCTCCTGAAGTAATGGAAATAAAAACAAAAATAAACAAATGGGACCTAATTAAACTTACAAGCTTTTGCAGAGCAAAAGAAAACATCAACCAAATGAAAAGATAAGCTACAGAATGGGAGAAAATATTTGCAAATGATGCGACTGACAAGGGCTTAATCTCCAATATATACAAATAGCTCATATGACTCAATATCAAAAAGAAACAACCCAATTAAAAAATGGGCAGATCTAAATAGGCATTTCTCCAAAGAAAACATGCAAATGGCCTAAAGGCACATGAAAACATGCTCAACAGCACTAATTATTAGAGAAATGCAAATCAGAACTACAATGAGTAATCACCTCATACCACCTCAGAATGGCCACCATCAAAAAGTCTACAAACGGTAAATGTTGCAGAAGGCGTGGAGAAAAGGGAACCCTCCTACACTGTTGGTGAGAATGTAATTTGGTACAGTCACTATGAGAACAGTATGGAGTTTCCTTAAAAAACTAAAAATAGAGCTTCTATATGATCTAGAAATCCCACTCCTGGGCATGTATCTGGAGAAAACCATGGTTCAAAAGAATACATGCACCCCAATGTTCATCTCAGTGCTGCTTACAATAGCCAAGACATAGAAGCAACCTAAATGTGCATTGACAGAAGAATGGATAAAGAAGATGTGGTACATATATACAATGGAATATTACTCAGCCATTAAAAAGAATGAAATAATACCATTTGCAGCAACATGGGTGGACCTGAAGATTATCATACTAAGTGCAGTAAGTCGGAGAAAGGTAAATATCATATGATATTGCTTATATAAGGACTATAAAAAAATGATACAAATGAACTTATTTACAAAACAGAAAAAGACAGACTTAGAGAATGAACCTATGATTACCGGGGAGAAGGTGTGGGGAGAGATAGATTGGGAGTTTGGGATTGACATGTACACACTGCTATATTAAAAAGAGATGACCAACAAGGACCTACTGTATAGCACAGGCAACTCTGCTCAATATTCTGTAATAACCCAAATGGGAAAAGAATTTGAAGAAAATAGATGCTTGTATAAATGAATCATTTTGCTGTACACCTGAAATTAACACATTGTTATCAACTATACTCCAATATAAAACAAAAATTAAAAAAAGAGAAATGCCATAACAAAGTACCACAAAATGAGTAGTTTAGAGCAATAGAAAATTAATGCCTCACAGTTCTGGAGGCCAGCAGTCCTTCTGAAGTCTGAGGGACAAATCTGTTCTCTGCCTCTCTCCTGGCTTTCAGTAGTTTGATGGCAAACTTTGGTGTTCCTTGGCTTCTGCTTCATCACTCTGATCTTTGCCTTCATCTGCACCTTGAGTTCTCTCTGTATGCCTGTCTGTATCCAAATCCCCCCTTTTTATAAGGATACCAGTTGTACTAGATTAGGGAGGGGTTTCCTATACCAGTAGGGCCTCATCCTGACCTCAGTACATATTCATGACCCTATTTCCAAATAAGGTCATGTTAGGAGGTTTTGGGGGTTAGAATTTCACCATATGAGTTGTGGGGAAACACAATTCAACCCACAACAGGTTTAAAGTACACAAGTATTTTAAAATAAATAAATAAATAAATTCAAATTAAAATTGACAATATGATATTTTTAAAAAATAAATATATTATTCAATGATGATAAATCACTCTCAAAAAGACCTGCTGACTTTGTATATTTGTGGTGTCTTCCTTGGTTGGTGGGGGCAGGGGAGGGAGGAAACCTATTAATATGTACAAAATGTTTTCAAATTCTGAAATCAGATGAATTATTTAATGTGTAAATATCCTCAAAGAAAATTATTTTAAATTAATTTTTTAAATATTTTAAAACATTTAAAAATAATCTCTTTATATGTTTTATAGAGAGATGTTCCTCAAAACATTTTCTATTTATAAAATATTGGAAAAATAACAACTTTAGGAACTAATAAAACAAATTGGTTGATATGCATAAAATATAATATCCAGACATTAAATAATTGTACCTAACTTTTGTATAGTACTAAGTACCACACATTAATCTAAGCATCTTATATATATAAACATAGAGAATCCTCACAAGGACCCTGTGAGGCACATGCTACTATTATATCAGTTTTAATTTTGGTAAACTTTAGATGTATTAATGAAAAATTTAAATAATTTGTCTAAGGTCATCCAGTTTTGTAAGTAGCAGAGCTGGGCTTAAAACCCAGGTGGTTTGGTCCCACAATCCATTTTATTACCTACTTTGCTATATTTTTATACATTGATATTAAAATATGCATGATTTCAGGCTGTTTAAATGAAACAAAATACAAAATAGTAGACACAATTTTCAGTTATTTGCATTGAAAAATAAGTCAAGGAGATATGCCAAGATACTAACAATTGTTGGAGTTGTGCGATTATCAGTGTTTTTACTGTTACTTATCCCTTCATATTCTTTCTAATGTATTTAAAATTTTAAAATGAAAAAATACAAATATGTAAGAGGCTTCCACCAGGTGAGGACACAGCAAGAAGGGGCCAACTATGAATCTAGAAGAGGGCTCTCACCAAAACATAACCATGCTGGTGTCTTGATCTTGGACTTCCCAGCTTCTGGAATTCCATGTGGCTGAAAGGGCCTTGGTGCTCCAGCCTGGTGTCAGGCCTGAGCCTCTGAGGAGGAAGAGCCGAGTTCAGGACATTGGAGATCCATTGGAGATCTCCATCTCAATGCTAAGACGCAGCCCAACTCAGTGAACAGCAAGCTCCAGCACTGGATGCCCCATGCCAAACAATTAGCAAGACAAGAACATAACACCACCCATTAGCAGAGAGGCTGCCTAAAATCATAATAAGCTCAAAGACACCCAAAACACATCACTGGATGCGGTGCTGCCCACAAGAAAGACTAGATCCAGCCTCATCCACCAGAACACAGGCACCAGTCCCTTCCAGCAGGAAGCCTGCACAACCCACTGAACCAAACTTAGCCACTGGGGGCAGACACAAAAACAGTGGGAACTAGGAACCTGCAACCTGAAGAAAGGAGACCTCAAACAGTAAGTTAAGCAAAATGAGAAGACAGAGAAATACACAGCAGATGAAAGAGCTACATAAAAACCCACCAGACCAAACAAATGAAGAGGAAATAGGCAGTCTACCTGAAAAATAATTCAGAGTAATGATAGTAAAGTTGATCCAAAATACTGGAAATAGAATGGAGAAAATACAAGAAAGTTTTAACAAGGACCTAGAATAACTAAACAGCACACAAACAACAATGAACAACACAATAAATGAAATTAAAAATTCTCTAGAAGGAATCAATAGCAGAATAATTGAGGCAGAAGAAATGATAAGTGACTTGGAAGGTAAAATAATGGAAATAGCTACTACAGAGCAGAATAAAGAAAAAAGAATGAAAAGAATTGAGGACAGTCTCAGAGACCTTTGGGACAATATTAAACACACCAACATTCGAATTATAGGGGTCGCAGAAGAAGAGAAAAGAAAGGGACTGAGAAAATATTTGAAGTGATTATAGTTGAAAACTTCCCCAATATGGGAAAGGAAACAGTCAATCAAATCCAGGAAGCATAGAGAGTCCCATACAGGATAAATCCAAGGAGAAACACATCAAGACACATATTAAACAAAGTATCAAAATTTAAATACAGAAAAAAATATTAAAAGCAGCAAGGGAAAAGCAACAAATAACATACAAGGGAATTCCCATAAGGTTAACAGTGGAACTTTCAGAAGAAACTCTGCAAGCCAGAAGGGAGGGGTAGGACATATTTAAAGTGATGAACGGGAAAAAGCTACAACCAAGATTACTCTACCCAGCAAGGATCTGATTCAGATTCGACGGAGAAATTAAAACCTTTACAGAAAAACAAAGCTAAGAGAATTCAGCACCACCAAACCAGTTTTACAACAAATGCTAAATGAACTTCTCTAGGCAGGAAACACAAGAGAAGGAAAAGACCTGCAATAACAAACCCAAAACAATTAAGAAAATGGTAATAGGAACATACATATACCTTTATATACATTTAATTACCTTAAATGTAAATGGGTTAAATGCTGCAACCAAAAAATATAGACTGGCTGAATGGATACAAAAACAAGACCCGTATATATGCTGTCTACAAGAGACCCACTTCAGACCTAGGCACACATACAGACTGAAAGTGATGGGATGGAAAAAGATATTCCATGCAAATGGAAATCAAAAGAAGCTGGAGTAGCAATTCTCATATAAGACAAAATAGACTTTAAAAATAAAGACTATTACAAGAGACAAAGAAGGGCACTACATAATGATCAAGGGATCAATCCAAGAAGAAGATATAACAATTGTAAATATTTATGCACCCTACATAGGAGCACCTCAATACATAAGGCAAATGCTAACAGCCATAAAAAGGGAAATCAACAGTAACACAATAATAGTAGGGGACTTTAACACCCCACTTTCACCAATGGACAGATCATCCAAAAGGAAAATAAATAAGGAAACACAGGCTTTATATGACATATTAAACAAGATGCACTTAATTGATATTTATAGGACATTCCATCCAAAAACAACAGAATACACTTTCTTCTCCAGTGTTCATGGAACATTCTCCAGGATAGATCATATCTTGGGTCACAAATTAAGCACTGGCAAATTTAAGAAAATTGAAATTGTATCAAGTATGTTTTCTGACCACAATGTTATGAGACTAGATATCAATTACAGGAAGAAATCTGTAAAAAATATAAACACATGGAGGCTAAACAATACACTACTTAATAACCAAGGGATCACTGAAGAAATCAAAGAGGAAATCAAAAAATACCTAGAAACAAATGACAATAAAAGCATGACAACCGAAAACCTATGGGATGCAGCAAAAGCAGTTCTAAGAAGGATGTTTATAGCAATACAATCCTACCTCAAGTAACAAGAAAAATCTCAAATAAACAACCTAACATTACATCTAAAGCAATTAGAGAAAGGAGAACAAAAAAAACCCCCAAAGTTAGCAGAAGGAAAGAAATCATAAAGATCAGGTCAGAAATAAAGAAAAAGAAATGAAGAAAACAATAGCAAAGATCAATAAAACTAAAAGCTGGTTATTGGAGATGATAAACAAAATTGATAAACCATTAGACAAACTCAGAAATAAAAAAAGGGAGAAGACTCATATCAACAGAATTAGAAACAAAAAAGGAGAAGTAACAACAGACACTGCAAAAATACAAAGGATCGTGAGAGATTACTACAAGCAACCATATGCCAATAGAATGGACAAGCTGGAAGAAATGGACAAATTCTTAGAAAAGTACAACCTTCCAAGACTGAACCAGAAAGAAATAGAAAATATAAACAGAACAATCACAAGCACTGAATTTGAAACTGTGATTAAAAATCTTCCAACAAAGAAAAGCTCAGGACCAGATGGATTCACAGGTGAATTCTATCAAACACTTACAGAAGAGCTAACACCTATCCTTCTCAAACTCTTCCAAAACATAGCAGAGGGAGGAACACTCCCAAACTCATTCTACGAGGCCACCATCACCCTGATACCAAAACCAGACAAAGATATCACAAAAAAAGAAAACTACAGGCCAATATCACTGATGAACATAGATGCAAAAATCCTCAACAAAATACTAGCAGACACCAACAGCACATTAAAAGGATCATACACCATGATCAAGTGGGGTTTATCCCAGGAATGCAAGGGTTCTTCAATGTACGTAAATCAATCAGTGTGATAAAGCATATTTACAAATTTTATGTTAAAAACCATATGATCATCTCAATAGATGAAGAATAAGCTTTCAACAAAATTCAACACCCATTTATGATAAAAACCCTCCAGAAAGTAGTCATAGAGGGAACTTACCTCAACATAATAAACGCCATATATGACAAACCCACAGACAACATCGATAAATGGTGAAAAACTGAAACCATTTCCTCTAAGATCAGGAACAAGACAAGGTTGCCCACTTTCACCACTATTATTCAACAGAGTTATGGAAGTTTTAGCCACAGCAATCAGAGAAGAAAAGAGAAATAAAAGGAATCCAAATCGAAAAAGAAGTAATACTGTCACTCTTTGCAGATGACATGATACTATACATAGAGAATCCTAAAGATGCTACCAGAAAACTGCTGGAGCTAATCAATGAATTTGGTAAAATAGCAGGATATGAAATTAATGCACAGAAATCTCTTGCATTCCTATACACTAATGAGGAAAAATCTGAAAGAGAAATTAAGGAAACACTCCCATTTACCTTTGCAACAAAAAGAATAAAATACCAAGGAATATACCTACCTAAGGAGGTAAAAGACCTGTATGCAGACTACTATAAGACACTGATGAAATAAATTAAAGATGATACAAACAGATGGAGAGATATAGCATGTTCTTGTCTTGGAAGAATCAACATTGTGAAAATGACTATACTACCCAAAGCAATCTGCAGATTCAATACAATCCCTATATCAAACTACCAATGTCATTTTTCACAGAAGCAGAACAAAAAATTTCACAGTGTGTATGGAAACATAAAAGACCCCGAATAGCCAAAGCAATCTTGAGAAAGAAAAACGGAGCTGGAGGAATCAGGCTCCCTGACTTCAGACTATACTACAGAACTACAGTAATCAAGACAGTATGGTAATGGCACAAAAATAGAAATATAGATCTATGGAACAGGATAGAAAGCCCAGAGATAAACTCACGCACATATGGTCACCTTATCTCTGATAAAGGAGACAAGAATATACAGTGGAGAAAAGACAGCCTCTTTAATAAGCAGTGCTGGGAAAACTGGACAGCTACATGTAAAAGAATGAAATTAGAACACTCCCTAACACCATACACAGAAATAAACTCAAAATGGATTAAAGAGCTAAATGTAAGGCCAGACACTTTAAAACTCTTAGAGGATAACAGGCAGAACACTCTATGACATAAATCACAGCAAGATCCTTTTTGACTCACCTCCTAGGGAAATAGAAAAACTAAAATAAAAAAATGGGACCTAATGAAACTTAAAAGCTTTTTCACACCAAAGGAAACCATAAAAATCATGAAAAGACAACCCTCGGAATGGTAGAAAATATTTGCAAACAAAGCAACTGATAAAAGATTAATCTCCAAAATATACAAGCAGCTCCTGCGGCTCAATATCAAAAAAACAAACAACCCAATCCAAAAATGGG
Source organism: Eubalaena glacialis (assembly GCF_028564815.1). Taxonomy (NCBI): domain Eukaryota; kingdom Metazoa; phylum Chordata; class Mammalia; order Artiodactyla; family Balaenidae; genus Eubalaena; species Eubalaena glacialis. The sequence goes on from NC_083721.1 coordinate 51,696,449, forward strand.
CAGAAGACCTAAATAGACATTTCTCCAAAGAAGATATGCAAATTGCTAACAAACACATAAAAGGATGCTCAACATCACTAACCATTAGAGAAATGCAAATCAAAACTACAGTGAGGTATTGCCTCACACTGGTCAGAATGGCCATCATCAAAAAATCTACAAACAATAAATGCTGGAGAGGGTGTGGAGAAAAGGGAACCCTCTTGCACTGTTGGTGGGAATGTAAATTGATACAGCCACTATGGAGAACAGCATGGAGGTTCCTTAAAAAACTAAAAATAGAACTACCATATGACCCTGCCATCCCACTACTGGGCATATACCCTGAGAAAACCATAATTCAAAAAAAGTCATGTACCACAATGTTCATTGCAGCACTTTTTACAACAGCCAGGACATGGAAGCAACCTAAGTGTCCATCAACAGATGAATGGATAAAGAAGATGTAGCACATACATAGGAATTTTTTCCTATGCTTACATTCAGTTTCTTTAATTTAGCATCAATATTTCCATCATTCAAATATCAACATTTAGCCATATGTGGCATATATTACAACTAGCGGTTACCTGTGAAAACTTATTGTTCACTACGGCTTAGACATGAGTGGAAAACAGCCAACGTTCCCATGTAATGTCACACTTCAGATTTCAAACTTTGGGGCCAATTAACCTATGGAACAATGTGTAAAAGAAGAAAGAAACTGTATGGATCTGATTCTAAGAAGTTAAAAAAATAATACACATAAATAGGAGAATGTGGACTGTGCCAGATTCTGACTGATGCCCTATTTCTCTCCTCTCCCTGACTTATTAGCCATTTTGTGACCATTTGACTTTGCGCTCAAGTCTCAGCTCTAATCATTGATTTTTTGCTCTCTTTTTCCATGCTAAAATCTTCCCTTGGTTACCTGATGATATAACCAGCTTTATTTGTCCAAGTTTCTGGGGTTCATGTTCATCCTCCCTCCTCCCAAAAAGTTTCTAAATAGACCTATTATTGTGCTGACAACGCAGAAAATTCTTGTTCCTCTGTTAATATTTATTAATGCCTATTGTGTGGCACAGATTGTTGTTGTATATACTAGGGATGCAAAGATATAACACTATCACTCCCCTCAAGGAGTTCTGTCTAAAATAGAAAGTTGTACTGTCTCTAGGTCTACCCCTGATTTGAGGGAGGAAACCCAGGGAACCATGAGGAAGAGGTAGGGGCATCCAGGTTAGATTGGCTAGGGGTACGGGTGGCTTTGGAAGTGAAGCATTGTTAAGGAAGTGTTTCTAGAAAAGGTGATGCTTGAGCTGATCATGTAAGAATTGCTCTCTTGCTCAGTGTTATGACTTGAGTTTGTTAAATCAACATTTGTTAAGTGGATCACAGGGTGTAAGATAGTGGGTCAAGGTTCAAGAGAAATTGAAACTGAGAAGTTTTTTACTCACAGATCCTGCAGGAAGCACATAGCATGCTGTGAGGAACCATACAGGTAGGTCAAGGCGGGGTGCAGGTACAGAGAGTGATGGGAGCTGGGTACCTGCCTTTGTTAGGGTCCATGTATGAAGTGCTTTGGGGTTCCCCTAGCTAAGGCTGGATTGGTGAATTCAAAGCAAAAAGAACAGGGCTTTAGAAAACTCCTTATCTAAGGGATATGCAAGGGGGAAGGCCCTGGGAGGCGGGGGAGACTGTTGATCACAGGTGCTATTGAGGAAGTCATATCAGGAACCTACTTTTGCTTGCGACTCTGTGGGTTCTTATCTAGGTCAAGTGCTTGCATGAGGAGGCTAATGTCATTTTACAGTCCCCACAGACCACTTGGCCCAAGAAAATAGATGTTAAGGCAGCAATACCATGGAGTAGTTTAGCTAAACTCTAACACCCAGATGCACTTTTTCTCCTTATCAGTATGTTGGAAAAGCTACATCTTTATTTTTTATTTAAAATCAGCAATAAACTTACAAAGAAAGTGAGGGATTCATATAAGTGTGGTAGATTAGAGGAGCAATGAACAAGGTACTATGTATCAAGATCTTTTAATTCAAATTCCAGTCTTCCTTTTGATAAGCTTTTTGACCAAGGGTAAATTCATTCATATTTTCATGTTTAAGTTTTCATATAGGTAATGCCAGAGATTTGGGTGTTCTCTGAAATCTCATATTTCCTGAGCTACCTCTCAGAGTTCTTCCTGGAAGGCTGATAACCCTTCTGTTAGTAGCATTACGAGGGAAATCTCATGAATAAGCTTTGGGTCTTGGTGCCACCTAACTTACTTTCTCTTTAGCCTAACAAGAAAAGATAAATCTAACATCAACCAGCCAGCCTTTTCACTGCTCTTGGCCGATAAGAAACACACTGACAAGGGATCTTTTTCACTATCAACAGGGTTTTACAGGGGAATATGTCAGGAGACTTCTAAAAAAATTGTATTTATGTGAAAAAATTAAAAATAACTGTGTGATTCTATCATTCATTTGCAGAATCTTGTACAACATGGATATTATCTTGCAATACTATTTTAGCAGAATTATAGAGAGTATAGTAGAAATAAAAACTTAATCAAAAGCCAAGAGCAGAAATGAAACCACGGAATCTGTGGATTAGATATTGAAAATTGTAATTTCATCCATGTGGTCATAGAAAGAGCCTCAGCTCTAATAGCACAATTTTAGAGGTATTTCAGAACACCAAGTATAAAAGCTGAGCAAACAGAGAGCAAGGCTACTTCAGACATACTCTTTCAAATCTTTGGAAGCTTAAAAGTCAACTATAAAGTTATTATTGTGTGTTACAAAAGTTTCAGTGTCAGTGCTGCATTCTAGGTGATGATAGGTGTCCAAAACTGGTTGATTCAACACCCAGAATTCTTACTTTAGGTAATGCTTATTCACTTAACTAATTTGATGCATAAGGAAGGGTCAGAAATGGGGAGATTCAGAGAGGTTTGTCATGGGGTGGGGGCTATTGTAGAATTAATATTGGTAAGTTTCATTTCTACTGGCCCATCAATGAACTGGGCCATGATATGAACATTTTATCAGAAAACAAAGATTGAATAATTGAAAAAAAAAATGTTTCCAGCACTATGTGCTCTGGTGACAGTAAACATCAACTACTATTTACAACCCGGGAGCTTTAAAGATTGGAAAATTGGATCCAATTATTGACATAAAAAGCAAGCTAAGAGACTGCTGCCTTAAGAACTGTGAAGGATCTGAGATTTTACCCTTTTGGACATTAACAATTTAGTCTGCTACACTTTTATGGATGATGACAGAGGACATGAGGATCCTGGGACAGAGAAAAGAACTTTGTCATGGCACAGCATGAACTTAACATTCATATCAGTTTTTCTCATTCCCCAAGCCTCACAAGGGCAACCCAGAACATCTCAGGTGGATGCTGTTCACTCAGTGGTTTGCATCATGGATGAGGAATCCTGAGTTTAGTTAACTCCAATTTTTTATATTGGGCTGCAAGCAATCCTGTCCAATCTTTGCTCGCTCAAGAAAGGCACTATATCTTCCAAGACCATTTGCAATACAAGCATCCTTGAAAAGATAGTCCAAAACAAAAGCTATCAGTGCCTCTGCTCATAACATTGCAGGAAGGTGGGAGACCTATGGAGAATTCTCTCCCAAAGTGCTCATGCCTCGGAAAATTTTAGTGTAGCAGGTGTGCAGTTGGTTAGTTTGTTTATCAAGTCGTGGGCTTATTTCAAAATGTTGAAAACTTATTCTTCAATTTTCCTAAATATCCTTTTTCTCATTGGCTTGGCTTGGTGTTTCATATAATTATCTTGCACACATGGCCATTACTCTGCTGATAAGCATTTTGTGATTATATTCTTGATAATCTGGGTGACATTCTGGGTTATTTGATTGTGTACTCAGTAACATCACTAATTGCTATAAGACTGCTACTTCTGAATATCTTACTATTACTCTGAATATCTTAATAGTTCTAGTTTAAGTTGAGAGTTGCTAATGCCTTTATAAAGTTATTATATGTGCTTACCTTTCTTTAAGAAAAATAATGCAAATCAGGATGAAATCTGTATCCACATTTTCTGGAGAAATTTGTCATCTTTCTTTTCTTCAAGAGACTATTAATGTGGCAAGAGCAGGGCAAGTCATTGTTAGACAAGTCCACTCTAATACCACCCAGGTGTACAATGAATGGGAAAGGATCTGAGCCTCAAAAGATTTTTATCCAGCAAACACCACAGCAGAATCACAGTTACACTGAGTGCTTGTGCTTCAATGGCAAGATGAAGGACTTGAGACAAAAATGTTCTTTCTCTAACGTCCTCAAAAGCACGTGATAAAAACCACCTCTTAGCAGACAACGCCTCCATGTTTGCACATAATTAGCACAGTCATTCTTTTACAGATATGTTTAATTATTTTATTTACCCATAGTTATTTATCAGTTATTTATCTCTTATTTAGTCAGTTATTCATCTCTCACACTGGGTAGATTAAGGATTGCTTGCATAACAGGGTTTCAGAACCAGCCTAAATTTAAGGATGATGACAAAGACTATAGACACATCTGAACATCCTCTGTAAGTCCTCTTCTACTAATACTCATCTCACTCTCACTCTAGTGAGGTCAGAGCTTAATTCAAATGATCAAACTACTGTTTTCATGCAAAATATTTAGAGATTTTGATTAGGGATTACCAATTAAGGTACTTACAGGACTCAGACACTTATGATGAATCAATGAAATGGGTCAGTAGAAAAGGAAGTTCACACAGAATTCAGTGTCAGAGGGATAGTAAAGAATAGTGGAGGACATGGAAAGTGCACACTCTCTCTAAAGAAGAGCATCTATTATCCAGACTCAGTTATGAGAATGTGGCATGTTGACAGCTTTCCAACATTTGAGAGAATTCAAAATTTTATATAAACTTCCATTTTTTTAGCTTAGCTTGTGACCTGCCAGTTTGGGGGCCCTTGTTTTTGATAGAAAATGGTACTTGGAAATAGGTGCTATGAAATCCTTTCATTTACTAATGAGCTATGAAATTAACTGTCTTGGCCAAAAGAGAGTTCAGGCTATTTCTGAGAATATAGAATGCATCATGCCTCCAGGGCTGGCTTATCATGCACAGCTTTGATCTTGTGAAGAAGGCCTAAATTATTAGTCTTTCTCATGTGTGGTTTTTGGAATCAAAGTTCTCCAATTGACAGTCGAAATAAATGGAGATGCTATTTAAAAGAAAAAAATAATTAGTTCATTGAACTAATATCCTCAATGCCGTTGAGCAAAGTTAGATCCCCAAAATGTAAAACAAGCACCCTCTTGCATAGATCCTTGCAAATTCGCACTTGGGAACGGATGCAAAGAAAATCTATGCATGGCTTTGAACCAATTCAGTTGACTTACTGACCTCTAAAAAGAGCCCACTTTCAGTTTAAATGTTAAAATACAAAACCCAACTAATGGTATGCTAAAGATTATATGGCCCATTCCCCCAAAAGGATAACTAAATTTAGGTGTTATAGTTAAACTTCACCTTGGACTCAGAAAGTTTATTTTCTTTCGGTATTAAACAGGTAACTACCTTTTAAAATTTTTCTTAACTATGATATAATGTTTTGGAAGTACTTGTAATAACTTCCACAATCAACCCTGACTCTTAATAGTGGGGAAATTAATCCTTCTAGGTATTAATTATGTAAAAACCTCTCTGGGTTTTGAGGACGTGTTTGCTATAGTACTGAATTAATGATTAAATAATTATAGAATATAGTAAGATGAATATTGCAATCACATGTACTTGCAGAATATTCTCATGTGAAATATTCTGACAGTCTCCCCTGTAGCTGGCTCTAAGGCAATAGGAACTCATAGCAAAAAGGGAGGAAGTGAGTATATTAAAAAAAGAACTTTAGAAAAGTCAATTGTATCTGTCTTCAAAATGCTAAATCTAGGATCAGTAATATGCTGGAAGGTACAGAAGGGAATGCATGAAAGTAAGGTTTGAGGGATGTCACCCCAATGTCTTCAACCATTATACTTTTTCACTTGAGTGTCATTCTTTTGGGCATCAGGGGTGTGCTTGAATGTCTTAGGGGGTCTAACATAATTCTAAATATATTACTCCAACAGGGTGATATTTTTAGGACATTAGTTAGCTGACATTCAGAAGGAAATAAATATCCTAAAGATACAATATGATATGATTAAATGGATATAGATCTAAAATACTAAGTCACTTGCCAGGAAGTCTAATCCCTCCACTCTACTTTGAAAAATCAGAAAACTCTGCTCCTCTGAAAACTTACCCTTACATTCTCAGTATTCCTTCTTTAATCTCTGTATTCATATTTAACTTCTCTCTCATGGTTTATATTCAAATATGATTAAGTTTTCCATATCTTAAAAAACAAACAGAAACACCTTTGACTCCCCCACTCCACAACCTCAGGAATCTCTTTTCTACCTCACAGTCAAACTGCTTAAAAGGATTGTTTATATTTTCTACCTACTCTGTATGGCCTTTTTTCCCCTATTCAGACTATTTCAATATGGTTTAAGTTCCCATTATTTTACATACATAGGTCTACTAGATCCCAAATAACTTTTTTGTTTATGCTTCTTAATCATATCTCTTCTTCAAAAAGTAAGCATAAAATCTGTACTCAAGGTTTCCAGGAAAATATTTTCAGAGTTCTCTTTTCCAGGGAGGAAACAATGGATGTTGTTGCATGTGCTGCTTGACTGAGAGGGGTTATCTTAGTTGACTTCTCTGCTACATATATACATTCTTCTATTTGTACTAAGTTTTTAAAATCCAGAGTGTATCTTACACTTGATATGTATCTCAATTTGGACTAGCATTTTAAGTGCTCAATAGATACATGTGGCTAGTAGCTACTGTAATATTAGACAGCATAGCCCTACACCCTTGCTTAGTTAATTCATAGCAATTTTTGTCATCTAATGCACTATTTCTCAAACATGCCTTCTGTGATAGTCTAGTTAGTCTACGTTTGATATATGATGTCATAATATCATTTCTTCTCATCACTCATTTCATTTTAAAATTATACATTTATATAGAGCAATAATTTGTTTGACATCCAAAGCAGAAAATATGTCTTTTTTTCATCATTGCTTTCTCAGACCTTAGATTGATATCTGAGACCTAATAAGGATCCAAAATATACATTACATTAATGGGTGCACAATGACTAAATAATTGAATGTGTAGGAGGGAAAGGGAAATACTGGAATGGAGATGCGGTAACAATGAAGACAAACTCTATGATGTAAAACAAATGGTACACACTCACTGCTATATTTAAAATAGGTAACCAACAAGAACCTACTATAAAAATAAAAATAAATAAAACAAATGGTATGGATTTGTACTGAGATGGGCTTAGATTTATACTCTGATTTCATCCTTTAACTGGGTGATTTGAACATGTTTCTTAGCATTACAATAGTCATTAGTGTTGGATCTAATTAGGTATGTAAAAACATAAAATTTATCAAAACAATGACATAACAGTTGATAAGGACACTTTGCTATGCTGATATTTATCTGGGCACTACTGATGGTTGAACATTTGCCAGGAGGATAGCTTGGGACTCTGTTAAAACTTATTATGCATGAATAGGCAGATGTAAGAATTCATTATATTTTGAGTCCTTCTTTGTCCTTATCTATGGGTATTTGTCTGCCAAAGTACCAGAAACATTTTTTTTTGAAAAAACACTGCGAATAATTAGAAGAAAATCCTACCATTTGCAACAATGTGAATGGACCTGAAAGACTTTATGCTAAGTGAAATAAGTCAGTCCCAGAAGGACAATATTCTAGTATTCTTCTTATATGAGGTATCTAAAGTCAAACTCACAGAAGCAGAGAATAGAATGGTGGTTGCCAAGGGATGTAGGGAGGGAGAAATGGGAAAATGTTGTTCGGAGGGTATAAAGCTACAGTTATGCAAGATGAATAATTTCTAGAGATCTACTGTACAATATAATACTATAGTTAACAACACAGTGTTGAGCACTTATACATTTGTTAAGAGGAGAGATCTCATGCCAAATGTTCTTTCCACATTCACACTCAAAAGCAAGGGGACACAAGAAATCTTTCAGACATGATGGATTTATTACCTTGTATGTTGTGATGATATCACAGGTATATGCATGTGTCCAAACTCATCAAAATGAATACATTAAGTATGTGCAACTTCTGTATATTAAGTATACTTCAATAAAGTTGAAAAATATCCATTTGACTTTACATCAGTGATAATATCAATAAAATGTGCTTACTTCTTAAACCTACATGGTCTAGGATTAGGAAAACAAATGTTCTGAAGAGAAAATTTGTAAAATTGTATTTGTTACAACATTGATTTTATCCCAAGGCTGATTTACCTAGTGAACTCAAGGGGGCTACAGCAGTGTCAGACATCATTTCTGTGTCAGGGATCCACAAGGCAACCCTCAGGTGCAATGATTCACAAGAGTGACTCCCAGCACTCAAAAGCTATTATACAATGGTTACAGTTTATTGCAAGTAAAGGATACAGGTTAAAATCAGCAAAAGGAAAAGGCATGTAGTGCAACATCTGGTAGAAACCAAGTACAAGTTTCCAGGTGTTCCTTCTCAGTTGGGTGCACAAGCCTGCTTAATTTTCCCAGTAAGAATGTGTGACAATATGCACTAAGCACGGCCAAGGAGATATGTTCACCTGAGGCTTTGTGTCCAGATTTTTATTGGGGATCAGTCATGTAGGTTTACTCAAGACTCCAGATCCCCACAGCAGAACTGGGTGTTCATCATAAATCACGTTGTTACCATAAACTATCTGGTCAAACTGGTCCAGCATGGCCCCAGACCTCAGGCTTACAAGGAAACTCTTATCAGGCTCAGAACTCAGCAACAGGAAGCTGGCCAAGAGCCAGTCCCAAAAAGAGGGCTTTTGGAAATGTACAGGATTTGACCAACATAGGCCTGCTGAATTAACCCTTTCCTGTACAATACCTAAATACAGCAATATCTGGACCAAAAAAGAAAGGAATTTTCAACTCTGGTATGTCTTTCTCAACAGCCTGGAACCCATTCTCAGAACCTTTCTTAGGTTTCCTATCTAAAAATTAATCCCAGCCAAGAGAAATGGGGTGTCATGATTGGCTTTAAGTTTTAGTTAGTATATATCTTACCTGAGGAGAATACTAAGCACAATTGGTGTTCTGTTAGGGTGGGGTAAGGGGAGAAATGAATATTGAATTAGCCAAACGTGTTTCCCACAGCGTGCTTTTTAATATTGTTGATTCTGACAGAATGTTAAAAGCATAACCAATGAGATTATGCTTGGGCTGTTTTTATACAAACACACACATATATACACATATACATATATGTCTATATCAATATATACATGTATATTACCTATGTATATCTACATACACATCTCTCTCTCTCTCTATATATATATATGTAATGCTCTATGTTAGAAGATAATAGAAATAACCTGAAATTCTATAATAAGTTACTTTTATTTAAATATACTTACTGTCAAACTTTGAGATCCTTTGCATTACCATCTTTTTTTTTTTTCTTTTCTGAATAAACTAACTTCTCATTTTTCCTATCCTTGCCTCTAAGCTTCTTTTCAATTCCCTGGGAAATGATTGTTAAAAACTCATGAAATATTAATGCCCCTCTAGATCCAGCTTAATTCATTCCCAGTAGCTGATGTTCCTTTATCTAAGCTTTTAGAGAAAAATTGATGTACATAAAAATTGTCTCATCCTGAATACCTTTTATTTATCTTTTAATGCTTCTTACTCCCCTTTGTCCTGATGACTAAATCTAAAGAAATTAATTCATTTTATATATTTCTTTATCTTCAAAATGTCTTTATTCCCCGCTCACAATTAATATTTTGCCTGGGTATACAATTCTAGTTTGAAAATCAGAATCTCTCAGAATTTTGAATTTATGACTTCATTTTTCAAATGTGTTTGCAGAAAGCTCCCAGGTGACTATGGTACACAGCTGGGTTGTGGTATTTTTCATCTTGGTATTTTTCTAATCTAACTTTATAGATACTTGAAATTTTTGACTTCAGAAAATGATCAATGTTTGACACAAAGTAAAAGTGCTCTTGGATACCTCCTACTCTCCTTTATTTAGTTAGCTCAAACATAACATTTTGCCAGGGACCTTTCTGATTTCCCTAGACAGAATTGATTACTCCCCCTTCTAAGGTTACACAAGACAAAGTACAAGTCTCTACTAGCTTGTATCACATTATATACATATTTGTACCCCTTCAACTTCTAGCGCAATATCAGGCTCATAGTAGATGATCAGTAAATCTATGGACTGAGAGAATTTTAAAGAAATTCTCTAGAGATAAATACAAAGGGCTGTTATAAGTTAGATAAGAGAGTGATTTATATGGGAGTGGGGAGGAGAGAAGTGTTGTGATTTAGAGATGTCTTCACAGAAGTAACATGCTATAGTGGTCCTTACAAGATAAATAGAATTCCACCATCTGGAGAACTACGGAAGAGTATTACAAACAGAAGGAGTTAATAGAATAATTTATTAGATTTTTTTTCTTCCAGTAACTGAAACTCATAGAGACAGCTTAAATAAAAAGATAAATCTGTTAAGAAGGTACATACATATAAATATATATTTCTCGTAGAACCAAAGGCAGGCCTTACTAGTGTCCTAACTCAGGGAAGAAAACCCTGCTGAGGCTCACTCTTTCTCCTTCTCTTGATCACCAACTTTCTCTGTTATTCTAGTCTAACCCTGGGTTAGGGTAGGTACAGGGGACAAGAATAACATGGTTTTAAGTCAGTCAGCTCCAAAACTATCACCCTGGCGTGGATCAAATAGGAAGCCTCAGAGAGCCCATAGGTATCCAAGAGCACTTTTATCAATAAATGAGATCCCATATTCTCCATACTTATCCTCAGAATTAACCCTTTATCTGGCTGAGGCCTGCTTTCATTCCCTCACTCCCACCTCTTTTGAAATATACATATTTTTCTTACACTGATCTTGTATATAGCCACCTATTATGAACTTACTATGTTTAAGTTCCTCCAAACCTTTCTTAACCTATTTCTAATAGTATATCAGGAAGCTTCTGTGAGCCTATCAACTGAGCCTCTCTAGCCAGACTGTCAAACTGGTCAACACTACATTAAAGTCAAAGAAGGCTATCAGAACGCTCTTCTTTATCAGCCTCTAGTAATTGACCTAAGTTATATGTCTCTGCATTAATCATGGTATTTTGTCTAAGAATTCCTTTTATTCTTGGAGATATCTTAGTATCCATCATCTTATCTGGTAACTACTAGCTACATGTTTTCTTTTTTCAGTTTAAAAATTAATGAAAACTAAATAAAATTAGAACTTCAGTCCTTCAATTTTGTTGGCCATATTTCAAATACTCAATAGCCAGAAAATTCTATTGGTATTGTTGCCCTCAAGGATAGAATTTTTGGCCTCACCGACACCTTCAGTCTTTCAAAGAGCCCTATATGGATTGACTTCTACTACTGATCTTATTTTTAAGTGAATTTTCCATATCCTTCACAGAGATGTTACTGGGCACTAAATAATTTGTATTTGTAAAAATAATATGAAGTTATTAATTATTACATAACCATAAAATGTTAATATAGGATGATTTATTGAATGCTTTTGCCCTACTTGTGACGTTTTCTTCTATATGAGTAGAACTTTTAACAGTATAAAAATCCTGGCCTTATGCAGCTCCATTAATTATTTCTATTCAGGAAGGAAGAGTTACCTGATTTACTGATTTGCTTGGGATGAGGAACTGAACAAACTTAGCCATGGTTTTTTCTCTGGGAAATCACCTGCCTTCATGGAGCATGTGCTGTCAATTGTTTTTAGTCAACTGATGTCCCCCCCTTGGTGGGGGCACCTACCGTGGTCCATGGCCACTGGTTACTAAGTCTGCCAGCATCAGTAAGCCCACTAGACTAGAAATTTCCAATATCCACCTAATCACTAATCACTAATAAAAGTGGTTGTTTTCATCTGTTCTATTTCTTATCTTTTTATTTCTTGAAAGTTCACGTAAGCAAGATGCTTCCTATTAATGAAACACCACCAAACCCTGACACATGAGATGAGATAGGAATTTCTCTGAAAGAAAGGCAGGTGATATTATTAAAAGTAATATTGCCTCTACATGTTGTTTCCATCTATTTGAAGAATGTTCTTCTATTATCTAAACTACAAAGTATATTTACTTTTGAAGAGAATTGAGGAAATTACCTCTTTATACAGAATTTTAAATATTTATAAACTCATATTCACTCTTTAGGAAAAAATGAAATTATTCAACTTCTGGTTTATAAAATATGTAAACCTCCTTTGTCCAAACTAAAATCAGACTGATTATTTGCAAACAACATAGTTTCTTAGATGCATTCTATATTGTCAAAACTTTTATTTTTTTTATTTGACCCTCTCCAGAACTGGAAAAAGTATTTCTCTAGGTTGAAATCAGGGATCAAAAAGACCTGTCAGTTTCTTAATAGCAGAAGTCTGAAAATACCAGAAAATACTGCAAGACCCTCTTGAAATTTAATTCTCATAACATTTTAAAATTAAAGTGTAGATTTAAATATTTTTTTGCTAAAATAACATTAATGCCACGTTGAAAAAATTATACACACATACATAATTTGACCTCATTCATTTGAAAAGAAAAGAAATAATCTAACATGAATCTGACTCAGCCTTGGCAGAAAATCAAGAATTCCTTGACATGAGCTAACCCTTGCTTGGCAACAGGAGCTATAGGAATTCTGATTTGATGTGCTTCTATGAACCTCTGTGGATCAGATTACCAACTTTTATTATCATCAAAGTGAAAAGTTAAAAAGATCAATTGCAGATTAAAGTGACATGAGCTTTGCCATGTCAGAGTCAAATCCAAAATATCAATTTCTTATTCAAGCCAAATACAGGAACTTACCCATTTAAATATACTTTTAAGCAGAATTAACTTTCTTCTTTTAGGTTTTACTTGCCCAAGTTGCATTTATGTCTTTTTGTTTGTTTGTTTTTTTTAAGGAACCCATTATTTTCATTTCAAACTTGGAGTACGGCAATATTTTTTAAAAACTGACCTTGTATTTTTTGCAAAGGAAATCTATTTCCAATACAAACCAAAGCAAATAGCATGAAAATATTGTGTGTTTATGTACATTGTATTTGGAAAGGGGGAAATATTAAGCAAGTCCATAATTTATCAGGTTCTTAAAATTGTATATAAAATGAAAAATTAAAAAGCAAATGCTGAGAGTTTTTCTTATTTGATTAATAAATTAAAAATTATTGTTGAAAAATATTTTACTCAGCTTATGAGATTTTGGACATGTAATGTTTGAAGTTAGTATCCTGAATTAAACCTTCAAAAATGATAAATATCTTGCTACTTTTTCCGTGGAAGAAATATAAGAATAAGATGTACCTAACTTCAGGTATATTAATATATAATGAGATGGTCTTCAAAAAAATTGTGAGACAAAGGAGGCAAGAATATTCAATGGAGAAAGGCAGTCTCCTCAATAAGTGGTAATGGGAAAACTGGACAGCTACATGTAAAACAATGTTAGAACATTTCCTCACACCCTATACAAAATAAACTCAAAATGGATTAAGACCTAAATGTAAGAACTGAAATCATAAAACTCCTAGAAGAGAACATAGGCAGAACACTCTGACATAAATCATAGCAATATTTTCTTGGATTTGTCTCCTAAGGCAAAAGAAATAAATGCAAAAATAAACAAGTGGGACCTAATTAAACTTAAAAACTTTTGCACAGCAAAGGAAACCATCAACAAAATGAAAAGACAACTTACAGAATAGGAGAAAATATTTGCAAATGATATGACTGACAAGGGATTAATAACCAAAATATATAAACCACTCATACAACTCATTATCAAAAAGCAAACAACCCAATCAAAAAGTGGGCTGAAGACCTGAATAGACGTATTTCCAAAGAAGACATACAGATGGCAAACAAGAACATGAAAAGATGCTCAACGTCACTAATCAAGAAATGCATATCAAAACCACCATGAGATATCACCTCACACTTGTCAGATGGTTATCATCAAGAGGTCTACAACTAACAAATTTTGGAGAGAATGTGGAGAAAAGTGAACCCTTCACATTGCTGGTGGGAATGTAAATTGGTGCCGCCACTGTGGAAAATCATTATGGAGGTTTCTTAAAAACTAAAAATAGAACTACCATATGATCCAGCAATTCCACTCCTGGGTGTATATCTGGAAAAAACAAAGACACTATTTCAAAAAGAAACATGTGCCCCAATGTTCATAGCAGCACTTTTACCAAGATATGAGAGTAGTCCAAGTGCTCATCAACAGATGAATGGATAAAGATGTGGTATGTATACACAATGGAATATTACTCAGCCATAAAAAAGAATGAAATTCTGTCATTTGCAGCAACATGGATGGACCTAGAGAATATTATGCTTAGTGAAATAAACCAGAGAAAGACAAATACTGTATGGTATCACTTATATGTGGGATCTAAGAAATAATATAAGTGAATATATATGCAAAACAGAAACAGTCTCACAGATATAGAAAACTAGTAATTACCAGAAGGGAGAGGGAAAGGAGAAGGGGCTAGTTAGGGATACGAAATTAAGAGATACAAACTACTATGTATAAAATAACAAGAATATATTGTATAGCACAGGAAATTATAGCCATTACCTTGTAATGGCTTTTAATGGAGTATAATCTGTAAAAATATTGAATCACTATGCTGTACAACTCAAATATTGTAAGCCAACTGTACATCAATAAAAAAAAAGTCAGCACCTTGTTGGACATTTAACCATTTATTGTCTTATACTTCATGCTACTGCATTTTTACAAATCGTATTACTCTGGTAGACCATGTATTAGAATGTTTTATAATTACTCAAATACCTATTTTTTCTTAGTGTTCAACAAGTCTTGGTAGAGAACATAGTAATATTCTAAGATGAATAACCTACTTGGAGAAATAATATGGTACATGAAGTAACTAGAAAACAATATCAGCCAGAGTCTAGTTTGAGATGATACAGTACTCAGAGAAGAGAACATCAAACAGAAAAATCAACTGGATGAGACTTGATGGAGGAAATGCATTCAGGTCTGGACATAAAGGAAAGGCAGCATCTGGCTTATCTGAGAAACAGCATAAGCAATAGCAACAAAACTGATCCGAACATTCATGGTTATCAATAGAGAAGCTGACCTCACTGAAGAGCGCTGGGCAGAAGGCCGTCAAGTGAGACTGAGTGGGAACTAAAGGATAAGGAATTTTAAAGAGGGATAATCAAGTGAAAGTGAGGTTTTGAAAATATCCACCTGGAAGCAGTCTGAAAATAGCAACGGTTTGGTGGCAGCAAATATAATAACTAGAAGCCTATTGCAGTTATGTAAATACAAAGTTATCAAATTTTGACTTAGATTATTATTAAAATGTAAAGGAAGAAACACAAGAGAGACTATAAGAGAACCTATTAGGTAATTTATTGCATATAGTAAGTAAAACTATCTTCCCACTAGTATGATTAATTTTGAGCACTGCTATATTATATGAATAATTACTTCTGTCTTCCTTTTCACTTGGTCTTTCAATTCAAAATCAGTTGCATGATACGTAAGGAACATAGAATACAGATATGAAAGCATTAGTTTTTCCTTTAACTTATTTCTCCATACCCAGACTATTCATATCAAAATCAGAAACATTTTAAAAATAGAAAACATTTCTTACAATATATATACTTATCAAGTTTAAAGTTTTTATTATGTTTTTCCTGAAAAACGGATTCCTAAATTATTCCAAACCTGATTTTTTCAAATTGTTTTATTAATTCCTATGTAAGAGAAAAATTAATGTGACACCTTTAGTTTTGCAATAATTTGTCAGTGAAATGAATACTCTTATGTAACACTGAATTCAGTGGGAAAAAATTCTGTGTAGAACAAAACAAACTCAGTTGCTGCAAAGACTGAGGCAAAGCAAGAAAAGACTGTCTAATTTTACCAACTAAAATACTTTACTTAAAATGAAATCCTTGACTTAAATGCTGTAACCTATTTCCTCATGACATTCAGAAAGAGTTGCTACAACTGATGGATAGAAAAGTGTTAAAGAAACAGGACAATGTCTCTGACAGGTAATTGGTTTGCTTCAGCAGCAAAAAACTATCATTGACTTTACTAAAGTTTCAATTTGCTTTTCATCCATTGCAATTTTAAATAATTAATTTTCCAATAGGTTTCAGAAAGCACAACTCAGACCAAGAAAGAGAAATAGCTAAAAATCAACCTTTAACAAGAATTTTTCTTTATTTTCACATACACATCTGGAAGCATATATTATCCCGTGGAAGAGTCCTTTCTGTTTCTGATTTAGGAGACCAGCTTTATGATTTGAAAAGCCTCAAGCCATACAGCAATAATTCTAATGAAAATAGGACTTGAAACTATAAGGAAAAAAATTACATACACTTCTGTTTGAGGGTTATGATTATAGCCATAACCAAAAGTAGTTACCCTGAAGCATCAATAAATGTAACCACTAAGCCATGTGTTAAGGGTCCGAAAGAAATCAAGTACCTAATGATGGCCTTGCATAGACATATGATTATTAGTTTTTTCTGTAAGTAGACAGTGCTGTTTCTTTATGTATTAAAATGGAGAACTTCAAGAGGAGATAAATCCGTGAATGTATTGAAAATGTGGGCCATGAGGCATTTATAAATTGATATATTTAGTGTCTAGCATTAAGGGTATAAGATGGTAATTAAAATTTTGTAGTCAGCTTGGTTTCTCTGTGGCTCCACAATTTATTGCTTAAATTTAGGCAAGTTATATATTATCTGTGCTTCATTTTTTCTCTGTCAATAGGGATAACAATAATAATAAAATATAGTGTTGTTAACGAGGATTGAATGTGAATATATCTAAAGCTCCCAGAACAGGACTTACTTCCTGGCATTTACTGATGACAGCAGTACTAATTATAACTATTATTATTTACTTATAAATATATCTGACACCGCCAGGACAAGATATACTGAAGAAAGTTTAGATGTGAAAATAGACCTGCCCATTGAAGTAGAAAAGAACTGAGGCAATGGACCCAGGACAAATGGAATAAATTCAAGTCTTGCAGTTAGAACTTGGCATCTGGTGGGCAAAGTCACAGGTAAGTGAGGGCTTGCTAGCTCCACAATACTCACTGAGAAAGTGGAGGATCCAAATAGACAAACAGAGATAAACTAAGTGGGAATCCAGGTTTGGCAGTAGTTTCAAAGCTGGTCTTACATTGGGGTTTAAACCTAAAGTCATTGGAAAACCTTAAATTCCCTAAAGTACTTCATATTCTCATAGCAAAGCACTACTTTGTAGAACTGCATTATCATCTGCCAATATAACCACTTCAATGCAGTCATTTTCTCCTCTTCATTTGAGCATATGATGAAGTAATTCATTGGAATTTAAGGCCCATGCTATGACAGATAGAGAAAATTGAAATCAAACTCAGTGTAGTTAAGAGTGTGAGAAACACATGGGAATTGAAACCTACCCAGGAAGTAACAAATTCTTGTCTCTCTTCTTACAATGTGTATATACTTAAATTGATAACTTTTGAAATTTTCTCTCTATACATACACATATATATGAGATTAAGTCTTTTATACTTTCATACTCTGAAATTTGCAAAGAAAATTAAGGAATTAAGGATGTTAACCTTACTAAAGACACTTCAGCTTCTTGTTTGCATGGGTAGAATTATAGCTCCCTCAGGCACTCATGTCCATAACCAGCTTAGATTCTGCTTCCTCTTTTCAACTGCTTAGTTATGCTTCAATTTGCTTATCCCTCTTTTCCTTCATATTACTGCTCTGGAAATTATCAAATCTACTTAAATTTAACATCCTACTTCTTTCCTCAAATACATCAGAGCAGCTAAACACAGTTGGAGGAAAACATACAACCAAATCGAACGTGTCGGCCACGGACGTGTGCACACAGCTCAGCTCTCCCTTCAGGAGAACCTGCTGCAGTGAACACACTGACTGAGAGCCTCCGCCTGCAGTGCCTACAGGTTCTCTCTCAGGCTCACACCAAAGCTGGGCTTCCCTTAGGCTTCTCCTGGCCAATAACTGGATATGATGAGACTACTATAGCTGGGCTATTTCTGCCCAACATGGGACCCTCCCTGTAGTCAACCTTTGCTGGGGACCTCACATTGGCCTGGCCAAGACATTCTCTGATCTGCACTGCAGTCTGAAGCTCTCTTATCTAGTTTTCCTGTCTTTCCTCTCATTTCACAGTGTCAGACCTGCATCTCAGCCTGAAGACTCCCCTCACCTATGCTTAACCCTCCCCTTTACTCTTTGCAGGTATTTTCCCCAATAAATATCTTACATGTTTAATCCCAGCTTGGCATCTGCTTCTTGAAAGACCTGAACTGACTCACTAACTCTAAATTCCTGATCACGTATCTCAGAATCTGTCCTTAATTTCAATCCCATTGTATTTCCTTAGTTAATTCAGACACCAAACCTTCCTTTCTCCTCAAATTAACAAAACCTCTTCCACCACCCTGCCCCCGGGGAATTCTTTATTTTCAGATGTTCACCTTGTAAACATTTCACTGACAAAATAGAAGTGTTCAGAAACACCCAACACCACATCCACCATCCCACCTACTGTGATTCTCATATACTCTACCTTCTCTCCTGCTGTTGCTGTGAATCAGTATTCCTGTCCAAGATGAATCCCTCCAATTATGCATTGGATTCCATCCTATGTCACTTATTTATGATATCATTTACTTTCTGATTTATCAGGTTTTTCTCTCTCTTGAACAGTTTGTCATAATCAACATGCTGTATCAGTACCTATAAAAAATCCTCCTGACCCCACAAATCTTCTGAAACTACCATCTGTATTTATAGTCCATCTTTACATTCCTATTTTCTTGAATCCATACTAATTTATATCATTAATATAATGTATATTATTTGCTCTTGCATATATCAGAATCATCTACCTTAAATCTGTCAGTTAATTCTCAAACTTCACCTAATAGAAACAATCAGCAACATTTGACAATGTTGATCACCTCTTCTTGAAAGACTTTCTTCACACCGATTCTCAACACCAGTTTTTCTTCATTCTCTTTATTGACTGCTTCTTTCAGCCTCCACTGCAGGTAGTTCTCATCCTCCACTCTTGTACCAATTAGAATGCCCCATGGCTTTGTCCTTGTAACTTTTTCTAACTACATGTTGTGATGTCTTCCATTCCCATAGCTTTAAATGTCATCTTTAATTTGATGACTCCCAAATTTTGATCTCCAAGCCCTCACCTCCATCCATCTTCAGACTCCTATATCCCACTGTTCATGCAACATCTCCACTTGGTCATCAAATATGTATCCAAATAGCCAAATATAAATTCTTAATCACTCCAAAGCATGCTTCTTCTCAGTTTTCCTCATTTCAATTAATATCAACATCTTTCTTCCAGTTACTTCAACCAAAAACCTTAAAGTACCGTAAAAATATCATCCAAAAAGATTCTCTTTGTTCTATTCTTTTCCTATTGGCTCTGAAGTAAAAATATACACAACCCAAATCTCCTTACCACTTCCACTTACTGTTACTATTATGATCCTCAACACCATCAACACCATCTTTTCCTCTGGATTACTGCAATATACTCCTAATATTGTTTTTGTATATTCTCTCCTAATATTCCATTCTCATCTTAAACCTATTATTTGCTCTGACTTCTAAAATGTGCATAACATCATATCACTTTTTTTTTTCCAAAAAGTCTCCAGGATTCTTATCATTCAGAGGAAAATTTAAAGATGTTAACAAGAACTACAAACCCCTACAAAATGTTTTCCATTTTCCCCTTATGCCTCTGATGTCACCTGTTGGCTGACTCTCTACCTTGTTTATTCTACATCAGCCATGTTGACCTCCTTGCTTTTCTTCCATCAGTTTTTGCCTCTGGAACATGGAATGTTTGGAGGGAACTTCCTCTAGATATCTGTATAATTTACTCATGTACTTCTTTCACTTCTCTCTTCAAATGTCCAGAGAAGCCTTCCTTGAAAACAACATATAAACAAACTCAAATACAACTCTGTCACTGTCTCTTCCCCTTAGATATTTTTCATAGTATTGAGCACAAATTGAAAATCCCTATATTCCAATAAGCACATCCTCACCACACAAAAGTGTAAGTTCCTTTATAGAAGGTATTTTGTGGTACTCTCTGTTGTATGTTTTGAATTATGTTGATGGCATATAGAGCAGTGAATGTTTATCAAAGGAGTACATGTATAAAATGAATAATGGGACAAGCACAGCAAAGGAGCAGGGAGATCTAGTCACCAGAACTGGAGTAGAAAGTGGAAAGATAACCTGGTTAATAAGATCTGGGAGTCAGAGGAATCAGGCTCCCTGACTTCAAACTATATCACAAAGCTACAGTAATCAAGACAGTATGGTATGGGAACAAAAACAGAAATACAGATCAATGGTACAGGGTAGAATGCCCAGAGATAAACCCACACACATATGGGCACCTAACTTATGACAAAGGAGGCAAGAACATACAATGGAGAAAAGACAGCCTCTTCAATAAGTGGTGCTGGGAAAACTGGACAGCTACATGTAAAAGAATGATGTTAGGTAGCATTCTAATTTCATATACAAAAATAAACTCCAAATGGATTAAAGACTTAAATGTAAGACCAGACAATATAAAACTCTTAGAGGAAAACATAGGAAAACACTCTTTGACATAAATCTCAGCAAGATCTTTTTTGATCCACCGCCTAGACTAATGGAAATAAAAACAAAAATAAACAAATGGGACCTTAATTAAACTTAAAAGCTTTTGCACAGCAAAGGAAACCATAAACAAGACAAAAAGACAACCCTCAGAATGGGAGAAAATATTTGCAAATGAAACAACAGACAAAGGATTAATCTCCAAAATATACAAACAGCTCATGGAGCTCATTATCAAAAAAACAAACAATCCAGTTAAAAAATGGGCAGAAGATCTAAATAGACATTTCACCAAGGAAGACATACAGATGGCCAAGAGGCACATGAAAAGATGCTCAACATCACTAATTACTAGAGAATTGCAAATCAAAACCACAATGAGGTATCACCTCACGCTGGTTAGAATGGCCATTATCAAAAAATCTAGAAACAATAAATGCTGGAAAGGGTGTGGTGAAAAGGGAACCCTCCTGCACTGTTGGTGGGAATGTAAATTGATACAGCCACTATGGAAAACAGTATGGAGTTTCCTTAAAAAACTAAAAATAGAACTACAATATGAGCCAGCAATCCCACTACTGGACATATACTCTGAGAATACCATAATTCAAAAAGAGTCATGTACCACAATGTTCATTACAGCTCTATTTACAATAGCCAGGACATGGAAGTGACCTAAATGTCCATCGACAGATGAATGGATAAAGAAGATGTGGCACATATATACAATGGAATATTACTCAGCCATAAAAAGAAATGAAATTGAGTTATTTGTAGTGAGGTGGATTGACTTAGAGTCTGTGATACAGAATGAATTAAGTCAGAAAGAGAAAAACAAATACAGTACGCTAACGCATATATATGGAATCTAAAAAAAAAAAAAGTTACTGATGAACCTAGTTGCAGGGCAGGAATAAAGAGGTAGACAGAGAAAATGGACTTGAGGACTTGGGGTGGGAGGGCGAAGCTGGGGCAAAGTGAGAGTAGCATCGACATATATATACTACCGAATGTAAAATAGTTGGCTGGTGGGAAGCAGCAGCTTAGCATAGGGAGATTGGCTCGGTGCTTTGCGATGACCTAGAGAGGTGGGATAGGGAGGATGGGAGGGAGGTTCAAGAGGGAGGGAATATGGGGACATGTGTATGCATATGGCTGGTTCGCTTTGTTGTACAACAGAAACTAACACAGTATTGTGAAGCAATTATACTCCAATAAAGATCTATTAAAAAACTCAGATCTGATTAATAATTCTAACCTGATTATTCTAATTAAGGTACATAAACAGTTATAAATTTGGTTATTATTACTAGCTTTTTTTTTTTTTTTTTTTTTTTTTTTTTTTTTTTTACAACTAGGCTACTAGAAACAAAGTTAATTGTGCAGAAAACAGTTAACATAGGTGGCCCAAGACTGCTGTCCTTAGAAGGCCTACTTTCAAGACTGGCCGTTGGCTGGTGTCTGGGAACTTGGATTTTGAGGGTACTCCTACCATTCCCCAAAATGACAAGGGTCGTATATCATGTCTGAAATATTTGAGGAAGCAATGTGCTTTAAACTACATCCACTTTCCTGGGAGTCTGGAAGATTGGTATGTGCTAGGCAGCAAGTGCCTATGTGACCAGCTCCCAATAAAAATCTAGGAAATGAGTCTCTAGTCAGCTTCCCTCAGCAAAAACACAGCACACATGTTGCTGCATTTTCATTGTTAGGAAAGAGTGCTCCATGTGACACTTAAGAGGGAGAGAGCATAAGGAAGACTGCAGATAGATTCCTCCACACTCTACTTATGCTTCTTTCCCTGATCCAGCTGTTTACCCTAACTACATCTGTGTGATAAAATATAGTTTTACTCCTAAAGATTTAAGTCCCATGAATCATTCTAGGGATTTTAATGTGGGCATGGTGTTGGGGACTCCATCACCATTAATAAGAGCCTCTAAAACACAACAATAAAATGTATACACAGTAACAAAATACTTCAGTGTGTCAGATTTTAAGCCACCAACTATTAGACACCCAGGTCTCAAATTTCTGGAAAATTTAAAATTTGCCTCTCACAAAGCTAGTAAGATCTGCCTTCAGCACACCCCAGGAAAACCAAAAACCAACACAATGTAATGTAACCTTGAATCTAGACCTGATAAAGAGACCTGTTTGTCATATTGCTGAGACTGTCAAAAACCTAGTATTGTCTCATGCGCACAAGAGTGCTAAGAAGAGCCATACAAATATGTCAAACCAAAAGGGGCAAATCAATAAATGAAACTTTGCATAAGACTTTGCTTAAATTTGAATCAATTATTTTATGTTTTATTTTAGTTCCTCAATTTTATTGACAACCTTAGAGAAGAAAATAAATATACAATCCTGTAAACTGTTCAAATACAAAGAAGTATATTTATATATGCTAGAGAAATGATATAGCATTTGAATCTGCAGTCAGCTGCTAAAAATTATAAATGACAAAGCTATCCCACTTGATATCTCATCAGCAAAATTAATATAAAAGTGAAGTACTTTTAATTTTTGTTGAAAAAATGGAGAGTTATACATAAAGCAGAGCTTGTTCTCAGTTACTGCTGACTCCACTTTCTTCAACAGCACCTGTCATAAAAGCCACTCAATATATACACTGAATTAATGAACACCTAGCTCAAACATAAGTATCACATGGTTAAACTGACTTTACTCATTTCTTCATCCAATTCTTGAAAATGACAACATAAAAGATAATGTGAGACCATAACACATTCATTATACATGGTTGTTATATTTTTTCAGTGTCACTCTGCTTCTAGTGTTTTGACCCAACTGGGTAAATATAGAATACTTCTATTACTCATAATAGCTTTGAGAAAAAACATTTTTCTGAGTGCATTAGACTATTACTCTATTCATCAGAAGTCAAGAGTGCATTAGTATCTTTTATATAAACTGAACTTTCAAGTAGTTTTGACACTGATCAAGTTAAATGTGATAATGGCCAGAGTGATGAAATGAAATATAGTGGAAATGATGCAATACATTAGAATTAAGAATTCTGATGTGCTAAAATTAATTGATTGTCTAAGGAACTACTGTGTTCACATTCATAAATGTTCTAAAGATAAATAAAATTTCCAAAATTTAAATGAACAGGTAATAAAATCAGCTTTCCAACTGTGAGACTGTTAAAATAGCTATTTTTATAATTTCTGATTTTTTATACATAAGAACATCCATTTAATGTGTCACTCTACCAATAAAAAATAAAATGCAACTTAAAGCCTTCAGTTTAATAATGATATGCCAAAGGCATCACATTTACAAAATGGCATCACATACACATTTCAGTTGTAGAAAAATTGTGTTCTGCTCTTTCAAAGACCTAAATTTTCAAAGGGTGATGCCAATACAACTGCTAATGAAAGTAATGATCTCAAAAGCCCAACACAATTGTGAGTAACTTTCTCATTATATGAAGCAGGCACCAGTTTTAATGGTTTCCAGCTGAACAAAAACTTCTCTAGAAAGGACTGGCTTCCAATTAAGATATAGAAATGTAGAAAGAGCATTGCTTCCACTCAGACGACAGGAAAAAGCCAAATCTACAAAATTATAATTTGTTCTTAGTTAATAAGGTAGCTGAGGTCACAGAGGAACAAGTAGGCTGAAATCTGAGGAAAGACAGGCACCTTCAAGGAAATACAAGTGGTTCTGCCTTATCTGGGGAAGAACATAGTAGGAAACCTGGTCTGACATATAAGCCATTAAAAAGATTTCAGCTAAAAATTTTAATAAATTCTTAAAAACCAAGTGTGGGATAACCTGAGAATATAGAACTCCCAAGAGCCCAAAATACCAGGGATTTTACACTCAGAGTTTTCCATGGATGTCACCATAAGGTAACAAGGACAATATTGAGCAGAGTGAGACACTACCAAAAGGCCCCCTTTGTGGTTCAAGCCTGAACAAGAAAAGCAGCTGCCACTGCAGGAAAGCACAAAGTTCTGTTTGGAAACTTCTCTCCTACAGGAAAAAAAATATCCTTGAGCTGTGAGTTGGGGAAAGAGGAGAGGAAACAGCAAACAGCTGCACCTGGGGCACCAAAAACAAAAAAAATTTCTACCCTTGGAAGGAGGGTTAGAGATTCTCCAGAGTCTGGCTATTAGAGGCATTTAGCAAAAGGAACCAGAGCAAGATCCTAGAGAAAGCCCATCCCCAAGAACCAGGAACACCAAGCCAATCTAAGCCTGAAATTGGACCAGGACAACAGAGAAGGCCCTCCCTGCCCCTACCACCAGGCTACTCTGTGCTGACTTATGCGGCAGTCAGGCCCTGGGGTAAGAGGTATGGAGAGAGACCTATTCTGATGTGGAAGCACACAGGGAAAGTCTAAACATAATAGGAGAACAGGAGCACTGAGGAAAAAAAAAATCCTCTGACAATCCAACTTGCAACCTATGCACAAGGTAATCCTGAAAAAATCTGAAGCAAAATAAACAGTAAGGGTAACTACAGCTACAACCAAACCAACACTCAACTCAATTTTTATGCCAGCCAAAAGACAACTGACCAGCATCTTTCAAGTTCCGAAAGAAAAACATCAACCCAAGAACTTTGTAACAAGTGAAAATATTTTTCAAAAGGGAAAGCTACATAACAACTTTCAAAGACAAACAAAAACAGAGAATGCAATACCATTTACTAGAATGCATATTAAAGGACATCCTTGAGGTAAAATAAATACAATACAAAACTTACCTGCGTCTCAGATTATCTGTAAAATGGGAAAAAGCAAGACTGAAAAATAAAAGACTCTGTGGCTTTTCACATCAGGGGATCCCCACACTTTTGTGTCTTACCTCCAGGAGGTGGACCAAGTTCTCAGAGTGAATAGCAGAGAAAAATCCCCTTGTGCTTCTGGCAGGAAGAAAGGAAAAGGAGCCATTGTGAAATACGCCAGAGCACCCTGTTTGTCTTTAAAATGTCTGCTCTCAGGTGAAATTATTTACCTAAAGCCTAACCTGCTGGGGTTAATCAGAACTTAATTGACCTGGAGGAAGGAAAAACCCAATTCCAGGCCCCTCTAGCCTTCCATGGGGAAGAAAGGATATACCGAAATACAGCCCACTCTAGCCATCTTGTCCCAATGAAGAGGGGCAAAAAATTAAGAAGCCTGTGTGAAGTTCACAGTTCAGTGGTACAAGCTCACTCAGAGAGAGGTGAAAAAAAAACTGTAAGAGAAAAGAGAAATGAAGAATGCCTTTCATGACATTATTGGTAGACTGGAGACAGCTGAGGAAAGATTCTCTGAGCTTGAATATATCTTAATAGAAACCACTGAAACTGAAAAGCACTGAGAAAAAGGACTAAAGAAAAAAAACAAAAGATCCAAAACTGTGGGACAACTGAAAAAGGTATAACACATGCCTAATGAGAATTCCAGAAGGAGAAGAAAGAGAGAAAGGAACAGAATAAGTGTTTGAAACAATAATGACAGTAGAATGCCTTGCAGGAAATGTTACAAAAAATCTTTAGAGGGAAGGAAAATGATAAAGGTCAGAAACTCAGATCTATATAAAGAAAGGAAGAACATCTAAGAAGAAATAAGTAAAGGTAAAATTAAAATGTCTATTTTTCCTATTCTTAAATAATCTGTTAGTTAACAGTATGTTCAAAATAATAATGGTAACAGTGTATTCAATCATGTGTACCTATATATATGTGCTTATATATAAGTTAAATGAATGATAACAATGATAAAAGGGACAGAAGGAAGGAATAGGGATTATTTTATTATTATAAGGTAATCATTACTTGTGCACCAGTATAGTGTTATTTAAAAGTGGACTTGAATTAGCTGTAAATGTTATTGAAACCACTAAAAAAAGTAAAAACAGAAGTAAAATGAACTTGCTAAGAAAAAAGAAAAAAATGAAATCATATAAAAATGCTCAATTAGAAGCACAAAAGACACAAAAAAAGTGGAAGACAAAAATAGGAATAAAGATCAAAGGTGACAAACAGAAAAATACTAAAAAATATGGTAGATTTTAATCCAACTATATCAATAATCACTTTGACTATCAATGGTTTAAACGCACAAATTAAAAGACAAATTGTCAGTGTATCAAGAAACAAGACCCAACTATATGCTGTCTAAAAATATCCACTTTAACATAAAGACACATAAGGATTAAAAGTAAATGAATGAAGTAAAATGTACCATGCTAACACTAATCCAAAAGTAATATTAATTAGTATCTATATTAATTTCAGACAAAGCACACTTCCAAGCAGGGAAAGTTATCAGGGTTAAAGAAGGGCATTACAAAAGGATAAAGAGGTCAATTCTCCAAGACATAACAATTTTTAATGTGTATGCACCCAACAACAGTGTGTCAAAATACATGAAGTAAAAACTAATAGAACTGCAAGGAGAAATAGATGAATTCACTGTTATAGTCAAAGACTTCAACACCCCTCTATCAGAAATGGACAGATTCAGCAGACAAAAATATCATTAAGGATATAGTTGAACTCAACAATCAACTAGATATAATGGACACCTATAGACTACTTCATACAACAACAGCATAATATATATTTTTGTCAAGCTCATATGGAATATTTACCAAGACAGGCCACAATACAGACACATAAAACACACCATAGCAAATTTAAAAGTATAGAAATCATACAGACCACAATGGAATTAAATTAGAAATCAGTAACGGAAAGATAACTAGATCTTTATCTAAGTTATCTACACAAATCCCAAGATATGCATAGATTAAACAACAAATTTCTTTGATGTGGGTCAAAGAATAAATCTCAAGAGAAATTAAACACTATTTTGAACTAAATGGAAATGAAAACAACTTACCAAAATCCATGGGATGCAGTGAAAGCGGTACTTAGAGTGAAATTCATAGCACCAAACGCATATATTAGAAGATAAGAAAGATCTAATTTTCCCCCTTAGAAAATTAGAAAAGGAGCAAATTAAATCCAAAGTAAGTAGAAGAAAAGAAATAATAATGAGCATAGGCAGATCTCAGAAGAACTGGGTTTTGAGACTCCTTCTGGTGCCTGGTAGGCTTCTTTCCCATCTGCTCTGTCCCATGTAACACCTCGAGCCCCTTGGAGGAGTCCCGGGTGCCTGGATAAATTCACTTATCAGAAAATGTATTGAAGGTCTCTAATGTGTAAAGAGTTACCCTAGGAGCTATGGATTCACAGCCCACAATTTATTACTGTTTTAATTCATCTGCCCCTATTATTTTTCTCTTCCAGGAATAAATTCTCTTCTACTCTCCAACTAGTTATTATAAGTATATGATATTGCCTAAGGTTATGTACAATAAAGTTTATTTCCTCTTCTTCCATTCAGCAAGCATTCCCTATCTTCTAAATACCACATTGAATTTTTCTTCAATAAATTCCTATACTATAGTAGCCTGTGTTACCTAATATTGATATTTCAAGTATTCTCTTTTACAAGTAATAGCTTTTATTTCTTCACCAGAGTGTAAAATATTGAGTGAAGGAATCATGTGTAGCAAATATGTTTTTTACTATTATATCATATTCCTTATACAGAATCATACATAACATCTTCTTATCTTAAAACCCTCCAAAGCCCACCCATTACTCTTAGAGTACTGACTAGATTTCTTTACATGGCTAAAAGGACACATCCATATTTTACCTACTTATCTCTAAGTTTGTTTGCAATATTTTACAACTATATTCAAGAGTACAAGATGATTGTCTTATAATTTTCTTTTATGGAAATATATTTGGTCAGGTTTTTGTATCATTGTTATGTTGGTCTCTCAAGACCAATAGAATACAATTATATCTTCTTCTATTCTCTGGAAAGTTTTGAGTAATATTATCTTGATGGAGAAGTATGTGGATTAGAAATTTCTTTGAAGAAAAGCTTTTAATTATGGATTAAGTTTCCTTCAAAGAATAGGATTTTAAAATTATCTCTTCATTATGATATAAATCTTCTAAATTGTATTTCTCCAGGGATTATCCATTCCATCTAAAATTTTCAATTTATCAATGTAAAATGGCTCATAATATTCTTGTATTATATGTGCATTGACTGTCTGACAGTATAACTATCTTATTTTGCATTCCTTACAAGGTCTTTTGTATTTCTGCTATATTTTATTGAGTCTTACCATGGGGTAATTTTTTTAAAGAACCAATTTTTGGCTTTCTTGACTTTCTCTATTAAATAATTGTTTTCTGATTCATTAATTTTTCCTCATATTTATCATTTTCTTTCTTACACCACCCCAGACTTAATATTTTATTGTTTCTTTTTCTTTTTAGCTAGACATTATTTTTAGAGCAGTTTTAGGTCCACAGCAAGACTGAACATCAAATACAAAGAGCCCCACACATCCACTACCTCCACCACTATCAATATGCCCCACCAGAGTGGTACACATGTTACAGTTGATGAACATAATTGATGAACCTACATTGACAAATCATTATCACCCAAAGATCACAGTTTACATTTGGTGTTGTACATTCTATGGCTTTGTATAAATGTATAATGACATGTATCCACCATTATAGTATCATATAGAATATATTTACTGCCCTAATAATCCACTGTGATTTGCTTTTTCATCCCACCCTCCTTCTTAACCCACAGCAACCACTGATCTTTTTATCTTCTCCATTGTTTTGCCTTTTCCAGGTAGTCAAATAGTTGGAATCATACAGTATGTACCCTGTTCAAACTGACTTCTTTCATTTAGTAATATGCATTTAAGTTTCCTCCATTTCTTCTTATGACTTGATAGCTCATTTCTTTTTAGCACTGAATTATATTCCATTGTCTGTATGTACCACAGTTTATTTATCCATTCACTTTCTGAAGGTTATCTTGGTTGCTTCCAAGTTTTGGTAATGATGAAAAAAGCTACTATAAATAACAATGTGCAGGTTTTTGTGTGGACATAGGTTTTCAACTCCTTTAGGTAAATACCAAGGAACAAGACTGCTGGATAGTATAGTAAAAATATGATTACTTTTGTAAGAAACTGCCAAAGTATCCTCCTAAGTGGCTGTACCATATGTGTTCCCACCAGCAATGAAGGAGAGCTCCTGTTCCACATCCTCACCAGCATATGGGGTTTTCAGTGTTCCGGTTTATGGCCATTCTAATAGTTGTGTAGTGCTATCTCACTGTTGTTGTAATTTACATTTTCCAGATGACATATGATGTGGAATGCCTTTTCATATGCGTCTTTAGTATCTGTATACCTTTTTCCGTGAGATGTCTGGTGAGGTCTTTGCCCTAATTGTTAACCGAGTTGATTGTTTTCTTATTGTTGAGTTTTAACAGTTCTTTATATATTTTAAATAACAGTCTTTCATGAGATATGTCTTTTGTAAATATTTTCTCCCAGTCTGTGATGAGTCTTTTCATTCTCTTCACAATGTCTTTCACAGAGCAGAAATTTTTAATTTTAATGAAGTCCAGTTTATCAATTCCTCCCTCATGGATCTTGCTTTTGGTATTTTTTAAGACCATTTAAAAAAAATAAAGTATAGTTGATTTAAAATGTGTTAGTTTCAGGTGTAAAGCAAATTCATTCTATACATACATCTATATCTTTTCAGATTCTTTTCCAATATAGGTTATTACAAAATATTGGGTAGATTTCCCTTTACTATACAGGAGGTCCTCATTGGTTATCTATTTTATACATAGTAGTGTGTGCCTTCGGTATTGTAACTCAAAAATTATCACCAAATCCAAGGTCATCTAGGCTTTCTTCTATACTCTTTTCTAGTTTTATAGTATTGCATTTTACATTTAGGTATGTGAATCATTTTGAGTTCATTTTTGTGAGTGGTATAAGGTCTGTGTCTAGATTCTTTTTTTTTTTTTAATGTGGATATCTAGTTGTTCCAGAACCATCTATTGAAAATACTTCTTTTTCTCCATTGAATTAGTTGTGTTCCTTTATCAGATACTAGTTGACTATATCTAAGGGGGGCTATTTATGAACTCTCTATTCTGTTCCATTGATCTATGCATGTATTCTTTTGCTAATATCAGACAGTGTTGTTTTCTATAAATTTGTAGAATGTCTTGAAGTCAAATAGTGTCAGTGCTCCAACTTTGTTCTTCTCTTTCAGTATTGAGTTGGTTATTCTGGGTCCTCTACCTCTCCTAATAAATTTTAGAATAAGTTTGTCAATAACAAAAAAAACTTGCTGGAATTTTGATTGAAATTGCAATGAATCTATAGATCAGGGTGGAAGAATGGACTGCATAATAATATTGAGTCTTCCTGTTTATGAACATAAAATACCTCTCCACTCATTTAGTTCTTCTTCTATCTCAATACACTTTTTAATGAACCAATTAAAGGATATAAGCCTAAAAGAATTAGAATATGTACATAAATTCAGTGGAAAATCAGACTGAATAATATACAAAGGGACAAATTTTAGAGAATTCAAAAAGCAGGCAAATGCATGGTGTATTTGAACTTGACTTAGGCTTCTTAAGCCCCTGACCTCTTATTTCCTAAAGTTACCTCACTGCCAAGTGGTACATACTTGTAGTTTTCTATTACTTATAAATTCACAAAAAGTTACTTCATCAGGTATACATTATAAAGAACAGATTTTTTTTCTCTGAACTTGGGTAATACTCTGCACACAAGAGCTGCTCCTTGAAGCCTGGACTATTTTGTTATCATTTCTTCTGTCTTTTAAGAGCTTATTGTTTTCCACACAGTAGGTATACAACAAATGTCTCCTAAAACTAAATATAAATTTCTCCAGAAGAGAACAGTTTATGAGTACCCTAACTGGTTTATCATGTGTGAGACTTCACAGAGTTGTTGTCGGGACTGATAGGAACTGCGCTTTATTTATTTCTGTATTCGCCTTCCTTGAAACTTACATAGGCTTAAAATTCAGTGCTGTATGCTCAGCCTACCCAGTGTCAAAATTAATCAGAAATTGAATGAAATCCACTGGACTTAATCACACTTAATACTAAAATACAGAACATCTTATGTTTAGAATGTCAAATTATGGGTCAAAGATGAAATCATTTGCTGGTGTGAAAAGTAAGAGACATTTAATCTTTGAGCAATTTCTCAAAGATGCTCACAGTTGTCCTACTTAACATAGTGTCTCAGCCACAGTGCAGCAAACTCTATTTGCAGGGATGGAAATAGGACATTATTAAAATTATATCTGCTTGATTCAATGGTAGAGTAGCAAGTAGTACCTTATCTTTTTTCATCTCCATTTACCGTTAAAGCATCATATAAATGTAATCAAGAGAAGAGCTCTAGAACCTCATTAGACTCTAGGAATCATGATGTAAAGAAATAATAATTATAACATAGATTGAACCAAATTAAGAAGCAATGTCAATAGGTGATGCCCAACTAACCTTTTAAATCAAAATGGGACATGTAGAAAGAGCTGTATTGGAACACAGGTTCAGCTTGCTCCTCACAAAAGGAGAACTGCTCCATCCTGGTCCTTAAATGAAAAACACTTTACTATTAAAAAAAATCTTTCTATAGCACTAGAAATATTCTTCTTTTGGACAACCATTTTTCTTCAATAATTTGTGGTTTCAAAATCTAGGATATCGATGTTATTCATATACATATATGCACACACAGAAGAATGAGGTGACTTAGAAAATTTATTCAATAAATATGAATAAATATTAAATCTAAAATAAAAAGAAATGTGATAATTAATGGAGGAAAGGGAGTATGTATACGATATTTTCAGAGTCCTTTCCTATATTAAAATTAAGCCACAATTTTGACTCTAATTATGTAGTCTCCAAAGCTAAAAGGGATTGAACATTTCTTAGCATGACTTGTGGAGAATTTGAGAAAAAACAACTGTTTATCAGTGGAGGCAAACTTCTTTTGGCATTTCAATCTGGAAGGCTATTTCTGTTTTTGTAGTGTATGTGTGTGTGTGTGTGTGTGTGTGTGTGTGTGTGAAGTAAGGAGTTATATGGGTAACAATAAATGATATAGTGGATCGCGTCCTTGCCAATGCCCCTACCGTAAATTTAGTGGTGAATTTTAATGCCAAGTCATCAAACAAAGTAGGAAGCCATAATATTACACAATAATTATAGTAATATAATAACCAAGATATTCAAAATCATTGTCTTTATTTAATGTTCAAAATTAGTTATACATCAGAAAAAAAAAGTGTTTCAATAATAAGTACCAAGTACTTACCGATTGCAAGTACCACCAAACTATTGAATGGCTAAACCAGAATCAGAAGCTGGGCAGTGTGACACCAACGCCCATGTTTTCATATGCAACGTTATCTTTGCTTCACCAAAAAGTCTGTAGAATAAAGAGAGCAAGCGGGCAAGAGAATTTCAGTAAAAGATTTCTGCTATTCTGGCTTCATCTACTAATAAAACTAGAAATCTTAAAATATTGGAATAGATGAATGTTTTTCAAATGATCGTCCATGAACCTTTGGACTTAGTTTGTTGATCTCCTCATAGTTGGTGTTTTCATTTCTCCTTTACATTTCCTTAGTCATTCACTTCTATGATCAAGCACTCAATCTTGATATCACAAGAAAATGAACATCCAATCAACCCTCAACAGCAAACATACACTTAAAACAGCATTGCATACTCTTCTTCTCACTTGGTCAAATACCCTCACAATACTATACCCATCAATGTCATAAATATATTTGAAGTTGTCACTTTGTAACTATCCATCAGTACCACCTGTTCTTATTTGACATAAATTTCACCGTCTATCATGACAATCACTTTATTGCTTATGCCCACATTTTTCTTCTCCCCTTCGAGCATTATTTTCTGATAAATCTCAAAACTTCTTGAAAAAAATAGGCTAAACACTCCCTTTTGGTTTACGTGGCTTAAAACATTTTTAATATGACTTGTCTCCATACAGTTCTTCATGATAGGTAGGGACTATTTTCTGTATTTAATTTTTGATAGTTTTATTAATATGTGTCTTAGCATGTTTCTCTTTGGATTTATCCTGTATGGGACTCTCTGTGCTTCCTGGACTTGATTGACTATTTCCTTTCCCATATTGGGGAAGTTTTCAACTATAATCTCTTCAAATATTTCTCAGTCCCTTTCCTTTGCTCTTCTTCTTCTGGGACCCCTATAATTCTAATGGTGTGTTTAATGTTGTCCCAGAAGTCTCTGAGACTGTCATCAATTCTTTTCCTTCTTTTTTTCTTTATTCTTCTCCCTGGCTGTTATTTCTACCATTTTATCTTCAAACTCAGTTATCTGTTGTTCTGCCTCAGTTATTCTGCTATTGATTCCTTCTAGAGAAGTTTTAATTTCATTTATTGTGTTGTTCTTCATTTTTTGTTTGCTCTTTAGTTCTTCTAGGTGCTTGTTAAACATTTCTTTTATTTTCTCCATTCTATTTCCAAGATTTTGGATCATCTTTACTATCATTAGTCTGAATTGTTTTTCAGGTAGACTGCCTATTTCCTCTTCATTTGTTTGTTTTGGTGGTTTTTTACCTTGCTCCTTTATCTGCTGTGTATTTCTCTGTCTTCTCATTTTGCTTAACTTACTGTGTTTGGGGGTCTCCATTCTGCAGGCTGCAGGTTTGTGGTTCCTGTTATTTTTGGTGTCTGCCCCCAGTGGGTTAGGTTGGTTCAGTGGGTTGTGTCGTCTTCCTCTTTGAGAGGACTGGTGTCTGTGTTCTGGTGGATGAGGCTGGATCTTGTCTTTCTGGTAGGCAGGACAGTGTCCGATGGTGTGTTTTGGGGTGTCTGTGAATTTATTATGATTTTAGTCAGACTCTCTGCTAATGTGTGGGGTTGTGTTCCTGTCATGCTAGTTTTTTGGCATAGGGTGTCCAGCACTGTAGCTTCCTGGTCGTGGAATGGAGCTGGATCTTAGCGTTGAGTTGGAGGTCTCTGAGAGAGCTTTCGCCATTTGATATTACATGTGGCCAGGAGGTCTCTGGTGGACCAATGTCCTGAACTCTGCTCTCCCATCTCAGAGGCTCAGGCCTGTCACCTGGCTGGAGCACCAAGACTCTGTCTGCCACCCAGCTCAGAAGAAAAGAAAGAAAAAAAGGAAAGAAAGAAAAGAAAGAAAGAAAGAAAAGAAAGAAAGAAAGAAAGAAAGAAAGAAAGAAAGAAAGAAAGAAAGAAAGAAAGAAAGAAAGAAAGAAAGAAAGAAAGAAGGAAGGAAGGAAGGAAGGAAGGAAGGAAGAAGGAAGGAAGGAAGGAAGGAAGGAAGGAAGGAAGGAAGAAAGAAAGAAAGAAAGAAAGAAAGAAAGAAAGAAAGAAAGAAAGAAAGAAAGAAAGAAAGAAAGAAAGAAGAAAGAAAGAAAGAAAGAAAGGAAAGAAAGAAAAAGAAAGAAAGAAAGAAAGAAAAGAAAAGAAGGTAAAATAAATTTATTAAATTAAAAATTTTTTTAAATTATTCAAAATAAAAAAATAAAAAATAATTTAAAAAAAGAAAGAAAGAGAGAGCAACCAAACCATAAAAAGAAAATCTACCAATGATAACAAGCAGTAAAAAGTATAATAATAAAAAAAAAAAACTGACAGACAGAACCCTAGGACAAATGGTAAAAGAAAAGCTATACAGACAAAATCTCACAAAGATGCATACACATACACACTCACAAAAGGAGGAAAAGGAAACATGTATTTTATATATATATATATATATATATATATATATATATATATATATATATTTATATAAAGGAAGAGAGCAACCAAATCAATAAACAAATCTACCAATGATAATAAGCTCTAAATACTAAGCTAAGATAAACATAAAACCAGAAACAAATTAGATGCAGAAAGCAAACCCCAAGTCTACAGTTGATCCCAAAGTCCACCACCTCAATTTTGGCATGATTTGTGTCTATTCAGATATTCCACAGATGCAGGGTCCATCAATTTGATTGTGGAGATTTAATAGGCTGCTCCTGAGGCTGCTGAGAGAGATTTTCCTTTCTCTTCTTTGTTCGCACAGCTCCTGGAGTTCAGCTTTGGTTTTGGCACTGCTTCTATCTGTAGGTCACCTGAGGGCATCTGTTCTTTGCCTAGACAGGACGGTGTTAAAATAGCAGCTGATTCAGGGGCTCTGGCTTACTCAGGCCAGGGGGAGGGAGGGGTACAAAATGTGGGGTGAGCCTGCGGAGGCAGCGGCCAGCATGACATTGTAACTGCCTGAGGTATGCCGTGCGTTCTCCTGGAGAATTTGTCCCTGGATCATGGGACCCTGGCAGTTGCGGGCTACACAGTCTTCTGTGAGGGGAGGTGTGGATAGTGGCCTCTGCTTGCACACAGGCCTCTTGTTGGCTGCAGCAGCAACATTAGTGTTTCATGCCCATCTCTGGTGTCCGCGCTGAGAGCCACGGCTTGTGCCCGTCTCTGGAGCTCGTTTAGGCGGTGCTCTTAATCCTCTCTCCTCTTGCACCACAAAACAAAGAGGCAAGAAAAAGTCTCTTTCCTCTTCTGCAGTTCCAGACTTTTTCCCGGACTCCCTCCTGGCTAGCTGTGGTGCACTAGCCCCCTTCAGGCTGTGTTCACGCAGCCAACGCTGGGATCTTACCTCCGAAGCCAGAGCCTCAGCTCCCAGTAGCCCCCCACCCCGCCCTGGCAGGTGAGCAGACAAGCCTCTCAGGTTGGTGAGAGCTGGTCAGCACCGATCTTCTCTGCGGGAATCTCTCTGCTTTGCTCTCTGCACCCCTGTTGCTGCATTCTCCTCTGTGTCTCCGAAGCTAACCGCCCCCCCCCCACCGCCCACCTGCAATCTCCACCAGTGAAGGGGATTTCTAGTGTGTGGAAGCTTTTCCTCCTTCACAGCTCCCTCCCAGAGGTACAGGTCCTGTCCCTATTCTTTTGTATTTGTTTTTTCTTTTTCTTTTGCCCTACCCAGCTACGTGAGGAGTTTCTTGCCTTTTGGGTAGTCTGAGGTCTTCAGCCAGTGCTCAGTAGGTATTCTGTAGGAGCTATTCCACATGTAGATGTATTTCTGATACATTTGTGGGGAGGAAGGTGATCTCCATGTCTTACTCCTCTGCGATCTTGAAGCTATCCTCCTTGGATCTATTCTTTTGTCCCCATTTTATTATTCACTTCATCCAGAAAAGGATCCTTAGAAATAGCAGACAATGTAGGGCAAAAACAGAAAAATATGGTTACATGGAAAGCAAGAGCAGAAAGTGCTTTAAGAAAGACAAAAATCAACTATGTCAAGTGATGCTGAGATGATTGAGTAAAACAGATCCGTCCCATGCTCCGTCCTGTATTGCAAGGGCTAAGAGTCCTTTCCTCAGATTCCTTTTTGGCTAAGGTACTAGACACAATTTAGTTTCTGCCATTGAGATGCATTCATGCGAGATTTGAAAGGTAGGGATAAAACAGAAGTCATCCTTCTACAGCTCTTAAACAAGTTCTAAAAGACATGAGTGGGTATAGGAGGTAGACTTCATGTTCCAGTATCTAGATTCAGTGTCATAAATGAAGGCTAATTGTGGAGGTAGCAACACTGATAGCAGCAGTGGCAGCTTCCTGACTTCTATATTAAATGATTTGGTCTTTAAATCAAAGTAATTTGGTTTTTAAATCATAGGTTTAGTGTTTTTAAAACTGTTCTCTACCAAACAATTCTAATGACATTTGACCACCAAATTATCTGAATTAAACCCCTCTCTGTTTAAAATACCTAGAATTTTGCCTGAGAGAGTATTTGGTAACCAGAGAGGTTGCAGGAAACTGACTCTCACAGAATTGGCTTACCTGACTCCATTGTTTTAGAAGTTTGAAAATAGGATACTATTAGTCCATAGATGTGTGCCAAAATATTTACAAACATTATTATCCTGTAATTCCCTGGACTTATATGCTCATTGAAGGTAACCTCTGGCAGACCAACTGGCTATTGTGACTGATTGTTATGACAAGACTGAGTAATACAAATGATGTGCTGGTTATTCTGATGGAAGTAGATATTTTTAATTAAAAAAGTAAGTTCAGGGTTTTAAATTCTCAGCTTAAGTAATAATGAAAAACAAGAAACCTCCCATGTTCATCCTAAAAGAATCTCATATTTCTTGCAGATGCAAGGTTGGGTTGGCAAACCTGAAAAGCAGAGCAGAAATTTCTCGTTCATTTTGCTAATTATAACATATACGGATTTATCAGCCCCCGAGATCTCATAAAATTTAAAGGATTGATTAAAGTGGAATGATAATAATTCCATTTGGATGAATTATGATGAATCTAAGGACTTTAACCCACAAAAAAAACAAAAAAAATTCTCCTAAAGAGCAGAAAAATGTCTCTTCTCCTGCCTAGTGACAGAAGTCCTGCCTTTTCTGGTGATTTGAAATGACCTCACCTGAGGCAGTTACCTTGCACGTAGATAGCAGTTGTCCTATTCTCCACCCCTGTCATCCCACTTGTCTTTGGGATTGTAAGTGAATTAAGATCCAACATCTTCAAAGTAGCAAGTATAAATTCTGATCTGGGAGAATCTGGGAGAAAATAGTTTATACCGTAAGAGTTAAATGATATTGCTGATTTATATAGACAAATACCTGGGTATTATATGAAGAAATAGATTCAATGAGTTTCATTACTTGAGATAATATGCCTATAAAAAAGTGAAATCCTTCCCCAAATATTGGTTCATAAGCAATTCATCTGTGGCTTATATTGTAGCACATCAATCTCCATGATAATTAAGATTCTCCAGCCATATGCTGAACTCTATAAGGGAAGAATCTAGGAGAAAAATCATACAACTTACCTAAAAAAGTAATTTTAAATAAAATATCATGTTTTTCTTTGCTGTGTGAAAGCTATTAAGTTTAATTAGGTCTTATTTGTTTATATTTGCTTTTGTTTACATTACTCTAGGAGATGGATCCAAAAAAATATTGCTGCAATTTATGTCAAAGAGTGTTCTGCCTATGTTTTCCTCTTAGAGTTTTATAGCATCCAGTCTTACAGTTAGCTCTTTAATGTATTTTGAGTTTATTTTTGTATATGGTGTTAGAGAATGTTCTAATTTCATTCTTTTACATGTAGCTGTCAAGTTTTCCCAGCACCACTTATTGAAGAGACTCTCTTTTCTCCATTGTATATTCTTGCCTCCTTTGTGTAGATTAATTGACCGTAGATGCATAGGTTTATTTCTGGGCTTTCTATCCTGTTCCATTGATCAGTGTGTCTTTTTTGTACCAGTACCATACTGTCTTGATGACTGTAGCTTTGTATTACACGATCTGAAGACAGACAGCATGATTCCTCCAGCTCTGTTCTTCTTTCTCAAGATTGTTTTAGCTATTTGGGTCTTTTGTATTTTCATACAGATTAAAAAAATTTTTGTTCCAGCTCTGTGAAAAATACCATTGGTAATTTGATACGTATTTCATTGAATCTGTAGATTGCCTTTGGTTGTATGGTCATTTTAACAATATTTATTCTTCCAACCCTAGAACATAGTATATCTTTCCATCTGTTTGTGTTGCCTTCAATTTCTTTCATCAGAATCTTACAGTTTTTAGAGTACAGGTTTTTTTGCCTCCTTGGGTAGGTTTATTCCTAGGTATTTTATTCTTTTTGATGGGATGGTAAATGGGATTATTTCCTTAATTTCTCTTCCTGATACTTCGTTGTTATTATATAGAAATACAACAGATTTCTCTGTATTGATTTTGTATCCTGCAACTTTACCCAATTTTTGATGAGCTCTAGTAGTTTTGTGGTAGCATCTTTAGGATTTTCTGTGTATAGGAGTATCATGTCATCTGCAAACAGTGACAGTTTTACTTCTTCCTTTCCAAAATGGGTTCCTTTATTTATTTTTCCTCTCTGATTGCTGTGGCTAGGACTTCCAAAACTGTGCTGAAAAAAAGTGTTGAGAATGGGCATCCTTGGTTCGTGATCTTAGAGGGAAAGTTTTCAGCTTTTCACCATTGAGTATGATGTTAGTTCTGGTTTTGTCAGAAATCTGGCCTTTATTATGCTGAGGTATTTTCCCTCTATGCTCATTATCTGAAGAGTTTTTTTATCATGAATGGATGTTGAATGTTATCAAAAGATTTTTCTGCATCTATTGAGATGATCATATGCTTTTAAGCTTCAATTTGTTAATATCGTGTATCACATGGATTTATTTGAGGATATTGAAAAATCCTTGCAACCTTGGGATAAATCCCACTTGATCATAGTGGATGATCCTTTTAATATATTGTTGCATTCTCTTTGCTAGTATTTTGGTGAGAATTTTTCCATCTATGTTCATCAGTGATTTACTTTTTTTGTAATTTTCTTTTTTTGTGATATCTTTATCTGGTTTTGGTATCAGGGTGATGGCCTCATAGAATGAGTTTTGAGGTGTTTCTTCCTCTGCAAATTTTTGGAAAGGTGTCAGAAGGATAGGTGTTAACTCTTCTCTAAATTTTTGGCAGAATTCACCCGTGAAGCCAACTGGTCCTGGACTTTTGTTTGTTCAGAGTTTTTAAATTACTGATTCAATTTAAATATTGGTAATTGGTCTGTTCATATTTTCTACTTCTTTCTGATTCAGTCTTGGGAGATTATACTTTTCTAAGCATTTGTCCATTTCTTTTAGGTTGTCCATGTTATTTGTGTTCAGTTGCTCATAGTAGTCTCTTATGATCCTTTGTATTTCTGTGGTGTCAGTTGTAACTTCTCCTTTATCATTTATGATTTTGTTGAATTTGGCCCTCTCCCTTTATTTCTTGATGAGTCTTGCTAAAGGTTTATCAATTTTGTTTACCTTTTCAAACAATCACCTTTTTGTTTCATTGATTTTTTCTATTGTCTTTTAATCTCTATTTCACTTATTTCTACTCTGATCTTTATGACTTCTTTCCTTCTACTAACTTTGGGTTTTGTTTGTTCTTCTTTCCCTAGTTGCTTTAGGTGTAATGTTAGGTTGTTTATTTGAGATTTTTCTTGTTTACTTAGGTAAGCTTGTATTTCCATAAACTCCCCTCTTAGAACTGCTTTTGCCACATCCCATAAATTTTGGATTGTTGTGTTTTCATTTTCATTTGTCTCTAGGTATTTTTTTTCTTTTTTTTTTTTTAGAAGAAATCTCACATTTAATTCTGATCAAGCTAAAGTGGCATCTACATAAATGAACATGCTTCTGAGTGAAAATAGAATAGCTGCTAGCTCATTTTTCTTAAACAATGTTTTCTAAACAATCCACCAGTCCATCAATAACCAAAAGCCCAAATCCTGGATGTATATATTACTATATTCATTATATAGAATATTGACTATCTTTCTATCTCACCCACACACACCTTCTTGTTTTTTAACAGAAGTCATGTCCAACAGCCAAAAAATGTTATTAAACTGTACATCTTTAACTTGCAGAGACCTTAAAGAGTAGATGGGAAGCTTCAGACTTCTGACCCCCAGTCCACATCCTTGCATTCCCAGGCACGAGGGCAGATCCTGGGACTCCTCACAAGGCTCCTCCAGCCCTGGCCCAGGTGGAGTGTGGGCAGTGGAGGTAAGGAGAGTGGGGGAGGCTCTGAAGCCTCATCTGCAAAGGGAATGGCCAGCAGGGCTGAGGGACCCTGGGCTCTGCACTGAGCCACAAGCGCCACCCTCCCAGTCCTGGGGAGGGGGGCCAGAAGCAGCAGAAGCATTTTCCTGCTGCTTCTGGCAAGGTGGGGTGATGTTGAGGAGGGCTTTTAGCTTCTTCCCCCAAATCTGGGTCTCTAACCCTCTAAATTGCAGCAGGTTGCAAAGATACTGACTTCCCAGTCAAAGGGAAATCAACCCAGGACCCACAGGCTGCCATCCTCCTCTCTCCATAGAGGCTGCACTGCACTCCAACACCCTCCTTTCAGGTCCCAAAAGAGAGGTAAAGACTGTGGATACTTCCAAATATTGGGGGTGTACATTGTGAAGGATACAGGTAGAAAGCACAACTGAGCCATTAAACATTCCTTATTCTCAGAAACTAAGCATTTGAGAGAAAGTTGCCTGGGGGTCTTGAAACTGTCATGGAGCACACTACGAGATAAACCATTTTCTTCCCATTAATGTTTCTGTCTTCAGCCCCAGGTACCAGTGGTTGTTCTTCTCTGGCTGCCCGTACATCATGTCAACAAAGAACTTGGGTTCGTCTTCCGCCTTTTTAATTTCCTCTTTGGTTTCTTCAATGATCCATTGGTTGTTTAGTAGCATATTGTCTAGCCTTCACATGTTTGTTTTTTGTTTGTTTGTTTGTTTTTTGCAGTTTTTTCTTGTATTTGGTTTCTAGTCTCATAGCACTGTGGTCAGAAAAGATGCTTGGTAGGATTTCAATTTTCTTAAATTTAGTGAGGCTTGTTTTGTGGCCTAGCATGTGGTCTACATACAGAATGGGAGAACATATTTGCAAACAATGAGATGGACAAGGGCTTGATTTCCAAAATGTACAAACTGCTTATACAGTTCAATTAAAAAAAAAAAAGAACAAACAACCCAATCAAAAAATGGGCAGAATAAAATAGACATTTCTCCAAAGGAGATATACAGATGGCAAGCAGGCACATAAAAAGATGCTCAACATCACTAATTATTAGAGAAATGCAAATCAAACTACAATGTGG
The DNA here is from genome assembly GCF_028564815.1 of Eubalaena glacialis. NCBI lineage: Eukaryota > Metazoa > Chordata > Mammalia > Artiodactyla > Balaenidae > Eubalaena > Eubalaena glacialis. Next base: position 51,738,999 of record NC_083721.1, read on the forward strand.
TACCACCTCACACCAGTCAGAATGGCTGTCATCAAAAAGTCTACAAATAATAAATGCTGAAGAGGGTGTGGAGAAAAGGGAACCCTCCTATACTGTTGGTGAGAATGTAAATTGGTGCAGTCACTGTGGAGAACAGTATGGAGGTTTCTTAAAAAACTAAAAATAGAGTTACCATATGATCCATCAATCCTACTCTTGGGCATGTATCTGGAAAAGATGAAAACTCTAATTCAAAAAGATACATGCACCCGAATATTCATAGCAGCACTATTTACAATAGCCAAGACATGGAAGTGACCTGAATGTCCATTAACAGATGAATGGATAAAGAAAATGTGGTATATATATATATATATATATATATATATATATATATATATATATATATATATACACAATGGAATATTACTCAGCCATAAAAAAGAATGAACCAATGCCATTTGCAGCAGCATGGATGGACTTAGAGATTATCATACTAAGTGAAGTAAGTCAGACAAAGAAAGACAAATATCATATGATACTGCTTATATGTGGAATCTAATAAAATGATACAAATGAATGTATTTACAAAACAGAAAAAGACTCACAGACATAGCAAACAAACTAATGGTTACCAAAGGGGAAAGATGGGGTGGAGGGATAAACTGTAAATTTGGGATTAATAGATACACACTACTATATATAAAACAGATAAGCATCAAGGACCTACTGTATAGTACAGGGAACTGTATTCAATATCTTGAAATAACCTACAACAGAAAAGAATCTGAAAAAGAATATATATATATAAAACATTGAATCACTTTTCTGTATACCTGAAACATTGTAAACCAACTATACTGCAATAAAATAAATTTAAAAATAACATTAAATTAAAAAATTATTAGTGGATAATGCTTGGGGAATAAAGTCATTAAATATCATACTATGTAGAAGTCATTCTAATTTTTCACGATTATTTTATTAAAACATCAAATGTATTAGAATTAATTTAATAAAATTTCATTTTGTGAATTGAGTAATCATTTGATTTTGAGAGCAGGAATAAAAGATGATGGAGTAGGAGACAAGGTATATTACACTGAAAAAATATCAGGCTTCCTTTTTTTAATTAATTAATTTATTTATTTATTTTTGGCTGTGTGGAGTCACAGACATATGAGGACTCTCACAGTCACAGAGGACTTTTCAAGCCTTCTACACTTAGAATATTTTGTAAGCACTAGAGTTTTCTCTAGGCAGTTAAAAATTCAGGGTACTACTTCTTCTGAAACAATTAGAATTTTTCCTGCTTCTTCTGACAAGTCTTTCCCCCAAGGTTTACCTGTAACTGATGATCAAGGCAGGCGTTTATAGCTGTGTAGTCCAGATCTTCTCACTCTGTTCCCCTAGACCAGTAGACCTGACATGCTGTTTATAAAAAATGAATTTGTTGAAACTTTTTATTAAGGAGAGGATACTTTGGTAATATGTATAATCTCACTCTACATTAATTTTTTTGGAGCTTATTCTATTTTATATTGCATTTAAAACAAATTGGTGTCATATCAGTGCAAAATAAATTAACCAAATATTTGTCAAACACTGTTTTATTTTATGTGCTACAAACAAAATATGTCACTGACACCTTTATGTTTCTAGTGCCTGAGGATGATTCATTTAGAAAAGGAAAGAAGTGCACTGGAACAAAATGCATGTTATTAAATATTCAATAACAGTTGGCACAGGCACAATTAGACAAGGAGCATCCAGTGAAATAAAAACTGTTATATGCTTTGAAAAAAACACACATTTCGATAGCTAGGTTAGTGGTCAAATTATTCAGGTTACAATTACAGCAAGAGTAATATGATACTGTTTAAAGGTTCATAAAGTTGCCTTTGGGATATTTAAATCAAAGAGAAGATGACCAAGCAAACCTAATTGGTCTATATTTAGCTTTCTCATTGCAAGTATAGAATTCTTTACTAATGTCATTTTTATTTTTAAATATATATTATCTGGCTTTGGAAAAGCAACTGAGGTACATGAAAACTAGAAAGGTATTCAGGATTTTGAATTTCCATTATTTTACTTTCCAGAGTAACCAGGAAAGAAAATACTTTAGAAGAAACACATCAAAACATCAGTAGAACATACTGCTTCCCATGGAAAATGGGGTACCCTGAATTATATAAAAGTGGTGTCTTTGTATTTACTCAGCTCATTTTTTCCCCTGAAGAGTATGTGATGGTTCATGCCTCTATAAATTAAACCAGAGCTAGGATGAATATTAAAGGGTGTGTGGAATCACTGAAGAGAAAGAATTGCTAACTTTAAATGGATACACAGATGATAATGGAATGAGTATTTGTGATTGACTATTGTGCATAAATTTCAAACATGCCACATAAAAATGTAAGGGAATTTTTCATTTTGTGGGCTTCTTAGCTTATGGACAATTTTCTTTAGGTAATTCCCTACCCTAGCTATCTTGATGGGAAGCAAAACCTGTCTGCCATGACTGAAGCTGAAAATGCCAGATACTATCTTGTCTTCCCTGCAATTAGGCTGTGGTCATGGGAAAATCAGGGATAATGGCAGTATCATGTTTCCAGGGACACCTGTAACACTAGTATAAGTTCTGAGAGGAAGACATAATACCAAGGAAGCCAAGGAACAAAGCAGATTTAAGAAGTATGACAACGAGAGAATTTAGGGTGTATTTACGGCAAAGAGCCTTGCCTGTAAGGAAGTAAATCAGAAGCCTACTGTGATTCTTGAAGAATAACATTGCCCCCAAGTCAGGTACCTGTCCTAACAATTATTTGAATGATTGAGCCTTAAAACAATACTCTGCCTTACAAACTTCAGAGAAGGAAGCAGGTTTCAAAAGCTATATATTCCCCAAACATCCACTTTAGATGTAGTCAACAAGGATAAGAGACAAACCAGATGACTCTCCCAGAGGCTGAGAGCAGGTGTCTGTGAGAATAAAGGACTAAGGAAGTTCCTCTTGGAGAACAGAATCAGGTACTTCTCAAGGAACTTTCCTCCTTCTAGTGTTTTCTCTATAAAATTCCATTATCACTATGAATCAGTAATAGCTGTTTGTCTCTTATTAATCAGTTTTTATAATGGAAGTTTTTATTGTGCCTATTGTGTCCGAATTACTCCACTGTATATGAAAACAGAGGTACCGATAACTTGTTTTTATTTTTATTTTCATACATTATAAGAATAGAAGAAATCTCTTCTAGATCTGGTGGAGAAAACTCATTTACAGGAAAATTGAACATTAAACTGAATGCCTTAAGTAAGTGGAAGGTTGAATTATCTCCCCTGTGTGCAGATGGGATTATGTTCTGGGAGAGAAGGACTGTCCATGGGTGTTTGGTAGCCATATTCAACACATGTGGCTAGCTGTGACAAGAATTATGCCCCCTTTCATGGACTACAGTTACTTCTGGGGAGAAGTTACAGTCAAGAACTGTATTTTCAACCCTCCCCTGTCCTCACCCCTGATCACTGAACGTATATAGAACCATGTTTGTCACCCATGACAAAGGAGTAGAAGTGTCGAGTATCATTTTGGGGTCAATACCAATATGAAGCTTGTGTGCTTTCTCTGTCCTCTCTCTTCTTTAATATTCAAACTTTCAACTGAATATTGAGGGAAGCTGGGATTCATGTAGTGAAGGTATAAAGCCTGTGTCAACATGTAGTCTTGAATAATTGCCAGTATAGGCCATCTCCACCATCACCATCAATCAGAAACACCAATACAAACATACCTCATTTCACTGTTCTTCACTTTATTGCACTTTACAGGTACTGCATTTCTTACAAATTGAAGGACTGTGGCAACCCTGTGTTGTCAGATAATGGTTAGCATTTTTTATCAATAAAATATTTTAAATTAAGGTATGTACATTGTTTTTTAGACATAATGCTATTGCACATTTAATAGACTATAGTATAGTGTGAACATAACTTTTATATGCACTGGGAAACCAAAAAATTTGTGCGAAACAATTTATTTTCACTTTTTTTCAGTGGTCTGGAACCAAACCCGCATTACCTTCAAGGTATGCCTACACTATCTGAATAAAAAATAATGGTCTAGTGGTGCAATTCACAAATATATTGAGCTAGTATTAACCTAATAAAAATGCGCTGTAAAACCTTAAGACAGAGACATGTCAAACGACTCCTTATCCTTATTATCAGCTTATGCTCATATTGAAACAGCCAGCTAGCTAATAACTTTGATGGCACACAATATTTTTTTCATGAAACATAGAGTATATTGTTAATATTATTCCCCACCACCACCACCACCTTTAAGTATCAGTCAGAGTTTGGTCAGGAAAACAGAGTCACTACAAATGTTGTAGAAAAAGGAGATTTCATTAAGGAATTAGAATTTATTTGAATGTGGATAAAGATGGAGCGATGGATGTCTAGAAGTGGGAATCACTGAATCAGAAAAATAGTCACTGGCAAAGCCATGCAAAACACTGGTGTGGGTAGACAAAATACAGCATGAAGGAAAATCCAAGAAACCATTCAGATCTAGACACTGCAGTGCTAAGCCATAACGGGTTTGCTTATAAAGAGCTGTAGAAACTACCACCTGTGTGGAATCTTTGCCTGGAAATTGCTGCCTCTGTGGCAACATCTATTTCAGTGGGAATGGCTGCTTCTGCAGGACCCCAGCCAAGCACCTGGGGGTGAGTTTGGGACTGCTATTGGTAAGCAAGGCTAGCAGCCAGAAATTTAGGTGGGACTCGAGGCAGGAAGGGAATAAGAACAAGCTGGGTCTCGAGAGGGAACACTTCATTGTCCATGGTTATTTATGACCTTTGTAGAGAAACTCTGTGAGAAAGATGGCCTCTCTTCCCTTATTCCTTCTGAAATATGCATGAGTTTCTGTAATTAGCTAAGTCTAATCTGGACTCTATATTATAGACGATGCTGGTAAAAATAGGTTCCCAGCCTTAGACACAAAGTTATTCACAATATTTCTTTATTCTTCATTTTCTTTTTACCATCTGTTGGATCTTTACCCCTTCAATCCTGATACTGATTTCACTAATTACTCCTCTTGTTATGTCATTAAAAAATTTTTAATTGGTTCTTTCATTCTGACATCTTAATTTTGAGGTTTAGACCATTATTTTAAAAACTTTCTTTTTTTTCTAATATTAGCTTTAAATCTAGGTATTTCCCTGTTAGCACAGCTTTAGTTATATCCCACAAAGTTTGGTATGTTGTCTCCTTAATATCATTCATTTAAAATTTCAGAGGGAGGGGCAAGATGGCGGAAGAGTAAGACGCAGAGATCACCTTCCTCCCCACAGATACATCAGAAATACATCTACACGTGGAACTGCTCCCACAGAACACCCACTGAACGCTGGCAGAAGATGTCAGACCTCCCAAAAGGCAAGAAAATCCCCACGTACTTGGGTAGGGCAAAAGAAAAAAGAAATAACAGAGACAAAAGAATAGGGACAGGACCTGCACCAGTGGGAGGGAGCTGTGAAGGAGGAAAGGTTTCCACACACTAGGAAGCCCCTTCGTGGGCAGAGACTGCGGGTAGCAGAGGGGGGAAGCTTCAGAGCCACGGAGGAGAGCGCAGCCACAGGGGTGCGGAGGGCAAAGCGGAGAGATTCCCGCACAGAGGAGCGGTGCCGACCAGCACTCACCAGCCCGAGAGGCTTGTCTGCTCAGCCGCCGGGGCGGGCGCGGCTGGGAGCTGGGGCTCGGGCTTCTGTGCTAGCCGGGAGAGAGTCCGGGAAAAAGACTGCAGCTGCCGAAGAGGCAAGAGACTTTTTCTTGCCTCTTTGTTTCGCGGCGCGCAAGGAGAGGGGATTCAGAGCGCCGCCTAAACGAGCTCCAGAGACGGGCGCGAGCCGCGGCTATCAGCGCGGATCCCACAGCAACAGGGACGCAGAGGGAAAAACGGAGAGATTCCCGCACAGAGGCTCGGCGCCGAGCAGCACTCACCAGCCCGAGAGGCTTGTCTGCTCACCCGCCGGGGAGGGCGGGGGCTGGGAGCTGAGGCGCGGGCTTCGGTCGGATCGCAGGGAGAGGACTGGGGTTGGCTGCATGAACACAGCCTGAAGGGGCTAGCGCACCACAACTAGCCGGGAGGGTGCCCGAGAAAAAGTCTGCAGCTGCCGAAGAGGCAAGCGACTTTTTCTTGCCTCTTTGTTTCGCGGTGTGCAAGGAGAGGGGATTCAGAGCGCCACTTAAACGAACTCCAGAGACGGGCACGAGCCGCGGCTATCAGCGCAGACCCCAGAGACGGGCATGAGACGCTAAGGCTGCTGCTGCCGCCACCAAAAAGCCTGTGGGCGAGCACAGGTCATTCTCCACACCGCCCCTCCCGGCAGCCTGTGCAGCCCACCACGGCCAGGCTCCCGTAATCTGGGGACAACTTCCCCGGGAGAGCGCACGGCGCGCCTCAGGCTGCTGCAACGTCATGCCGGCTTCTGCCGCCGCAGGCTCGCCCCGCCTCCTCCGTACCGCTCCCTCCCCCCGGCCTGACTGAGCCAGAGCCCCCGAAGCAGCTGCTCCTTTAACCCCGTTCTGTCTGGGCGGGGAACAGACGCCCTCAGGCGACCTACATGCAGAGGCGGCTCCAAATCCAAAGCTGAACCCCGGGAGCTGTACGAACAAAGAAGAGAAAGGGAAATCTCTCCCAGTAGCCTCAGAAGCAGCGGATTAAAGCTCCACAAACAACTTGATGTGCCTGCATCTGTTGAATACCTGAATAGACAACGAATCATCCCAAATTTAGGAGGTGGACTTTGGGAGCAGGATATATTAATTTTTCCCCTTTTCCTTTTTTTGTGAGTGTATATGTGTATGCTTCTGGGTGAGATTTTGTCTGTATAGCTTTGCTCTCACCCTTAGTCCTAGGGTTAGGTCCGTCCGTTTTTTTTTTTTTTTTTTTCTTGCTTAAAAAAATTTTTTTTTCCCTAATAAATGTTTTCTTAATAATTTTTTCCTTATTTTCTATTTTTAAAAAATTAAAAAAAAAATTTAAATAAGTTTTTCATATTTTTTATTTTAAAAAATTAAAAATTTTTTTCTTAATAAATTTATTCTTAATAATTTTTTTCTTATTTTTTATTATAATTGCTTTATTTTATTTTATCCTCTTTCTTTCTTTCCATTTTTTCTCCCTTTTATTCTGAACCGTGTGGATGAAAGGCTCTTGGTGCTCCAGCCAGGCATCAGCGCTGTACCTCTGAGGTGGGAGAGCCAACTTCAGGACACTGGTCCACAAGAGACCTCCCAGCTCCACGTAATACCAAACGGCAAAAATCTCTCAGAGATCTCCATCTCACCATCAAGACCCAGCTTCACTCAACGACCAGCAAGCTACAGTGCTGGATACCCTATGCCAAACAACTAGCAAGACAGGAACACAGCCCCATCCATTAACAGAGAGGCTGCCTAAAATCATAATAAGGGCACAGACACCCCAAAACACACCACCAGACGTGGACGAGCCCACCAGAAAGACAACATCCAGCCTCATCCACCAGAACACAGGCACTAGTTCCCTCCACCAGGAAACCTACACAACCCACTGAACCAACCTTAGCCACTGGGGACAGATACCAAAAACAATGGGAACTATGAACCTGTAGCCTGTGAAAAGGAGACCCCAAACACAGTAAGATAAGCAAAATGAGAAGACAGAAAAACACACAGCAGATGAAGGAGCAGGGTCAAAACACACCAGACCTAACAAATGAAGAGGAAATAGGTAGTCTACCTGAAAAAGAATTCAGAATAATGATAGTAAGGATGATCCAAAATCTTGGAAATAGAATAGACAAAATGCAAGAAACATTTAACAAGGACGTAGAAGAACTAAAGAGGAACCAAGCAATGATGAAAAGCACAATAAATGAAATTAAAAATACTCTAGATGGGATCAATAGCAGAATAACTGAGGCAGAAGAACGGATAAGTGACCTGGAAGATAAAATGGTGGAAATAACTACTGCAGAGCAGAATAAAGACAAAAGAATGAAAAGAACTGAGGACAGTCTCAGAGACCTCTGGGACAACATTAAACACACCAACATTCGAATTATAGGGGTCCCAGAAGAAGAAGAGAAAAAGAAAGGGACTGAGAAAATATTTGAAGAGATTATAGATGAAAACTTCCCTAATATGGGAAAGGAAATAGTTAATAAAGTCCTGGAAGTACAGAGAGTCCCATACAGGATAAATCCAAGGAGAAACACACCAAGACACATATTAATCAAACTATCAAAAATTAAATATAAAGAAAACATATTAAAAGCAGCAAGGGAAAAACAACAAATAACACACAAGGGCATCCCCATAAGGTTAACAGCTGATCTTTCAGCAGAAACTCTGCAAGCCAGAAGGGAGTGGCAGGATATACTTAAAGTGATGAAGGAGAAAAACCTACAACCAAGATTACTCTACCAAGCAAGGATCTCATTCAGATTTGATGGAGAAATTAAAACCTTTACAGACAAGCAAAAGCTGAGAGAGTTCAGCACCACCAAACCAGCTTTACAACAAATGCTAAAGGAACTTCTCTAGGCAAGAAACACAAGAGAAGGAAAACACCTACAATAACAAACCCAAAACATTTAAGAAAATGGGAATAGGAACATACATATCGATAATTACCTTAAATGTAAATGGATTAAATGCTCCCACCAAAAGACACAGACTGGCTGAATGGATACAAAAACAAGACCCATATATATGCTGTCTACAAGAGACCCACTTCAGACCTAGAGACACATACAGACTGAAAGTGAGGGGATGGAAAAAGATATTCCATGCAAATGGAAATCAAAAGAAAGCTGGAGTAGCAATTCTCATATCAGACAAAATAGACTTCAAAATAAAGACTATTACAAGAGACAAAGAAGGACACTATATAATAATCAAGGGATCGATCCAAGAGGAAGGTATAACAATTGTAAATATTTATGCACCCAACATAGGAGCACCTCAATACATAAGGCAAATACTAACAGCCATAAAAGGGGAAATCGACAGTAACACAATCATAGTAGGGGACTTTAACACCCCACTTTCACCAATGGACAGATCATCCAAAATGAAAATAAATAAGGAAATACAAGCTTTAAATGATACATTAAACAAGATGGACTTAATTGATATTTATAGGACATTCCACCCAAAAACAACAGAATACACATTTTTCTCAAGTGCTCATGGAACATTCTCCAGGATAGATCATATCTTGGGTCACAAATCAAGCCTTGGTAAATTTAAGAAAATTGAAATCGTATCAAGTATCTTTTCCGACCACAACGCTATGAGACTAGATATCAATTACAGGAAAAGATCTGTAAAAAATACAAACACGTGGAGGCTACACAATACACTACTTAATAACGAAGTGATCACTGAAGAAATCAAAGGGGAAATCAAAAAATACCTAGAAACAAATGACAATGGAGACACGACGATCCAAAACCTATGGGATGCAGCAAAAGCAGTTCTAAGAGGGAAGTTTATAGCAATACAAGCCTACATCAAGAAACAGGAAACATCTCGAATAAACAACCTAACCTTGCACCTAAAGCAATTAGAGAAAGAAGAACAAAAAAACCCCAAAGCTAGCAGAAGGAAAGAAATCATAAAGATCAGATCAGAAATAAATGAAAAAGAAATGAAGGAAACAATAGCAAAAATCAATGAAACTAAAAGCTGGTTCTTTGAGAAGATAAACAAAATTGATAAACCATTAGCCAGACTCATCAAGAGAAAAAAGGAGAAGACTCAAATTAATAGAATTAGAAATGAAAAAAGAGAAGTAACCACTGACACTGCAGAAATACAAACGATCATGAGAGATTACTACAAGCAACTCTATGCCAATAAAATGGACAACCTGGAAGAAATGGACAGATTCTTAGAAATGCACAACCTGCCGAGACTGAACCAGGAAGAAATAGAAAATATGAACAGACCAATCACAAGCACTGAAATTGAAACTGTGATTAAAAATCTTCCAACACACAAAAGCCCAGGACCAGATGGCTTCACAGGCGAATTCTATCAAACATTTAGAGAAGAGCTAACACCCATCCTTCTCAAACTCTTCCAAAATATTGCAGAGGGAGGAACACTCCCCAACTCATTCTACGAGGCCACCATCACCCTGATACCAAAACCAGACAAAGATGTCACAAAGAAAGAAAACTACAGGCCAATATCACTGATGAACATAGATGCAAAAATCCTCAACAAAATACGAGCAAACAGAATCCAACAGCACATTAAAAGGATTATACACCATGATCAAGTGGGGTTTATTCCAGGAATGCAAGGATTCTTCAATATACGCAAATCAATCAACATGATACATCATATTAACAAATTGAAGGAGAAAAACCATATGATCATCTCAATAGATGCAGAGAAAGCTTTCGACAAAATTCAACACCCATTTATGATAAAAGCCCTGCAGAAAGTAGGCATAGAGGGAACTTTCCTCAACATAATAAAGGCCATATATGACAAACCCACAGCCAACATTGTCCTCAATGGTGAAAAACTGAAACCATTTCCACTAAGATCAGGAACAAGACAAGGTTGCCCACTCACCACTATTATTCAACATAGTTTTGGAAGTGTTAGCCACAGCAATCAGAGAAGAAAAAGAAATAAAAGGAATCCAAATCGGAAAAGAAGAAGTAAAGCTGTCACTGTTTGCAGATGACATGATACTATACATAGAGAATCCAAAAGATGCTACCAGAAAACTACTAGAGCTAATCAATGAATTTGGTAATGTAGCAGGATACAAAATTAATGCACAGAAATCTCTTGCATTCCTGTATACTAATGATGAAAAATCTGAAAGTGAAATTAAGAAAACACTCCCGTTTACCATTGCAACAAAAAGAATAAAATATCTAGGAATAAACCTACCTAGGGAGACAAAAGACCTGTATGCAGAAAATTATAGGACACTGATGAAAGAAATTAAAGATGATACAAATAGATGGAGAGATATACCATGTTCTTGGATTGGAAGAATCCACATTGTGAAAATGACTCTACTACCCAAAGCAATCTACAGATTCAATGCAATCCCTATCAAACTACCACTGGCATTTTTCACAGAACTAGAACAAAAAATTTCACAATTTGTATGGAAACACAAAAGACCCCGAATAGCCAAAGCAATCTTGAGAACGAAAAATGGAGCTGGAGGAATCAGGCTCCCTGACTTCAGACTATATTACAAAGCTACAGTAATCAAGACAGTTTGGTACTGGCACAAAAACAGAAATATAGATCAATGGAACAGGATAGAAAGCCCAGAGATAAGCCCACGCACATATGGTCACCTTATCTTTGATAAAGGAGGCAAGCATATACAGTGGAGAAAAGACAGCCTCTTCAATAAGTGGTGCTGGGAAAACTGGACAGCTACATGTAAAAGTATGAAATTAGAACACTCCCTGACACCATACACAAAAATAAACTCAAAATGGATTAAAGACCTAAGTGTAAGGCCAGACACTATCAAACTCTTAGAGGAAAACATAGGCAGAACACTCTATGACATAAATCACAGCAAGATCCTTTTTGACCCAGCTCCTAGAGAAATGGAAATAAAAACACAAATAAACAAATGGGACCTAATGAAACTTCAAAGCTTTTGCACAGCAAAGGAAACCATAAACAAGACCAAAAGACAACCCTCAGAATGGGAGAAAATATTTGAAAATGAAGCAACTGACAAAGGATTAATCTCCAAGATTTACAAGCAGCTCATGCAGCTCTATAACAAAAAAACAAACAACCCAATCCAGAAATGGGCTGAAGACCTAAATAGACATTTCTCCAAAGAAGATATACAGGTTGCCAACAGACACATGAAAGAATGCTCAACATCATTAATCATTAGAGAAATGCAAATCAAAACTACAATGAGGTATCATCTCACACTGGTCAGAATGGCCATCATCAAAAAATCTAGAAACAATAAATGCTGGAGAGGGTGTGGAGAAAAGGGAACCCTCTTGCACTGTTGGTGGGAATGTAAATTGATACAGCCACTATGGAGAACAGTATGGAGGTTCCTTTAAAAACTAAAAATAGAACTACCATACGACCCAGCAATCCCACTACTGGGCATATACCCTGAGAAAACCATAATTCAGAAAGAGTCATGTACCAAAATATTCATTGCAGCTCTGTTTACAATAGCCAGGACATGGAAGCAACCTAGGTGTCCATCATCGGATGAATGGATAAAGAAGATGTGGCACATATATACAATGGAATATTACTCAGCCATAAAAAGAAATGAAATGGAGGTGTTTGTAATGAGGTGGATGGAGTTAGAGTCTGTCATACAGAGTGAAGTAAGTCAGAAAGAGAAAAAGAAATACAGTATGCTAACACATATATATGGAATCTAAGGAAAAAAAAAAAAAAGTCATGAAGAACCTAGTGGCAAGATGGGAATAAAGACAGAGACCTACTAGAGAATGGACTTGAGGATATGGGGAGGGGGAGGGGTGAGATGTGACAGGGTGAGAGAGTGTCATGGACATATATACACTACCAAATGTAAAATAGATAGCTAGTGGGAAGCAGCCGCATAGCCCAGGGAGATCAGCTCGGTGCTTTGTGACCACCTAGAGGGGTGGGATAGGGAGGGTGGGAGGGAGGGAGATGCAAGAGGGAAGAGATATGGGAACATATGTATACGTATAACTGATTCACTTTGTTATAAAGCAGAAGCTAACACACCATTGTAAAGCAATTATACTTCAATAAAGATGTTTAAAAAAAATAAATAAATAAAATAAAATAAAATAAAATTTCATTGTGATATCTTTTCTGACCTATGGGTTATCTTGAAGTGATATATTGCTTAATTTACAAATATTTGGTAATTTGGTAAATATTGCTTTGTCACTGACTTTTAATATTTAAAAGTTTACATATGATTTAAACGTTTTCAATTATAGTACATAATTTATGGACAAGTAATATGACCTATATCATGCATGTTATATGTGAATTTGAAAATGATGTGTTTTCTACAGTTGTTAGAAGTTTTGATTTATAAATTACAGATGAAATAGGCTTATATTGTTGTCTAAATCTTCTCTGTCTTTATTAAATTTTTATCTACCCCTTATTTTTTGGATAAATTAAATTTTTCAAATTAATATAGAGTGTCAAAGGACTTAGGATAGTTAAACCAAGTATGAAAATGAAGAAGAAAGCTAGAAGACTTACCATACAAGATTTCAAGAACTAAAACTACATGAATCCAGTGTGATAGTTGCTTAATGATTGAAATACAAATCAGTGGAACAGAATAGACAGTCCATGAATATATCTACACTTATATGGTTAATTGATTTTTCACAGATGTGCCAACGCAATTAAATAGAAAGATAGTATTTTCAACAAATATTGCTGAAACAAGTAGATATCTGTATAGAGAGAAAAAAAGGAACCTCAAGGTTTACTTTCCATATACACATAAATTAGTTTAAAATGGATCATGGTTCTTAATACACAAACAAACCACTGAATTTCAGAGGAAAACATGAGAAATTTTTGTCATATTAGACTGCTTTCCCAAAAACTACATCAAAAGCAAAAATTATACCTGAAATTAATTGATAAAATGAACATCATCAAAATTAAAACCTTTTGGCTTCCTGGAAAAGGTGGCAGAGTAGAAGGACCTTGAGTGCACCTCCTCTCACAAACACACCAAAATCACAACTAAATGCTGAACAACCATCAATTAAAAAGACTGGAACCTACCAAAAAAGATATTCTGCACCCAAAGACATAAAAAAGAAACCAGAACAAGTTGGTAGGAGGAGTGCACCAAGAACAGGCCAATTATAATTACCAAAATTAAATGTGTGATTAAAAACTCCCAACAAACAAAAAGCAGGACCAGACAGCTTCACAGGTGAATTCTATCAAACATTTAGAGAAGAGTTAACACCTATCCTTCTGAAACAATTCCAAAAAATTGCAGATAAGAAACACTTCAAAACTCATTCTATGAGGCCACCATCACCCTGATACCAAAACCAGACAGATACCACAAAAAAAAAAAGAAAGAAAGAAAATTACAGGCCAATATCACTGATGAACATAAATGCAAAAATCCTTAATAAAATACTAGCAAACTGAATCCAACAATACATTAAAAGGATCATACACCATGATCAAGTGGGATTTATCCCAAGGATGCAAGGATTTTTCAATATCCAAAAATCATTCAGTGTGATATACCACATGAATAAATTGAAGAATAAAAACCATATGATCATCTCAATAGATTCAGAAAAATCTTTTGATAAAATTCAACATTAATTCATGATCAAAACTCTCCAGAAAGTGGGCATAGAGGGAACCTACCTCAACATAATAAAGGCCATATATGACAAACCCACAGCTAACATCATACTCAATGGTGAAAAGCTGAAAGCATTTCCTCTAAGATCAGAAACAAGACAAGGATGCCCACTCTCACCACTGTTTTTCAACATAGTTTTGGAAATCTTAGCCATAGTAATTAGAGAGGAAAAAGAAATAAAAGGAATCCAAATTTTAAGGGAAAAAGTAAAATTGTCACTGTTTGCAGATGACATGATACTATACATAGAAAATCCTAAAGACACTACCATAACTACTAGAGCTTATCAATGAATTCACTAATGTTGAAGGATACAAAATTAATATGCAGAAATCTGTTGCATTTCAATACACTAACAATGAAAGATCAGAAAGAGAAATTAAAGAAACAATCCCATTCACCATCATATCAAAAAGAATAAAATAACTAGGAATAAACCTACCTAAGGAGGTGAAAGACCTGTACTCTGAAAACTACAAGATGTTGATGAAAGAAATCAAAGATGACGCAAACAGGTGGAAAGATATACTCTCTTCTTGGATTCGAAGAATCAATATTGTCAAAATGACTATATTACCAAAGGCAATCTACAGATTCAATGCAATCCCTATCAAATTACCAATGATATTTTTCACAGAACTAGAACAAAAAAAATTTAAATTTGTAGGGAAGCACAAAAGATACTATATAGCCAAAACAATCTTGAGAAAGAAAAATGGAGCTGGAGAAATCAGGCTCCCTGACTTCAGAACATACTACAAAGCTACAGTAAGCCAAACAGTATGGTACCGTCACAAATACAGACATATAGATCAATGGAACAGAATAGAAAGCCCACAAACAAACCCACACACCTATAGCCAATTAATCTACACAAAGGAGGCAAAAGTATACAATGGAGACAAGACTGTTTCTTCAATAAGTGGTGTTTTGAAGACTGGAAATCTACATGTAAAATAAATAAAATTAGAACATTCTCTAATACTATATACAAAAATAAACTCAAAATGATTTAAAGGGGCTTCCCTGGTGGCACAGTGGTTGAGAATCTGTCTGCCAATGCAGGGGACACAGGTTCGAGCCCTGGTCTGGGAAGATCCCACATGCCACGGAGCAAATGGGCCTGTGAGCCACAACCACTGAGCCTGCGCGTCTGGAGCCTGTGCTCTGCAACAAGAGGCTGCAACAGTGAGAGGCCCACGCACCACGATGAAGAGTGGCCCCCACTTGCCGCAACTAGAGAAAGCCCTCGCACAGAAACGAAGACCCAACACACCCAAAAATAAAAAAATAAATTTAAAGTACGTGCTGAAAAAACCAATAATTAAAAAAAAAAAAAAAAAGTTTTCACCACAAACATACACACATGATAACTAGGTGAAGTGATGGGTGTTAACTAACTTTGAGAAAAAAAAAAAAAAAAGAATTCAAAACCTAAATGTAAGACTGGATACTATAAAACTCTTAGAGGAAAACAGGCAGAACACCCTTTGATATAAATTGTAACAGTATCTTTTTGGATTTGTCTCCTAGAGTAATGGAAATAAAAACAAAAATAAACAAATGGAACCTAATTAAACTTAAAATATTTTGCAGAGCAAAGGAAAACTTCAACCAAATGAAAAGACAACCTACAAAATGGGAGAAAATATTTGCAAATGATGCAACTGACAAGGGCTTAATCTACAAAATATACAAACAGCACATACAACTGAATATCAAAAAAACAAAAACCCAATCAAAAAATGGGCAGAAGATCTAAATAGACATTTCTCCAAAGAAGACATGTAAAAATGCCTAAAGGCACATGGAAAGATGCTCAACAGCACTAATTATTAGAGAAATACAAATCAAAACAACAATGTGTAATCACCTCACACCAGTCAGAATGGCCATCATCAAAAAGTCTACAAATAATAAATGCTAGAGAGGGTATGGAGAAAAATGAACCCCCTTATACTGTTGCTGGGAATGTAAATTTGTGCAGCCACTATGGAGAATGGTATGGAAGTTCCTTAAAAAACTAAGCATAGAGCTACCATATGATCCTACAGTCCCACTCCTGGGCATATGTGTGGAGAAAACTATAATTAGAAAGTATACGTGCACCCCAATGTTCATTGCAACACTATTTATAATAGCCAGACATGTAAGCAACCTAAGTGTCCATCAACAGATGAATGAAGAAAGAAGAGGTGGTGTACATATATATTACGCAGCCATATAAAATGAAAAAATGCCATTTGCAGCAACATGGATGGACCTACAGATTATCATACTAAGTGAAGTAAGCAAGACAAAGACAACTATCATATGGTATCTCTTATATGTGGGAGCTAAAAAAATGATCCAAATGAACTTATATGCAACACAGAAATAGACCTACAGACTTAGAAAACAAACTTATGGTTACCAAAGTGGAAAGGGGAGTTGGGGGAGGAATAAATTACTGGTTTGGAATTAACATATCACATTACAATATATAAAATAGATAACCAACAAGGACCTACTGTATAGCTTAGGGAACTGACTCAATATTTCATAATAACCCATAAGGGAAAATAATCAGAAAAAAGCATATGTAACTATATATGTGAGTATAACTGAATCACTTTACCATGTACCTGAAATTAACACAACATTGTAAATTAACTCTATTTCAATTAAAAGAAATAAAACATTTTACTCTTTACGTGATATTTAATATAAGAAAATTGCAAGTCACAAACTATGAAAATAATTTGTAAAACAAATGTCTATCAAAGATCTTGTATCCAAAATGTATAAAGCACTTCTATAATAAGACAATATTAGCCAACAAAAATATTGGCAAACTACACAGACATCTCAAAAAAGAAGATACATGAATGTGTAATATACCAAAAAGAAACTTGCATCATCACTGGTTATCATAGAAATACAAATCGAACCTACAATAGACCTACACACACACACACAAGTGAGCGTGCAAACAGCAAAAGTAAAAATGACTGACACAATGTAGTTTTGGCAAGGATGTGGAGCCACTGCATCCCTCATTCTTTGCTCATGGGAGTTCAAAATGTTAGAGCCACTTTGAAAAACAGTATGGCATACATTTAACATAAAACACAATCATTCCGAAGAGAGACCTTCAAGATGGTGGAGGAGTAAAACATGGAGATCACCTTCCTCCTCACAGATACATCAGAAATACATCTACATGTGGAACAACTCCTACAGAACACCTACTGAACACTGGCAGAAGACCTCAGACTTCCCAAAAGGCAAGAAACTCCACACGTACCTGGGTAGGGTAAAAGAAAAAACAGAGACAAAAGAATAGGGATAGGACCTGCACCTCTGGGAGAGAGTTGTGAAGGAGGGAAAGTTGCCACACACTAGGAAACTCCTCCACTGGCAGAGATGGGAGGTGGTGGGGGGGGGAAGCTCTGGAGCCACGGAGGAGAGCACAGTAACAGGGGTGCAGAGGGCAAAGCGGAAAGATTCCCACACAGAGGATTGGTGCTGACCATCACTCACCAGCCTGAGAGGCTTGTCTTCTCACCTGCCAGGGCGGGTGGGGGCTGGGAGCTGAGGCTACAGCTTCGGAGGTCAGGGAGAGGACTGGGGTAGGCTGCATGAACACAGCCTGAAGGGGGCTAGTGTGCCACAGCTAGCTGGGAGGGAGTCCGGGAAAAAGTCTGGAACTGCCTAAGAGGCAAGAGACCACTGTTTCGGGGTGTGTGAAGAGCGGGGATTCAAAGCACCACCTAAACGGGTTCCAGAGATGGGTGCGAGCCGCAGCTATCAGCGTGGACATAAGGGCATGAAACACTAAGGCTCCTGCTGCAGCCACCAAGAAGCCTGTGTGCAAGCACAGGTCACTAGCCACACCTCCCCTCCCAGGATCCTGTGCAGCCCACCACTACCAGGATCCCGTAATCCAGGGACAATTTCCCTGGGAGAACACCCGGCATGTTTCAGGCTGTTGCAATGTCATGCTGGCCTCTGCCGCTGCAGGCTTGCCCCACATTCTGTACCCCTTCCTGCCCCTGGCCTGAGTGAGCCAGAGCCCCCTAATCAGCTGCTACTTTAACCCCATCCTGTCGGAGAGAAGAACAGACACCCTGAGGTGACCTACATGCAGAGGTGGGGCCCAATCCAAAGCTGAACCCCAGGAGCTGTGGGAACAAAGAAGAGAAAGGAAAATTTCTCCCAGCAGCCTCAGGAGCAGCGGATTAAATCTCCACAATCAACTTGATGTACGCTGCATTTCTGGAATACCTAAATAGACAATGAATCATCTAAAAAATGGGGCAGTGGACTTTGGAAACAACTGTAGACTTGGGGTTTGCTTTCTGCATCTAATTTGTTTCTGGTTTTATGTTTATCTTAGTTTAGTATTTAGAGTTTATTATCATTGGTAGATTTGTTTATTGATTTGATTGCTCTCCCAATTTTTTTAAATATATAGATATATATATATTTTTCCTTTTACTCTGTCTGTGAGTGTGTATGTGTATGTGTATGCTTCTTTGTGTGATTTTGCTGTATAGCTTTGCTTTTACCATTTGTCCGATGGTTCTGTCTATCCATTTTTTCTTTTTTTTACTACAGTTTTTAGTGCATGTTATCATTGGTGGATTTGTTTACTGGTTTGGTTGCTCTCTTCTTTCTTTCTTTCTTTTTTTTGATGACTAATTTTTTAATTTTGAATAATATTTTTTATTTTAATAAATTTATTTTATTTTATTTTCTTCTTCTTTCTTTCTCTCTTTCTCCCTTTCTCTCTTTCTCTCTTTCTCTCTTTCTCTCTTTCTTTCGTTCTTTCTTTCATCTTTCTTTCTTTCTGTCTTTCTTTCTTTCTTTTTCCTCCCTTTTCTTCTGAGCCCTGTGGCTGACAGGGTCTTGGTGCTCCAGCCGGGTGTCAAGACTGTTCCTCTGAGGTGGGAGAGCTAAGTACAGGACATTGGTACACCAGAGACCTCAGGGATCCATGTAATATCAAACAGCGAAAGCTCCCAGAGATCTCCATCTCAACGCTAAGACCCAGCTCCCCTCAACGACCAGCAAGCTACAGTGCTGGACACCCTATGCCAAACAATTAGCAAGACAGGAACACAACCCCACCCATTAGCAGAGAAGCTGCCTAAAATCATAATAAGGGCACAGACAACCAAAACACCACCGGACGTGGTCCTGCCCACCAGAAAGACAAGATCCAGCCTCATCCACCAGAACACAGGCACCAGTCCCCTCCACCAGGAAGCCTACACAACCCACTGAACCAACCTTAGCCACGGGGGGCAGACACCAAAAACAACGGGAACTACGAACTTGCAGCTGGCAAAAAGAAGAACCCAAACACACTAAGTGAAGCAAAATGAGAAGACAGAGAAACACACAGCAGATGAAGGAGCAAGGTAAAAACCCACCAGACCAAACAAATGAAGAGGAAAAGGCAGTCTACCTGAAAAACAATTCAGACTAATGATAGTAAGGATGATCTAAAATCTTGGAAATAGAATGGAGAAAATACAAGAAAGGTTTAACAAGGACCAAGAAGAACTAAAGAGAAAACAAACAATGATGAACAACACAGTAAATGAAATTAAAAATTATCTAGAAGGATTGAATAGCAGAATAACAGAGGAAGAAGAACAAATAAGTGACCTGGAAGATAAAATAGTGGAAATAACTACTTCAGAGCAGAATAAAGAAAAAAGAATGAAAAGAATTGAGGACAGTCTCAGAGACATTTGGGACAACATTAAATGCACTAACATTCAAATTATAGGGGTCCCAGAAGAAGAAGAGAAAAAGAAAGGGACTGAGAAAATATTTGAAGAGATCATAGTTGAAAACTTCCCTAATATGGGAAAGGATATAGTCAATCAAGTCCAAGAAGTGCAGAGAGTCCCATGCAGGATAAATCCAAGGAGAAACACACCAAGACACACATTAATCAAACTATCCAAAATTAAATACAAAGAAAAAATATTAAAAGCAGCAAGGGAAAAGCAACAAATAACATACAAGGGAATCCCCATGAGGTTAATGGCTGATCTTTCAGCAGAAACTCTGCAAGCCAGAAGGGCATGGCAGGCCACATTTAAAGTGATGAAAGGGAAAAACCGACAACCAAGATTACACAGCAAGGATCTCATTCAGATTCGACAGAGCAATTAAAACCTTTATAGACAAACAAAAGCTAAGAGAATTCAGCAACACGAAACCAGCTTTACAACAAATTCTAAAGGAAATTCTCTAGGGAGGAAACACAAGAGAAGGAAAAGAAATACAAAAAAAACCCCAAACAATTAAAAAAATGGTAACAGGAACATACATATCGATAATTACCTTAAATGTAAATGGATTAAATGCTCCCACCAAAAGACATAGACTGTCTAAATGGACACAATGATAACACCCATATATCTGCAGTCTACAAGAGACCCACTTCAGACCTAGGGACACATACAGACTGAAAGTGAGGGGATGGTAAAAGATATTGCATGCAAATGGAATTCAAAAGAAAGCTGGAGTAGCAATTCTCATATCAGACAAAATAGACTTTAAAATAAAGATTATTACAAGAGACAAAGAAGGACACTACATAATGATCAAGGGATCAAACCAAGAAGAAGATATAACACTTGTAAATATTTATGTACCCAACATAGGAGCACCTGAATACATAAGGCAAATGTTAACAGCCATAAAAGGGGAAATTGACAGTAACACAATCATAGTACGGGACCCTAACACCCCACTTTCACCAATGGACAGATCATCCAAAATGAAGATAAATAAGGAAACACAAGCCTTAAATGATACATTAACAAGATGTACTTCAATGATATTTATAGGACATTCTATCCAAAAACAACAGAATACACTTTCTTCTCAAGTGCTCATGGAACATTCTCCAGGACAGATCATATCTTGGGTCACAAATCAAGCCTTTGTAAATTTAAGAAATTTGAAATCGTATCAAGTATCTTTTCCAACCACAACGCTATGAGACTAGATATCAATTACAGGAAAAGAGCTGTAAAAAATACAAACACATGGAGTCTAAACAATACACTACAAAATAACCACGAGATAATTGAAGAAATCAAAGAGGAAATTAAAAAATACCTAGAAACAAATGACCATGAAAACATCATGACCCAAAACCTATGGGATGCAGCAAAAGCAGTTGTAAGAGGGAAGTTTATAGCAATACAATCCTACCTCAAGGAACAAGAAACATCTCAAATAAACAACCTAACCTTACACCTAAAGCAATAAGAGAAAGAAGAACAAAAATCCCCAAAGTTAGCAGAAGGAAAGAAACCATAAAGATTAGATCAGAAATAAATGAGAAAAAATGAAGGAAACAATAGGTAACATCAATAAAACTGAAAGCTGGTTCTTTAAGAAGGTAAACAAATTTGATAAACCATTAGCCAGACTCATCAAGAAAAAAAAAGAGAAGACTCAAGTCAATAGAATTAGAAATGAAAACGGACAAGTAACAACTGACACTGCAGAAATACAAAGGATCATGAGAAATTAGTACAAGCAACTATATGCCAATAAAATGGACAACCTGGAAGAAATGGACAAATTCTTAGAAAACCACAACCTTCCGAGACTGAACCAGGAAGAAATAGAAAATATACATAGACCAATCACAAGCACTGAATCTGAAACTGTGATTAAAAATTTCCAGCAAACAAAAGCCCAGGACCAGATGGCTTCACAGGCAAATTCTATCAAACATTTACAGAAGAGCTAACACCTATCCTTCTCAAACTCTTCCAAAATATAGCAGAGGGAGAAACACTCCCAAACTCATCCTACGAGGCCACCATCACCCTTATTCCAAACCAGACAAAGATGTTACTGAGAAATAAAACTACAGACCAATACCTCTGATGAACATGGATGCTAAAATCCTCAACAAAATATAGCAAAGAGAATCCAACAGCACATTAAAAGGATCATACACCATAATCAAGTGGGGTTTATCCCAGGAATGCAAGGATTCTTCAATATATGCAAATCAATCAATGTGATATACCATTAACAAATTGAAGGATAAAAACCATATGATCATCTCAGTAGATGCAGGAAAAGCTTTCAACAAAATTCAACACCCATTTATGATAAAAACCCTCCAGAAAGTAGACATAGAGGGAACTTACCGCAACATAATAAAGGCAATATATGACAAACCCAAAGCCAGCATCGTTCTCAGTGGTGAAAAACTGAAACCATTTCCTCTAAATCAGGAACTAGACAAGGTTGTCCATTCTCAACACTACTATTCAACATAGTTTTGGAAGTTTTAGCCACAGCAATCAGAGAAGAAAAAGAAATAAAAGGAATCCAAATCGGAAAAGAAGAATTAAAGCTGTCACTGTTTGCAGATGACATGATACTATACACAGAGAATCCTAAAGATGTTACCAGAAAATTATTAGAGCTAATCAGTGAATTTGGTAAAGTCACAAGATACAAAATTAATGCACAGAAATCTCTTGCATTCCTATACACTAATGATGAAAAAACTGAAAGAGAAATTAAGGAAACACGCCCATTTACCATTGCAACAAAAAGGATAAAATACCTAAGAATAAACCTACCTAAGGAGACAAAAGACCTGTATGCAGAAAACTATACAACACTGATGAAAGAATTAAATTAAAGATGATACAAACATATGGAGAGATATACCATGCTCTTGCATTGGAAGTATCAACATTGTAAAAATGACTATACTACCCAAAGCAATCTACAGATTCAATGAAATCCCTATCAAACTACCAATGGCATTTCTCACAGAACTAGAACATAAAATTTCCCAATTTGTAAGGAAACACAAAAGACCCCGAATAGCCAAAGCAATCTTAAGAAAGAAAAACGGAGCTGGAGGAATCAGGCTCCCTGACTTCAGACTATAATAGAAAGCTCCAGTAATCAAGACAGTATGGTATTGGCACAAAAACAGAAATATAGATCAATGGAACAGGATAGAAACCCCAGAGATAAACCCACGCACATATGGTCACCTTATTTTTGAGAAAGGAGGCATGAATATACAATAGAGAAAAGACAGCCTCTTCAATAAGTGGTGCTGGACAGCTACAGGTAAAAGAATGAAATTAGAACACTTCCTAACACCATACACAAAAATAAACTCAAAATGGATTAAAGACCTAAATGTAAGGCCAGACACTATAAAACTCTTAGAGGAAAACATAGGAAGAACACTCTTTGACATCAATCACAGCAAGATCCTTTTTGACCCACTTCCTAGAGAAATGGAAATAAAAACAAAAATAAACAAATGGGACCTAATGAAACTTAAAAGCTTTTGCTCAGCAAAGGAAACCATAAACAAGACGAAGAGACAACCCTCAGAATGGGAGAACATATTTGCAAACAAAGCAACTGATAAAGGATTAATCTCCGATATATACAGGCAGCTCATGAAGCTCAATATTAAAAAAACAAACAACCCAATCCAGAAATGGGCAGAAGATCTAAATACACATTTCTCCAAAGAAGATATACAGATTGCCAACAAACACATGAGAGGATGCTCAACATCACTAATCACTAGAGAAATGCAAATCAAAACTGCAATGAGGTATTACCTCACACCAGTCAGAATGGACATCATCAATATATCTACAACAATAAATGCTGGAGAGGGTGTGGAGAAAAAGGAACCCTTTGCACTGTTGGTGGGAATGTAAATTGACACAACCACTATGGAGAACAGTATGGAGGGTCCTTTAAAAACTAAAAATAGAATTACCATATGACACAGGAATCCCACTACTGGGCATATACCCTGAGAAAACCATAATTCAAAAAGAGTCATGTACCACAATGTTCATTGCAGCTCTACTTACAATAGCCAGGACACAGAAGCAACCTAAGTGTCCATCAGCAGATGAATGAGTAAAGAAGATGTGGCACATATATACAATGGAATATTACTCAGCCATAAAGAGAAATGAAATTGAATTATCTGTAGTGAGGTGGATGGACCTAGAGATTGTCATATAGAGTGAAGTATATCAGAAAGAAAGAAACAAATACCGTATGCTAACACATATATATGGAATGTAAGAAAAAAAAAAAAAGGTCTGTAGAACCTAGGGGGTGGACAGGAATAAAGATGCAAACCTAGAGAATGGATTTGAGGACACAGTGAGGGAGAAGGTTAAGCTGGGATGAAGTGAGAGTGTGGCATGGACATATATACACTACCAAATGTAAAATAGATACCTAGTGGGAAGCAGCCACATAGCACACGAGATCAGCTCGGTGCTTTCTGACCATCTAGAGAGGTGGGATAGGGAGGGTGGGAGGGAGACACAAGAGGGTGGAGATATGGGGATATATGTATATGTATAGCTGATTCCCTTTGTTACAAAGCAGAAACTAACACACCATTGTAAAGCAATTATACTCCAATAAAGATCTTAAAAAAAAGTAAAAAATAAAAGAAAAAAATTTAAAAACACAAAAAATAAACACAGTCATTCCAATTCTAGATATTTATCTAAGCAAAATTAAAACTTATGTTTACTCAGAAACATGTATACTAATATTTATATTAGAATAGTCATTACAGCCTCAATAAAACAACCCCAAATCTCCACTAAATGGTGAGTGTATAACTGCATTGTTGTATATGCATACCATGGAATTCTATTCAGCAATAAAAAGGAACAAAATTTTTTGTTGAAATATAGTTGATTTTCAATATTGTGCTAGTTTCACGTGTACAGCAAAGTGTTAAAATATATATATATATTTCCATTATAGGTTATTACAAGGTATTGAATATAGTTCCCTCTGAAGTATAGTAAATCCTTGCTGTTACCATGTTTGTTTTCTATGTCTGTGATTCTTTTTCAATTTTGTATATATATTTTCATTTGTATTATTTTTTGATCACACATAGAGGTAATATCATATGATATTTGTCTCCCTCTGTCTGTCTTACTTCACTTAGTATGATAATCTGTAAGTCCGTCAATATTGCTGCATATGGCAATATCTTATTCTTTTTCATGGCTGAGTAATACTGCATTGTGTATATGTACCACATCTTCTTTATTCATTCATCTGTGGATGAACACTTAGGTTGCTTCCATGTCCTGGCTATTGTACATAGTGCTGCTGTGAACATTGGGGTGCATGTATCTTTTCAATTTAGAGTTTTCATTTTTTCTGGGTATATGTCCAGGAGTGGGATTGCTGGGTCTTATGGTAACTCTATTTTTTGTTTTTTAAGGAACCTCCATACTGGTCTCCACAGTGTTTGTACAAATTTACATTCCCACCAACAGTGTAGGAGGATTCTCTTTTCTCCACACCCTCTGCAGCACTTACTATTCATAGACTTTTTGATGATGGCCATTCTGACTGGTGTAAGGTGATAACACATTGTAGTTTTGATTGCATTGCTCTAATAATTAGCGCTGTTGAGCATCTTTCCATGTGCTTGTTGTCCATCTGTATGTATTCTTTGGAGAAATGTCTCTTTCAGAATTCTGCCCATTTTTTGATTGGGTTGTTTGTTTTTTTTGATACTAAGCTGTGAGCTGTTTGTATATTTTGGAAATTAAGCCCTTGTCAGTCGTATTGTTTGTAAATATTTTCTTCCAGTTCATAGGTTGTCTTTTTGCTTTGTTTATGGTTTAAAGGGGAACAAAATAATAATGCAATCAACAACATGGATGAATCTTGAAAATATTATGCAAAATGAAAAAGTCAAAAAAGACTATGTATATTAAATGAAACTATAAGAAGACAAAAGTGACAGAGAGCAGATCAATGATTGCTTGGGGCTGGGTCTTTGGAAAGGAAATTCATGTCAAAGCAAGAAGTAAAAAGGTTTTATGGTATGGGAGCTATTCTCTAATGGTAATGTTGGTCACTCAATTTTATACAATTACCAAAATTCAACAAACTTTACATGTAATATGGATAAATTTTATTGTATGTAAATAGTACTCTAATAAACAAAAGGAGGACAAAAGCCAAAAAGATCAATTTATTTCACAACATTAACACAGAAAGGATAGGAAAAATAGCATTACCTGATAGAAAGACTTACCAACTAGTAATGGAAGAGAATTATAGCTATCGTAAAATAAGAATGAACAAAAATTACAGCAAATACCATATTTAATGGTGAAATATTGTCACATAGTCTCAGTTTGGGAACAAACAAGGATGATCATTATTACCACCTTTAATCATTTTTATTACACTGGAGACCAAAAAGTTAAGGAAAAGAAATAAAAGAATATGGATTGGAAGGAAGACGTAACACTCATTATTTGCAGATTTCATAGCTGACTACACAGGAAATCCAAAACAATGAATAAACTTTTAGAATAAATAATTAAATTTATCAAGGTTTTTGTATACAAGGCCAATATACAAAAAGCAATTGCAGATTTTTGTCTCTGCTCAGAGGGAGTAACCCTATTTGTCCTATCTCCTCCCTCTCACAACAACAAAAATAAAACAAAATAAAACCCTGGACATAACACTACAAACAAACTTAGGAAGGTTCAAAGAAGAAGGCCAACAGCCTATCACTGTGAGACACATCTAAGGATGATAAGGAGGTGAGTTCTCTGTTTCCCTTTTGCTTCCAATGTGCCCTGGACAAGCCACTGCAGAAGCCTCTAACCTGGAACTGCTGGCAGGAACAAAAGGAGAAAAAAAAGCCCCCCCAAAAGTTGTTCCTTCCAAGCCAAAATGTCAGAAAAAGGATTACCTGACAATGTAAAACGTTTCTGGCAAAACCCACCCTCCTCCAACCGAACACTAAAGGGAAAACATGCCTTTCTCCTGTGCTTCCAGTTTCTGAGCAGAGTTGGTCTTTCGCCCCTCACCTACCTGTAGGTGGAAGGATGTACCAGTGCTCCCGGTCCCCTACTAGGTGGCTGTAGCAGGGTGGAGCAGGAGCTAAACTGATGGCGCTCAGATCTACTCTCCTATTCACCTGAGGACTGAGTCTCTGGATGAGCAGAGAGCTAATCTTCCATCTTCTTGGCAGGTGGCAATCAGCTGCTGGGTTAGTGTCGGCAGCACTGAGTGGGCACGTTATCTTCCATCCACTGTGCAATTCCTCTGCAGGGATTTTATATTAGCACGGCTGTGCTGGGAGCTGGTTATCCATCTTCCACACAGCAGAAACAGCAGGTACTCTTAATTCTCCTTCCAAGGTCGACTCAGCAGGGCTGATCAGGGAGCTGATCTTCTATTCCCTGCCTGGCAAAAGCAGGAGTGCTCATTATTGCCCACATGTATAATGTTAGTGGAGGAGTAGCCAGCAGTGAGCTGGACCACCACCTGTACCCAGCAGCAATGAGGCAGAGGAGGCGCTGGAAGGGGGAACTAGTGAGCACTCCATTTCCACCCTTCCCTCTCTTGGTGTCAGTATTGGGGAGCTGAGCTTCTACCTGCAACCTGCAGCAACCTGGCAGTCAGTCAGCCTTCTGCTCCCCCCTCCCTGGTGCCAGTAGGGCCCAGTGGGAAATTGAGCATACACATTCACCCAGCCTTAATGCTACAGCACGGCAGAACTACCTGCCTAAAGGAGAGGATTAAAAAGACTCAGAGTCTAGAATGCAATATCCAAAATTTCCAAGACACAATTGAAAATCACTCCTCATAGCAAGAACCAGGAAAATTACACCATGAATGAGAAAAGACAATTAACAACTGACGATAACAAATTGAATCAAATATTGGAATTATCTGGAAGAAAATATCTATGATAAAAAGGATCTAACAAGCAATTACAAGTTCTCTTGAAACAACTATGTTTTTAAAAGAGAAAATATCGATAAAAACATAGATGTTATTTAAAAAGAAGTAAATAGAAATTTATAAAACTGAAAAAGAGAATAACTGAAACTAAGGTAAAGGACCTAAGAGGAAATGAGATTTTTACACTTCACTTGAAGTGGTAAAACATCATTAAGTAGACCA
Source organism: Eubalaena glacialis (assembly GCF_028564815.1). Classification (NCBI taxonomy): domain Eukaryota; kingdom Metazoa; phylum Chordata; class Mammalia; order Artiodactyla; family Balaenidae; genus Eubalaena; species Eubalaena glacialis. The sequence goes on from NC_083721.1 coordinate 51,767,434, forward strand.
TAGTAAATTATGTATATATACTGTAGTAACTAGAGAACCAATAGGAAAACATACAAAGCAATATACTGTAAAAAAAAAAAAAAAAAAAGCAAAACACTGTAAAAAAATCAAGATATATTCTAAAAAATTTCAAGTAACCACAGGAAATTAAGAAAAGCTAAAGAGAAAAATGAGAAATAGAAAACAAATAATAAATGGCAGACTTAAGCACTAACATAGCAATAAATATATTATGTTTAAATAGTCTAAATACAGCAAGTTAAAGAAAGATTGGTGGAGTAGATAAACATATTATTCAACAATATTCTGTCTACAAGAAACTCACTTCAAATACACTGAACTAGTTAGTTTTAAGGCAAAGAATATAAATATATATATATATATATCATGAACACATTAATCAAGGAAAACAGTGAGATTGGCCATATTAATATCAGAAAAAGTAACCTTCAAAGGAAAGAAAATTAATAGAAACAAAGAGGACCATTACATAAAAGGGCCAATCTGCCAGGAAGGCATAACAATCTTAAATGCATAAACATAAAACAACAAAACCTCAAAATGCATGAAGCAAAAACCAATAGAGATGAAAGGAGAAATAGATAAATACAAAATTATAGTTGGAGATTTTAGTACCCATCTATCAGCACCTGATAGAACTTATAGACAGAAAATCAACAATGATATGGAACTCAATGACACCATCAACCAATAAAATCTAATCAAAACATATAGAATACTACACCCCAAAACACAGAATAGACATTCTTTTTAATCATCTGTGGAACATATACAATGATATTCTATATCCTGGGCCATAAAACAAACTCAATACATTTTAAACATTGATCTAAAACAGAATAGGTTATCTTAATATAATGAAGTCAAATTAGAACTCAGTAGCAGAAAACAGCAGAGAAATCTCAAAATCCTTGGAAATTATACAACACATTTCTAAATAATGCATGGGTCAATGAAGTAATCTCAAAGGAAATTTTAAAAATACAGAGAAATGAATGAAAATGAAAACACAACATATCAAAAGTAATGGAATGCAGCTAAAGCAGTTCAGAGGGATACTTATAGGACTAAATATGTTATATTGGAAAAAAGTTCTCAAATCAATAATTTAAGTCCCTACTTTAAGAAACCAAAAAATGAAGATCAAAATAAACCCAGAGATGAGTAGAAAGAAAATAACACAAATAAGAACAGAAATCAATAAAACTGAAAGTAGGAAAACAAAAATACAGTGAAACAGAGAGTGGGTCCAAAAAATGTAATAAAATTTATAAAACTCTAGCATTCTGAAAAGTATAAGAAGAACAAAAACATAAATCCCCAACATCAGAAATGAAACAGGAAATATCACTAAAGATCCTGCAGCCATTAAATATAAAATAAAGGGATAATATTACCCATTTTATACTCATAAATTTGACAACTTAGAATTTGGACATTCTTCAAAAAACTAAGAACTATCAAAACTCAACCAAGATGAAGCAGATAATCTGAATAGTCCAGTAAACATTAAGAAATAGGAAACAGGATATTGAAATTGAATACTTCAAATGTTCCTCTAAAAAATCTTCAGACACAGGATTTCAGTGGAGAATTCCACCAAACATTTAAAGATGAACAAGCATCCATTTTACAAATTCTCTTCCTGAACAAAGGGGGATGGAATACTTCCCAACTCATTTTGTGAAGCCAGTATTACCCTGAATACTAACCCAAAACAGACAATTAAAAAACAATAACAACAAAAACCCAAAAAACAAAACAAAACAAACACATACAAGAGAGAAAAACTACAGTCTTAGATTAAAAAAATTAACAAAATAAATATTAAAAAATCAAGTCCAGCTATTTGTAAAAGTAATTATATAACATGACTAAGTAGGATTTAATCCAGGTATATAAGGCTTAGTCTGCATTCAAAACTAGTCAGTGTAACCCACAGTATCAACAGGTATAAAAGGAAAAAATCATATAATCATATTAACTGATGCATAAAAAGCATTTGTCAGAATCCAAATCCCATTCATGATAAACTCTCAGCAAACTAGGAATGGAGGGGAACTTCCTCAATTTGATAAAGAACATCTAGAAAAAGCCTACAGCTGGCATTATACTTAATATTGTAAGACTGAATGTTTTCCTTCTAAGATCAGGAAAAAGAACAAGGTATCTCCTCTCACCACTCTTTTTCAATGTAATGAAACTGGAGTTCTAGCCATTGCAATATGGAAAGCAAAAGAAATAAAAAGCATTCATACTGTAAAGAAAGAAATAAAACTCTATTTTCAGATGCCATGATTTTCTACATAGAAAATCTCAAGGAATATTAAATATAGCAAACAAAAAACATCTCCTAGGACTAATAGGTAGGAAACAAGATCACACATAAAAATCAATCATACTTCTATATACTAAAAATGCACATGTGGGAAGCAAAATTAAAATTATAATACCATACACAGTCACTCCAAATATAATAAAATACTTAAGTGTACACTTTAACAAAACATGTACAGGACATGTATGCTAAAAAGTAAAAAATGCTGATAAAATCAAAGAGCCCATAAATAAATGGAGAGACATACTGTATTCATGGATTGGAAGACTTAACAAAAATATCTATATCTTTGGTCTTGGTCTACAGGTTTAATACTATTCCTATAAAAATTTTAGAAATATTTTTAGTAGACATAGACAAGCTCATTCTAAAATGTATATGGAAAGGCCATAGGCCATAGAAGAATTTCTTTTTTTAATTTTGAAAAAAGCGAGAGGAATCATTGTATTTCAGACTATATTTAGGATATTTAAGACTATAATATAGTAATCAAGACAATGGAGTATTACTGGAACAGTAGACACATAAATGAATGGAAATTAATATAGAACCCAGAACTAAACTCACAGAAATATGTCCAACTGACTTTGACAAAGGTGTAAAAGCAATGGAAGAAGGACAGACTTTTTAACGAATTGTGCTGGATCAACTGGTATCCATAGCCAGGCAGGCATAGATACAATACATACATATGTACATACATACATTCATACATACATAAATAGTAACCTGATCTAAACTCACACCTTATACAAAAATTAACACAAAATAGATTATAAACTTCAATATAAAACATACAAAACTTTAAAAAAATTCAGGAATAAATCTTTGGAATGTAGGTCTAGGCAAAGAAAGTTTAGATCTGACGTCAAAACCTTGTTCTATAAAATAAAATAATAATAAACTGAGCCTCATAAAAGTAAATAAAACTTTTACCATGTGAAAGACTTTATAGGATAAAAGGAAAAGCTACAGACTGGTTAATAATATTTTAAAACCACATATCTGATAAAGGACTAGTACCTTGACTACATAATGAGCTCTTAGAACACAAAAGTAAAAAAGCAAACAATCCAACTAGAAAATGGGCAAAAGAAACAAACTGAAATTTCACCGAAGAGGATATATAGAAAGCAAATAAGCACACAAAAAGATGTTAAACATCATTATCCACTAGAGAAATGCAAATTAAATCACAATGAGATATCACTATACATCTATTAGAAAATAAAATAAAATAAAATAAAATAAAAGTAGTGACAAAACCAAATGCTTGCAAGGATACATAGAAACCAGATCGCTCATACATTACTGGCAGGAATGTAAAATGATATAGCCACGCTGTAAAGTAGTTTGACACATTTTGTAAAACTAAGCAAAAAGTACCATATGTCCTTATAATTGCATTCTTGGACACTTATCTTAGAGAAATGAAGATTTAGGTTCATACAGAAACCTGTATACTAATGTTCATAGCATTTTTATTTGCAATAACTCCAAACTGGAAACAACCCAGATGCCTTTCAGTGGGCTGATGGTTACACAACTGCGGTACATCCATACCATGTCATGCTACTCAAGCAACAAAAAGGAACAGATTATTGATACATTCAATGATTGGATGAACCCACAGGGAGTTATGCTAATGAGATATCAATAATAAAAGAATATATACTGTATGATTTCATTTATATGACATTCTTAAGATGACAAAATCGTATAAATGTAGAACAGATTATTTGCTGCCAGTAGTAAAGGATGGGAACAAGAAGGAAAGTAGGTGTGGCTATAAAAATACAAAGTCCAGAGCCAAAAAGTGCATATTGTATATTTCATACATATGAAATTCAAAAAGAGGCAAAATTCACTTATGTTATTAGAATTTAGAACAGGGGGTGCTTAGTGATGTCAAAGGAGCAGAAGGGGGTTTCTAGCGGTCTGATAATGATATGACTTTTATTCTGAGTATGGTTATGTTTAATTGATGTGATCTATTTGAGAAAATTCATCAAGCTGTACACACATGATGGGTGCCTTTTTGTATATATGTTATACTTTAAGAAAAATAGTTTCAGTATAAATACCATGATTATGTGATTCAATAATAAAAACAATTACGAATAGACATCACTGGTTAAATATATCATTAAGCTTCTTATTATATAACTCATAAAGCTATATAAACACACACACACACACACACACACACACACACACACACACACTTCATTTTATAGTCCAAATTGCACTGCATATTGCTTAAACTCTATCCCAGAAAATCTACATGAACTTGGATAACAAACTCTCTAAATTTTTTCTCATTTTTAAAAGAGAATTAGACTGACATCTCTAAAGTTCTTCTCATCACTCAGAAGCTATGTTTGCAAATCACAATGATTATATAAGCTGTTTGCAAAATATTTAAAATGCAACACCTATTTAATTCAGTTTATAACCTAAAATTTTAAATATTTGAGTAAAATTTGAAATGGCCTTGTATTTAAATGTATTTCATTATACACCATGTTACTTTCCTTGCAGATTTGATTTGAAGAAAATGTTTATGTTCCTCAGCATGAAAGAACTGTGAAACATATCCACCATCCTGATGTGATCACTTTAGTTCTAGTTCTGACATAAAGCAGCTTTGTAACCTTGAATAAGTCACAGAAGTTTTTTTGCCTCAGATTCCTAATTCTTTGAATGAATAATATACTGTATCCCCTGCCACCTCATATGGCTCATGGGTGGATTAAATGAGACAAAATCTGTAGAGTAGTCCACAAATGCAAATGTAGTTACTATTATTACTTCATTATTATAGGTTTTTATATCAGTTACTATTTTTCTCCATCTTAAGGCGGAAAAAAAGTGATTTTACTCAGGTGCACATGCACACACCCTTAACTAGGTAGTGGGAGAGAAAACGAGGTACATTTTTTTTTTCCTTTTTATGCTACTGTAGTTCTGCTTTGCTCATTACCCTTCCATTACTTTCCCTTCATTTTCCTCCCATGGAGCAATGGAGATAAGCTCCTGTTGATAGTTCATGAATTTCAATTTACATATCCAGGGGCAGGGCATTTTTGATGGAATGTCTCCAGTGCTGGAACTTCCTGCCACTTGTACTTTCAGAGAGCCCGTGTTTAAACCTTCAGGCCAATATGTAAATCTGTTTTTGTTCCTTTAAACAGAAGACTTGTGGGTGTTTCAAAACATATATGCATTAAATAAGTATTTATTCAACATTACAGATATCAGAACTAAGAGATTTTCCCAGGGACAAGTAAAGTGAATGAGACAGCAGGGACTGAGGCTGCATTTCCAAGTGTCTGGCCCTCAAAGAGTGTCCAACAGGCAAAGCATAGTAGAAAGAGATCTCATTGTGAAAAGGAATATCCGCAAGTGCATAAGAAGAGGCATTGACCCGCAGTCCCCAAAATGCTTATGGCTGTTTTCTCAAAGTGTTGGGGTTTCAATTTGTGTTTACTTTCTTCTTTATACTTTTACATGGTTACAATTATTTCACAATTAGTATGTAATTTTTATATAATTAAAAACTACATAAAGTTATTTTTACAGTGAAAAAATAATAATGCTATTGCAATACAATCCAATAGCCTTACAATAAATAGTTTTATTGAGTTTTATAAAACCCATTATACGAACTGTTTAAAGAAAAATTATAAGTAAGAAATGATTGTTTGGGCGGTACATATTCTCCAGATAGTGAAATAGAGTATCTTTTTCCCTTTCCTTTAGAGGCAACCCTGACTTGAATTTTGTTTTCAAAATTCTCTTGCTTTTCTTTACTGTTGAATTATGTATGGATATATTCCTGACTAGCATATTATTTAGTTTTGCATTTTTAAATTTAATATAAAATGGTTCATTCTCTATATGTTTATGTAACTTTTTTTTTTCATTTAATCTTAACTGTGAGACTTGTCCCTCTTGATAACGTGTAACAATTCTTGTTTCTTTTCTTTGCTGAGCACTGTTTCTTTGAAGGACTAGAGTACATTTTACTTAACCATTCTACTGCCAGTAGGCAAAAGGATGTTTTTCTCTAGTACTAAAAATGCTGCTAAAATAATTATTCTACAGATATTCTCATGCACATGAGCAAGAATCCTTATTATACATATGTGGAGTGAATGTACTGGGTCAGAAGATATGTTCAATTTCACATTCATATTCCTGTTATCAACTATGTTGTTCCTGACTGTGTTGATTTTCACTATTGTATCTTTCCTATAGCATTATATTCTGACTATATTTTTATGATATTTTTCATGCCACATTTTTTGGGTGTACTTTTTTTCCTTTTCTAAATAATTAGTTCATGCATAAGGGATGAGCAGTTGGTCTTTCTTCTTTTCTAATACAAAGCTAAAGCTTTAAATGTCCTTAAAACACTGAATTAGCTACATCCTACAAGTTTTGATGTGTAGAATTTTTGTTTTCATTTATTTGTAAATATTTTAGTATTTACAAATGAATTTTAAATTTAAAAATCATATGTATGTATGTGTACTTATAATTTTTTCTAAAATTGTAAAAGTTTAAAAATTTAGTTTTAAAAATTAAAAGAAATTTTAATTAATTTTTATGTTTAATTCCAGTAAGAGCAGAGGTCATAATCTACAGTGAATTGGCTCTCAAATTTGTTGAGACTCTCTTGGTACCAATTATTTTAAATATTATGTTTCCTTGAGGTGAAAACAAAAGTATTTCCAACAGTTGGATACCAAATACATTTGATTCGATATGGTTAACTTTTAGCTTTTCTGTATAAGTCTATGATCTATTTCAAACTAAGGTTCAGTGTTCATTTGTTTCCCATAGGGATATCTAGTTGCTCACAGAACCATTTTCTTATCCCAGTGAATTGCTTTGAAATCTTTGTCAAAAATCAATATTCATGTATATATTTATAGACTCTCTATTATGTTTCATTAATCTGTATTTCTATCCTCTGGTAACAGTACACTCTCTTGATTATGGTAGCTTTTAGTAAGTCTTGAAATCAGGTAGAGTAAATCTTCCAAATTTGTTTTTCTTTCCTATTTAAAAAAATTTTTTCTTTCACTGTTTTAGGTTGTTAGTTGTTTCATAAATATTTTGCAAATCATTTATCAATTTCTTTTTAAAAACTGCAGGAATTTTCAATGGGGTCACTTTGAATCTATATGTTGATTTGGGTAGAATTGAAATTCCATAATTTTGAACCTCTTCCTAATCATGAACACGGCATATGTCTCCATTTATTTAGTTCATCTTACTTTCTCTAAATATTATTGAGTTAGTAGTCTAGAAAACTTGTATGTCTTTTAAAAGAATTTATTCCTTTATGTTTAATGTTTTGTTGTTATTTACTAAATGTTGAGGTGAGTATATAAAAATTACAATTGAGTTTTAATATTAATCTTGTATCCTATGACCTAGATAATTCATTTCTTAGTTCTTCTTGCTTATTTGTAGATTTCTTCAGATTTTTGTATAAAATAAACGTACCATTGGTAAATAGAAAACTATTTATTTTTTCCTTACAGAATTTTATATTTTTATATGTTTTCTTTGCCCTATTGCAATGACTGGAACTTCCAGTATTATATTTAACACACATGATTTGAGTGATTTGAGTAGGGACTCTTGCCTTTTTCCAAACATTGCAACAAAAGTTTGATGTTTCACCATTAAGTATAATGGAAGAGATAAATGATTAAATGGTACCTTGTTAGCTTAAAGGAGTTTAGAGCCCTACACAAATGAATTTGCTATAGTTTAAAGGTATGTTTGAAAACTAGGCATTGAGATTAAAGTTAATGCAGTCATATCGCCTATTAGTATCATTATCAGATCTCCCCAAACCACCATGACAGAGTGGCTTATTTAAGTTAATATATTTGAGTTTTATATCTGAATATAAATATACGTATACATAAATTATAGTTTATATTGATATATATATATGTATATTTAAACTTCACAACTTCAGAAAACCCTACAGCACTAAATTAGCTTTCTATACAATATATTTCTCTCCTAAGAATTAACTAATTAAAATTCTTCCAGCCCACACTTCTGGTATAACACATCCAATTTATAATGAAAATTAGATTAAATGGAAAATAAAATTACATCACAACAGAGGGGAAAGAACCATTTTCTAATATGAGCTGTTAATTTTTTCCCCATTTTATATGTGTACAAGTATATATTTTATCTATTCAGCATCAAAAACTATGGTTTCTTTTAGAGTTATTTAGTAGACAAAACTCAAACCTTTCTTTCTATCCTGTCAAAAGAGTAGTATTGTGAATCATCACATTAGAATGTCTAGGATGTTCCTGAAGGAGGTAAATTTTTTTTTAATTTTTAGTATTTTTTAAAAATTTTGCTCTTCTAAGATTCCTGTATGCTTTCATTTATCATTCTCTGTTTACTGTTAATAATACTATCATTCTATTTCAAAGTAATTGAACAGATTCTTGCCACTTGAAACAACAGGAATCAGAGGAAGAATAATCAAGAATTATAAAGGTAAAAAGTATTCCACCTAGTTAATTCATTTTTCTATGCATAATTAGTGTGTGTGTTCATAAGATACATAGATGAGTTTACCTCTATGTGTCTTCTCAATAGAAAGTAAGAATGACAAAAAAAATGTATATCAAATTTAAAAAATAAAAGAAAATGCTTCCAATTTTATTGATGAGTCCCAGTCACATTGTTTCTGGAGTGTCAAACAAACTTGAAAGACATAAATACCATATGAACAATACACACTCCTAAAATTTAACACCTGTCTCCCATGAATAGGTGATGACATTTTTATGCTTATGTGTTAATGCAATATGGTGCTTTTTGTGCTACTACCATGGAATATCTGGAACGGAAGTATGTACACTTTGAACTTGGCTATAGCATGCCTGCTCTGAGGCTTCATATGCATATTTTTCCAATTAGACTCCTTTCACCTTGCATGCTTTCTGAATTATGAGTGTAACTGCATTGTTTAAATGTGAGTACAATACTAAAAGAAAGATATTTAGATCAACACAGACATAATAAAGAAGATTTAGCTTTTAGTATATCTTTTTGGGGAACATCAATAAGATAACTAGTGTAACTTTTTGGTACAAAATGTTTAGAAGTCACTGGTAAAAGTAGTGAAGGGTGGGGACAAGTACTTCAGATTAATAGTACAAAGAGTATCACATCTCAAATGAGTTGAGAGTATAGCCTGAAAGATGTAGAAGGTTGCAAAATATCAACTACTTTGCCCCTCCTCTTCCACTTTCTTTAAGTTTGTACAGCCCAAGAAACAAAAGGATGTGTTTGGATTTAAGTGCCATATTTCAAGACAGAATGGGTAAAGATGGAGCAAAGTTTCAGGATTAGATGAAATCATTTTGAGCCTTTATACACTCTATTATCTTGAGAAAGTTTCAGAAAATTGTTAAGCCTCAGTTTCACCCATGAAATGAGGATAATAATGAAAACAGCTTTCAGGATACTAGGAAGATATATTTGTACAGTGTTTGGTAAACTGAGTTTCAATATAATTGTCAACTATATTTATATAGTGCCTACAAAGCCCCTCACACTAAGCACATTACATCATTTATCCATGTGGAAAGTACTATTGCCATCCCCATTTCACAGAAAAGGAAACAGAGGCACAAAGAAATGGAAAGACTTGGAAACGCTAATAGCAGAGCAGCCAGGACTTGGCACAAGCAGTCTTACATTCTTACCCATTTTATTATAGGTGCTCCTCTCAAGTGAATGCAGCCTTGAGATGATAATCATTTCACCATCTTTCACCACACTTTCCTCAGTGTTTCCTTGAGGTCCTTGAGGTCCAACCTCTGGAGGCACTGGTACATCAACTCCTTATTGTTTCTTATTTACTTACATTCTGATTAAAAATAAAAATAAAAATAAAATTTACTTACATTCTGATTTTGTCTAAAGTTAATCTTGACTGTTAAGGATTTGGGAATCAAGTAAGTGCTGTGAGGCAGGAGTGGAAAAGACACTTAGCAGTGATGTCATTTCAATAGGTCAACAAGCTGAATTTTTTAAGGACAAACCCTTAGGTTAGCACACAACCTCCTAGCGTGCAGTCCCTATGCTGGCAGCTTGTCAAGGTAGGAGGTTGTCATTTTACATCAACAGTGGAAGGAGAAGCATGTTCCTATTTCCATTGCTTGCCTTGCTCCCTCCTTCCTTTTCCTTAATAAAAAGCTATGCTCCTATTTCTCCTTCATAACCTGCCATAATTATGTAACTTCTGGATGGGTCTGGGTCAGGGAAAGGAGGTGGGCTAAAGGAAACACTACCTGCTGCAGTGGGCATGAGACACTCCCTGACTTTTACTAAGTACAGTAGTTATACTTTTTACCTCAATTCCTGAAGTTCAACTTCATTCTGGTTTGTCAGGCCTTTCTAGCTCTTCACTATATAAAGTTTTTAAGCAACTCAGTATCTTCTATTCCCATATTCTTGCCCCATTTTGGAACAAATCCTCCTAAAATTAAGAACTCCCCTTTACCCTTGGAGTATATGTTTTATTTTACCCTGGATCTGGCTAATGCTTATTTGATATCTTTCCTGCTTTACTCAATAACAAATGTGTCTCATGTCTGTGGAGCAAATATTATACTTCCCATATTCCAAGTTCTTAGTTATGTTTCAGCACTGATTTCTTTGATTATATCAATTCACAAATAATCTGTTCCATTGCTGAACTCTTTTTATGATTATAACCATGCCATAATTCAAAATTTAATTGTTCCCTAATGATTTGTTCTATATATAAGCATTCAAACCCTTTCTATGCCTTACATAATAATAGATACATCATGGGTTTTCAATAAATATCTTGTTGTTGAAATACTAGCTATAACTTAAAAAAATAAACTTGTTTCTCATTAAATGAAGGCAGGGAGTTAGAAAATCGGATTTGCTGAAATGGTGAAAAGAGAAAGAAAAGGAGCAAAAGACCAGTTGTGCCAAATGTGTCCATGACAGATGTTTGAAGACTGCAAAAGAAGGGACAAAGTCAAGTGAGAGCTCTCTTAACCTAACACCAGCAGTCTTTTCAAGTAGCTGTAAAATGTAACACCATTTTCTCCTCTACTTTGCAAAAGTTTGGAGTGAATTTTGGACACATTCCCCCTCCACCTGGAGAGATGCTGGCATTCAAACCTCAACATTTATTTTGTTTAAATTTTACAAAAGAGAGAGAAAGTACAATTCACATTGTGAATGCCCTTTCACATTGTGAAAGTACAGTTCACTTGTGATGCCCTACACACTTTAGTAACATATTTTCTTCTACTAATTTCTAACATATTAAAAAATTTAGCTAGTTCCCTGAAATGCAGTCATATTAATGCAGAAAATGATCTATCATTTCACAAGACAGAGAAGTAAAAATATATCATCTAAATGAAAATATATCTTTATTTCTGTAGGCTTCAATTTTTTAGTCTCAGTGTCCTCAGATTTGAAATTTTGGTTCCAGTGTTTTCTCTTAGCCTCTGACATCTACAAATGTCAAAATCAATCTGCCTCAACACATACCTGCTTTAAACTTTCTAGTGTTGTGCTCTATAAATATCATAGTCAAAGCCAAGCTGCAAAGATTGAGTCTTGGTTTTATGTGTTGTATGGCAAATATAAAATTTTTTTATTGAGCTGATTCTTAAATGCTTTTCTTTTGCTTAGTCTCACCTACGTATCTCATATATTCTACCAAAAAGTTGTACTGAATTTTCATTTTCTGAGGTCTTGGCTCAATGCCAGGTTTAACTCTCTTGCCAATCATTTGCTATTTATGATTACTAGACTTGATTTTCTCTAAGGTAAGGCAAGTCTGGATCCATTAGTTTGATTGCTACGTGCATGACCTAATGTTGGACAAATCTGTACTTTCTAACACCTTTGTTAACACAATAAAATGTATAAGAATCAAATTATCCTAAAGGCAAATCTTAATATAATGTGCACATGCTACTACTGCTACTGATATTGCTTAGAAAATTTTGGCCATCTCCTAGGACATATCCAGGTGATCGTGAAGGCAGACAATTATAGGCAGCTTCCAACGTCTAGCAAGGAAAGTGTTGATTTCTGATGCTTTGTGGAATCATTATTTACATTCCATTCAATACAATTTTTGTCTCCTAGATTACTCCTGTATTATCATCAAAATTAATCTCAGTGTTGGGATTTCTTATTCATGATTTTCATGGAATGAAATTTCAAAACAATAAAATTTCAGATTTAGAGAATTTAATATTAGGGGTTTATCTACTCTTGGATGACCTCAAAGATCCATATTAGGAAGTAATTTATAATCTAGCTGAAGCATGGCTTAAAGTGCAAGAACTGAAATTATTAGTAATGGTTATCTCCATGATCACTAGCATCCTTAGTCATCACTGCAAAATTACTTTTGTGCTCCTCCTTGTTTTGTATAAATGTCTTGAGAGAAATCAATAACAGATAACAGGTGTCTAAAGAAATCTCATTTGTGCTACAGAATCCATTTGGACACATTTCAGAGTCTATGCAAAATTTCAGAAAGACCCATTTTGAAATACTTATGAGTTTAGGCAAACTGCTAATTTATGCATTTTGTGGATATGCAGAGGTTTTCATAATCAGCTTCAGGATACTAACTCTATGGAAAAGTTCATATGTTAGACTCTCTGAAGGTATATGCTGAAATATTAATTTATCTGGAATTTTAGATAATTATAACATTCCTGAGATTAATGCAATTCTGACTACATTATTACATTGTTGTCATTCTTACAGAACATAGCTCTTAAGAAATTGATTAGGACAGTTGTGTCAAATGATAGAAAATACAAATAAAATACCTGTTATGGGTAGAAGATTTTCCTTATCTAGAATGCAGCTTTCCTTAGACAATATGATTCCCCCAAAAGCAATCAATAGTACCCAGTGAGAAGAATGTCTTAGTTCAAGTCATGATTTCCCAGTTCCTTCACACCAAACTACAAACTGCAAAACTCTAATGGTGAAGCTTTCACGTGACTTCTAGAGGAGATGTTCGGCATAGTGAAGAGAGCATGGCTTCTAATCTTTGAGTTGTGAGTTAGAATCCTGGCTCTATCACGTACTGCTCTGCAGTCTCAAGCAAGCTATTTAACTGCTGTGAAATCCATTTGTCTTATCAGTAAAATGGAGGGGAATAATACCATTACCAGGATAGCTGAGAAAGTATAATTAATAGAAATAATACATGTAAAACCCTTGACATAGAGTTGACACAAGGTTAGTTCTTTCTAACATTTTAGGTTGCCTGTCAGAATTTGACTCCACAGTGAAAGTTGCTGTTTTTAATCTCTGTATCCACAGCCCTTAGCACAGAGTAGGCAATGCAAATTGTGAAAGTATTGCTAGAGTCTAGTTGTTTCCATGGTTACTGTTGAGACTATCTGCTGTATATACACATACATTCTCATTCGTAAGGTATTTTAAAATGACATTGTTGACATTGTTAATTATATAATGTATATTTTGTGAAAGATTTTTGTCTCTGGAGAAGACAGAAAATTGTTGAGAAATAAATCTGACCAAAATCTTTCATGCATATTTGAGATCACTGCAAATTATGTTACCTTAAAAAGATATATTTGAGTTAGAGAGGCACAAGTTTTTTGAAAAACATGTTAATTGCAAGTGTTTTCTGGATTAAGTGTCACAAGGGACAAAAAGGTGAGCGAAAGAGAAGAAAAAAATTAAATACCTCTATGACTTCACCGAGAGACAAGAGAAACAAATTTAAACATCACCTGCCGTCTTTGTGTGTCAAGATAATTTTATTTATATTGCATTCGTCTGAGCAAGGTGCTGGGGGCATCAAATACACAATTAAAATGAGATAATAGTAATAAACAATAATTAAAACATCATAAAAATCCATATTAAAGATAATAAACACAGGAATAAGGGAGCCTGGGGCAGAGGGGACATCCTTTTACTTCAAATCTAATAATCCACCAATCTATTTCCTGGCATGAGTGTCTGATAATGTGGGATCCATTTGCCTAGAGTAGAGCTTGGAACTGTAGTTGCATTAATCCTCTCTGTCAGGATTAGGAAACATAGATCTTAATAGGCAGGCACGTGAAGATTCATACCGAACTTAAAATATTCAGACAGCTCTGATTTACCATTGTAACTTGTTATGGTTTAGTAGTGCTACTGGCTGTTGTCATTATCATGCTGTAGTATTTCAAAAGAGCTTTAGTTAACAATGCTGCTATTCCTATGAAGGCAAAAAAGTGTCTCTAGCAACTTAGATATTAACAAGGCTGGCAGCAAATTGCTGCATTGTTGTTAAGCAAGATCAATTGTTCAAAGATGTTGCCTTCAGTGATTGTCCAGGAACTGAACTAGAAATGAATGTGTTTGGTTATAAAATCTTCAGAAATATCTTGGGTCACAAGGAAAGACATTAGACCCTGAACTGAAGGGACTAAAATGGAACAAATGAGGTTTTCTAAAAAGTAAGCCAACAGAAATATAAGTTTTGAACCTGTGAGAACCTTTCAGATCTATGAGGTCAGAATGTAGAGGGTACATGATTTTGGTGGGAAAAAAAATACATTTTTCTTTTTAGCAATCTCTAAGCGCAATTTATCCTTTCTTTTGACTTAATATAGGCAACACATCATAATAGTTAGCAGAGCTCTGACTGTTGCCAATAGAAACCATAGATATTTTCATATTGCATTACAGTTTGTTGCACATACCTAAATTGTTTGCATTCATTACTACTTAGAAAATCATGGTAATTATACCTGCACTGTAATGCATTAATAAAGAAATACATATACTACTATAGCACACCTTTCAGTTTATAGTACATTGATAATGGCATTTCAACATAATTTTTCCTTTGTAATCAGATGTAATTGATTTTAGCCATTTAAAGATATTATTCTGAGAAAGGTCCAAAACTTTCATCAATGAACTGCCAAAAAGTCAATGACACACATTAGGTGAAGAACTCCTCATTCAGTGCTAACAGAAATGTGTTCTTCTGAGGCTAAGAAAGTCATGGTCAAACAAAACTTCAAGACTAATAAAATATCACTACCTTTCAGAAACTAAAAAAGAGAAAATGCCATAATTACAAACAATCCCCTCTTTTACAACTCAAGGAAACTAAGGTAGAAGACATGGTGCCAGATAGCATCTTTTCACATAGCAAATACTTCTGTATCAACATAGCAAAATATGCTGGAACAGTGCCTGTTTTGCAGCCGTCTCAAGTTAGACGTAGAGCAGCCTGCTGGGGTGGAAAGATCACCTACCATAATTGTATTCTTACTTCTATCACAAAGTTGCTATTTGACTTTGCTAGTATCTAAACTTTCAGAACTTATTTCTTCAGTTATGTACTGAGGAAACTGGACACTTTAGCTTTTTCAGATCTAAAAATCTACTCCCGGTGTCAATATTCTCTTGGTTAAAACAAATTTTTTGACTCCCACTATAAGCAGTGGGATTTTTTTTTTAATAAATTTATTTATTGGCTGCATTGGGTCTTCGTTCCTACGTGGGGGCTTTCTCTATTTTCAGAGAGCGGGGTCTACTCTTTGTTGCGGTGCGCAGGCTTCTCATTGTGGTGGCTTCTCTTGTTGCAGAGCATGGGCTCTAGGCACACGGGCTTCAGTAGTTGTGGCACACGGGCTCAGTAGTTGTGGCTCACGGGCTCTAGAGCGCAGGCTCAGTAGTTGTTGTGCGCGGGCTTAGTTGCCCCGTGGCATGTGGGATCTTCCTGGACCAGGGCTTGAGCCCGTGTCCCCTGCATTGGGAGGTGGATTCTTAACCACTGAGCCACCAGGGAGCCCAGCAGTGGGATTTTATTGTATTGATTCTTCTACAATTCAAAATGTTAAGATGACCCACCTTTTCACTATTAGTTAGCATTAATTGGATATCAGCCATAGTCACATGTTTCAAAAACAGGGTAGATATGCCTTAAGATTTTCCAGCTATTTATTAGCTGCTCATGCAGGTTTCTCCCCAGAATCAGCACGATTTATCCCCGAAAAATTTTAGTCTTTTATCTAGCACAAATTGGCAGGGCAGTTACTTTGATTACTCGAAAATTTCACATGCTACTTGGGAAAAAAAAGATATGTTTCTGAATTTATTAATAAGATGCTTTCTCCCTTAAAGGGATTTTTCAGAGAGTAACTTAAAAACATACCTATTTAATCTCAGCATTTCTTCCCCCTATCTTTCCCTGGTTGGGCAATGGTACACACATATTGAACTTGGAAACTTGATAAATTAGGAATAACGTTTGGAGCTGTGATCTTTCAATTTTTCAAGAAGACATTTAAGCTCTTGAAAAGTTTGTCATATGCATGTGAAGTTTCCTTATGAAATTTTCTATTAACCTACTTTTCCTGTTAACCTACTTAGCATTTTATAAAAAGAGGCTTGAGGTTTTAGATTTTTCTAAATATATTAATATAATAAATAGTCTGCCTATAGAATCCAAGTTTATTGTGTTTTTAAATGAAATATTGAGAATAAAAAGAGATAAAGTTAAGAGGATTTTTATTTTTTTAAAGTACTTTCTAGTTTCTACAGCTAAACCTCTTCCAATTGTTCTTATCAAATGAATTAGGTTGGGTGTGGAGGAGGTGTTGGGGTGGATTTGAGTCATTTTATAGCATAGTGACTGGGTGACTTTACCAAGGCATTTCTGTTCTTGTGGCCTTAGTATCTTGGATAATGCTATTAAAATTAAAGATTTGCCCATAAGCCTAGTAATGAAATAACAAACAAGGACAAGTATTTCTTGAGAATGACAGGCAGTTGTTTGTAAGTATGCCTTAATTCACAAATTGCTTTCACTTAATTAATTAGTTTAATGTTTGCAAAACACTTTGAGGATGACAGGAATGAAAGGAATTATATAAATGCTAGAAATTTTTAATAGACTCAAATCTCTCAGAGGTTGAGAGCTCACCAATTGTCCATCTTCCTGGTTAGGACAGGAGAAATGGCCTTCTAGAATTTCTCCAGGGGATCATAAGCTGACCCTTTCATATTCTGGCATCTGAGCTTGTTAAGAATTTAAGAACCAACTCCCCCTTTCTTTGTCTTTTACTAATTACGAGGGAACCTCTTTGAAAAGAAGAGAGAATATGTATAAATAGTAAAGAAGATAAATAAATTAGAGGACAGGGCACTTGATAGCACTCTTTTTCCCTTTCCAGGTAAGACCTGGGGCAAGTCCCTTCTCGCCTCTTTGTCTCAGATAGGACTTCCGGAGCAGAAGGGACAGATTGCGTGAGGCAGAGAAAGAATCATTCCCTTTGATGTGGTCTCGCAGTGGCAGTCTTCGCATCTGAGACAGCTAATTAAATAGCAAATGAGTTAATTAGGATTTTGAACATTGTCACCTGAACTGCTTTTCCTTTCAGTCATTCTTTCTAAAGAAAAAAAACCCAAACAAAAAAACTGATTATTACTATGATGTAGAATTCCAGCTACTTTTTTGTTAAACTATGCAAGTGAGCAGATGCATACTAGGATCGTTAGTTGATTTTCAACATAATCAAAATCCAGAGAAGCAATCTTAGAAGACTGAAGATATCACTATGATTCAAAAAGTAAAATTAATACTTATGTTTTAAAATGGCCTGTTTTAACTCTACTTCAGGAGAGTCATATAGAATATTAAAAATTAGTCATTTCAATCAAAAAATCTTAACTGGGAAGTAGCGAATTTGAAAACACATTTTTGATTTATAATCCTCCCACATAAAATGTATATATTTTGAAGTAACCAAGTCTAGGCCGCACTGTCAAAGCACTCATAAAGGAAATTTACATATGTATATTTCTTGATCTACATTTATAAAAATGAAACAGGAATGGAAAAATCTTTGATGATGTCTATTATATACTTGGAGCCTTTTTAGGAGCTGCTGGAAATCATCCTTTTTTATTTTTTTAATAGGATGGCACATATTGTCAAAAGGGTATGATTATTACTCAAGTAAAATATGCTCCGTAGGTGACACAAGCACTGTAATTTACTTTTCAAAGTTTGCAGTGGGGAGGGGACTTCAGCATTCTATTTTACTAAAAAAAACAAAAACAAAAAACAACAACAACAAAAAAACAAATTCGAGGAAAAACCTAAAAGCCTCAGTTTATGTTCCAAAATTCAGAGAAATATTTCACTCCACAGTAGCCACATCCCTCAGAAATAACAGTTGTTCTTTGGAAATAAAACAATTCTGAAAATTTAAATATAGGCAAAATTATTTAATTTATTATTTAATTAAGGCCTATCAATAGAAACCCCAATTTCTTTGCAATAAATTTTTGCATGCACATGGCTAAAAACACTTGGGCATTAGGTGAGTTTAGAGAATAGGTCCAGAGTAGAACTAAAGGTTTAATTTAAATTTGTTTGCCATATTTAATAGCGAACTCAAAGAGACGGAACATTTGCTAATGAGTAAAAGTGCTTTTCTATCCTTCAAAAGTCATTTTCCTCTGACCAAAAACTGGGCTATTTGTTTTTTTAAATAAGAATTGTAAAGTGTCAAGAATCTTGGCTGTTAAGAATGTGGGATCTGAAATGAGAATATGGCAGATAATGAACTGTGGAGCCACAGCTGACTAGTTAAGGACTGTGGTGAAAATTACCTACCACGGTGTACCTCAGTGTCCTCATCTGTAAAACAAGAATAACATAATACCCTCTATGCCCAGTACAGAGTGAACAGTTAATAAATGTTAGTCACTACTATTTGCAGGAGAGCCAGTGGAGTGTACTGAATAAGGGCATGGAGCCTGCAGCCAGACTGCACAGGTGAGAACCCCAGCGCTAACACTTACTAACCATGTGATCTTGGGCAAGTTATTAAAATCTTACTAGCTGTAAAAAGGAGTAATAGTGCTTGCTTTTGTATTGTTGTTAAGCATGAAATATGTTAATATATTTAATTCATTTTTAAAAGAACCTAGTGTTTGTTAAGCACTACAAGTGTTAGCTAGTAAAACTTTAAATAGCATTAACCTGTATGATACGGGCAATTATATGAGTTTTTGACAGTGTCTAGGTTTCAGTCTTGTATAAGTGTTTGGATTCATTCACTAAATTAGGGAAAACTGGAAGACTCCAGGTTTGAGGAGAAATTAATCAGTTTGATTACATATGCACTGAGTCTAGTTCCCTTTGAGACATCCGAGTGCAATACTGAGGAAGCATTTAGATATATAGGTTGGGAGCTTAGACAAGCGACCTGAACTAAATTTAGACAAAATGGTGGTGGTGGTGGTGTGAAGGTGGTCACTGGGATACAGAGAAAAAACTGAAGCCACAGTCATGGATGACAGTCTACACTAGAAAGCCTGTAGGGGGAGAATAAAAATGAGATTTTTAATTAAAACTCAAAATATGGTTACTTTACAAAACCCTTTTGAATTCTCTGAGCAGACAGCAAGACCAGGTATCATTGTAGATTCTAACGGCCCATGGAGAGTGGATCCCAGGAGAAGTGGGATTAGTTACAGATATGGATGCAGTCATTGGGAATAGAGCTTCTTGCTTTCTCCTTCACTAACGGGGCATTGGGCAAATGGTTATCAGCTCATTGGTTTTGAGCCACTGCAGGTAGTTCTTGAAACTGTGTGGGCATGGGCTATAATAGATCAGGGACTTAGAAAAGGTAAGGACTCTTGGGGTTCATGTAGTGGGATAGAGACATACAAAATTGTACTAGAGAGCCAAATCAAGGATGGGAGTTTCCACAAATCAGAAATTGCTTGTTTGGGGTTCATGAACACATGTCTTTTGTGGATTCTCTGGATTCTATTCATACTCTGGGTATATGACATTTGTTCAACGTTTGACCGAACTCTTCCCAGTTATGCTTCTATTAGTTTATGTTTCAGAACAGTTTTTCGCTCTATTTTCCTGCCTATCAAAATTCCATTGTTCTATCCTCCTGTTTTTAATGTAATGCAAATTCCTTTGAGGATTTATTTTCTTATAACAAACATTCATGACAATAGAAATTGGAAAATAAAACTATTTCCCCAATAAATATCTCCCTTCAATATACTTTTAATCTTATATGACCTAGATGCACAGAAAAGATACATGGTAGAAATTTAGATTAGATTGAGAGATAGATGATAGATTTCTGACAATTCAGTCACATGTTATTCAATTTGAAGCTAAATAGCCTGCATGAAAAGAACTAGGGGAGGAAAGTTTCAGGGGCTGTGAAGGTGAATGGCTGCTGACCTAGAGAAAAAAATATTGGTAATGAAAGATGGGGGGACAAAGAAAAACAAAGGAAGTTTATTTTTCCCTTTTCTCTCCCTCTGCTTACCCTGTAGCAGTCCACAAGGCATGCCTCAAAGTCAGTGTATCTTCACATACCTCCCTGTACACACATACCCACAAGCATAGCATAAAACCCTACAATTTGCCATTGAAAATGCTGATAACTGTTAGCATTATCTGTAATCTGAATAAATTGCTTTATGTCAGGGAACTGGGTTTTTAACTTTAAGGTTAAGGTGTCCTAACTCAAGAAAAAAACAGAAACATAATGGAGAATTCCTAAATCTCATTTATTTTTTGAATGACACTTATAAACTTAATTCCTCATTTTTGTCCTGTATCCCCTTGTATGATGCCAACTAAACTTGCAGTGATAGCAGCCAGCCTTAGACATTTTTTGCTGGCTGCTTGTGGCTGAGCTGAAAACTGGCTTCACCAGAGTCTGAAGGCTGAGTGAGAGTTAGACGAACAATGACATCATCTGTTTTTGCTGGTTAATTAGCAATGGCTGGGGCCATTTTAAGTGTTAGCCTTTACTTTCTCCAGAATTGAAAAACTGGAATCAGGAATACAAGCCTGCTGGTGCCCTTTCCTGGCTGCCTATCAGAGAGAAGATACTGGATTCTCGATGATTATGGAAAGGTTGTAATTAAAGGTGAATCATTTCAGAGACACTGGTAATTTACAGAGACTACTAAAATTTGAAAACTTACTTTGCTTGATGTATATATTTCTTTGTAACAAGTAGCTTTGAGTTGAATGTAATAAATGTCCTCTTACTTAAATAATTGTTGTGACTCTTACTCTTGCATAAGGGATAGCATAAAAGAGGAAGTAGACCCACATAATCTGAAGAAAAGGGTGTCTATAAATGTATAGATACTGTATTGATGCATTGTCAGGAGGATTCCAGATAGTATACGTAAGGCATCATGCCTGATGCATAAAGAGACTTTATATACAATGATTGTTGGTGGTGGTGTGAACAAATTATGACATGCATGTTAGTCCTGAGGAAAGAACCCTAATAATTTTGAACACATGATTCTTATTTGTTTATACACTTTAGACTTTTAGTTCATTCTTTTTCCTCTCCCCTCTAACATGTTCCCCACCACCACTCCATACTCTCACCTAATGCTTGCATTTTCATCTTGTTCTTCCCTACATGTTGACCATTGCAGAACTCTGGTTCTGGTAGTAGAACCAGAGGTCCTAAGACGTCCTTTTTTTTTTTTTTTTTCTTCCACACTTAGGCAAATTGAGGCACTCCACTTGTATCCTCCTATCCATATATATATATATTTTTTTACAGTTTCTTTATTCATTTCTGAGTAGAGGGCAGAGCTGGGAACCATGACCCTCACATTCATATTAACATTATCAGCAGGATAATGAGGATAGGCAAGACAAGGCAGAATGAGGCACAGGATTGAATTTCAATTCACTGTATGATAGACTTTTTGCATATTGTCATTTTTGTAAGATAGATGTACTAGGGAGTTATGACTAGGTAGTGGGTAGGCCATACTTCTGAATAAAATTATTTAAATGGATTCTAATAATTCCATGTTTTCTCAGTGGAAAGCCTTTTTCTTACCTCTCTCCTTTCCTTTTTTTCCCCATTGTCTTCCTTCTCTATTTATTTTTTTTAACATCTTCATTGGAGTATACTGGCTTTACAATGTTGTGTTAGTTGCTGCTGTATAAAAAAGTGAATCAGCTATACATATACATATATCCCCATATCTCCTCCCTCCTTCTCTTTAACGAGCTACCGTTAATCACTTTTATAGATTCCCTTGAGGTTTCTCTGCAATTACCAGTTTATATCATATACCGCATCCTATTTCTACCTTGTTGAACTCATCATTTGACCCTTCAGTCTTAAATATTATACTTTCCTATTTCCTACACTTGCAACTGCTTATTATTTCTACAGACCTCCCCTTGTACATACAGGTCAAAGTCATGACTTTACATGAAATCTTTCCATTTTTTGCCCAATCTGCATCTCAGATAGTGTGGTCATGTAATCCCATACAATGAGTGTTTCTAACTCTTCCTTATTTTGAACTGATTTGTTTTCCTGGAACTAGTCACAAATACTTAGGTTCCAATTGCAAGGCAACCTCAGATAGCCAGCTGCATATCATCCAGGCTTCCATATTGTAATTATCTGTGTTCCAATCTACTTCATTCAAAAAGTTGTAAACTCCTGGACATAAGGCACTGTGTTTTATTGGTATTTTTCTCCCCAGTGGTTTGCACTGGGCTGAACTCTTATTAAGCACTGAATGAAAACACTGAATTAAATGATGAATGGGAAATTTCCAAAGTTGTGAGAGGAGGACTAGAAATGGGATATTAACATTCTTTGACATGAAAATAAAGGTACGTTAAATGCTCAGGCAGAGCCGGAACAAACAACTATAATGAATCTTAACTGTTCTAATTGTTCTAATGTGTCTAGACCAACGCTGAAACGTTAGAAAAGAAAAATAACCACATTCAGACACACTGTGTATAGAAAAGCTGGTATTTGTCTATTACAACAGGATGGCTTAAATGAAAGAAAACTTTCTGACTCCATCAATACTGCAGATGAGCCTTTCTTACACTTATGAGTATGTAAGCCCATTTATTTTATCATTATTTGTTTTATTGCTAATAAGAGGCTCTTCGCACCTACACAGGAGGATGACAATAGCAAAGGAAGCAATCACTGGGAAGAATACAGACTATACATAAGACTACCATTTTTACCATGCATTAGGGTAATTGCAATAAATTGTTATTTCCCTCAAAATCAAATCTTTGTCCCAGTGTTCCAGAAGGAAGAGCAAATTCATCAAACAGTTTCTGCTTTGTAATGAAAGGCAATCATTAGCAATTTGGTTAGACCGCTTAAACTTATTTAATAGTCAGAAATGTTAAAGTCCTTTGGAGATTTTCTAGTTAATAGAATTAACCTATAGTGTAATTAGACATGTCTGAATTAAAGTCCTTTTTCAATGATAATACCTGCAATAGAAGTAGTCTCCAGGGATAAAGAGATCAGTATTCACATTAGTGGTAAATTCGCTATCAGAACCACATTTATTCTTTTGGTCTTTCATCCCTGAAGGATTCTACAGCTGGGTAGATTCACAGGTTTGCCCTTTCTCATCAATTATTTTACTTTTTTTATTTCAAGGAATACTGACTGTCATCATAATTTCCTAATCCGAAATTTAATGACAAAATGATTTGCCTTGTCTTTTACCTGCTCCAATTAGGAAATGAAAGGATGGTACAATCTCTCCAACTAGCTTGAAATTGGCAAGGACATTTTTAAGAAATCAATCAAATCACTATAGCCAAATTCATACTGGAGTTTCTGAAGATGATCTAAATACCTGTGCCCACACTTCATCTCTTTTAGTCAATCTTCCCAAATTAGTTCCAATAGAGCAGATGACTCCAGGATACCCAGTAATGTTTCAACATCACAATGTTTATAAAGAAATAAGAACTAAGGTGTACTCATTTACCTGTTTCTAATATCTACATAATACAAATATATACACATATATTTCCATGTCTTTTTTTAACTTTTTTTAACTTTTATATTAATTTATAGGTTTCTCAAGAATAAGTTCCTTATGTCCTCACTTCCTCAAAATTCCTCTCTGTATTATGTGGCATGCTTTGTGCAGGATGAGTACCATATCAGCTGATGATACTGAACCTCTTTTATTTGCCATTGTAGGCGGCATAAGCCTTACATTTTCTTCTTTGGAAGGCTTTCAAACATGTTTCTGCACCTATTTGGCCTCAGAGAGCCCTATATGGCTTAAATTCCTTGTTTTATTTAGTACAGTAACAGACTGTAAGTTGAAGTTTAAAAGTTGAGGTTTACATTATGTCACAAAATAGTTATATTATTAACTAAATTCTCGGTCAGTCAGGACATACATGACTTCTAGGAATTATAAACAAACTCACAAACAAAAACTATACATTACCTATAGCTTCCTGGGATGTAGAATGGTAGTGTTATCTACTCTCCCTCTTAAGAATCTTTGTGGTCAAATAAGATGTGATATCACCCTCTTCTGGACTTCTGGGTTTCTTAGGTTATATAATATCCCTTGTCTGTTTTATGTCATATTTATTTCATGCTTAAATATATGTGATATTCTACAGCAAATTTATAATCCCACACAGGAACTTTGTCATTCATATTTTGGACTTTTGTAACGATAAATTTATTATTTGAGCTTCACAGTTTCTGTTGTGAAGATCACGTAAAATAAATCATGTGAAGATGTGAACCATAACTGGCTGTAAAATTGCAAGGTTGCCCATGTACTGAATGCATGTTGACTATATAAGTAATACTTGCTTTTCTTCATTCAAAAGTGGCTTCATAAAAAGAAAGATAATTAATATGTATTCAGTTTTAGAATGTGCCAAAAGTTGTATATTATCTTATCAAGCTGATCAAGTATCTCTATTTCCTGATGAAGTTTCAAGAGATTAGGTAAATGTTCAAGTCTACACTATAGATATCTGTACTCTATTCACTCCCTGATGTTCTGAAGTCGACACTCATGATCTTTCTTCTGTTATGCATTACCTATGTGTTATGATTAATATGTAAGTGAACTGACACATGACTCTTACTTTTTAGTATAAAGCACTATATAATATAAATTACTTTCTCTATGAAAACAAAGGAAGTCTAAATAACGTTATGTTCTCATACTTTAATTAGGGTACATGAGTTTACATAGAAGAGTATAAGATTATACAAGCAACCTCCAGCCAGATAGTCCCTTAAGAATTAGTTTCTGGTCTAATTATTTACATGGTATTATTGTAAAGGTTTCTGGCCCTCATCTATAGAAATGTGTCTCCAGCTTATAGACCAATGACTGAAATTTCATAATGATGGAATTGTGTCTTTGTTACTATGTCTAGCAAACTATTTGGCACATAGAATGCACTCAATAAGAGAACACTCATTGAATGAGCAAATGAGGGAACCATGTGAGGGAACAAAGACAGCAGTATATAGTGGGAAGTGAACCATGACTAGTGGCTGGGTAACTTGGCTAGTAGATCTGAATCATTTACTAACCACTTGATTAACTGTCAAAGTCATATAATTTTTGAGCTTCCATTTTCTTACATTTAAAGTCTTATATCTCTAATACATCTTATATATCTAATATCCAACTCTCCGGATTGCTCAAGAAGTTACTGAAGTCCTTAGTTCCTTTAATCACAAAACTTAAGCTGACACATAATGGACTTCACAATCTCTGATCAATAATGTAGCCTATTGTCTGTACCCCAATTTCCAAGTTCTAACACATCCTGGGACATTCTCTCATCATCTATCTCATCCATCCTTAGCCTGTGATACTAACAAAGCCCCATTTAATGTTATGAAAATGAACAGAAATAAAAGCTAAGGGAAATATCAATGGTTAGGGTATTAGTCAGAATACTTTAGGTTATTTTACAGTAACAAATGATTTCTCCCAAATCACGGTATCTTAAAACAAGACAAAAATAAAGAACCTTAAAGGGACTGAGATTTTACCCTTTCTGTGAGCTAATAAATAGCCTACAACAGTTTCAGATATGCTGGCAGAAGACACAAGATTCCTGGGTTACAGGCAAAATATTTTATTTACTCAAAGCACAGCAGGCAGCATGAGCTATATTTGTATCTGTTACCTTTTCCCTGCAAGTCCCAAGAAGATGATGGCAAGTGTCTCAGGTATACTCAGCACACACAACGGGTCTATGCCAAATGAGGAAACCTGAGCTTAGAAAAACCCTAGTATTATAAAAGCAGTTGCCAACAAACCTGCCCCATTTCTCCAGAGAGGGACATTATCTTTATTTTCCTGGTCAATAAACAAATTTGCCTTCTGCCCTAGAGAAAGCCACTACTTACATTATCCTGGAGTTTTTTTCTACACAAATATCTTGGAAAGGATAGTCTAGGACAAAACAGTCACAAGACAGACAAGTAGAAACTCCATGGAGAATTGCTCCCCAATAATACATTTCTCACTGAAGCTACTTGTCTATCTTGGGTTGAAAAGGTTCTCTGTCTAGTGTAGTCAGAGACAAAGACTGACAGAGTTCCATCTAGTTATTTGCTTTTTAGATTATCATTCAAGAAGAAGAGAACACAGCAAATACTGACACTTTAAATTTCTACTCAGAATGGACACACGCCATTTCAACCTGTATTTTGTTGGCAAAAGCAAATTGCTTCTGCACAAATATTTTTCTATGATTTACTGAAGAAATTGAGAGCCAGGAATACTAGATGTTTAGCACTAGCATTGTAAACAGTTGAATTCCAAACCGATGAATGACAGTACCCAAATTATTCTAACAAGTTAGTTTTGCCTGAAGAAGATCTCAAACAGCTGCAGTGATCTGCCTTCAGGTTCTATGAATTATTTGGACAATTATTTTCTTACATGAATAAACTTGTAAGAAAAATCTCATACGTTGGATACAAAATTAACAGTACCTCTCCAGGCACCAAGTGTGGGCTAATTATGTGCTGGGTGCTAAGGGTCAAACAGTGGTTAAGGCAACATGAGGCCTGGTTAAGGCAACATCATTGTGTGAGGGACAAAAAACAGACAGACAAACAAACAAAATAATTATAACTTATAGGAAGTGCCAAGAAGAAAAAAGAGTATCCAGAGTTAAGAAGGCTAGGGTCATCAGATAATTTCTATGCAAATTTTGATGGAAAATATCAAAAATAATGTCTCTGAATTGAAATAGAGCTAGACGTGTTATAAACACTAACCAGTGATCTGTGTGGCAACATGATATCCTCAAAAATTCAAAAAAGTTGGGCAATTTGTCCAAAGAAACATGTAGTAGGACTAAGTATAAAAATCCTTGCTCTTTGGTACAACCACTTATGTCCAAAATCGGAGCAATACGACTTAACAGCAGCACATGTGAAAATGACCTTGGAAATTCAATTGACTAAGAGATCAATATGTGTTAAAATAGAATATCAAAACTTTGACTCAATAATAACATAGATATATAGTGTCAAGAAGAAAAATAAAAGGATAATTCCACTATGTTCTATAAGTTACATTTCATTCAGTTCTAGGAAGACATTAGTTTTGTGAAAAACTGGGGTTCATACAGAAGAGTGTTAATAGGCTAAGGATGTTTGTGGTTACAATCAGAACTATACCAAACCCAGGGGATGTTTAGAAATGCGTGAGGGTTATTTTGTAGTTGTCACAATGAGTTATAAATGCTACTTGGAATTTAAGAAAAGGGGCAAGAATGCTACGTATCTGACATTACATTGGTGAATTCCACACAATTAAGAACTGTCCCTCTCAAAATTTCAGTAGTGTCCCCTTTGAGAAATACCTCTATCTATCTATCTATCTAATGATCTACCTACCTACCTGTCATCTAAAATGATATTTAGCTCTTGTGGAAAGACTGGAGAACATTAACTTGGGAAAGGGGGTAACTGCCATCTCATATAGAGGCCAGTCAAGTAGAAGGCGTCTGTGTAGCAGAAGATTGAAATAAGGTTAATAGAAAGAAGTCACTGGGAAGGAAGGGGAAAAACAGATTTTAACTCAATATAAGGAAGAAATCTTTAAGGTTTATAATCAAAGACAGAATGTGGGAAAATGGTCATTTCTGAGTCATTGGTTTCCTTTTTTTCTTTTTTTTTAACATCTTTATTGGAGTATCATTGCTTTACAATGGTGTGTTAGTTTCTGCTGTATAACAAAGTGAATCAGCTATACATATACATATATCCCCATATCTCCTCCCTCTTGCATCTCCTTCCCACCTTCCCAATCCCACCCCTCTAGGTGGTCACAAAGCACAAAGCTGATCTTCCTGGGCTATGTAGCTGCTTCCCACTAGCTATCTATTTTACATTTGGTAGTGTATATATGTCCATGCCACTCTCTCACTTTGTCCCATCTTACCCATCCCACTCCCTGTGTCCTCAAGTCCATTCTCTACATCTGCATCTTTATTCCTGTCCTGCCCCTAGGTTTTTTAGAACCATATATATATTTTTTAGATTCCATATATATGTGTCAGCATACGGTATTTTTCTCTTTCTGACTTATTTCACCCTGTATGACAGACTCTAGATAGATCCACTTAACTACAAATAACTCAATTTTGTTTCTTTTTATGGCTGAGTAATATTCCATTGTATATATGTGCCATATCTTTTTATCAATTCATCTGTTGATGGACACTTAGGTTACTTCCATGTCCTGGCTATTGTAAATAGAGCTGCAATGAACATTGTAGTATACGACTATTTTTGAATTATGTTTTACTCAGGGTATATGCCCAGTAGTGGGATTTCTGGGTTGTATGGTAGTTCTATTTTTAATTTTATAAGGACCCTCCATACTGTTCTCCATACTGGCTGTATCAATTTACATTCCCACCAAGAGTGCATGAGGGTTCCATTTTCTCCACCCCCTCTCCAGCATTGACTGTTTGTAGATTTTTTGATGATGGCCATTCTGACTGGTGTGAAGTGATACCTCATTGTAGTTTTGATTTGCATTTCTCTAATGATTAGTGATGTTGAGCATCCTTTCATGTGTGTGTTGGCAATCTGTATATCTTCTTTGGAGAAATGTCTATTTAGGTCTTCTGCCCATTTTTGGATTGGGTTGTTTGTTTTCTTGATGTTGAGCTGCATGAGCTGCTTGTATATTTTGGAGATTAATCCTTTATCAGTTGCTTCGTTTGCAAATATTTTCTCCCAGTCTGAGGGTCATCTTTTCGTCTTCTTTATGGTTTCCTTGCTGTGCAAAAGCGTTTAAGTTTCATTAGGTCCCATTTGTTTATTTTTGTTTTTATTTCCATTTCTCTAGGAGGTGGGTCAAAAAGGATCTTGCTGTGATTTATGTCATAGAGTGTTCTGCCTACGTTTTCCTCTAAGAGTTTTATGTCTGGCCTTCCATTTAGGTCTTTAATCCATTTTGAGTTTATTTTTGTGTATGGTGTTAGGGAGTGTTCTAATTTCATTCTTTTATATGTGGCTGTCCAGTTTTCCAAGCACCACTTATTGAAGAGGCTGTCTGTTCTCCATTGTATATTCTTGCCTCCTTTATCAAAGATAAGGTGACCATATGTGCATGGGTTTATCTCTGGGCTTTCTAGCCTGTTCCATTGATCTATATTTCTGTTTTTGTGCCAATACCATACTGTTTTGATTACTGTAGCTTTGTAGTTTGGTCTGAAGTCCAGGAACCTGATTCCTCCAGCTCCATTTTTCTTTCTTAAGATTGCTTTGGCTATTCGGGGTGTTTTGTGTTTCCATACACATTGTGAAATGTTTTGCTGTAGTTCTGTGAAAAACGCCATTGGTAGTTTGATAGGGATTGCATTGAATCTGTAGATTGCTTTGGGTAGTATAGTCATTTTCACAATGTTGATTCTTCCAATCCAAGAACATGGTATATCTCTCCATCTGTTTCTATCATCTTTAATTTCTTTCATCAGTGTCTTACAGTTTCTGCATACAGGTCTTTTGTCTCCTTAGGTAGGTTTATTCCTAGGTATTTTATTCTTTTTGTTGCAATGGTAAATGGGAGTGTTTCCTTAATTTCTCTTTCATATTTTTCATCATTAGTGTAGAGGAATGCAAGAGATTGTGTGCATTAATTTTGAATCCTGTTATTTTACCAAATTCATTGAATAGCTCTAGTCATTTTCTGGTAGCATCTTTAGGATTCTCTATGTATAGTCTCATATCATCTGCAAACAGTGACAGCTTTACTTCTTCTTTTCCGATTTGGATTCATTTTATTTCTTTTTCTTCTCTGATTGCTGTGGCTAAAACTTCCAAAACTATGTTGAATAATAGTGGTGAGAGTGGACAACCTTGTCTTGTTCCTGATCTTAGAGGAAATGGTTTCAGTTTTTCACCATTGAGAACGATGTTGGCTGTGGGTTTTTCATATATGCCCTTTATTATGTTGAGGTAAGTTTCCTCTATGCCTACTTTCTGGAGGGTTTTTATCATAAATAGGTGTTGAATTTTGCCCAAAGCTTTTTCTGCATCTATTGAGATTATCATATGGTTTTTCCCCTTCAATTTGTTAATATGATTTATCACATTGATTGATTTGCATATATTGAAGAATCCTTGCATTCCAGGGATAAACCCCACTTGATCATGGTGTATGATCCTTTTAATGTGCTGTTGGATTCTGTTTGCTAGTATTTTGTTGAGGAGTTTTGCAACTATGTTCATCAGTGATTTTGGCCTGTAGTTTTCTTTCTTTCTGACATCTTTGTCTGGTTTTGGTATCAGGGTGACGGTGGCCTTGTAGAATGAGTTTGGGAGTGTTCCTCCCTCTGCTATACTTTGGAAGAGTTTGAGAAGGATAGGTGTTAGGTCTTCTCTAAATGTTTGATAGAATTTGCCTGTGAAGCCATCTAGTCCTGGGCTTTTGTTGGAAGATTTTTAATCACAGTCTCAGTTTCAGTGCTTGTGATTGGTCTATTTATATTTTCTATTTCTTCCTGGTTCAGTTTCAGAAGGTTTTGCTTTTCTAAGAATTTGTCCATTTCTTCCACGCTGTCCATTTTATTGTCATATTGTTGCTTGTAGTAATCGCTCATGATCCTTTGTATTTCTGCATTGTCAGTTATTACTTGTCCTTTTTCCCTTCCAATTCTATTGATTTGTATCTTCTCTCTTTTTTTTCTTGATGAGTCTTTCTAGTGGTTTATCAATTTTGTTTATCTTCTCAGAGAACCAGCTTTTAGTTTTATTGATCCTTGCTATTCTTTCCTTCATTTCTTTTTCATTTATGTTTGTTCTGATTTTATGATTTCTTTCCTTCTGCTAACTTTGGGGTTTTTTGTTCTTCTATCTCTAATTGCTTTAGGTGTAAGTTTAGCCTGTTTGAGATGTTTCTTGTTTCTTGAGGTAGGATTGTATTGCTATAAACTGCCCGATTAGAACAGCTTTTGCTTCATCCCATAGGTTTTGGGTCGTTTTGTTTTCATTGTCAATTTTTTCTAGGTATTTTTTCATTTCCTCTTTGATTTCCTCAGTTATCTCTTGGTTATTTAGTAGTGTATTTTTAGCCTCCATGTGTTTGTATTTTTTACAGATTTTTTCCTGTAATTGATATCTAGTCTCATAGCTTTGTGATCAGAAAAGATACTTGATACAATTTCAATTTTCTTAAATTTACCAAGGCTTGATTTGTGACCCAAGATATGATGTATCCTGGAGAATGTTCCATGAGCACTTGAGAAGAAAGTGTATTCTGTTGTTTTGGATGGAATGTCCTATAAATATCAATTAAGTCCATCTTGTTTAATGTGTCATTTAAAGTTTGTGTTTCCTTATTTTCACTTTGGATGATCTGTCCATTGGTGAAAGTGGGGTGTTAAAGTCCCCTACTATGATTGTGTTACTGTCAATTTCCCCTTTTATGGCTGCTAGCATTTGCCTTATGTATTCAGGTGCTCCTATGTTGGGTGCATAAATATTTACAATTGTTATATCTTCTTCTTGGATTGATCCCTTGATCATTATGTAGTGTCCTTTTTTGTTTCTTGTAATAGTCTTTGTTTTAAAGTCTATTTTGTCTGATATGAGAACTGCTTCTCCAACTTTCTTTTGAATTCCATTTGCATGGAATATCTTTTTCCATCCCCTCACTTTCAGTCTGTATGTGTCCCTAGGTCTGAAGTGGGTCTCTTGTAGACAGCATATATATGGGTCTTGTTTTTGTATCCATTCAGCCAGTCTATGTCTTTTGGTTGGAGCATTTAATCCATTTACATTTAAGGTAGTTATCAATATGTGTGTTCCTATTACCATTTTCTTAATTGTTTTGGGTTTGTTACTGTAGGTCTTTTCCTTCTCTTGTGTTTCCTGCCTACAGAAGTTCCTTTAGCATTTGTTGTAAAGCTGGTTTGGTGGTGCTGAACTCTCTCAGCTTTTGCTTGTCTGTAAAGTTTTTTAATTTCTCCATTGAAGCTGAATGAGATCCTTGCTGTGGAGAGTGATCTTGCTTGTTGGATTCTCCCTTTCATCACTTTAAATATGTCCTGCCACTCCTTTCTGGCTTGCAGAATTTTTGCTGAAGGATCAGCTGTTAACCTTATGGGGATTCCCATGTATGTTATTTGTTGCTTTCCCCTTGCTGCTTTTAATGGGTTTTATTGTATTTAATTTTTTGATAGTTTGATTAATATGTGTCTTCACATGTTTCTCCTTGGATTTATCCTGTATGGGACTCTCTGTGCTTCCTGGACTTGACTATTTGCTTTCCCATATTAGGGAAGTTTTCAACTATAATCTCTTGAAACATTTTCTCAGACCCCTTGTTTTTCTCTTCTTATTCTGGGACCCCTATATTTCAAATGTTGGCATGTTTAATATTGTCCCAGAGGTCTCTGAGACTGTCCTCACTTCTTTTCTATATTTTTTCTTTATTCTTCTCTTTGGTAGTCATTTCCACTATTTTATCTTCCACATCACTTAACCATTCTTCTGCCTCCATTATTCTGCCATTGTTTCCTTCTAGAGAATTCTTAATTTCATTTATTGTGTTGTTCATCATTGTTTGTTTGCTCTTTATTTCTTCTAGGTAGGTTCTTTTTAAAAGTTTCTTGTATTTTCTCCATTCTATTTCCAAGATTTTGGATCATCTCCTCTTTACTATCACTAGTCTGAATTCTTTTTCAGGTAGACTGCCTATCTACTTTTCATTTGTTTGGTCTTGTAGGTTTTTACTTTGCTCCTTCATCTGCTGCGTATCTCTCTGTCTTCTCATGTTGTTTAACTTAACTGTGTTTGGGGTCTCCTTTTCGCAGTCTGCAGGTTCATAGTTCCAGTGTTTTTGGTGTCTGCCCGCAGTGGCTAAGGTTGGTTCAGTGGGTTGTGTAGGCTTCCTGTTGGAGGGGACTGGTGCCTGTGTTCTGGTAGATGAGGCTGGATTTTTTCTTTCTGGTGGGCAGGACCATGTCCGTTGGTGTTTTGGGGATGTCTGTGATCTTATTATGATTTTAGGCAGCCTCTCTACTAATGGGTGGGGTTGTGTTTCTGTCTTGCTAGTTGTTTGGCATAGGGTGTCCAGCACTGTAGCTTGCTGGTCGTTGAGTGGAGCTGGGTCTTAATGTTGAGATAGAGATCTCTTGGAGAGCTTTTGCCATTTGATATTATGTGGAGCAGGAGGTCTCTGGTGGATAAATGTCCTGAACTCAGCTCTCCCACCTCAGGGGCACAGGCCTGACACCCGGCTGTAGCACCAAGACCCTGTCAGCCACATTAGCATGTACGTGGGCAGTTTCTTGCCTTTTGGGAAGTCTGATGTCTTCTGCCAGTGTTCAGTAGGTTTTCTGTAGGAGTTTTTCCACATGTAGATGTATTTCTGATGTATTTGTGGAGAGGAAGGTGATCTCCACATCTTACTCCTCTTCCATCTTGAAGGTCTCCCATTGGCGTTCTTTTGATGGTACCCATTTTAGCAAGTTTCAACTTATCTTTCACTTACTTTGCACAAATTGGAAGAATTTGACTTCATCCAAAGATCCAAAATTCCCTATTTTTGAGAATCTCTGTCTTGGTTATGGTGTAGGTCAGCTAGTTTTATAAAGATTGATTCATCAACTTTTTTCCCTTTCAGGCTGTCATTAGCTTTTCTGAATTTATAGAGAAAACAAGAAGAATCTAATTCTATGACTCTGATTTTATAGGCACTATTTTTCTAGAATAACTTCACTTCACTTAATACAGACTTGATTTTGTTTGTGGAAGTTGAGTTATTCCTTGTTATTGTTTATTTGACATTCGGAGCATTTGCAATATTTTGATTCTTGCTGTTCAGAAAGGAGATTCTTTATAAATATATTTGACTAATTATTATTCAACAAATATTTATATCAAAATATAGACTTGATTTCCATGCTACTTTTGCCCAAATGTT
Organism: Eubalaena glacialis; assembly: GCF_028564815.1. Lineage (NCBI taxonomy): Eukaryota > Metazoa > Chordata > Mammalia > Artiodactyla > Balaenidae > Eubalaena > Eubalaena glacialis. Next base: position 51,802,175 of record NC_083721.1, read on the forward strand.
ACAAATAACAACCTAATCCCATTTATCAAGGTATTGGAGCATAAGGTAGAATTTACATTACATAAATTAGTTTCAAATACAAAGTTTTAATTTTATTATCCAAAACAATGAAAGCAAGAAGACAGTGGAGCAACATCTTTAAAGTACTGGAGGAAACAAAGCAAAACAAAAAAATCAAAAGAAAACAATCTATTATTTGCTCAGAAAAATATCTTTCAAATACTAAGGTAAAATAAATATATTTTAAGATAAATAAGGGCTGAAAGGATTAATCACATTATAAGAAATGTTTAAGAATTAAAATGATACCAGGAGAAACATTTTTTCTTACAAAAGGAAGTGTTACTGAACCAAACTTGGGTCTGCTGGCCCAGTGCACAGTAAAGTCTACTGACACTGGGCTGTAGTGAAGGAAAGTACAGTATTTATTACAAGGCACCCAATGTGGGGCCAAGCATGGAGAACAGGCAGCTCATGCTCAAAGGACCCAAACTCCCCAATGGCTTTCAGGGAAGGGTTTTTAAAGGCAACATTAGGGGTGAAGGTTGTAGGGTTCCTGATCAGCTCATGGACATTCTTCTGATTGGTTGATAGTGAGGTAACAGGGTGGTATTTTGGGAGTTAACACCATCAACTTTCTGATTCTAACTGGTCTGGGGTCTATGTGCTTGTGGTCAGCATGCAGTTAACTTCTTCCACTTGGTGGGGGTTTTAGTATCTACAGAACAACTCAAGGATATGGCTTAGAGTGTTATTTATAGTCCTTGAAGAGGAAATAAAAGTCTTTGACTTTTTTTCATGGCTAAACTATTATTATTTTGTGTTGCTTGACTGTTTTCCTTTGTTTCTGCATTTTCTCACTTCTCTGATTAAATTTGTTCTTTGGAACTCAGGGAAGGCCTTGGAGGCTAAAGCTTTTCTACAAACAAGAGATGGGGAACACAGGGGTGGGGGGTGGGTGTGGAGGTGGCGGTCTATCCCAGGGAAGGCCCAGAAGGGTCTTGCTCGGTTTCAGATTTAAGACCACTGATATTATCATACTGTTAAACATAAAAGACATTTTAAAAATAAATATTTAAATCTTTAAAAAATCCAATTATTTAAATAAAAATAATGACTATATATTGTGGGATTCACAATATATCCAAAAGTAAAATAAATGACAACAATAATACAAATGTCAGGAGGAGAGAAATGAAAGTATAGTGTTCTATGCTGTTTATACTAACAATGAAGTATAATATCACTTGAAGGTAGACTAGGTGAAGTTAAAAATATATACTATAAATACCAAGGCAACCAGAGAACACATAGGCAAATAGAAAACAAATAGGAAATGGGAGATTTGAATCCAACCATATCAATAATCACATTAAATACAGTTTGTCTTTTATCCTGACTTTTAAAACAATTATTTCTTAAAAGACAGTTATTTTATTTATAAAAATTATGGATATCAAAACATCATGTCAGAAAGAAGTTTTATCTATGGTTGATACAAAAAATACATTCCAACTTGCATTTTTACATGCAATTAGTTTCAAAAAGAAATATGATATACGTGGTTTGTAATTTATTTGTCAACTAAACAAGCATTTTCTTACATGATTAAACAGCTGGCTTTTCATTTTATCAGAAAAAAATCAAATTTTGCCATATATGTATTATTGGAAAGTCTATTTAAATTTAGGTATGAAGAAGTATTGATAGCTTGTAATCTCACTTAAAATAATGACATAAGCTTGGGAAAACACTGTTTGAAAAGATTTGGAGACTTTGCAACTGTGCCTTCAACAACAGAGGGTCGAAAAATTCATAAAACAAATTCCAGAAAGTTCGAAACAGCAAAACTTGAATTTGCTGCTTGTAGGCAACTATTTACATAGCATTTACATTGTATTAGGTATTGTAAGTAATATAGAGATAATTTGTAAGTAATCTAGAGATAATTTAAAGTATAAGGGAGGATGTGCATAGGTTATATGCAAATACTATGCTATTTTACATAAGGGCCTTGAGCATCCTCAAATTTTGGTATCTGCAGCGGGTCCTGGGACAAATCCCTGTGGATACTGAGTGATGACAGTATATAGAGGTGAGCCCTATATTTATTACTCTTTTTGCCCCTCAGGGCATTTGCCATTTCAAATCAAGTGGCATAGAGAAGAAATAGAAAGTTCTGTAAATAAAACTTGTGTGAGACTCTCTTGACTGAGAAGAAAAAGACTAGATTTTGGTGCTACTAAAATAGTCAAGCTTTGAGAAAACAGGTTTCCAGATTGATATTGATTAAAAAAAATATATATATATATATATATAATCTTCATCCCCATTCCTGGAAGTAGCTCCTAACACACTTGTAATTTCCTAAGTGATAAGAAACATGGGAACGTCTTTGTTATAATATTTGATATTTTGTTCTTGGTTCCTGAAATAGCTCCGAAGCAATAAAGGTGAATGAATTGTCTTTTTTTATTCATAACAAGCTTCTTTCAACCACGCCTGAGTTTATGTTAATGAGGCAATTCTTATAAAGTCCTTAAATAACCGCAAGATGGGGACAGGTTGCCAGGGGAACCATCCATGTGATTAGGGGGTTTAAGGTTTCAGCCCCATCACCGACCTCTGCTCTAGAGGGACTGTAGAGAGAAACTGAAGGTTGAATTAATCCTGCCTGTGTGATGAAGCCTCCATAAAAATCCTAGATAAGTGAGTTTGGAGAGCTTCCAGGTTGATGAACACGTGGAGGTGCTGGGAAGGTGGCATGCCTAGAAAGGGCATGGAGCTCGACATCCCTTCCCACACACCTTAACCTAAGCATCTCTTCCATCTAGCTGTTTCTGCATTTTATCCTTTTATAATAAACCGGGACTCAAGTAGGTAAATTATTTTCCTGAGTTCTGGGAGCTGCTGTAGCAAATTATTGAACCCAAGGAAGGGGTCATGAAAACCTCTGACTTGTAGCCTATTCGCCAGCAGCACAGGTGATACCCTGGGACTTGGGATTGGCATGTGCAGTTGGGACAGTCTTGTGGGACTAAACCCTTAACCTGTGGCATCTGTGTTGAGCCCCTGTGTTGAATAATGTCAGAACTGAATTAAATTGCAGGACAACCAGTTGGTATCAACAGATAGTTAGAGAACAGCTTGTTGTGTGAATGCCCCCCACACACACACACACATTTGGTGTCAGAGTGAAAGATTTTGTAAGTTGACAGAAAACAGTAGTTTTTTTTTTTCTTTCACAGACCAAAAGGGAAGCCAGAGAAATTAGCTAACATTCTGCCTGCGGCTTTTTCCTCATGACATTTTCTGATTTCTAAGCTGTACATGTCAGGGACAAGAACAAAAAGAAAGCAAATGATGATGAGGAGGCGGAGGATAATAATAATAGATAAAATGGAATAAAACTGAATAACAAATCTGCTAAAAAGGCTAAAAATCCAAACAAAGCTTTTTTCTCAAAAATCTGAAATCCATCCTTGAAATGTCTTAATTCCTATTTGTATCAGATCATTTACTTGTGTTTTATCTGTCTGCTAGAAAAAACTGATACTCTCTTTACAATTGTTCATACACATTCTCAGCACTCAATATAAAATTAATCAACATTCCAGACATGACCAAATGACTGAAATCACAAGGAAAAAAAATAAATCAATACAAATAAACCCACATACAATGTAATTATTGATGTTGTTGGACACAGAACTCAAAATAACTGGTTTATTATTTTAACTTGTTATTGAATGATAATATATGAAGTTTACAAATCTTAAATGTAATGATAAATGTAATTTTAAAAGTGTATATCTCTGTAACTAACACCCATAGCAAGATATAGAAAATTACCAGCTCATCAGAAATATCAAGTGTGCCCTATTCAAGTCAGTAGTCACCAATGTTAACCATAATAATAACAGCTATCACCAAAAATTAGGTTAGATTGTTTGGGGGGGAAAAGTGTAAACAATAAAATAACAAAAATATCTTGGAAAATGTTTATAAAATTGAAAAAAAGTTTTGTTTTGTTTTGTTTTAAAGAATCACTTGTAGCTGTTACTTTAATTTTATTTATTAAGTTCCAGGTTGTATTTGGAATCTCACATTGAATTTATCTGACATGTCTCTAAATTCTTTTATCCTGGAACAGTTTCAGACTTTCTTTGTTTTTCATGACATTGATAGTTTTAGAGTGCAGGTCAGTTATTTAGGAGAATTTAACTTAATTTAGGTTCATGTGATGTTTCCTTATGACTATGTTCAGATTATGTAGATGTAGCTTTGAGAGGAAATTAGAGTGATACTTTATTCTTCTTAGTGTATCATATCAGGAGGCACAGATTTTTGGCTGCCTCATTATTTATGATGTTAAATTGATCACTTATTTAAGGTACTGTCTGCCAAGTTTCTTCACTAAGCTGTTACTGTTTGCTCTTTCTAAATAATAGATCACTTATAGAGAGATACTTTGAAACTATGTAAATATTATGTTCCTTGTCAACTTAGTCCCAGTAGTTTCAACATCCATTAGTGATAAATGCCTGAATCAATTACCATAATAATGATTAGAAAATGGTCTGTAGTAATAAACTGATTAAAAATAAACTGTTTTTTTACCTTAAGCTCACTTTTTAATAAAAATATTAATTCAAAAAATTTCTAAAATAAATTAATATTTAATTCTTCCAATCCACGAGCATGGGATATGTTTCAATTTCTTTAAATAATCTTCAGTTTCCTTTATCAATGTTTTATAGTTCTCAGCATATGTCTTTCACCTCTTTGGTCAGGTTTATTCCTAAGTATTTTATTTCTTTTGATGTGATTTTAAAAGGTATTTGTTTTTTTTACTTTCCCTTTCAGATATTTCATTATTAGCGTAAAGAAACACAACCAATTTCTGTACGTTAATCTTGTATCCTGCTACCTTGCTGAATTAGTTTGTCAATTCTAGTAGTTTTTGTATGGAGTCTTTAGAGTTTTCTATATATGGTATCATGTCATCTACATATAAAGACAACTTTATCTCTTCCCTTCCAATTTGGGTACCTTTAATTTCTTTTTCTTATCTAATTGCTGTGACTAGTACTTCCAGTACTATGTTGATAGTGCAATCCTTATCAAATATTCAGAAAATAAACCCACACACCTTTGGTCAATATATCTTCAACAAAGAAATCAAGAATATACAATGGGGAAAAAGTCTCTTCAGCAAGTGTTGTTAGGACAGTTAGACAGCCACATGTAAATCAATGAAGTTAGAAGTCACCCTCTCATCTTACAGAAAAATAAACTCAAAATGGCTTAAAGACTTAAGTATAAGACATGACACCATAAAATTCCTAGAAGGGAACATAGGCAAAATATTCTCTGACATAAATCGTAGCAATGTTTCCTTAGGTCAGTATCCCAAGGCAATAGAAATAAAAGCAAAAATAAACAAATGGGACTGAATCAAATTTATAAGCTTTTGCTCAGCAAATGAAACCATAAACAAAATGAAAAGACAACCTACAGATTGGGAGAAAATGTTTGCAAACAATGTGACAAAGAAGGGCTTAATTTCTAAAATATACAAGTAGCTCACACAACTCAATAACAAAAAAACAAACAACTCAATAAAAAAATGGGCAGAAGACCTAAACAGGCATTTCTCTAAACAATAGGCACATGAAAAGATGATCATCATCACTAATTATTAGAGGAATGAAAATCAAAACTACAATGAGGTACCAGCTCACACAGGTCAGAATGGCCATCATTAAAAGTCTACGAATAACAAATGGTGGAGAGGGTGTGAAGAAAAGGGAACCCTCCCATGCTGTTGATGGGAATGTAAATTGGTGCAGTCACTATGGAGAACAGTATGGAGGTTCCTCAAAGAACGAAAAATAGAGTTGCCATATGATCTATCAATCCCACTGCTGGGCATATATCTGAACAAAACTATAATTCGAAAAGATACTTGCACACCTCTGTTCAGAGCAGCACTATTTACAATAACCAAGACATAGAAATAGCCTAAATGTGCATCAACAGATGAATGCATAAAGAAATGTGGTATATACACACACACAAAATGGAATACCACTCAGCCACAAATAAGGATGAAATAACGCCCTTTGCAGCTACATGGATGGACCTAAAGATTATCATACTAAGTGAAGTAAGTCAGAAAGAGAAAGACATATATCATATGATATCTCTTATATGTGGAATCTAAAATATGACACAAATGAACTTATCTATGAAACAGACCCAAAAACATAGAGAACAAACTTGTGGTTGCCAAAGGAGGTGGGTGGGGAGGGATGGATTGGGAGTTTGGGACTAGCAGATGCAAACTATTACATATAGAATAAATAAACAACAAGGACCAACTGTATAGCACAGGGAACTATATTCAGTATCCTGTAATAAGCCATAATGGAAAATAACAGAAAAAAGAAAAAGATATCAACATATTATAAGTCATCTAGGTTTTCTCCTAGGAGTTTTATACTTTTGTATCTTACATGTAGATTTATAATCCATTTTGACTTAATTTTTGTGAAGGATATAAAATCTATATCTAGATTTCTCTTTGCATGTAGATGTCCAATTATTTCAGCACAATTTCTTGATGATACTTTCTTTGTTCCATTGTATTGCCTTTGCCACTTTGTCAAAGATCAATTCTCCATATTTATGGATATCTATTTCAGGGCTATTCTATTCCATTAATTTATTTATCTGTTCTTTCACCAGTACCACACTGTCTTGATTATTTTGCCTTTATAGCAAGTCTTGAAGTTGTATAGCATCATTCCTCTGACTTTGTTCTTTTCCAACAATATTGTGTTGGCTACTCTGGTATGTCTTTTGCCTCTCCATATGAATGCCATAAAACTCTACATATAAACTTTAGAATCAGTTTGTTGATATCCATAATATAACTTGCTGGAATTTTGATAGGGGTTGTGTTGAATTTATAGATCAAGGTGGAAAGAACTGACATCTTGACAATATTGAGTGTTTCTATCCATGAACATGAAACATTTCTCATTTATTTAGTTCTTTGATTTTCTTCATTAGAGTTTTGTAGTTTTCCCCAAATAAATCATGTACATGTTTTGGTAAATTTACCTAAGTATTTACCTAAGAAGTACCTAAGTATTTACCTAAGAAGTACCTAAGTATTTCATTTTTGGAGGATGCTATTGTAAATGGCATTGTGTTTTTAAATTCAAATTCCCCTTGTTCATTGTTAGCATATTGAAAAGCAACTGGCTTTTGTATATCATTTTAGTATCTTATACCTGCTATAATTGCTTATTAGTTTCAAGAGTTTTTTTTTGTCAGTTCTTTTGGATATTCTACATAGATGATTATGTCATCTGAGAATAAAGACAGTTTTATGTCTTCTTTCCCAAAGTGTATAATTTCCTTTTCTTTTCTTATTGTATTAGCAAGAACATTTAATAAGATGTTTAAAAGGTGTGGTGAGAGGGGGCATCCTTGCTTTGCTTCTGATCTTAGTGAGAAAGCTTCAAGTTTCTCACCATTAAGAACAATGTTATCTGTGGATTTTTGTAGACATCTTTATCAAGTTGAAAATGTTCTCTATTCCTAGTTTACTTAGAGTTTTTTTTTATCATGAATGGGTGTTAATTTTGTCAAATGCTCTTTCTGCACCTATTGATATAATCATGTGATTTTTTTTTTTACTTTGTTGACATGATGGATTACAGTAATTGATTTTTGAATCTTGAACCAGCATCGATGCTCATGAGAGATTTGGTCTATAGATTTCCTTTCTTGTAATGTCTGGTTTTGTTTTTAGGGTAATGCTGACCATAGAATGAGGTCAAATTAGCAAACTATTCTCTTTGCTTCTATACTCTGAAAGAGATTGCAGAGAATTGGTATAATTTCTTCCTTAAATATTTGGTAGAATTCACACATCTGGACCTGGTGCTTTCTGTTTTGGAATGTTAATTATTGATTTAATTTCTTTAATAGATATGGGCATATTCAGATTGCTTTTCTTCTTGTGTAAATTTTGGTAGATTATGTCTTTCAAGGAATTGTTCCATTTCACCTAGGTTAACAAACTTGTGGGCCTAGAGTTGTTTATATTATTCCTTTATTATCCTTTTATTTTCTTTGGGATCTGTAGTTTCTTTAATTTCCTCTTTAATTTCTGATATTATTTTGTGTCCTCTTTTTTTTCCCTTACTTAGCCTGGCTCGAAGGTTATCAGTTTTATTTACCTTTTTGAAGAATCAGCTTTTGGTTTTATGGATTTTCTCTATTGATTTCCCATTTTCAATTTTATTGATTTCTGCTCTAATTTTTATTATTTTTTTCTTCTATTTACTTTGGATTTAAAGATCTTTAGATCTTAATGCTGTAATTAACATAAGCGTGCATATATCTTTTCTAATTACTATACTAAGGTCTCTAATTAATAAAGTAGATAGCAGGCAAGAATGGATGGGCAATATAAGTACAGAAAAAATCCTGAGAAAGAACCAAAAAGGCTAGAGATAAAAACAAAACAAAACAAACAAAAAAACTGTAACAGAAATCAAGAATGCTTTTGGTGGACTTATTAGTAGACTAGAAACAGCTGAGGAAGGAAACTGAGCTAGAAAATATATCAATAGAATCCTTGAATTTCACTGAATCTGTAGATTGCCTTGGGTGGTATGTTCATTTTAACAACATTAACTCTTCCAATCACTAAGCATGATATATGTTTCCATTTGTTTTGTGCCATCTTCATTTCCTTCACCAGCGTCTTATAGTTTTCCAAGTTCATGTCTTTTAACTCCTTAGTTAGATTTATTCCTGGATACTTTATTCCTTTAGATGCAATTGGAAATGGGATTTTTTAAAATGTATTTTTCTAATAGTTTGGTGTTAGTGTATAGAAATGCAACAGATTTCTGTATATTAATTTTGTATCCTGCAACTTTACCAAATTCATTGATGAGTTCTAGTAGTTTTTGTGGTGTCTTTAGGATTTTCTATACAGTCTTTTATACAGTCTTTATATAGTCTTTTATAGTTTTTATATAGTCTCTCATACAGTCTTTTATTGAGCCTGTATTCTGGACCAAGAATTCCACAAGTTTCTCAGTTTTTTGGGTTTTTTTCCTACCTCCTTAGGTGGGATGGGTGGCTAGAGTGGGCTGGATTTGGGTATTTCTCTTTCCTATGTCAGGCTCCAATCATCTCAGATGGTTAGGATCTGGTTAACCAGTTTTCTTTGAGGGCAGGCCTTGTTAAGAAGAACAAGTGCTCTGGTGTATTTCTAAACGGTACATTTCCCCTCCCCTTGCTGGAAGCTTAAAAAGGGAACTTACCCTGTGGGAATCTGGTCAAACTTCTTAAGGCAAATCTCACAATAATGCAAGGGTCCTCCTATAACTGGATTCTTCTAGCATTTTTAACTCTCACAGTTGTCCACGTTGAGCTTCCAGCAGTTTGTCAGTTACAGTTCAGGTTCTCCTACCCCAGCACTTGTTCCCGTGGTGGTTTCCACCTGTGAGTATGCTTTGGTATGTTACTTTCTGTACTTGCCTGTCAGTCTCTCCAATCTTGGGGGCGATGGTTTACCCTGTCTTTCCCTCTCTAATGGATACCAGAAGAGTTGTTGATTCTTCAGTCTTTTCAGCTTTTTATGTGTAGTTATGACAGAGTGGTGACTTCCAAGCTCCTTACATGCAGAATAGGAAACTGGAAGTCTACTGACAGTTTTTGCTTCATGTATTTTAGGACTGTTTTAGTAGGTGCTATGTTAACTACCTAGAGCTGCCATAATAAAGTATCACAAAATGAGTGGGTAAAACAACATAAAGGTATTGACTCAGTTATGGTGGCTTGAAATCTGAAACCAGGTATTGGCAGGGCCTGCTCCCCTGAATACTATAGGGGAAAATGCATCCTTGTTTCTTCCTCACTTCTGGTGCCAATCCTTGGCATTTCTTGGCTTTAGCTACACTGAAAGCACTTTATCAGTCTTTGCCTTTGTTATTGCATGGTGTTCTCCCCTTGTGTCAGTGTCTCTGTGTCTTTTCTACTTTTCTTATAAGGATGCCAGTCTTATTAGATCAAAGGCTCACTCTATTGTAATATGACCTCTTCTTAACTAGTTACATTGGGAATGTTTCTATTTCCAAATAAGGTCACATTATGAGGACTGGAAGTTAAAACTTCAAATATAATTTTGGGGGATACAATTCAATCCATAGCAAGTGTATGCTAGGAGAGGGAGATGGACAAGTTAGAAAATCAAAATGCATGATGTTGTTACTGAGATTTGTTTTTCCTGAATAAATGTTTTCCAGATTGCTAAAATTCTTTGATTAATTTCCAGAGTTCTGAAAATGTTGATATTGACAATTTTGCCAATGTTCTCATTGCTTTTATGGAGAAGTTTTCAGTATGCGTTACTCTACATTTCCTATATATATTGTTCCGTAGTATTTTTTAAATGTGTGATTTAGAATCCAGACTGCTTTGGTGTAAATCAGGCTCTGAAATACCTTATTATATGCCCTTGGACAAGTTTGTTTTAAACTCAATGTATGAAATTTTCTCACCTGTAACATGTACATAATAGGCATCATAGAGTTGTTATGAGGATTAAATGTAGAATAATACAGGGAAAGCACATAAATAATGCATCACCAATAAAAATATGATTTATCTATTGTTAGTCTATAAACATTGGTTAAGTATACACAACATATAGAATAAATATGTAATCTCTGATATTACAGTTTATTTTTGGTCTTTTGACACATTAGACCATCCTCTTAAACTTTTAGTATCTCTTCTGGAACCTGAATCTTTTATATAAAACAGTTACTATGTCCGTCATCTATTTTCCTGACCACACATTTATTAAATGTGCCATCTAATTTCTTATGTAAATCAATCAATACCCAAATTGAATATGTCAAGAATGAGTAGAACAGTACCTCATAAGAAACGTCCTTCCAGATTGACATTATTCAACATTGAAATTTTAATATTTCATTCAAGAAGAGATTATTTCCTCTCTCAAAATTTCTTTCTTAAAAGAAACAAATAACAACAACAAAATGTACAGAAAGATTTGAAATGCTGTGGGAGAATAACTAATACTCTCTAACTTTTCTGTACCAGTAGCACTACCAAAAATGAAACTTAACTCAGGTTAAGAATTAAAAAAAATTTTTAGTGATAATATGTTGTGTCCCTTTGTAAATGTACATATTGAAAATGAGATTAGTTTCATAAAATTTTAGTGTATAAGCCTTTAATCCTTTTTCTATGAGTTTTAAAAATACTCTTTAACCTTAGTTAATTAACAATCATGGCAAGGAAAATATCAAACTTATTTAAAGTATGAAATCTTGAGACTCATAGAATATAAGTCACTTATGACTTATCAAAGTTCACATAACTGGCATAGGGAGCAGCGCCAAGGTGATAGTTGAGGTTGTCTGATTCTGATGGTCTAGGGAAGCTGCCAAGTTTGCAGGTGGAGGCAATTATCAGGCTGCCTGTTTTGTTCTACATTGTTCTCCCTGACTCACTTTTACATTGATATAATCAAACTATTTTCTTATTTAAAACCTCATAATGGGATCTGAGGACAAATTTATTGAAACACTGAATTTAATGCTTGATGCACAGTTTGTATTTGAAATACGTTTGCTAAATGAAGAAATGGATGAATGAATGAGAATATGGACTTCCACGCCTTTGTCCACTGACTCTCACTCAAATCTATTTCCATTATCTCCTAAATCCCCCTGATTCAGAATGCTTTAACTAAATTAGTTTGTTTTTGCTTATACAAAATATTCCAAAGTTTCTATTACTCACTTTTTTTTCTCAGCTCACACCAAATGTTACTTTTGTGTTTGTCTTAGTAACAGCTAGACAGTGAGCACCTTAAAAACAGGTATTATTACTATCAACCTTTGTATTATAGCGTTTGTAATATAAAAGCTGCTCAATACTTTTTTAGGTAATGAAAGTTAAATCATTTGTCTAAAGTACCAGCTCTATTTCACAAAGTTAATACCTAGTGCATTTAGTTCCCATACGAATAAAAGTATAAAATGTGTTTTAGTCAGTTTGGACTGCTATACAGAATACCATAGACTGGTAGCATAAAAAGAACAGAAATTTGTTTCTCACAGTTCTGAAGGCTGGGAGACCAAGATCAGGGTGCCAGGATGGCTGAGTTCCAGTGAGTTCTCTTTCCAGTTGCAGGCTGCTGACTTATTGTAATCTCACATGGCTGGGAGCAGAGAGAGGAAGCTGGCTCTCCTGTGACTTTTTATAAAAGCACTAATCCCATGCTTAGGGCTCCACCCTTATGACCTCATCTGATCCTAATTTACTTCCAAAGGCCCCACCTCCTAATACCATCACATTCTTGGGTAGGGTTTCAACATACAAATTGGGGCACGACAATTGGGGAGGGATACAAACATTCAGTCCATAAGAAAACTATATATATGATATTATGATATATAGTATTTTATTACATTATATGTATATGTGATAGTAAAACATATAATATTTATGGTTTTACTTAATTTGTAGTAATTACAGTCTTCATCTGTACACAGTATTGTAATTAATGGTGAGACAATAGAGGTATTAAAATATCAAAATAATTTATATAAACATAATCTGAAAAGTACTAATATACTTAGTTTTTACTGAAAGTTTCCAAATTTAATTAAACATTTAAAACTTTTATTTAGTAGCTTATATTTGAGAGCACTTCATCAGTAACCGCTTCAAATGCTTAAAGTGCAATATTAATTAGCTATTCCTCACAAAATGCCTCAGTAAATGAGGCTTGCTCTTCCTCTTCTATAAATTAAGACATGCAACCCTAAGTGGGTTAAGTTCACATGAAACCGTAGCAGCTGGGTTTTTTTTGTTTGTTTTTTTGTTTTTTTTAATGGAAGGAGTCTCTTCTAAAATATTTTCTAATAACTTCTTTAAATATATTATTTTAAAGAGAAAACATTCATACAAATGGCTATCTGAGAGACAGGTGCAATGTCCAGTTTAACAATCATGTGTTAAAAACCTAGTTCTCTACTATTTCATTCTCCTATGTCTGCCAATGTAATTTTACCCATTTTCACATTTTTCTACATGCATAAATAGTGCCTTACTAAATTAGACATGTACACTTGAGGCTAATTTCTTTCTTTGGGCCTCAGTTTATTTGTTGTACAAAGTTATATCAATTTTAGAGAGTTGTTAATTTGACTTCATATAAGGTCCTTATCACAGTATTTGACACATATTGGATATTTTCCAATGGGTGAGTTCTTTCCCCTACATCTCTTTAGCAATTCTCTATCTATCCATAATTACACTCCAGGGATGGATGCAATAGTGTACCAGTGGCTTGAATAAACCTAATAATGAAAAGTTAACTGGTATAATACAGGTTCTTTGGATAAAGGATTGCTCTTCAAACCACATTTATGTCTGTAAAATATCAACTCATGATCAACTTCATGTGTTTCTCCTTTTGTCAAATGCTTGTATGAATTGCTCTTCCTCAAGTAGCTAAATCCAACCCCAATTCTCTGTGTCTCCTCAGCAGATAATAATTACTGTGTCTTTTACAAAAAATGATTCAGGTGCCATAATATAAACTCCAAGAACTTTCCACTCTTCAACTTGAGGTTTTCTATCGTTCATCTTTACTTATGCATAGTTATGTTCTAGGCTATTGAGCCCATTTTTGTCTCTTCTCCAGATTAAAAAAAAAATTGCTTGCATTGTCAGCGTAAAGATTAAAATATCCTCTGATGAGAAATAATGATTCTATTCCACCAGTCAAGAATATTAAAACAGGAAAAAGTAGGGATTTTTTTTCCAAAGATTTTTAGTCTTTAACTGAAAGCAAAGTTTCAATAATTTTTTTTTTGCTTAGATATTTTGCTCACAGTGATATACAGTGATGTTATAACTTGGCTGCTCCCTTTGTTCATGATTTTACCCAGGTAGGACAGATTTATGGCAGAGGTCTGAACTATAAATTAAAGTCTGCCATGGTTAATCTGATAAATGTTCCATAGGGTTGGTACAATCATGTGCTTATAAGAGAAGCATTCTCCAAATATTCTCCACTGTGTATGTGTTTGTTCTGTGGAAACCATGACTATGTTCAAAGTCTTAATTGAAAATATATCTAAAATTTAATCATGTGTAAAAGTTGTTTTAAAAGCATATATTTAGAAAGTACAGTGGAGATAAATTATAATTCTTTCCATAGGGTGCAAAGCATAGAAAACAAATGCAAATTGGCTAGCAAAAATTGAGGCATGACTAGACTCAAAAATGAAAGGAACTAATAAGTCTGCCTGCCAGTAGTGTTGCAATTCTGACTAGCAGATGATCATTTGGCACCTTAGAACATGGGAATGATTGACTCTACATGACCAACATTTCATAAATCTTAAACTGGTGCAGGTAGAGGTGGGTAATTACTGCAGCCACCCCAGGGGAAAAGAGGGAGCAGGTGTTAGGATGCCAGCACAGCTCGAGTTTCAACTCATTTCAAATATAAATGTAGCTAGTGGTAGAAGCCAAGAAATTTGGGTCAGTTGAGATTTTTGCCATCTCAATTTGGGGGATTATAATTGAGTTTTTGCCTCTCTGACCTGATTCTTTCTAATGCATTTCCCATACTGGTAACTTTAAATTTTAACTTTTCCCTAAGCTCTTTGTGTTCTTCTGGAGTCACTGAGTATAGGTCTCACATACTGTTTCAGTAACAACTGACAAATTTGTCTTTTGAAAGATTTACTGCATGAGCTTCCTTGACAGAGAGCTGATCACAGAGAAGATACATCTGTCTGTTTCATGGAGTTATTCATGCTCTGTTATTGCTATAGAAGATCTGGAGGAGGAAAAGTAGAGTGAGTGAGTGACTGCAAAGGAAAGTGGGTTTTTTTTTAATGAGTAGGTTAAAATGATGGGAAAGAACCAGGAAGGAAAAAATTGTCTTTTTTTTTTTTTCTGTTTAAAAATAACTTAGAAGGAAAAATTTAATAGTCAAATACTCAATGCAATTAATCCTGATTTATTACTCAGAATGACCTATTGTGTCGCTGGATCTCATTAGCCTTCTCCTCTTATTCATAATTATTGATATGTGTGTGCACATTGTGCATTCCTGTAAAGATGTCTCATTTTCCAAGCACATTTCTTGCTGACTGAGGCTTGTCTTCTTAAAGGTCAAATTTCGGCATTGAAGGGTGTTTATTTGTTAACTTTCCTGTTGAGTGATTCTTTTTTAACATCTTTATTGGAGTATAATTGCTTTATAGTGTTCTGTTAGTTTCTGCTGTATAACAAAGTCAATCAGCTATATGCATACGTGTATCCCCATATCCCCTCCCTCTTGCGTCTCCCTCCCACCCTCCCTATCCCACCCCTCTAGGTGGTCACAAAGCTCCAAGCTGATCTCCCTGTGATATGCGGCTGCTTCCCATTAGCTATATAATTTAAATTTGGTAGTGTGTATATGTCAATGCTACTCTCTCACTTCATCCCAGCTTACACTTCCCCCTCCCCATGTCCTCAAGTCCATTCTCTACATCTGCATCTTTATTCCTGTCTTGCCCGTATGTTCATCAGAACCATTTTTTTAAAATTCCATATATATGTGTTAGCATGTGTTAGTATTTGTTTTTCTCTTTCTGACTTACTTCACTCCGTACAACAGACTCTAGGTCCATCCACCTCACTACAAAATAACTCAATTTTGTTTCTTTTTATGGCTGAGTAATATTCCATTGTATATAAGTGCCACATCTTCTTTATCCATTCACCTGTCGATGAACACTTAGATTGCTTCCATGTCCTGGCTATTGTAAATAGTGCTGGAAAGAACATTGTGGTATGTGACTCTTTTTGAAGTATGGTTTTCTCAGGGTATATGCCCAGTAATGGGATTGTTGGGTCATATGGTCATTCTATTTTTAGTTTTCTAAGGAACTTCCATACTTTTCTCCATAGTGGCTGTATCGATTTAGATTCCTGCCAAGAGTGCAAGAGGGTTCACTTTTCTCCACACCCTCTCCAGCATTTATTGTTTGTAGATTTTTTGATGATGGCCATTCTGACTGGTGTGAGGTGATACCTCATTGTAGTTTTGATTTGCATTTCTCTAATGATTAGTGATATTGAGCATGCTTTCATGTGTTTATTGGCAATCTGTATATCTTCTTTGGAGAAATACAGGTGTTCTGACCATTGTTGGACTGGGTTGTTTGTTTTTTGGTATTGAGCTGCATGAGCTACTTGTACATTTTGGAGATTAATCCTTTGTCAGTTGCTTGGTTTGCAAATATTTTCTCCTATTCTGAGTGTTGTCTTTTCATCTTGTTTATGGTTTCCTTTGCTGTGCAAAAGCTTTTATGTTTCATTAGGTCTCATTTGTTTATTTTTGTTTTTATTTCCATTTCTCTAGGAGGTGGGTCAAAAAGAATCTTGCTGTGATTTATGTCAAAGAGTGTTCTGCCTATGTTTTCCTCTAAATGTTTTATAGTGTCTGGCTTTACATTTAGATCTTTAATCCATTTTGAGTTTATTTTTGTGTATGGTGTTAGGGACTGTTCTAATTTCATTCTTTTACATGTAGCTGTCCAGTTTTCCCAGCACCACTTATTGAAGAGGCTGTCTTTTCTCCATTGTATACTCTTGCCTCCTTTAGCAAAGATAAGGTGACCATATGTGCATAGGTTTATCTCTGGGGTCTCTATCCCATTCCATTGATCTATATTTCTGTTTTTGTGCCAGTACCATACTCTCTTGATTACTGTAGCTTTGTAGTATAATCTGAAGTCAGAGAGCCTGATTGTTCCAGCTCCATTTTTCTTTCTCAAGAT
Organism: Eubalaena glacialis; assembly: GCF_028564815.1. Lineage (NCBI taxonomy): Eukaryota > Metazoa > Chordata > Mammalia > Artiodactyla > Balaenidae > Eubalaena > Eubalaena glacialis. The sequence continues at coordinate 51,819,091 of NC_083721.1, forward strand.
TGCTTTGGCTATTCGGGGTATTTTGTGTCTCCATACAAATTGTGAAATTTTTTGTTCTAGTTCTGTGAAAAATGCCATTGGCAGTTTGATAGGGATTGCATTGAATCTGTAGATTGCTTTGGGTAGTATAGTCATTTTCTCAATGTTGATTCTTTCAATCCAGGAACATGGTATATCTCTCCATCTGTTTGTATTATTTTTAATGTCTTTCATCAGTGTCTTATAGTTTTCTGTATACAGGTCTTTTGTCTCATGTAGGTTTATCCCTAGGTATTTTAAGCATCTTTACGATTCTCTATGTATAGTATCATGTCATCTGCAAACAGTGACAGTTTTACTTCTTCTTTTCCGATTTGGATTCCTTTTATTTCTTTTTCTTCTTTGATTACTGTGGCTAAAACTTCCAAAACTATGTTGAGTAATAGTTATGAGAGTGGGCAACCTTTTCTTGTTCCTCATCTTGGAGGAAATGGTTTCAGGTTTTCACCATTGAGAAAGATGTTGGCTGTGGGTTTGTCATCTAAGGCCTTTATTATGTTGAGGTAAGTTCTCTCTATGCCTACTTTCTGGAGGGTTTTTATCATAAAAAGGTGTTTAATTTTGTCAAAAGCTTTTTCTGCATCTATTGAGATTGTTGTATATTTTTTATCCCTCAGTTTGTTAATATGGTGTATCCCATTGATTGATTTGTGCATATTGAAGAAACCTTGCATTCTTGGGATAAACTCCACTTGATCATGGTGTATGATTCTTTTAATGTGCTGTTGGATTTTGTTTGCTAGTATTTTGTTGAGGAGTTTTGCATGTATGTTCATCAGTGATATTGGCCTGTAGTTTTCCTTTTTTGTGACATCTTTGCCTGGTTTTGGTATCAGGGTGATGGTGGCCTCGTAGAATGAGTTTGGGAGTGTTCCTCCCTCTGCTGTATTTTGGAAGAATTTGAGAAGGATAGGTGTTAGCTCTTCTCTAAATGTTTGATAGAATTTGCCTGTGAAGCCATCTGGTCTTGGGCTTTTGTTTGTTGGAAGATTTTTAATCACAGTTTCAATATCAGTGCTTGTGATTGGTCTGTTTATATTTTCTATTTCTTCCTGGTTCAGTCTCAGAAGGTTGTGCTTTTCTAAGAATTTGTCCATTTCTTCCAGGTTGTCCATTTTATTGTCATATAGTTGATTGTAGTAATCTCTCATTATCCTTTGTATTTCTGCAGTGTCAGTTGTTACTTCTGCTTTTTCATTTCTAATTCTGTTGATTTGAGTCTTCTCCCTTTTTTTCTTGATGAGTCTGGTTAATGGTTTATCAATTTTGTTTATCTTCGCAAAGAACCAGCTTTTAGTTTTATTGATCTTTGTTATTGTTTCCCTTATTTCTTTTTCATTTATTTCTGATCTGATCTTTATGATTTCTTTCCTTCTGCTAACTTTGGGGGTTTTTTTGTTCTTCTTTCTCTAATTGCTTTAGGTGTAAGGTTATGTTGTTTATTTTAGCTTATTCTTGTTTCTTGAGGTAGGATTGTATGGCTATAAACTTCCTTCTTAGAACTTCTTTTGCTACATCTCATAGGTTTTGGGTTGTAGTGTTTTCATTGTCATTTGTTTCTAGGTGTTTTTTGATTTCCTCTTTGATTTCTTTAGTGATCTCTTTGTTATTTAGTAGCATATCCTTTAGCCTCCATATGTTTGCATTTTACAGTTTTTTCATGTAATTGATATCTTGTCTCATAGCATTGTTGTCAGAAAAGATACTTGATATGATTCCAATTTTCTTAAATTTACCAAGGCTTGATTTGTGACCCAAGATATGATCTATCCAGGAGAATGTTCCATGAGCACTTGAGAAGAAAGTGTATTCTGTTGTTTTGGGATGGAGTGTCCTATAGATATCAATTAAGTCCATCTTGTTTAATGTGTCATTTAAAGCTTGTGTTTCCTATTTATTTTCATTTTGGATGATCTGTCCATTGGTGAAAGTGGGGTGTTAAAGTCCCCCACTATGATTGTGTTACTGTTGATTTCCTCTTTTATGGCTGTTAGCCTTTGCCTTATGTTTTGAGGTGCTCCTATATTGGGTACATAAATATTTCAATTGTTATATTTTCTTCTTGCATTGATCCCTTGATCATTATGTAATGTCCTTCTTTGTCTCTTGTGATAGTCTTTATTTTAAAATCTATTTTGTCTGGTATGAGAATTGCTACTCCCTCTTTCTTTTGATTGTCATTTGCATGGAGTATCTTTTTCCATCCCCTCACTTTCCGTCTGTATGTGTCCCTAGGTCTGAAGTGGGTCTCTTGTAGACAGCACATATACGGGTTTGTTTTTGTATCCATTCAGCCAGTCTATGTCTTTTGGTTGGAGCATTTAATCCATTTACATTTAAGGTAATTATCTATATGTACATTCTATTACCATTTTCTGAATTGCTTTGGGTGTTATTGTAGGTATTTTCCTTCTCTTGTGTTTCCTGCCTAGAGAAGTTTCTTCAGAATTTGTTGTAAAGCTGGTTTCATGGTGCTGAACTCTCTTAGCTTTTGCTTGTCTGTAAAGGTTTTAATTTCTCTGTCCAATCTGAATGAGATCCTTGCTGGGTACAGTAATCTTGGTTGTAGGTTTTTCCCTTTCATCACTTTAAATATGTCCTGCTCCTCCCTTCTGGCTTGCAGAGTTTCTGCTGAATGTTCAGCTGTTAACCTTATGGGGATTCCCTTGTATGTTATTTGTTGCTTTTCCCTTGCTGCTTTTAACATTTTTTCTTTGTAATTAATTTTTGATAGTTTGATTAACATGTGTCTCGTCGTGTTTCTCTTTGGGTTCATCCTTTAGGGGACTCTCTGCACTTCCTGGACTTTATTGACTATTTCCTTTCCCATGTTAGGGAAGTTTTCGACTATAATCTCTTCAAATATTTTCTCAGACCCTTTGTTTTTGTCTTCTTCTTCTAGGACCTCTGTAATCGAATGTTGGTGCGTTTAATGTTGTCCCAGTGGTCTCTGTGTCTGTCCTCAATTCTTTTCATTCTTTTTTCTTTATTCTTCACTGGCAGTTATTTCCACCATTTTATTTTCCAGCTCAGTTATCCATTCTTCTGCCTCAGTCATTCTGGTATTGATTCTTTCTAGAGTATTTTTAATTTCATTTACTGTGTTGCTCATCACTGTTTGTTTGCTCTTTAGTTCTTCTAGATCCTTGTTAAATGTTTCTTGTATTTTCTCCATTTGTTTCCGAGATTTTGGATCATCTTTACTCTCATTTCTCTGAATTCTTTTTAGGTAGGTTGCCTATTTCATCTTCATTTTTAGTCTTGTAGGTTTTTACCTTGCTCCTTCATCTGTAACATATTCTTTTGCTGTTTCAGTTTTTTTTTTTTTTTTGATGGGTGGGGCTGTAATTCTGTCTTCCTCATTGTTTGGCCTGAGCCATCCAGCACTGGAGTTTGCAGGCAGTTGGATAGAGCCGGGTCTTGGTGCTGATATTAGGACCTCTGGGAGGCCTCACTCCGATTAATATTCCCTGAGGTCTGAGGTTCTCTGTTAGTCCAGTGGTTTGGACTCAGAGCTCTCACCACAGTAGCTTGAGCAGACCTCCAGCCTGGGAACCAAGATCCCACAAGCTGCATGGTGTGGCAGAAAAAAAAAAAAAAAGAAAGCAAGCAAGAAAGAAAAAAGCGTGCAGTACAATATCAAAGAATAAAAACAAAATAAAATTAGAAAGTTAAAGAATATATTAGGAAAAATAAAAATATAATTTAAACAACTGCAAGAAGGTAAAATAAAACCACAACAGAAAAAAGGGAAAAAAAGAAAATGGGGGGTGTGGGGAACCAAACAAAAGGAGAGAACAATAACAAAGTGTAAAGAATAAAATAAAATTAGAAAAATAAAAGATTTATTAGGAAAAATAAAAATACAAATGAATCAACAACAGTGAATCAACAAGGTAAAACTGAACCCCAATCTAAAAGAGGAAAAAAGAACCAAAAGAAAAAAGAAAAAGCCTTGGCTATGGGGGTGGAGTTTATTGGTGGTGGAACTTAGGCAGGGGTGGGGTTTAGGGTGGGGCAGGACCTATGCGGGTGGGAGGGGTGACGTTTGAGCGTGGGTTGGGGCCTCTGCTTAGGACCTGTGCAGAAGGGGTGTGGCAGCACAATGCAAGGAGGGCCTCTGGAGTGTGGAGTTCTGGAGTTTTGAGGTAGGGCCTTGAGTGAGGGTGTGTGGGTGTGTGGGTGTGGTTTAGTCCCAGCACATTGGAGGGGGCCTCAGAGGGTGTCTCTGAGTGTAAAGGTAGGGCCCTGGGTGGGGGTGTAGGGGTGGGGCTTGGGATCTGCACGGCAGGAGGGAACCTCCAAGGGCAGAGGATTAGGCCCGGGAGCCCAACAGGTTCTGCGGTGCCTAAGCGGACAGGGAAAAGGCTGGACGCATTCCCTTCTGTTCCTTTGCACCCCTCTCCCACAGACTCCCCCAGGGTCTCTCCCGTCCCCGCTGAACCCTTAACCTTGGGTGGGTCCCACTGGGTGTAGGAACTCTTCTGCTCCCCCAGCCTCCCCTCAGGGGTGCTGGTCCCGGAGGTCCAGCCTTTACTTTTGTTCCCCGTTTCCTCCCTCCCACTCCTTCAGGACCCACACGGCTGGAGGGGGCCTTGGTAGGCAGAGGATCAGGCCCTGGATCTCAGCAGGCTCCTGGGGGCCCAAGTGGGCAGAGGAAACCTGGCCACACTCCATTTTGATCCTCTGCCCTCCCAGTGGTCCCCCAATTTCCTCCTTTGGGCGTGGGATTCCCTTCCCCTCCCCCAATTGCCCCTCAGGGGCGCCAATACCTTCCTGCCTCCACTTATCCTCCCCCTTCACTCCCCCCATGCCCGATATCCTACTCGGTAGCTGGTGCTTCCTCCCGTCCCCTTAGGTGTCCGTGATCCCCCACCGGTGCCTGGTAGGTGCCCTAATTGTGAGGAGACGTGAATTCCACCTCCTCCCAGTCTGCCATCTTGACTCCGCCCCCCTCTCATTCCACGTTTTAAAATTGATGCTTTATCTTCCAACTCCCAGTGGTCTAATCCGTTATATTGCTTAGATGACTGCCTGGCATTAATTTATGTATGAAAATTACTCTGCTTGAGTTGTATAAATTTTCCCTTAGCATTATTTTACGTATCTATCAGGTTCTATTATGATTAAGGCTAACATAGTCCCTTTTTTTAAATGTAGCATATATTAGACAGAACTTAAATAGCCTAATTCATTTTTCATACATAATTTATAACTTCCAAATTCTAATTTATTACTTTCAATTTCTGTGATCTTTTTTGGAACACAATTGCCAATCAAGAGGAGATTCCAAGAACAGAAAAATAATGAAATTTAAAGAAGTCCCTGGAAGTTTTAATATATGAAATTTCCTAATTTTATATATAATTATCAATATATTGACATGTGCATTTTCTAGGAATGTATTTAAAATTTAACAGGGAGTGTTTTCAGAAATTTTGTTATTGCATAGTAACCTAACCACAAGTATTTGTGTTATATAAACTTTAATTTCAGTCTTGCCTCCTTCACTTATAAGTGTGTAATCTTGAAAACTTGAATCAGTTCTCTGAGGGTCCATTTATTCCTCCATAAAATGATGATAATACTTATTTTAGAGTGTGAGATGCTGTGTACAAATACCTAGCAATATACTGTGTAAATGGTGGTTGCTTAATAAATTACCTTTTTATTATTTGACTGTTTCAAGTTTTCTCTACTATTATTTAAACCCTGTTTATATATTTTATTCTCAATGGATCTGGAAAAATTACCTTATAATTCCCCACAATTACCCTTTCATGTCCATTGATCAAACTCAAGCTCACCTTGTGACTCCTCTTCAGCCACGACAGTTTCTTTACTTTTAATTTTTGTCATTTGTCTCTTTTCAATATAGCCTGTAGGACATTGCACCCAAATTCAGGTGTACTTGTGGAATTTGGAGCAGGATACTTACTAAATCTGTGACTTTGGGCTGTATGTATAAACTTCTGTGCTTCTGTGATCTCACATGTGAATGGAGATAACAAATACCTACCTTTTAAGTGTGGTAAAAATTAAATAAGTTAATAATATATGAAAGTTCATAACACAAAGCCTCCCAAGTGGGGTACATTCACAAACAGTACCTTCCTTCTTGCAGGTCTGCTTTGGGGCCTACTGCAGATATCACACAAAACTGCCATTAAGAAGTCCCTATTCTGTTGCTTCTCTGATTCCTATGATCTGTTCAGGGCCTTTCTGATTTACGCTTTTACAAGTCCCTTTTTTTTTTTCCTGCAGTATATTATTCTAACGTTTTAAACTGGTTCGAGTCATTGGCCTCCCTCCATAGTTATGACTTCTACTCTCCTCCTAATGATGCTATTTTTGACAGTTTTGGTTAAGTTACTTCTTTTGTCCCATCCAGAATTACCTATACTCAACATAGTCTAACCACTCACAAGAGTATTCAAGTGTGGACAGCCCAGTAGTGATGAGCACTTAGAACACATTTTTTCTTTCTTAAATTCAATTCCTACATTTCTGAAGTTGTAGTACTCATCTAGATGAGACACTTTCAAATGGGAAAACCAGAATTCATTTATAAAATTTTGATGGGAATAATAACTAGTTTAGAAATTGCCACATCAGGAATGGTGGTGAGAATTCAAAATTGCTTTTTATGTTAAAAAAAAAAATTAAAGGAGATATAAAGACTCTTTTCAGGTATCTGATAGGCTACCGTATGGGAACAACTACTTTCTCTAATAACAGAAAATGGGTTTAAGGTATATGAATGAAAATGAAAGGATTACAGGTGAAAAAAAAAGCACAACATGAAAAAAATAGAAATGGAAATGTGGGAAGGAACTCCTTGTTACTAAAGATATAAAGCAGAAGATGAAGAATACTTCTTCCCAGTTCTACCACCTGGGGGTAAAATGTGGAGAATAGAGAGGGAGAATTAACATCAAGAGCAGATTATTAGGATAATAAGGTGTATTCAATGCCAACATTCTCCAATCCTAGTTGACCTTTTAGAGATAGAACACAAAGAAAGAGACTTTTTCTAAGAAAATAGCATATGGGCTCCATTTATGATGTGGAGAGTCTTAATTAATCAAAACGTAATTAATAAACAGCAGTTATGTATTAACCTAATGGTAGACTATGTAGAGAATAGCTATGGAATTCAGGATGTGACTCCTAATAAAATATAGGCAATAATTGCAACTACTTTTTAGACTGGGATAATAAAGTACCTGGCATTTTCTACCAGGTGAGTTCTGATACTTAGCTATAAATAATTACAGAAAGTATGCTTTGTAACAAAACATACATATTTTGTAAAACATTTGATATTAGTAATATTACTAACATATAATAGTCACAATACACATCTAAACAATTGTACATAAATCACTTAGTCAATGATGGATATCTTTTGTGAAATATTTTTTACAAAAAATATTCCTACCAAAGATATACAAAAATCATAGGCATTATTATTTTATAAGCTAGAAAATGGATATCTCTTGGAAATTGAAGTAGCACAGCATCATAACTTAAAACGTTATGGTTTGGGATAGGCCAGAATTTGGAAGTAGACCTAGAAAATTTTCCAATGCCACTGTAGCTGAGAAAGCTTTGGCTGACAGGAAAAGCCTGGAGGAGACTGGGTGGGGAGGGGAATTTTGAGTTATTCGGATTAGCTTAGGGTCTGGTGATTTCACTTATACAATAACACTGTTCAGGAAAATGTCAACCACCTCATTTGTATTTTAAAGGGTTAGAGGTGTCCTATCCTGGGTTACTGAAAAAGAGATTGTCCACGCAATATAGTTCCAGTAGGGTACAGGCAGTCATCAGCTCTGTTAGTGACAAATGAGTTCTCTCCAGGTTGTTATGGATGGGGGATTCTGACAAGAGAAAGTAAAACATTAAATCCATCCATCTACCTACCTACTTACCTACCTACCTACCTACGTACCTATCGTCTATCTCTGTAATCTATCATCTACCTATGCAGATAGCTATCTATATAGCATAGTGTTCTCCTGGGTAGAAAAAAAAAAATCTGTGCTTACCTCCCATGAAATTCTGTGGTACTGGCATGTGCCATGGGGAAAATGCACCTCTTACATCTCTGACTGTGGGAAGACTGATTGACTACCCCAACAACTGTGCCCTAAAATCCATCATTGTGTTCATGTTGAGGACACACTTCCCGCAGGCTGCTGTCAAGCAGTAACTGAAGATGGCAGGGATGCTAAGATGGACACATTCCTGAGAAATGAGAGATAGCTCTGATAGCGGGCTTTGACTGTGGAAGGCTCCATCAGCCCTACTGAATATTCATAGTTCTAAGCTGCAGTCTAAGAAGCTTTTTCCATCCCTCTCTCTTTCATAAGAGTCAGACCTGTATTACAGACAGATGGCTCCTGGCTCTATTCCCAGGTTTTTTCTGAGATGCTTTCACTTAATAAATCTTTTGGTTCTTTCTCTTATCTTGGGATCTGCTTCTTGGAGGACTGGACTAACACAAGCAATGGATGATTGCTTCCCCTCAGGTGGAAGATGAGACATGGCTGTCAGATAAAGGTGAGTAGATGACTGCTTTCAATTTCAGAAGGCAGGCGTTTGCTGCCAATGCAGGGGACACGGCTTCGAGCCCTGGTCCAGGAAGATCCCACATGCCATGGAGCAACTAAGCCCATGCACCACAACTACTGGGCCTGCGCTCTAGAGCCCACGAGCCACAACTACTGAGCCCACGTGCCATAAGTACTGAAGCCCGTGTGCCTAGAGCCCATGCTCCGCAACAAGAAAAGCCACTGCAATAAGCCTGTGCACCGCAACGAAGAGTGGCCCCACTCACCGCAACTAGAGTAAGCCCGCACGCAGCAACAAAGACCCAACACAGCCAAAAATAAATAAATAAATAAATTAATTAATTAATTAATTTTTTAAAAATGTGCAGAAGGCAGGCGTTTGAACCTTTAGAAGATGTTGTCAGAAGAGCCTTTACAATGATTGTGGATAACAACACCATACTTAATGCATACCTGTCTGGGAGAGTAGAGAAGCTTTGATATTCCTTAGTTTAAACTTCTTTAATTGTGTCATGGAGATGTATGCTTGCAAGCTAACCACTTTGGCACACTGAGGAGTACCATATATATATGGTATATATATATATATATATATATATATATATACATCATACCACAGTGTGTGTTTCTAGAAATATGAATAGGGAGAATAATAACACAAAGTTTTTTATATAGGATACAATGCAATTTTCCAAATATTTGTCTTATTTTAAATATCTGATATTAAGCATAGATTTTTGAAGCTAAGTGCTAGTTATTGTATAAATTGTTCAGGAGTGGAGAAAGATTATAAAGAAGACACTGTTAACCCCAGGTAGGCCATTATCATTGCTAGTGCTGTGAACAGTAGAGGTAGGCTTCCATTTGTCATAGATGTTTCTTTTCTCCATAAATAAATTCTCCTACAAAGCCTTGATTTTATGCAGATGCAAAAGCTAAAGTGGGGCAGGAAAAAGCAGTCATTCATCAAACACATAGATTTTGGAGTTTAATTACTTTTAAAATATTTTCCATAATTATTATTCTGTTCCAGATGTTTAGTTTACCCTCTATTTACCCTAGAGATTTTTGCTACATTTATAGTAAATTGTAAAATTCTTGGATTCATTTAGAGCTTGAAGAGTTTGTGAATTCATTTATTAGACATATTTTTCTCATGACTTCATTTTAAAATGAGCAGTTAAAAATTTAATGGCAAGAATTTAAAATTTTTAATTGACCTGATTTTGGGGGAAAATTTTTTGGTTATCAGAGATGCATAAAGGCAACAAGCTGAATTTCTTAGCTTGACAACTCAATGTCTATTCCTTGGCATACTTTTCATGAAGAGTGTGGTAATCTGTTAATTGCAAATCTTTAGATTTAGTATAAAGAAGCTCATGTAAGAAAAGGCACATTAAAATAGGATGAAGATAATAATAAGTGTTCTAGATGCAGTCTGAATTTCCCTGCCTGTTACATAAAAAATGACATTGTAATAAAAATCAAAGAAATAAACTCAAAGACTTATTCCTTACCACCTAGACATTCCTGTGGTATTAGTTTCCTCCAGTTTGTGCATCCTGCTGGTTCTACTGTATTCTCCCAAACGTTTTACCTGGAAGTAAAGAAAGACATATCAAAAATTTTGTTTGACATTTCTAAAGGGAATAAGCAAAATTCTTAAACACTTTCCTAACACCTGCTTTGTTTGTGTAATTGGCACTACTGTTGCTTACTAGAAGCATTGGTGGCATTTGCCTTGGTGGAGGTACTGTATCAAGCTCTGTCATTCAACTTAAAGAATTCTTCAAGATTTAGTAAAGCAAATAGCAAAGGGAATATACAAGGTGAATGCTCTCAAACATGAATCTTAAGTGAGATTATAGTAGAAGAGCCTAGGAAATTATCTCACCAAATATAGGAAAAGAAAAGAAAAATGACAGCAGGAAAAGCAAAATAGCTAAGCAGAGTGAACAAAGAGAGGAGTAACGTAACAGGAGAGAAAAGTCAGAGAAGTAACTAGTTTTCTAAGATGATTCAGTAAACTGAATCATCCTAAAAAGGGGAAATTCCCATTATTAAAATATCAATATAACTTAAGTTTTCATTTAGTAATTAATTTGCTGGCATGCAGGAAGATATGGGCTTACCCAATAAAAAATAAAAGGCAAAATCAAATTTTGGCCTTTTGTGTAACAGTCAGACATGACTAAATTAAAAAATAATATAAAACAATATGAAATATTAGAATAAAAAGAAAATATATACTCTTAACAAGTTTCCCTACCTAGATATATAAATATTTAAAATTTCTTTATACCTGTGTGGAAACAATCTCAGAATTCATCTATTTTGTCAAAGCTAACACCTGGAAATATTGTTATTGGTTTTCATTTTTCTTTTTTTTCAATTATTTTATTGTGATGAAGAGGGCATTTTACTTGCTATATTGGACAGTTCAAAGCCTTCCTAGAATCTTATTTGTTACCAAGCATAAAAGGTCATCATGAATGTCATTTGCTGCTATTAAGCAGAGCAACATGCACCATTGAAGAGAATAATCTTATATTTAATTAAAGTAGGAGGATCTCCGGAACTGTCAGCCAGCTGTCTGCTTCTGTGATGTTAAAAGAAAACTGAATTAGAAGAATCGTGGACAATGCTAGAAATATCTAAGTAGCATTCAATAATATAAAACTGGGAGATATTCAAAGTTTAAGGTCAATTTTCAAGACTGTCACACACACACACACACAAAACACCTTAACTTCTAGTCCCATTTTGGCCTCTTAAAAACAGAAAAAGCTTAACATATTGTTTTCCTCGTTGTCTCCATTAGAGTGAAAGAATAATTACCCTTACAACGCCTTTCATTCTGTGACCTCCAGAGTCAAAGCCACAGTCATATATAACTGAAGTTTTTTCCCCTAAATTACCTGGCTAATTGCTTAACACTATATTTCACTTAGGCAAGATAAAATAGGCTGGAGAGAGAAGAGAATTACAAAAATTTTACTAATAGTTATCCCTAGAATTTAGGTGTTACTCTAAAGAGGTTCTATTGTCTCAAAAGGTTTTTAGAAGCATTTCTTTGGTTCTGGTTTGTAGACAGTCACTATCTTGATTCATAAATGAAGATAAAGTTCATATCATATTCCATTTCACAGAACACTTTGAAAGAAAAAATTGATAAAACTAAGACAGATGCAGAATTGATATCAATGATTTTTTTTTAATCAGATGGAAATAATTATTTCTGAAGATAATATGCTGCATTTCAAGGTTTGCTTTAGGACTCAGAAAGCATTTAAAGCAGACTGCTTTTACATTGCTTCAGTTGGGAGGTTTTCAGTTATATACACATTCCATGCCAGATTTTTAAAAACAGTCTACTACCATATAGATTATTAACATGGTAGCTGAAGGTGGCAAGGATGTGCTACTCCATTTCACTTTTTCCAGCTCTGGAAAATAGAGGAAATGTTAACTAAAACCTGACACACACTTATATACAAACCCATGCACAATATTTATGATCCAATACATGAATGGATTGATACGTGGATATTCATTTAAGTTTTATGGATGATATTTTGTTGAACAAAATTATTTTTCTCCCAAAATTTATTTTTGCCTGACTTTTACAGGGTCTGAAAGTTTTATCATTAGTGGAATAGAATATTCAGCTTGTCACATTGATCATTGTCATTAAAGCACAAATTAAAATTTTAGATTGGCTACCTAGTCACTTAATAGGGCTTTAGTATAGTGAGATGAGAATCAGGTGGAGTTTTATTTCAGAGACACAGAGGTCAGAATTGATATTCATTTTATTAGTGATTCTACTAAATCCAGGCCCTCTCTTGAAAGGAGAAAAAACAATCTGAGAGGTTTCATTCACATTGTGATTTTAATCTACATTTCTGTAATTATGAGTGAGGTTGAGACTCTTCATATGTTTGAAGGTTATTTATATCTCTCTTCCTGTGGATTAGCTGTTTGTATCTTTTGCCCTCTTTTTCTATTGAGTTCTTGGTCAGTTTTTTTCTCAATTTAGGGAGGAGGTAAATCTTTTGTCTGAGATATAAACTGATAATACTTTTTCCCCATTAATCTTTTGTCTTTGTGCTTTGTTTGTACTTTTTTCTTGTTATATAGAAGTTTTTTGTTTTTATTTGTGTTGTCACAATTATGAATATTTCATTTTAGGAATTCCAAATTTGAGTCATAGAAAGGACACCCATGTTTTGAGGCTCTGTAGAAATTCACCCATGTTTTCCTTTAGTTTATTTATGGTTTTATATTTTTTTAATTTATTTTTAATTGTGGAAAAACATTAAAAAATTTGCCATCTTAGCCAGTTCTAAGTGTACAGTACAGTGGTGTTAAGTATATTCCATTGTTGTACAACCAATCTCCAGAACTTTTTCATTTTGCAAAACTGAAACTACCAGTTAAACAACTCCTCATTTCTCCCTCCCCCAGCTCCTGACAACCACAATTCTACTTTCTGTTTCTATGAATTTGACTACTCATGTTATCTCACATAAATGGAATCATGTAGTAATTGTCTTTTTGTGACAGGCTTATTTCACTTAGCAAAATGTCCTCAATATTTATCCACATTGTAACGTGTGTTAGAATTTCCTTTCTTTTTAAAGCTGAATACTATTCCATTGTATGTATATGCTACATTTTGTTTATCCATTTATTTGTCAATGGACACTTGAATCACTTCCACCTCTTGGCTATTGTGAATAATGCTGCTATGAACATAGAATCACAAATATCTCAAGACCCTGCTTTCAATTATTTTGGATATATACCTAGAAATAGAATTGCTAAATCATATTGTAATTCTATTTTTAATTTTTTAGAAACTGCCACAGTGTTTTCCAAAAAAGCTGCACAATTTTACACTCCTGCCAACAGTGCACAAGGGTTACAATTTCTCTTCATCCTCACCAACGCTTGTTTTTGTTGTTTTTTCTTTTTCCTTTGATAGAAGCCATCCCAGTGGGTATGTGATGATATTTCATTGTGGTTTTGACTTTCATTTCCCTAATGATTACTGAAGTTGAGCAACTTTTCATATGTTTCTTGGTCCTACAGTCATTTGACAACATAGTCTGAAGGGAACTTGATTATCTTTATTTTCTGCTGGCCATCATATTGCTCCACTATATTAATGTCATCATCTTGACTGGACTTATGGAGCAGAAGTTGTAAGTTCTCTGGGTGCCCCAGTAGGGACACTTGCACAGAAGATGGCAGTAAATAAATCCTCCAAAATTCAGGGCCTGCCAGTGTAAGTTTTTTAGAGTCTTCAGCATGCTCAGACTTCTGCTCCAAAGTAAATAATATGTTATTATACCTTACTGTACCTCTGAAACACCAAGAAAGAGGCACATCACTTTCAGGTCTCTAGATTTTGGAGATAGTACATACCAGACTTGGGAATACTATAAAAAATCATTTGGTGGGTGTCTTGGAAGGACCACAGTTTTGAATGGGGCCCAGAGTAAAGGAGGGGGCTTTGTAAGAGATTTGGTCTACCATACACGTGGAATCTGATTCTTGGGACATGTGACCCAACAGATCCCATGGTGTTATAGGTATTTGTGGTATATAAGGATTTTCTCTGAATATCTAAAGCCCTACTGGGGGAGTTGCAATACAAATCTCTAAAGGCTCTGGAATAATGCCATAACATATTCACCAGATAAAGATTTACCATCTGAAAAGCAGCTTATTCTATGGCCCTGTTCTCTAAGCAGATGCTGAGCACCTGACATGGAACATCAAAGATTATATGCTCAGATATGGTCTACCAAATCATAAAGCCGGGTGAGGATAAAGGTAAACCATAGTATGGTAGAAGTGGTTTATTCAGGATTGGCTCTGAGCTGGCCCAGAGGACATAAGTAAGTTAAAAGAGAGGTGGCCATGGAGCTCCAAGCCACCTACCATTGTTTGAGCCTCTTGCTCAATATAAACCTATAGCTCTATAGAGTATTATCTACAACCAAGTTGTAGATCGATGGAGTTTGAATACAAATCTGAACCTCATTCATGGTTTAGATGGCTTGATATATTGATATCAGCTGAAAATGGACTGTTGTTTTTGTATTACAGCCTCACAAGGAAATGGTCGTGAAAGATAGTGCTGGCTCTGAGCAATTTATTGGGTCATAACCTGGTATGAAAGGAGAAATGTTCCGAGTTAGCAATATAACTGAACTCCTGTGCAGTTGAAAGAGCTTGGCTGATAGATCAGGAGCTTGGAAGGAGCAAAAACAGAAGATTGAAGACAAAGAAGTTTGGGAATCTATATAGTGGTAGTGGACAAAAAGTGTGCAGATTGTTATTTCTCACATCAATGACCACCTACAGGCTGCTCTGTGAAAAGACACCTGTATCTAAGTTTTAGAACCTTGGGTATAAATTGAGGTTGGGTTTGTGGAAACCTGTAGACCTATGTATAAAGAGCTCTCCTTTCTAAGTAGTATAGCAAGTAATGGCTTTAATTTTCTCCTTTGATGTGTCAAAAGTACAATCAAAGTTTTTTGCTTGTTTGTTTTTTTAGTCTGCATATGATTGACTCAGCTCCTTTGTATATTCCTCTTTGTATGCCTGCCTTTCCGTTTCAAGATCTATTTTGGAAAACATTTATAGCTTGTTGATGTTGCTTTGTGGACTATCGTGCTACATTGGTCGGGTCACCCTAACCTTGTTTATAGCTGAATAAGAGATGAGTGACAAGATGCTTATGTCAATCAATAATATATTTTTTTTTTTGTATACTCAGTATACAATACTCTGAACTCAATGAGCAATCCTGCGATAGCTCATTGTGCTGAATTGCCCACATGTGTACTGTGCTAGTGATTATGCTCAGATTCCAAAGGAGCTGTTGAAAAAAATAATGCCCATATTGGCATGGACAGAGAATGAGCAGATGGACTCCCATTGGCAGTCATGGTTTGTCTAATATCTTGTATCCTTCCTTAGGGACTGAATGGTGTTTTGGGATGGTAGCTATGAGAATGAGACAAACTTGGAGCTGGATGTGGGACAAAATTTTTAAGCATCTGTCAATTTTGATATAATCAGAAGTTATATCAGTGAAAGCAGAAACATAACAAACTTCCTACAGAACATCTTTCATTTTTCCTTGTTAATAGAATTATTTTAGGAGTTCCTTCTTATTTACCTTTGCAAATCTGTTCTCCCAGGGTGTAGGATCCTTCTCTGAAACCTGTTCCCCCTTGCTCCCCCACCACCACAGTCTTGAACATTTGCACAGATGCTTAGGTTAAAACACCTCTTTGGTTCTAAAATCAATCTTCACTCTGAATACTGTATAGGTGTCCCTTTTTTCTTAGATTCCCAAGCCATAGGTCACTCCACTCTTACTGTAAACCAATCCAGCCTCCCATTTTTCCAGCCAGGCTCAGTACCCTAGAGCCTTTTCTTGCTGGGAGACAAATTGTAACCGAGAGAAAGTCTTTGTCATATATATATCTATTTATTTCTGTTGCCTAGGATTCGCTAGCACAAAAATAGTGTGCAGTAAATATTAGGTATGTGACTAAATAAATAAACAGAGGAAGGAATTATTCAGTTTGAAGGGTAACATTATTCTTCTGGAATAATGCTAATAATGTTGGTGATGTAATCTTTAGGCTATAAGTGGTTCTTTTACCATCATGCCATGGCAGCAGGAGTGTGTACATTCCGTTAGAATTAAAGTTGAGGAAAAAGCCATTTAAAAACCTAGCAAAATATGAAAGAGATCAGGGAATTCTATAGTCCCTATTTGGAACTCAAATTCTGCCTCCTTTCAACGTACTCCAGTCTTGAACCCCTTCCTTCACTTCACCCAAAGAAGGAGAAAAAAGTTTGTGAGCAGGTAAAAACTAAGGCCATTAATGGGGTCGATTGCTACTGGTTGGATCTATCAGAGTGCTGAGGGTTGAAATTGAACATTTTAGCCCCTGTATGGGTTGGCATTCTCAGATGAGTGGGTTTCTCAACAAGAGTAAAACATTAGATTCAAAAGAGATGGTTCCTCTTCAGAATCCTCTCTGCCTTAAAAGTCCCAGGCAGAAATACTGGGGCTACTCTGCTCCAAAACTTAAAGTATAGTTGTTCTCTTTCTAGCAGCTTCTTCTGTGGCTTTAACCCCTGTGTCTCTAAGGCACCTCTAAATCTTCTTTTACACACTGTCAGAATGTTAGCCTGGAATTCAGGTGGGGGCTAGAAGGGAAGGATCACAAGGAGGCCATTTGACCTACTTTTAGTTTTGTAATTTGTTTGTATCATTAATGACACATGTCAAATGAGTTCTCCATGCGGTTTAGCATAACACACTATGGGATTCAGTTTTGGAAAAGCTCTCTTATGGTAATAAATAACATTAGTGAACATTTATAAAGTGTAATACATATGTGCTTTACATTCATTGACCTAATTTTATCATTACAATGTACCTATGGACAAAAATTCTATCATAATCATAATCCTTATTTTATTTTGAGTATTTTGAGACAGAAAATTAAGTAACGTGTTCAATTTCATTAAACTGTTAAGAAGAGTAATTTGACTTACAGGAGAAGTAGTCTGGCTCCTCATTCCACACTCTTAATTTCTTCATTGTAATTCTTCTCCCTAAACAGAGCATGCATTTGACAGACCTTGACTTCTGGGTAAACTTTTCTCAGGAACTTTAAAGGTGGAGTGTCTATGGAATTACTAGATAAAATTAATTAAGTGACTCACTTTATAAATACCTGTTTAATACCTACTTTGTGGCAGGTTTTATATTTCATTATTGGCCTATATCTCTGACCAATAATCTATGCAAATAAATTTCCTATATAAATAATCAGAATGATAATATGTCTAAGACAAGGATACCTTTGTCTTTTTTAACATTTAAGTAAAACAATTAAAAAATAATAAAAATTTAACATTAGTAAAATATAATTTTGAAGATAGCTACATATTGAAGAGGTAAATTAAAAGGAAAGAGAATTTGAGTAAAATTGTATTTCTAAGCTAGAAAATAGACAGTATAAGAACTTGAGATTTATGAAAGTAGAACAAAATAACTTTGTTATGTATCCAAGCTTTAGTGGTACTCATCTCTGATTTGTGTCAGAGGGAAAGATAAACTATCTAGTCAGGCTGTTTGTTAGTAAAAAGAAAACAAAATGAAACATCTGATAGAAGTTTTTAATATAAGTCACTATCCAATGAAATATTTCAGAAAACACTGAGGTTCAGAGATAGGATGAGAAATTTACTTAGCAAATCTAGCACTGTCTTTACCTTCATAGATCCACCTAGTTCTAATTAGTTTGGTCAGATGAAAATAGACTTAAGTGCAGCTTAAATGAATAAAAAATTATTTATGTTTAAAGACCTGTAATACATTTTCTACTAATACATCAGGAATGACTTCATTCTTTCTTAAATCCCTGATGCCATTTGATGAAAACCTGATCTTTGTCCTTTCCACCCAAGAGTCCTAAACTGAAATGTTCTCTTATTTCTATGCATATGGAGAACAATATTTACCTCTCAGCCAAAGTTTCTGCATTGCAAAACTAAGACTGAGAATAACTACTTTAAACAAAATGTTTAAATACTACACATCTTCCATCTTAGAACATCTTTGACAGCTAAACATTTTATTCTGAATTCCCCAGTGAATTATTATTCAGTTCTAAGAACCATAAAAGAATTACTCTCTCCAGACTCCTTAGCCTAGTAATTCCCAAAATATGGTCTCTGGACCAGGACCTTTGCAATACCTGGAAACTTGTTTAAAATGAAATTTTGTGCCATGTCTCAGTTTACTGAATCTGGGTTAGTGCCCAGAGTTTTAAAAAAGCCTCTAGATAATTCTGATGCAGTTTGGGAACCACTGACCTAGACTATGTTTCCCTCCTTTATGCTCTAGTGTTTTCATGTGTATATTTCACTCATTGTATTTGACACATTTTATTTGTAATAGCTGTTTATTCCTTCTGTATTTATTAATCAATCCTCCTGCATGTTTTTTAGGGAAATAACTGTGTATTCCTTAATTTATATATTCTCTAGTGACTAGTTGATTTTCTGTCAAATTCTAGGGGAGATATTTGTCTAAGATAAATTTGTAAAGTGGTGTTCTTATCTCTATTTTCCATGTAAATGATTCTAACACTTGCTTCTCATGAAAGACATTTTATTTCTTAAAGGATTAAAAAATCTGGCGACTTAGAAAATGCTCTAGATTTACTAGAAAAACAATGCATAAAAGTTAATGTGACTTAGATTTTTTAAAGTGCATGCTGACTTCCAGTTCTAAACAAGACGAAGTAGACATACCTCTCCCTATTCCTGCCAATAAGTACAGCTAAAAACCCTGGACATCACATACAAAACAAACTTAAGATGGCTATAAAAGAGAGGGAGGAGAAGGCATATTGGCTAGGACCTAAGGAATGGCACAGCATTAAGTTCCCTGGGTTCTAGGTTTTCCTTTTTCTTCATATATTCCACCAGGTGTTGGAGAAGTAGGCAAACTGGAAACAGCAAAGAATGTAGACTAAAACAAATCCTTAAGAATTTCCTGTTCTCAATAGCCAAAAGACAAGGAAAAGGGCAGCCTAACAATAACCATTCAACTCTAAAAAACACCATAGGAAAATAGTGGACCTCTTACTTTCACCTCCATAAATAAAAGAAGAAGGGAGACCTAGACTTTCACACTTGCCTGGTTATCGTAAGTCACCCCTCTTCTTCACCACAGTAGAGTCAGAGAAGATCAGGTAGGGAGCTGGGACTTTCATCCCTACCCTACTTGTTCAATGTTTGAAAATCAATCAATGTAATCCATCATATTAACAGGCTAAAAATCACATGATAATATCAATTCACACAGAAAAATCATTTAATAAAATTTACCATTCATAATAAAAACTCTCAGAAACTCTAGGAAGAGAGGAGAACTTCTTCAATTTGATAATGAACTTCTAAAGAAAAACTTACTTCTAATATATTACTTAATGGTCTAAAATTGAATGCTTTCCTCCTAAGATTGGGAACAAGCAAGTATGCCCACACTTGCCAATCTTATTAAATACAGTACTGAAGTTCTAAACAGTGAATAAAGCAAGAGAAGGAAGTAAAATGCATACATATCCAAAATGAAGAAATAGCACTGTGTGTATATTTGCAGATGAAGTAATAGAACTGTCTGTATTTGCAGATGAAATGCTGGTATATGTAGAAAATCCAAGGAGTCTACAAAAAAAAAAAAAATTCATGGAACTAATAAATGAGTTCAAGGTCACAGATATAAAGTAAAAATTTAAAAATCAATTGTGTAGCTATATACTAGTAATGAATATGTGGAAACCAAAATTAAAATACAGTACCATTTATAATTACTCATAAAAATGAAACATTTAGCTATAAGTATAACAAAATATAAATAAATGATATAATAAATCTAAAAAAAAATAATGTAACAGAACATGTACCCTGAGAATTACAAAATACTGATGAAAGAAATCAAGAGAAAATAAAGAGAGAGACATATTAAGTTTATGGGCTGGAAAACATAGCATAGTAGAAATTTTAATTGTTCGAAATGATATATAAATTTAATGTAATTCCTATCAGAATCCTAGCAAATTTTTTATGCATATAGACAAAAATTATTCTAAAATTTATATGGAAAAGCAAAGGAATTAGACTGACTCAAAGAATTTGGAAAAAAAATACAATAGGAGGTGTGAATTTATCTAATATTAAGAATTAATATAAAGATACAGTGATCAGGATCATGTGATATTGGCAGAGAGATAGATACATAAAAGAACCCAGATATAGGCTCACACAAGTAGAAAAAATACAGAAGGTGCAAAATTAATTCAATGGAAGAAGGATAGTGTTTAACTAACAGGAGTGTAGCAATTGGATACCATAGGTCAAAAAAAGTTCATAGATTTAAATATAGAATATAGACATATACAACTTTCTGAAGAAAATATAGAGGAAAATCTTTGAGACTTAGCACTTCATGAAGAATTCTTAGATGTGATACTGAAAGCAAGATATTTAAAATAAAAAAATTGATAATTTGGACTTGAGAAGTCCCTGTTAAGAAGATGAAAGACAAACCACATATCTGACAGTGTTGTATCTGTAATATATAAAGTACTCTTAATACTCAACAGCAACAACAACAACAAGCAAGCAAATAAACAAAACAACAACAAAACCAAATAATCCAGTTAGAATTTGGGCAAAATAAATAAAAAGACATTTCACCAAAGAGGTTATATGGATAGCAAAGAAGCACAGGAAAAGATGTTCATCATTGGCTGTTAGAGAAGTGCTAATTAAGACCATAATGATATATCATTACACACGTAAAAAAAAAATAGTGATAACACTAAGTGCTGGCATGAATGCAGAGAAACTGAGTCACCCATAAATGGCTGGTGGGAATGTTAACTTGTTTATACACTTTTGAAAATGTTTTGAGCTTTTCTTAAGTAACTAAATATCCTCTTAACATACAACCCAGCAGTAGCACTTCTGAACATTTATCCCAGATAAATGAAAACTTATGTACACACACACACACACACACACACACACACACAAAAGCCTGTGCATGAATGCTTACAGTAGCTTTTTTGTAATGGCTAATAACTATAAACAACTCAAACGTCCTTCAGTACATGAATGATTATAATAACTATAGTACACTTAAAGCATAGACTACTATTCAGCAATAGCAAAAA
The DNA here is from genome assembly GCF_028564815.1 of Eubalaena glacialis. NCBI lineage: Eukaryota > Metazoa > Chordata > Mammalia > Artiodactyla > Balaenidae > Eubalaena > Eubalaena glacialis. The sequence continues at coordinate 51,840,494 of NC_083721.1, forward strand.
AAAATGAACTATTGATACACACAACAAATTGGACTGATTTCAGGGGCATAATGTTAAGTGAAAAAAAGACCAAAAAGTCATATCTTCTACATTTCATTTATAAATTTCATTCTTAAAATGACAACATTGTAGAAATGGAGAATATATTAGTGATTGCCAGTGTTTAAAGATTGTGGGAGGGTGACAGGGTGGTTGGTGTGGCTACAAAGAGGTAGTAAAAGGAGACAGTTTTTTTTGTTGAAATAGTTCTGTGTCTTGATTTCAATGGTGATTGCATGAATCTACACATGTAATATAATGGCATAGAACTAAGCACACTCACTGTACAAATATCAACTTCCTTTTTCCGATATTGATCTACAATTACTGAAGATCATTTGGGGAATCTGGGTGAAGGGTAAACAGTACCTCTCTATTACTTTTTGCAGCTTTCTGTGAATACATAATTACTTCAAAATAAAAACATAAAAAATAGTAAAAACATGTTAGGAAGGCGGATGTGAAAGTCTATGAAGATATTAAAGGTAAATGACATTTAGAAATGTCTGGTTCTTTCATTAGTCAAGAGTATGCTTTGCCCCAATATGAACAGGTAAATGGCTTGCACATCATATAAATACAGGGCATGGAAGATGGAAATTTTTAGGATCAGATTTGAATAAGAGGATAGATTTTAAGAGCTTAAGAATCAAGGACAGAGATGATGGTCTTTAAGTCAGAAAGGACTTCAGGAAAATGCTATCAAGCTCTAGAAGAATCCCTGAGGAGGAAAGTTACAAAGGTTCTCCCACTTGTTCCAGGCTTATTCAGCCATGACTGCTATTTTTAAGACACTCTGATTATAAATGGACAGAATCTTATTCCTTTAGACCTTAGGGAGTCAAGAGATAGTCCCTAGATCTCAGCTCCTTCACTAAATGGATTTGGGGGAAAAAGAGGCTGCATTGTCATGACTCATTTGTGCTTCCAAGGGTGATGACACCTGTGGGACTATCAGATGGGATCATGGTGGGATCTTGAACCCCTCTCACACATCAATTTAGCCTTTGAAGATCCCTTCTCCTTTGAACAAAGACTATGTGAATTAAAGAGGCATTTAATGAAAATCAAGCAAAATATTCATTCCTAAGCATTTTATTTCCTTTAATCTTGTTTGCTATGCTGCCTGTCTGTAGCAGATGGTTGGATGACTGGTACCGTCTCACAATGTTAATAGTCATTATCACTGTGTCATTTGAAGTGTTGCTTCCATCCTGTTTACGTCTTTTTCTTTCTCCCTTTATGTGCTTTTGCCTTTCATGCGTGCCACAAATCCCTGATATTCTTTTATGCCTTTTTTCACTTGCTATGGAAATCCTTCTAGATATGGAAAGAAAGTAATAATGAGCCTGTGATGTATGAGGTGACTAATGAAGTGTTAAACCCAACAACTGTTTTCCTTAAAATTCTGGAGCATGAAATGTGTATTTTTCTCATCAGCAGTCCTACCAGTGGGATTACCGCTTTCAAAAATTGAGATACTCAGAGAAAACTTCCATTTTATGACACTTAAAGAAGCTGTCATTAAGATGTGTATTCTGTGACTTGTATTGCATGTAAAATGTAAAGGTGATTTATTTAATTAAATGGTACTGAATCAATGCTAATTCATAAATAAAATTGTTAATTTATGGATGCTTCTTTAGTCTTCCAAGAACATGTCAAATCACCTCTTGAAAGTGCAGTATTTGGTACTAAACCTTATGTTCTTATACATTTTTCCTACTCTGCAGTTCCTCTGTTAGAAAATCTGACAAATAATGAATGTATAATTTCCACTGCTAGTGAAATTTACATGTTCTTTTGTGGCAGAATATTCTTTAAAAAATGGCAGGCCTAATACATGGTGTCATTTTAAGGGGAAAATGCAGTCAATTTGGGAAGAAATGCTCAATGTACAGGACTAGAATGTGTGTGCTAGAAAGTAGAAAGGAGAGTGGACAATAGAGAACATGCCCTGTAGGCAAATGGAATAAGATAGAAAAGAACATATTGAGAATAGAACTGTTCCTTCTCCTGAGAAAATCTAAAATTCACAAATCCTATCATTTAACTTTCCTCTTGATGCTTAGCATAGGGTCATATGCCAAAGTAGTTTTAAATACAAATACCTGAGCATATCTCTGATAGTCATTACTATTATCCAGAGATGATTATGCTATTTTTAACTTTTTATATGGGATTCTAAAACAATTTCTATATGTTCTTTTAAATATAAGGACCTTTAATATGAAAATTATTATCTGTGAATCTCCATAATTTGCAAGCACTTTATAGTTTTCTTTTAAATAATCATAAAATAACTTAAAATTTTAAGTATTTATATAAAATTTCCAATCTCTAAATCACAGAAAATGTTACAACTTGGCAAATCATAGTTCTTTTTTCTATGTGATTAGCATCCATAGCAGTTTTATAAGCTAAGTATGCTGTGTGAGTGATACAATGAGATACATAGTGGAATTTTTAAAATCCATACAAAATATTAAACATGTCAGAGTTGAATTACAGTTTGGAGAAAATTCCATTTACACAGGTAGCATAACTACTTAGTAAAGTAAAATTAAATGTAAATAATTTATTCCTTAAAAGATGTTTATAGCATACTTGTAGCCATGTTTCACAGCATTGATTGATTTCCGTCTTTGAAAGATTCTCTAACAAAAAATAAACTCTGTAATGAACTACATTTTAATAAGTTATATTAGAAGTAATAACAACTGTGAAAAAAGATACATTTAGATATCATGTACGTGATTTTTACTGTCTTCAAAATCAAACACATTAAGGCAAATAGGGATTGTATACTCATTTAAATGCTATGAAATATTTAACTTGAAAATCAACTTGTATCTAGAAACAGAAATGATGTTCTAATACATCTATCAAACAGCCTAAAATACATTGATAAACTTGTTTACTTTAGACAATTCATATAGCTCTTTCCCAGTTTTCCAATTTAATAAGCACATATGTAACTTCCGTGGAAAGATACATCTGGCTCTTTTTCTCTTTTCTGGATGGCTTTTGTTTTTAATTACTCACATATACTACTACTTTCACAAAAAATCTACTGGACTTTTTGCGGTCTCCCAATCTTCTCTTTGCCAGTAAGCAAATTCTTCATCCTAGAATTACTGATAATGTTACTACAACTTGTTTCTTGTTGGCAATGTGTGATATGAAGTCAACATACGTTAATCAATAATGTGAAGATATTTTAATGCTTTGGGGGGAATATGTGAACTAAATTGGGAGAAGAAATATGTGAAAAATTATAAATCACAAATGTGCACCAACATAAATAGAAAGACTTTGACAGTGAAAAAAATGGACAATGAGTTGTAAACAAATTATTTAAAAAGAGAACAGCTGTATAGGAGACTTTATGTAGACATCAAGTTGGATCACAGAAAAAAAGGAGAAAGAATAGATGCAGGGAGGGCAGGTGGTGTTTCCTGGAGAGCTATCTTGGACCTGAGAAATGTCTCTGGTCCTTTTTGACCTGATTCTTTTAATTCATAATTAACTCACTATCAAAATATGCTACCTGATTGAAAATCACATTTTTCTTCCTCTTCCAATTTTTATCTGAATTTTTGTCCTTTGTACTTTCTATTCTTTGTTGGACAAAGCTCAAATATTCCAAAGTGAAATAAGTGACTTATTGTAACTTCCAGCACTCTTAACAAAGATTCATGGAAATTTAACAGGGGGTTTTCTTCTCTACAAGGGGGAGACTTAACTCTTGGATACTTTTACTCAACTATGGCTCTGTAAGTTCTGATAAACCTATTGAAAATGGATCCTCTGTTTTTGTGAGACTACATCTCTGAACATAAGAGGGCAAATAAAATGTTCTCCTTATTACATCTCTTTCAGAGTACGGTATTTTTGAAAAATAACTCCTTTTCTAACATCCTCCGTATAAATTAATCTCCTTTTTTTCTTCTTTTAAATTTTATTGCTTGGCTTGAAAAGGCCTGTAGAGAATTTGTTTTTCTATATCAACAACAACAACAAGCAATCAGTGCAATTATTTCCAGTACATTTCTTTCTTGATTGAAAGGTCGCTCAATTTTTAAACTTCCATAAATTGCTTCAAATTGAGCTTAAATTTTATCAATATAGTTTTCAAGATCATCTTTCACAAATTTCCATTGGTTTGGTCTTTATCTTTTCATTTGTTTGTATATTTTCATATACAAAAAGTCAATTTAATCCAGATCACTTTTCAATATCAGGACCAAAACAATGGAATTTAATTCAATCAAAATAGTTCATCTCTGACTGCCATTCTGAATTATCTTCACAACTCTTCTCAACCAGAATATCATAATACCATAAGATACTATGGGGGAAGAAAGTTAAGAAATAACGCTACTCTAATCCCACAGAGAACTCTATAAGACACCGTTATACACCTGGTTTTGAGTGTTCTTATCAGCAGACCTTTGCCTAGAAAGTAGATATATCAGTCTTCTATTGCTGATCTAACAAACTGTCACAAATTTAGTGGTTTAAAAGAATAAAAAGAATTATCTCACTGTTCTGTAGGTCAGATATCCAACCCAGGACTCATTGGGCTAAAATCAATATGGTGGCACGGTTACACTCCTTTGGAGGCTCTAAAAAATAATCTCTTTCCTTGCTTTTCAAATTTTAGAGGCTCCCCACATTCCTTGGTTCTTGGCCACCTTCCTCTGTCATTAAAGACAGCAGCATCACAAGCTCTCTGACTCTACTGCAGTCATCATATCTCTCTCTGACTGCAACTGGAAAGGCTACTAAGGACTCATAATTAGATTGAACTCCCCATTAAATTCCAGGATAATACACCTATTTCAAAGTTCTTAACCAAATTTGCATCTGCAAAGTTTCTTTTGTGATGTAAAATAACGTAACTCACAGGTTCTGGGGGATTAGGACATGGATGTCTTTGGGTGGTAATTATTCTTTCTACCCCAGTAGAATACATCAAATCCCAGTATGTTGATATAGCAATATTTGAAGGTATTTAACACAAAAATTTTATTTCTAAAACAAAAAGAGTTTTTGAAAATGGTGTACCTTCCACTTTATAACAAAAGAATATTCCATTTACTTGATGTTACATAAGTATTACTTTAACCCTGTGAAAGCCATGGACCATGTGGTTATCTGGTTCAATGTTATAACTGTTGTCACATTTAAAAATGAATAAAAATATGCAAAATGCATCAATTAAAATTTCATTGCTGACAGTAAAAAGATTAGTTGTTGCCAGGTGTTAGGGGGTAGGGAGGGATGAATAGGCAGAGCATAGAGGATTTTTAGGTCAGTGAAAGTATTCTGATATGATACTATAATGGTGGTTACCTGTCATTATACATTTCTCAAAACCTATAGAATTTACAACACCAAAAGTCAACCTTAATGTAAACTATGTAGGTTTATTGTTCTAACAAACGCAGTTTGGTGCAGGACTTTTTGACAGTGGAGGGGGCTGCGTGTGTGTGAGAGCAGTGGACATAAGGCAACTGTACTTTTCACTCAATTTTGCTGTGAACCTAAAACCGTTCTACAAAACAAAATCTATTCAAAAAGAAAAAGAAATCACTGTTTACTTCCGTCTTTTATCATTTATTAAAGAAAATCCAATTCAATATCCCTGCTTCCCCAATAGTCTTTTCTATACTTCTTTCTATTCTCTTTAATTAGCATGAATCCTACACTCTATAAATTCTCATTTTACCACCTCACCCCTTGAAACAAAACTAACTACTTCTCCACCCAGTCTGTTAGATTTTACTCTTTCCTTCAGATCTTTATTATGTAGATTAATTCTTTTTACAAAATCATTTGTTCTTTATCCCAAATTCTATGCTTTTTTGTCTACTATACATCAAGATAAAAGTTTAGACCCTTCTTGCAGAAAGGTGGAAATGGGAATAGAAATGGTTGAGTTGGTCAGGTAAATTGTTAATGACAGTGTTCTCTTTGGACCAGTGAGGGAGACGGTGGAGAGATTTTGCAGCTTTTTTTATGTTAATGTATTTATATATTTTTATCTCATTACACAATGAACTGGGTCTAATTGTTAGCCAAAGAAATGGTGACAGCTCTTTCCTGAAGTGGCAAAAGTGATAGTTCCTAATTAGCCAATTCTTTCTTCTCTCGGACTCCTATTGAAATTTGTCCCATCTTTCTGCATCAGAGTATGGCTCTTAGAGAATATATAACTGAATTCATTGGAAGGCTTCTCAGTCTTTTCTCCAACGTGCTTCTCTTTTTCTTTTTCTTTCTTTGTACAGTAGCCCTCTGATGCTGTACCTCTTATTCTAAGCTGAACATTCATAATCTAATTCTGCCTTTTTTAGTAACTACCCTTTTTTCTACTAAACTAGCTGTTTTCATTACTCTATGGTGAGAAAAAATGCTTTAAAGCATTTATTTTGAATGAAAGGCCCTTATTGCTGAGTCTAATGGAGGAAAATGGACCTTCTAATGCAAAGAAATAGACAGCATGGTATTTTTTCTAATGAAACACCATTACATATTCTCCAGGCAGCAGTATTTGAAGAGAAGTTCAAATTCCTTCATCTCTGATATACTATTCAACAATGTGAAAGAGGGGACAGTGAGCTTGTAGCAAGTATTTTAGAAGAATACCGCAGAATGTTAAAGTAGATAGAGGATCTTTAAAATGGAGGAAGAATAGGATGAGCATTTGCAATGAGGAAAGAAATAGAATATAGGAGAACACCTTAGAATACAGACATGATAAACGGTTTTACAATACATAGGTAGGTAGATAGATAGATAGATAGATAGATAGATAGATAGATAGATAGATAACCCCACCCTAGAGTTTCCTTACACACTGATTAGCTAAGTAACTGACTGAACTATACATTTACTTAGGAGAAATTCATTGAGTAGGTCTTGAGCATGTACATAAACCAGTCATTCTGTCAGAATTTCTTGAGAAAAAACCAAAATGAATTGGATACAGATCCTGCTTTAAGAAATACATGATATACTGGAAGAAGATGAATACATATAATAGTCTTGACCCTATAAATGTCATAGGAGTCTAGAGTGGGAAGGAATTCTACTGGGAAGATCAAGAAAATCGATGAGTCAACAAGTTTTGATCAGTAGGACTGAAACATCAGAGGTAGCGAGGGAACAATTTAGGAAGCAGGAACCCCAGGGGTAAAAGCAGTAATAATAATCACAGCAAAGTGTTTACCTGCATATATGAATAAGGGGTGTCTAAGAGGATGCCTGAAGCTGCAGTAACAGAAAACTATATTCAACCTGACTAAATCATAAGGGGATTTACTGTTTCACATAATAAAGTGTCCAGAGGTAAGCAGGCTCCAGCCAGAGGAATTTCATGTTTCAGTTATATTTCTATGCAAGTTTTTCAGTTCTGCCCTTTTCCAAATGTTGGGACTCTTTTATGGCTACAAAGTGGTGGCTATCAGCCCCTGGGACATTAAACCTGTTTGTTATTTATCTCTGGAAGAAGTGGGGTGGGAAATGTCACACTTAACCATGAAATACAAACTCTTCTCTCTAGTCCACTTGGCTCAGTTTACATCTCTTGACTTTCCAGGGCTAGTAATTGTTGTTGAGGTAGTCCCACAGTGATTTGCTTAGAGTCTAAAATGAACCATGCTCTCAAGACAGGAAAAAGTTAGGCACTAGATCAAAAACAGAGTTTTGCAAGAAAGGAGGTTTCCATACGCTAGGGCATAAACAGTGTCCTCACCCAGGACAGTTTGGAACCGTATTATGGCTTCTTGAAACACGAAGAAAAGGAGTTTGTATGCATTATTAAATACTATGTTGCAGATTTTTGAGAATGGAATGACACAAGTTGAGTGGTGTTTTGAAAATACTAGTAACACAGCCATAGGGGATATGATGAATTAGAATGGTAGCGGGAGGAGAGCTGGGACAGAAAAAATGTAACACTGAAGCAGTAATGAAGGAAACAGATTTAGTCAGGTGGCTATGAAAATGGAGAAGATAAGACAAATGCAAGACATTTTATGGAAAAAGAATGTGAGGCTTTTTAAACTTTCAATTTAAGGGTAAGGGAAAGTAAAAGTTAACTGCATCAGTATTCTGTCAGTCAAACATTATCTAAGATGGGGACCATTGAAAGGGCATGTGGGAAGCAGGCGAGATGATGAGTTCATCTTCAGCTCAGTGAACTGAAGGAATTAAAGGACATTCTTCTGGCATTCTGTTGGAGAGTCCATAGACTCTTAGAAAATGATGAATGAAAAAAATTTGAGGGGAAAGACCATCAGAGCGTGGTGGTTTGAAAGAAAATCTGAAAGAGAATCTGAAATGTGGAGAGGGGAAATAAGAAAGAGTTGTGACTGGGAAATAGCTCAAAACAGATTTATTAAATATGTTCTTTAGTATTCTTCTTAATGGTGATATTAGATACATATATACATATACATGTGCACATTTTTAAAAATAAAGATAATACAGAATATCATGTACTCAACTTAGAGAGAAAATTGGAAGTTTATACTCTGGTTTCCAAATGAAAATTAAGATTGCAGGTTTTTTTACTTAGTTTAAATTTATTTTGTGTCTCTTTTCTTTCACAGAATATCTTAATTCTAATTATAGTAACATAATTACCTACTTCCTTTATATTCAAGATGAATATAATAATTTCAAATAGCAATATCAATTTTACCACTAATAAAAAGAGACTTAAAAAACGCAGTTTGGGCAGTCCTTGTCATTAGCATTTATCTAAAAATGTATGTCTAGCTAACATACAGGGAACATTCCTCCTTTTTGTGATTATGTCACCAACTTTATATACAATTAGGGTCATCCATTTCTATTTGAATTTTGTTAATTTTAGGGAAGATTTTTCCCTTCTATATTAATTTTAGTATATTTAAAGTACATATGAATTGTATCTAAATATTTAAATTGTTCCAAAGCCTAAATTATAAATCAATTATATTCAAAGATATCTGGCTTCTATTCCCTATAGGCAAACACCTTTTATTAGTTTTTGGTTTATCCTTTAATTTCTTCCTTTTGAAAATGAAAGCAAATAAATGTAATAACACAAAAAATGCATACACATATACACATCTATGTTTTATCCCCCTCTTAAACAGATTTAGCATACTATTCAAGCATTCAGCAGATTGGTATTTTACTCAACAATATATCCATATATACTTATGATACTATACTATTATACTTTGATTTGAGATCAATTTCTAAAATTCTGAATCAAGGGAAAATTCTTATGAAATATTGCTAGGTATCACCAAATATACAATTTCTTTTGGATTGTGTGCCAGTAGGATAGGCAGTCAAACTTTTGGAGTTTGCCAATGAGATATATAAGACATCTCAGTTAAGTTTAAAATTGAATTTATCTTACTTTGAGTGACGTTGACCATCTTTTTATATGTTTATAGATCATTTCTCTTTTTTTCCTGTTTATAGTCCAGTATTTGTCCATTTTTTTTTTGATTTGATAGACTTTTTCCTCGCAAATTTTGCTTTTTTTTTTGGTTTGGTAGCACTAACTATGGTCATCATTGTGTGCTCTTTCTCTTTCTTTTTTTGATCTCCCACCATCATGCTGGCTATAATTCTCATCTTCCAATCTTCCAAAGTACTTAGCTCAGAACAAAACAAAACAGGAACACAAAAACAACAAACTAATGGTCCTTTTTTATTGGGATTATCTAATCTTTATAAATTAATTTAAGGATATGATGTTGAGTACAAAAACAGAGTATGCTTTACATCTGCTCCAGTTTACTTTTGTTTCTTAAAAAAAATATTTTGTAATTTTCTCACATTGGTTTCACTCAATTCATATGTTTATATCAAAAGTTGTTTTTGAGTTTTATTAAATAAGCACTTTTCTCCATTATATTTTATCAGGTTATTTTTTTAATAATAGAGGTTTCTGATTACACAAATTTGACATACTGCCACGTAACTAAATTTTCATTTTGTTTTATAGTTTTTGTTGTCATTGATTCTGTTTGAATTTTCAAAATATTTATAAAAAATACCTGCCAATAGAGATAATTTTACCTTTTTCATTCCAATGTTTTTTTCATCTAATTGCATTGGCTACCACTTCCAAATCAAGATTATATGTTAGTAAAGACTAAGACATCCTTGACATGTTCCTGAGATGATTCTAATATTTCCCCATTATGGAGTCATTTCTTGAATAATTCAATTTTATACAGTCATATTTTGAATAAACTCACCTATCACTGGTGTCAGTTCCAAGTAGTTAAATCTAACTAGGTAGTTTTGGAGACAGTGACTAATGTAAATGTAGTGGAGGGTAAGAGCTTGGCTGAAAGCCTCTCTCATCATTTGCCCTCTCTCTATGTTTTCTCCTCTTCTCAGCCCTTGCATCCTCTACTTCTGAATGAGCATTTAGGACCAGGGTCATTGAGATAGTCTATCTATGTTGCTTTCTCTCACTACCTATGTTTCATATACCAGGGATATTAAGAGCTCTTATACTAGTGATATGAATGTGACTTGGGGGGAGAAGAAATGGTCCCCTAGAGGCCAGAGAGGCCTGTGGAGGTGATATCAGAACACTGACCCATCTGCTAAGACTATTTTGTTTCCCATTTATGTATATACTTACCTCAGAATCTTTACAGGGAGAGCAGGTGATTGAACCAAAGAAGGAACTGAGTATTATTTCAATATTTACTCACTCAAAACATATTTTGACATCTATAAATCCTCCCAGAACCAGAGAATAGCACAAAAATACATCTAATAATTAATTATGAATAGAATTTAACAGCTGTCAAATCACTAATTTTATATATAAGCCAAAATTCCTCATGCTAGTAAAATGCTATTCTGTGGATGCACTTAATCTCACCCCTTGACTGAAGGGAGCATCATTCCAAGTTCTTGGTTGTGGCACCATCTCCAGTTTTCACAAAATATACAGATGATCAGAATAGTATATTGTTGTTTGCAAAGTCTCTGTTTATGTTTAGCTTGGAGGGCTATTCTAAATTGGCTCACACTTTATGGCCTTTTTGACCATTCACCCTTTGGTGATAAAACTGGAAAACCAGTGAGGGAAAAAGGAAACCTCATTTCTGTTGGTACATCTTTTGTAAGTTAAACCTCTGTGCTTCTTACTTTCTAGTATTCCTCAGACAGTTCTCCTTCTCCAAGGAACATTACTGAGTGACCATCCTGTTACACTTAAATGTAGTTGCATACCTGGAATATTTTTAGGCACAATGCTAAAAATATTACAAAAGTATTTTATTTATTTTTAATTTCTCAGAATTGGTCATTTTCCAACATTTTTACCACTTTCTGTGGGAACAGTATTAATGCAATTAGTGTGAATATGTGGAGGTACCAAGACATATGGAGGAAATAAACAGAGAAAAGAACATTGCTTTAACTACTAGAATAGAAAAATAGAGTGATATACACATATGGAAATATGTCAACATATATAAAATAATAGTAACAAAGTATAAATAAACCTTCTGTATAGATACACATAAATATGTATTACCTATATATAACATATTTATATATCAATTGTATAATTATAAACTATATGAAATTAGAAATAAAACATGTGTTTGTGTGTATATATATGCACACACAGGCATATATTGATATATAAAATGTGTATACATAAACACATACACAAACACACACACATATATCAAGAGCAGGGCCGTTACTCCTTAGTGACTCACACGGCAATTCTTATTTTTTTTTTTTTTTCTTTTTTTTTTTTTTTTTGCGAGGGCTTTCTCTAGTTGTGGCAAGCGGGGGCCTCTCTTCATCGCGGTGCGCGGGCCTCTCACTATCGCGGCCTCTCTTGTTGCGGAGCACAGGCTCCAGACGCGCAGGGTCAGTAATTGTGGCTCACGGGCCTAGTTGCTCCGCGGCATGTGGGATCTTCCCAGACCAGGGCTCGAACCCGTGTCCCCTGCATTGGCAGACAGATTCTCAACCACTGCGCCACCAGGGAAGCCCGGCAATTCTTATTTTTAACTTCACTATCCTAAATCAGCTATTTTTCATAATTACAAAGCCTGTGTCTTGATACTAAAACTTTCCCTTAGCGTTTCCTTTCAAATATATCAGGTCATATAATGTATAGTTGGAAGCATAAAGATCTTCTAAGAAAAAGGGTAAAGGTGTTTTCATTTTTTTAAATTTTGCAGGACTATCATCCAAAAATCTACAAACAATAAATGCTGGAGAGGGTGTGCAGAAAAGGGAACCCTCATACACTGTTGGTGGGAATGTAAATTGATACGGTCACTATGGAGAACAGTATGGAGGTTCCTTAAAAAATGCAAAATAGAACTACCATAGGACCCAGCAATCCCACTATTGGGCATATACCCTGAGAAAACCATAATTCAAAAAGAGTCATGTACCACAATGTTCATTGCAGCTCTATTTACAATAGCCAGAACATGGAAGCAACATAAGTGTCCATCAGCAGATGAATGGATAAAGAAGATGTGGCACATATATACAATGGAATATTACTCAGCCATAAAAAGAAACGAAATTGAGTTATTTGTAGTGAGGTGGATGGACATAGAGTCTGTCATACAGAGTGAAGTAAGTCAGAAAGAGAAAAACAAATATCATATGCTAACACATATATATGGAATCTAAAAAAAAAAAAAAATGGTCATGAAGAACCTAGGGGTAAGACAGGAATAAAGACGCAGACCTACTAGAGAATGGACTTGAGGACACGGGGAGGGAGAAGGGTAAGCTTGGACAAAGTGAGAGAGTGGTAGTATATATATACACTACCAAATGTAAAATAGATAGCTAGTGGGAAGCAGTCTCATAGCACAGGGAGATCAGCTCGGTGCTTTGTGACCAGCTAGAAGGTGGGAGAGGGAGGGTGGGAGGGAGGGAGATGCAAGAGGGAAGAGATATGGGAACATATGTATATGTATAACTGATTCACTTTGTTATAAAGCAGAAACTAACATACCATTGTAAAGCAATTATACTCCAATAAAAACGTTATAAAAAATTTTTGTAGGACTATAAAGTATTATGATGCTGAAGATCAGGATGAACTAAGGTAACACAGTTTGCTTCCCAATGTTTTTGTAACCCACAGTAGAACTTGTGAAAGCATTGGAGAATATAAAAATGTGTGTTTTAAAGTGAAAGAAATAGTAACTGAATAAGACAAAATGTCAACATAAAAATGCGTGTCAGCCTCTATTTTTTTGAAACAAAAGGGAACATTTTAGATGGGAAATTGAGACACTAAGGCATTGCCATCATGACTAACTGTTAACTTTTTGTTATAATTCATTCTTCTTATCAGAAGTTAAGCCTGAAAATGGGAAACAGAAACGGTCTTCTCTTTTGGGCTGCTGTCATTGTGAATCTAATTCTTTCTCTGCTCCAGTGAACTTAAATTACTAAAAGTAATATAATGGGATGAGTAATTCAATAGGTATGAACAAATGTATCCAATGCAAATGGCCTCACATTATGAGGTGACTTTTTTATACCCGTGGAAGTGTCATTTGATTAATACTTGGCCTGAGTTCAATTGTTCCCATTGCAATCTTCTACTTGTTGCAATCTGAAGTTATCTTTCTAACTTGAAAGTAATACAGAATTTAATTCCTTATTATCATGCTGTTTAATCAGTTTACTCAAAGTTTGACTCACTAGTAATATTTAATTGATCATAAAATAAGAGATGGATGTTGCTTGTTTTATGGAAACTCTTACCTTTTAAAGCCATCATTAGAACTACATTTTTGACCATACCATATGAAGCTCAAAAATCTTTTCTCACCATGATAGTTTTGTTAATGGTGAATCTATAGAGTGGTTGAAGTGAAAAGAAATTGCCATTCAACAATCGGAGACTTTATGTTTCTGTGTCTCCTGCAATCTCTGCCTCTCTCTCTCTCTCATTTTTAAAGTCTTCTCTGTCTTCTACCCTTTTCTCTTTTTCTTCTTCCTTCTCTCTTTATTTCTCTCTTTTTCATCTTCTCATCTTCCTTTTTTCTCCCTCTAATTTTTATCTTCAAATTCCTCTAGTAAATCATTTTGAAATACTATGGGGAGAGATATAACTTAAGGTTCACTAAGGAAAAAAGACAACCCTCAGAAAGGGAGAAAATATTTGCAAATGAAGCAACTGACAAAGGATTAATCTCCAAAATATACAAGCAGCTCATGCAGCTCAATATCAAAAAAACAAATAACCCAATCCAAAAATGGGCAGAAGACCTAAATAGACATTTCTCCAAAGAAGATATACAGATTGCCAACAAACACATGAAAGAATCCTCAACATCATTAATCATTAGAGAAATGCAAATCAAAACTACAATGAGGTATCACCTCACACTGGTCAGAATGGCCATCATCAAAAAATCTACAAAGAATAAATGCTGGAGAGGGTGTGGAGAAAATGGGAACCCTCTTGCACTGTTGGTGGGAAAGTAAATGGATACAACCACTATGGAGAACAGTATGGAGGTTCCTTAAAAAACGAAAAATAGAACTACCATACGGCCCAGCAATCCCACTACTAGGCATATACCCTGAGAAAACCATAATTCAAAAAGAGTCATGTACCACAATGTTCATTGCAGCTCTATTTACAATAACCAGGACATGGAAGCAACCTAAGAATTGTCCATCGACAGATGAATGGGTAAAGAAGGTGTGGCACATATATACAATGGAATATTACTCAGCCATAACAAGAAATGAAATTGAGTTATTTGTAGTGAGGTGGATGGACTTAGAGTGTGTCATACAGAGTGAAGTATGTCAGAAAGAGAAAAACAAATACCGTATGCTAACATATATATATGGAATCTAAAAAAAAAAGAAAAAAAGGTTCTGATGAACCTTGGGGAAGGACAGGAATAAAGATGCAGATGTAGAGAATGGACTTGAGGACATGAGGAGGGGGAAGGGTAAGCTGGGATGAAGTGAGAAAGTAGCATTTACATATATACACTACCAAATGTAAAATAGATAGCTAGTGGGAAGCAGCTGCATTGCACAGGGAGATCAGCTAGGTGCTTTGTGACCACCTAGAGGGGTGGGATGGGGGGGTGGGAGGGAGATGCAAGAGGGAGGGGCTATGGGGATATATGTATACCTTTAGCTGATTCACTTTGTTATACAGCAGAAACTAACACAACATTGTAAAGCAATTACACTCCAATGCAGATGTTAAAAAAAAAGAACAAAATTGTTACCAACAAAAAATTAAATAAATAAATAAATAAATAAATAAAATACAGTTAGAGCAAAACAAACAAACAAAAAGAATCAACAGTAAAAACGACATAGAATAAAAGACAAAGGAAAGCAAAGCAAGGGCATTCTTGTCGTAAGGAAGTGGGGCAAAGATGTGAGCAAATGTAAAATTAAATGATGGAAACTGTGCAAGGGATTTGACAGAAACTGTAATGAGTATTGGCTTAAATTGATAAGAATTTAATGGATTTGAAGTATACTATACATTTGTAGGTTAAAACAGAGATTTCATCTGTTACTTTGTTGAAGAAAGGGCAGCATTTATACCAAGGGTGTGGTAGTGCTTCTGTCAATAGTGTATTGATTCTCAAATTAACCTGCTCTTACAGCTTGAGTTTTGGTAGTTTCTGTATTTGTTATAACAGAGAGACACAAACAAGAATCATTAAAGAAACTTCAGTAGTGTTAATATAAATGAATGAATAAAAAAAAAGAATCTGAAAAATCATTTTGAACAGAGGGTTCATAACTCTGAAAATAGCACAAGAGTAAAACAAGAGAAGTTTGAGGTAACTTTGGGTAGTTAGAAGGAACTGAGCTTATACAACTTGAAATGCAGAATTTAGGAATTAACATTTTATAACTGACTATTGAATGCAATGAATATCTCAAGCTGTAAACTCTTTATGCTTTTAATTTTAATTCTATAATTCTTTATTTATTAAACTGATTTTACCTCAGATGTTATGTAACAAGAATATGATAACCTATGGATTAAAGGCTTGGGGACTTTATAAAAGGTAAAATCAATATCTGGAGGGTTTTAAGGCAAATAATTTAATGAATTTTTTTAACCATTAAGAATTTCACATGAAGCTAATGAAGAGAAATAAAAGGTAAATGATTAAGAGGAGGTGGAGAAAAAATAGATGATAGTAAAAATTAAATACAGCGAGAGAAAATATTTTTAAAAATTAAAGACTGCTCTTGATAGCAATCTAATCACATTTTTTACAAAAAAATATGAGCACTATAATAAGGTATGTTTAATTATGCTGTGACATATTTGTCGTGCTATTTTCTATATATTTTCCTAGGATATAATCAACTAATTGTTAGCCAAGTTTTTAAGTGTTCTAAGGCACACCAAATAGCATTTTATGTGTTTTCTTTATTTTCTTTTTCCATTTTCCTTTTCTTTTGTGAAACTTTGGTTCATTTATCAGAGGACTAAATTCATGCCTATTGACCCTAAAATATTTCAAATCCAAAATGATAGATGATAAAGTTAAAGGTAATAATATGTGCTGATAGTAAACCCTAGCCATATATTACATAGTAATGGAGTGCTAACAATAGTAAGTATTGTTTTCTGTATTTATCACAGTTACACCCAGTAACGAATCAAAATGTTCAGAACTGTTTTTGGTATAAATAAATATCCCATCCCACATTTTCCTACTCTCAAACTCACTCCAGAGAGTCTATCACATTTTCTTTCAAGAAGTTATTTCAAAACTCCATATAAAGTATGACATTTTATTTATTGATTCATCAACCATAGAAAATATTCATTTACTCTCCAATGTGAAAATAATGCTTTAACTCATACAATCTCTCCTCTCTTCTATTCAATATATGATAGTGTACATTTATTTTGTTTTTCTATTATCTTTGAATTATTGATTGTCACTACCAGTTTTTATCAATTTTTGTAATATCTTTGTGATTTCCTATTCTCAAGGCTAAAATTCTCTTAGTGGAAACACAAAAATATCTTCTAAGTTTTGACCATAAAGTGACTTAAATTCTTAAAATTTTAGTTTGCATTAATGTGGGAGGATTACATTTTGTTTGCTAAAAGTCTCCTATGGACTGAATTTTATTTTATTTTATTACCCTCAAAATACATATGTTGAAGCCTTAACCCCAGTCCCTCAGAATATGACTGTATTTGAAGATAGTCCTTTAAAGAGTTAATTATTTTAAAATGAAGTCATGAGGACGGGCCCTAATCCAATCTGACTCGTATCCTTATAAGAAGATGAAATTTGAACACACAAAGAGACACAAAGGATGTGCACGTACAAAGGGAAGAGCATGTAAGGACAATGCAAGAAGGCAGCCATTGGCAAGCCAAGAAGATAGGACTTAGAAGAAACCAAACCTGCCAACACCTTGATCTTGGACTTCCAGCATACAGAACTGTGAGAAAATAAATTTCTGTTGTTTAAACTACCCAAACTGTGGTGTTTATATTATATTGATATATATTACATATATATATGAAAATCATTGATTATCATCATATATATATGAAAATAGTTGCTTATTATTATCATTACTATTGGCATGATTCTCTCCTTAAACTAGATTCATTAAATCCTAATTCAATACTCTTTCTATGGCACAATGTCACTGGGGTCTCAGGGAATTTTAGACCTGAAAAGAACCTAGAGGATAAGAATGCTTGAAAAAAGTGTAATCACGAGTCTGAAAGTATAGCTCACCCAAAGTCTCGCAAGTTAGACAAATAATGTCAATGTAAAATATATATGAGTTTTAACCAAAGAATCATAACTTGGGTAGTGAAAATATGAGTTGTAGGAGAAATTATAAGAGAAAGAGAAATACGATGAAGTAAACAAGTTATAGAGTTAACATGCTTTTTTCCTCTTTTTATGTTGTTTTGAATTTTATTTATGGTAACACAAAGATAACCCTTTTTTCTATACAGAATTTTCATAGGTGCCTTTAGAATGGTAATTAATTGCTTCTGTGGCAAATGAAATCTATACAGGTTAAAATTTAGCTTACTGAAAATAGAAGGGCTGCTATATTCTGAGATAATATCCTGATCACATTTATTTTATTTACAAAGTTAATGATTAAAACAACAAAGAATATCCAAACTAAATTCTTTCTCCCATTGTGAAACATTCCAAATGAAACCTCAGCCAGGACGGAACCAATAGAAGGAAAATCATGTCAGCTGCTGCTACATCCACTATCAATTATTGGTTTCTGTCCATCTTTTTTCATGCCTTAAGAATTTTGATGTTGCTTACATTAAATAAGTTTTTTGGGGGGATAAGAGCATTAAAATATCTAATAATGAGAAGTACCTTGAATCATTAAAAATATTACTATTCTGGCAGATTGGCAGGCTTGATTGCACTGTACCAGTGTAGTGAAGCACGGACCTCTTACAGAGACCAGTTTCACCTGGATTCTAGGTCTGGCTCAGCACTGACTACTTCTGCTGACCTTGGGCAAAGCTTATAAATTCTGTGGAAGTCACTCAGTTATTTCATCAGAATATTTAGGAGTTTAGCGAACTAAGTCCTATACTTAATAGGAAGTGTGAAAACTATTATTACCATTTAAATTTTTGTTGGACTATATCATTTTTAGTGTTCTCCTCTCTAAATCTACACATTTTATAATTTCCTTAAAGATTAGTGCCAGGATTTCTTACTGTTGATAAGTCCAAGATAGAATAAAAATAATATAGACTTCATTATGAGGAGCTTTCAGTCTCTTAGAGTTCAGAAAACAGTAAATACTAAGTTATCAGATTCTATTAAAATGAGCTCTTAGCCCATAATCTTATTCTTCAATTTAGAATATGTAACATTGCTTAATGATCAGGGTGTTTGTGCTTCTTTGTTAGCATAAAAAATAATATTCTTCTTTATAATAAAATATTCCTCTATTGCATAGTCTGTTTTATGAATTACTGTACACACATTTTGTGTCAATTATAGACTGCGGAATAAAAGGTTACACTTCAGCCTTCAGGCAATCATTTGTTTGGAGCTCACTGATGTGTTCTTAATTCATTCTGAAGTCTCTCCCCACCCACAGTTTGTAGAGAAAGGGATGCAAACATTTTTCTTCATTGGCAGTGGCTGGAGAATACATCAACATGAGAAATACTTTCCAGGAGGGGAAAAAAAAAAAGGTATACTCTGTGAATAACAATCTCTCTGTCTCTCCCAAAGGGGGGGAAAAAAAAATCATCATAGCAATGTTTATAACGTTTCTTTTATCTCAAAGGAGCCTCCAAGCATTTTAGAAATGTTAACGATGATCTGGTTCTGTGGGATTCACATCTCTTGTCACTGAAACGTATTCATGTTTAACAGTGCATGGGGATGACAGACCCTGAAGAAATCTCTGTTGGATTTATGATCACATCTGTAAGGCTGAAAGGAGAGCACTGCTTATTCCAAAGTGCCCACGCTAGGAAGTGTATCCATCACATAATCAAAGGCATGGACTCCTACATATGCAAAACGTAACAGGTAACATAACATTCACCTGCTGTCAGATAAAAGTATTGATGAGGCATCAGGGGATACTTTGCCCACCACCATCTGGTAATGGAGATGGCATTATGCCTGTTAATAAGAGCAATAATAATCATTTGAGAACACTTAATATTTTCATGCGAATTAACATTAATTTTGCCTCTTTTGCCTTTTATAAAAATGTATTAAGTGTTCAGAATCTTATATTAATGCACCCATAGAATAGTCAAACACAACTATTATTTCCAACATAGAAATATTTATCTGTTGTTGCTGAATTTCTTTATCTACACTATATGGCTGACTTGAACAATGATGACATGTTGCAAATTCTACAATGATGAGGAACATCACAATTACAAACAGGTGTTGAGATTTTATAAATACAAACATACACACCTATGCACATGTATAATCATGTATCTGTGCATATTTAATATATATTAGTTTCACAAGGCATTGATTTATATCATGTGCTATTATTCACCTCACAACTACTAATAGTTAAAAGAAAGAAAAGAATATATGGGAATATATTCCAGTTTTTACATTCCATCATTATTTATGCTACTTTTGGGACAAATTTGATTCTTTTATATTTTCATTCATTGTATTGGAATTTTATTCATTATATATAGAAAACATTTATTCAGCAGTTATTAGACCCTATTCTAGTCATTAGGCATTTAAAGAGAAATATGATGCATTCCTGAAGAAGATCATATTCTTCTGGGGGAGATAAATACAAAAAGAGTAAATAGAGCACCATAAGAACACCAAACAGGCAGCTCATAGCTCTGTAATATAATATAAAGATGAGGCAGGGGCGATTTTACAGGGAAGGCAGCATCTGAATTGGGTCTTGAAGATTGAGTAGAGGACGCCAGCCAAAGCAAGCATTCTGGCCAGGGTTCTAATTGTAAAATTAAATCAAACTTCTAGCACTGACTGCCATGAAGATATAACCCCAGCATTATCAAGGTCAAGTGAGTAAAAGATAGTATGAGTTTCAAAAATGTGAGCAGAGCAACTGACTGATATACACTCTCCCTGCTCCCATTCTCACACATACCTGGCTAGAATTACACTTGAAATTGACTTTTCAAAACAGGATATGCTGTACTCCCAGATCTTCAACACTGCCCCATGCTACATACACATTTCCCTCCTATGTATCACTTATAATCATATCCGTAATCCATTTTACCTTTTGTATGTAATCCTTTGTTTTCTGCCCCTTGTCCTAATCTGCTACTGCAAAATCCCATCCCCATGGGGGTGTTTTCCATAACCTCAGATTGAATAGGCTACCATGAGACATTCTTCTTTTCTTTTCTCTTCTTCTTCTTGTCTCTTTTCCTCTGGGTACTGATATGTGCCTTGGAAACCTCTGCTCTTTCTGTTAAGCAAGAGCTTAATTTGGCTCGACCCCAGAACTCTCTCTACCTGAGATGAAAACGACCGTTAGATCTTCCAGATTTCCACAAGGAATCTTTATTCCTTGCTGTTGCTAACACACAAGAACCCTCCTGGTTCTAAAGATCCTTGGCAATTTATTGAGAAATCAGAGAGAGAAACTAAGCTCATTATGCCTACTTTGTTTCCCTAGATGTTCAGCTCACTTCCAGAAGGCTCCTTCATCCCTCATGTCAGTAGATTATTGTCAGGCCACAGACTGACTAGGTATAACAAGGAAGGACTGAAATCCCAAAGTGAAACAGAAACAAAATATAGATAGATGTTATGGGTTGCACTGTGTCTCCCCAAAAAGATTTGTTGAAATTCAAGTCACCAGTATTTCAGAGTGTGGCCTTATTTGGAAATAGAATGTTCTCAGAGGTAATCAATTTAAAATGAGGTCATTAGGGTGGGTCCTAAACAATGACTGCTGTCTTTATGAAAAAGGAAAATGTGTACACAGAGATAGACATGCACAGAGGGAGGATGATATAAAAAGATACAGGGAAAACACCATGTAAAGATAAAGACAGAGATTGGAGTGATGCATCTACCACCAAAGATTGCCAGCAAACCATCAGAAGTTCAGAGGGAGACAAGGAACAGATTCTCTCTCCTATCCCTCAGAATTAACCAACCCTGCCAACACTTTGATCTGGAATGTCTAGCCTCCAAAGCTGTGAGACAATGAATTTCTATTGTTTAAGACATCTTGTTTGTGCCACTTGATCGTGGCACCCTAGTTACTAGCAAACTAGTACAGATGATCTCCAGTTCCACTTCCCCTTCTTGGACATGGTTCACCACACTGCATTATGGAAATAAATGCCTTCTTCCCCACTAGATGCAAGATTTAAAAGTGGCAGGTACTGTGTCCTATAAATTTATGTTTCTTTGCAGCTCTAGCCTATTATTTTGCACACTACAGAAATGAAATTAATTTTTGCTAAGTACATTTTAAAATGGGAAAATACACTGAAGCTGTTGAATAAAATAACTCTTAGTTTCACCAAGAAAAAAAAAAAAAAACAAGGATAAATGGATGTAAACAGTCATGGAAAAACAAAATTATTTCCTTCATTTTGTTTAATATATAATAGATCTACATACATACACATATTTTCTCAAAATCATTAGTATTTATGACTATGAACTTTCAATGAAAGCAGATACATTTTACAGAAATACCTAATGCCATATATTTATAATTTTATGAGAGCTTGTTTATTTCATAAATATTAATTATGGTTTTAATCTCACTCAGTTGCATATGAATGCAACTGAAAATACTGAAAATACAATGTTGACTATTACATTGTTTTGTATTAAATCATAATACATTTTTAGCATCAATGAATCTAGCCTGATTTAGAATACGTTAATATAAGCAGAAACACAAATTAATTTAAAGGTTAGTAGTTAAATATATCAAAACCACAATGCTACAGACTAATAGGCCCTTCTACACTATGAATTGTCTGTATTATTATTACGGATACTTCTATTAGCTCTCTTCTAAGCATACTCATTTGACTAGAAAATTGGTTCAATACTAATGCATCACCTATTATGTTGTTCTTTAAGGAAAGGAATGTATAGGCTTTTGTGCCACTGTGAATAATAACGATGGAATATATGGTTTCTTATAGGAAGTCTGAGGTGATGTAGAAAAATTAATTTTTCTCATACCGTAAGTAAACGCATTACTGAATGGTATCTATGTGAATGACTGCTTTAGCCAAATTAACTTTAAAAAATAAAAACAAAAACTATTTAAAATATATAATTATACATCTTGAAAGAGATTTTAGATGAGACCAATTTAAAAACAAATACTAAACCTTTCAATTAAA
Source organism: Eubalaena glacialis (assembly GCF_028564815.1). Classification (NCBI taxonomy): domain Eukaryota; kingdom Metazoa; phylum Chordata; class Mammalia; order Artiodactyla; family Balaenidae; genus Eubalaena; species Eubalaena glacialis. Next base: position 51,863,445 of record NC_083721.1, read on the forward strand.
CTATAAGGCTGTTTTGACTAAACTTTTAATTTCAGGCTATCTCTTTTTGACATTATTTAGACACATCCAAAGAAATAGAAACATTATAATGTATGATGGTGGGAAGCAGTAGAGGATGAATACCATATGGAGATAATTTTTTGCTCTATGATCCTGGTTTCTTTTCTTAGTACAAGGTCAAATATTCAGTTGTTATTCTTGAATTTGAAGTTCAAAGTGAACATTAGGGGAAACAATGGCCTGAATTCATATCAGAAAATCTTTAATCTATTCTTATAATTAAGTACAAGTCATACAGGTCAGTTTAATTTTTAATAAATCTGGTCGTGTAAAACAAAAGTAAAAAATTCTTTAAACTACTTTTTGCATGAAATAAATTTTGGGGAAAAATCATTTGATTTCTTATTGGAGATAATGAAGGAAAATTGAATTGACTAAGGGTGACTGCTGATTACTTTTTTTGAAAATTATCAACATGATTTCCTGAAAAATCAATATTTACCCCATTTGATTGAACACCAAGTCCAAGAGCTGTTATGATAGATGACTGGGACATATAAGATAGGCAACTGGGACGAGTTCCACACAAATGCAATTGTTACAAAACAGGGCAGATCAGTGTATAAATGCGAGCTGGCTTATGTAGTTCAAACTTATGTAGATCAGACTATAAATACTTTGGAAGGGTATTCACCCAATAAACTCACATAAAACTTTCATCTCTGTAGGAGGAACTGAGTTCCATCCTATACAGTACATAAAGATTAACCACACTCACTCTTCTCAAGGATCTTACACATTAAGAGGGAGATACTTTATATGTAGACAGAATTACACCAGGAAGTGGCAAATTGTACATTTCACAAGAAATGTAGAAGGAAAGAGTGAAAGAGGAATTAAAATAAGTAAGAGGTCACTACTGACTGGGATGATGATATAAAGTTCCTTAAAAGATACAGTACTTATATGTACTCTATATTTTTATATTTCTCTCAAGTCTGTGCTGTGTGACTTTGAGGAAGTCCCTTCAACACTGTGGCTTATGATTTTCTCAAATGATTGAGCTGGTTTGAATGATTTCTGCAATTCCTGTTTAGCTCTGAACGTCATATTCTAAATCACCTTCTTTCCAAAGCAGTGAGATCTAGACTGTTTTGACCATCAAAAGGAGGAAGAACACACTGTCATAGTGAGCTCTAGGCATGGAGCCAGGGAAAGAGGAAGAGCTGAGAGAGTGCTGGCTCCTAGAGACAGTTATCCTGTGTACAGTCTAAGGAATAACCCTCCTTTTAGACCAGTACACAGAATTTCAGTGAGATTTCATCTAATTCCCAAGTCTCTTCTTTGCTCATTTTGTCTGACGGACTTTTATTAAACAAGTAATGTTTAATAAACTGATGGTCAAATAAACAAATGACTGCTATAAATAATCTGACAAAATATAACTAAAATAGTTACCATATTTGTGCTATTTATTTCCCATATTTGATCTCAGTTAATCTTATTAAGTTTGTAACTATTATACTTGTGAGCACTCTGAAATATTCTCTTTGCACATGTTTCACAGTGAAATATTTTACCGGTCAGCACTCCCAAAGTCCTACGCTAACATGTTAAACATAATAGGGTAGATAAAGCTAACTTTTGGTAAAGTTTTAATAAATTCCATTATTTAGAAGCTAAGATTTAAATTATGGTTTCACCCTGAATGAATTATGCCTATAGTTATAAAATATCAGAGTTTAATAAGCTGGCTTTGAGCTATAAATTAGTAAATTACTCAGTGTAATGCAAAATAATAAGATAACTGAAAAACCCCAAGTAAAAGCTCAAATTATTTCAATCTTTAGCTTGTTTTTTATAATATTTACTTTGTGTATCTACAAGAATTTCTCCTTAGGATAAGTTATTGCTAAGAACAATCTGTAAATTTTCTCAGCACAGTGAAAACCTTGTGATCTTATACCTCCGTCTATCTCTAAAAGGGAAAACAAAACAAGAAAATATGTCACTAGAACACCAGCAACAAGTTTTGTTGTTGGAACGTCCAAAAAATGAATCTCCAAATAATTTATACATCATCAGGGTAATTGCTTTCTCAAGCCAACCTCCTAAAAGTTTCATGTTTAGAAGCTACATGATGAATACTATTTAAATTGAATAAAATGTTTCTTTTCCTTATAACTGACATGAGAAAAACAACAGATGGATTTTCCCTGGCCGTGAGAGAAAGAACACATATCTGAATGTGAGTCATGCTTTATTTGCTATCCAATGGACCATATTTACTGCAGATTGAGCCTAAGTCTCCTTAATGTGTATAGAATAGACTCCCCCTCTGCCTTACAGATTATAAAATGTTTCTACATGCAAACCTATAAAAATGTGCAACATACACACAAATCTACCTGCCTTCATGAATTTAAGCTATAATCATAACTTCATATTTTGTACTAACAACATCAATATGTATATTTGGGCGTGTAATATCACATCTTATATTAAACTTGGATATTGAGAAGTTTGCTTTCTTTAGACAATTATGTATCATATTAGTTGCAATATTTTTTTTTTAGTTTATATCTGATTGGGCTAATAAACATTTTAATCTTTAGGAGTCAGACTAAAAAACTCATGAGGTTAAGAATTTGAGGCCTAAGTGAGTTAATTGGGGTTCTCTGAGGCAGGGCTAATTATATTTCATAGCAAACTATAAAGAGTCTGTCAATAATTTCATGTAGACAGATCCATTATTTTTTTTAAGAAGCAACAAAAGGAGAAGCAGCAAAGTAGAAAGCAAAAATAAAGGGGAAGGAGAAGGAAAATGTAAATGACAATGAAGAGTCAAGGGCAGTTAACTTCTTGCCTGTCTTCACTGCCCTTGATTCACTGTTTCTACAACTTAAAACTGATTCTCCATTTCTAATTGTGCCAAAATACCTCTTCATCCATCTTTATTACTATCATCTATTTAATCAATGATTATCTTTCTTTATTCATTAAAGAGTTTTCCCTCTTTCACAGTCTTCACCTCAAGTTCTGTAAACCTATTAGGTGACTTTGACATCCAAGTGGGTAAAACACCACATATGGCCTCATATCCTGCTTCTACCAATCTGGCAATTTTTACTGCCCTCTTCCTTTGCTTTCTTTGACAAAATGACTGTGGGGATCTATTTTATAATTATTCTATCTTACTGTCTAACTTTGTTTTTCTGCACCCTGTTAAATGGCATCCTCCACTGTACTTATCTCTTCACAGGTGGGTTGGAATTTTGTTTTTGGACACTCTAAATGCAGGTACACTGACAGCTCTGTTTTAGCTGGATTTTTTTTTTTTAACCCCCATCTGCAAGCGTGAAATTTTAATTGAGCACACTCAAATTGGACTCTCTGAGATTTCTCTCGAACTTTCCCTTTCAGCATTTGTGCAGTGAAGGGTGAACCCAGCAGGCCCGGGTCATCCATACCCCGTACATCCAAAGGGAGGTGTGGCCCCTGACCTGCTCTTGGGAGGTCACCCCAAAGCCCCTGGAGGGTCCTGTCTGATGGGAGTCTTTGCCCATCTGGGGGCATGGGTCACACGGACCACGCCGACAATGTGATCTGTGGTGGGGCCAGAGGTCAACTTGACCTCCGGAGGGCTGGACACTAAGGCCAGCCACACCGATGGTTAGCCATAGCTATGCGACCAACTGGGATAAACACCCTGGACGCCGAGTTGCATGTGGTCTCACCACCCGTGGCCCTGGGAGAGGCCAGCTGGAAGCCTTGACCTTTTACCTTTGCTGATTCTGGTGTATATCCTTTTGTTTTACTAAACTTAGCCATGAGTATGACGGCTTTGCTGACCCAGAGCTGCAGCAGGTGACACAGTACAGATGGTGGGGCAGCTCCTCAAGGCAGCTAAGTGGCTTCTGAAACACAGAAACCTCCTTCACACTTGCACTGCGGCCCAAAACACACTGCGGGGACTGTGTTCTGAGCTCAGAAAACATGCCCACTGCAAATCTGGGTGGTAATGGAGATCCCATTTCTTGTTTTAACTTTTGACAGTAAGAAACTGTATAGAGCAGTTTGTGATTCAAATAACATCAGTCGTCATCAAAATGAGTGTACCACAGTATATAAGTTTGCAATAAGTGCCATTTCATGTAATTTTCAGATGAATTCATAAAGGGCCATTATCAAGTATGCAGCAAAAACTAATTTCCAAAGCCACTCAGTGTTTGATAATTGTGGTTGAGAGTGGTTCTTCTCATTCTGAAAAATTCCAATTTCCGCCCCGAGTTAAGAAATCACAGTAAAATTTAACCACTGCTACGCCCTCAAGCTGATGCATGGTAGGGCAAGTCAAGATATTCTGCTTCCACTTTTTTTTTTCTTGGCTGCGGTGGGTCTTCGCTGCTGCGCGCAGGCTTTCTCTAGTTGCGGTGAGCGGTGGCTTCTCTTGTTGTGGGGCACGGGCTAGATCTAGGCGTGTGGCCTTCGGTAGTTGCAGCACGTGGGCTCAGTAGTTGCCGTGCGCAGGCTCTAGAGCGCAGGCTCAGTAGTTGTGGCACATGGGCTTAGTTGCTCCCCGGCCTGTGAGATCTTCCTGGACCAGGGATCAAACCCGTGTCCCCTACATTGGCAAGCGGATTCTTAACCACTGCGCCACCAGGGAAGTCCTCAGTTTCCACTTCTGATAAAAAGTCACAGAACTGATGATGGTTAACTCCTTGAAGTCAAGTGCAGCTCACTCTTGACACAACAGGTTGGGTGAAGCATGTAGCTGGACTTTTAAAACACTAAAAAAAACCCCATCTGTGACTCTTCAAAGTAGCAACTTTATAACTACATTTCAATTATGTTTAATTGCTATGTCTGTCTTTTCCTGTGCCAGAATCACATTCTTATAATTACTGAGAAGAAAAATATTGTCCCAAATTCTAATTTTTTTTTAATTTTGTGGTTATTTTTATGCACTTATTCGTCCTGATTAAATTTAGAAATTTTTGACATGTTGCAAAATAACCATAATTGAATTTCAGGTAAAATTGCATTTTACATATACGTAGAAAATTTGGGGGCCACAGACATCCATTAGATAGTGAGTCAGTCTTCCAATTTAATAATAATGTGTTTATCTATGTATTAAATACTTCATTTATGCCATACATTTTATAACTTTTATATAGGTTTTGTACTTATTTTCTTAAACTAATTCCTAGACACATTCTTGCTACTGGAGTTGACATCTGTTTCCATGTTATATTCTCAGAGACCTAATTTTTCACTTATAGGGTAGAAAAATATTTCTATGTATTAATTTCTAACTACCTTAATAAATGTTCATAATACCTCTAGTAGTAACACGTTAGCAATTGCAACATCTGAAAGGAATAATGTTTTTCTCTTTTAGAAGTAATACCATAATACCTGTGTTTCAATTTAATGAAATATTGATTAGAAATGTCAAATAATGTCAATGTCAGTAATCATAATGGAAAATTTCTTTTGTTTCTGATAGTAACTGAAATGTTTTGTGATATATACTGTGAAGAAAATGTTGACTGATTTTATTCTTTTTAGTTGGTATAATTAATGTTTACTTTATTAGTTTTTGTTGTTAGCTTTTGAGACAAATAAATTTTAAATTTTATCAAATACTTTTTCAGGAACTATTGAGATGGTTCATTTTTTTCTTTGACATTACTACCTGTGGATTGTATTATATTTATATATTTCCTAATCTTGAACAATCTTTGAATTTCTTAAATAAATATATTTTCATAGCTTTTGGATATTTCTGTTAGCTTCTATTTGCCAATGTTATATGTCATATTTACATCAATATTAATAAATTATATTTTCTGTAGTATCTATTTCATTTGAACTATCTTAGATTCTCAATTTTTTCTATAATCTAGAAATGCTTAGCTTAAGAATTATGCATTTAGAAAGATTTGTAATCACTTAGCTCAGAAATTTTTCTTATAATAAGTCTATAACAATTAATTTATGCAACAATTATGGTATTAAATTTCAAATCTATAAAACATCATATCTAGTCCTCTAACTTTTGTTCACTCACTCAAGTCATAATGGCCTTTTTGCTATTTCTTAATATAGCAAGTCATTCTATGTTATACTGTCTGCAACTGCTCTTACCTCTACATGTAAATATTATCTCTACCTGTATTAGAGTAGCTCACTTAACTTTGTTAAGAACCTGCTGTCTGAAGCTGCCCACCCTGGCCAGGCAGGGATAATAACCACTTGCAGGGGTCGTCTCACAACAGGAGGTCCTGATAAGGAACACAGTGATAAGGAACACAATAGTACAACAAGCTGCCTCCAAAACCAACCAGAAGAATTCGGGAGGGGCCAAAAGGAGGGTGGAGATGCCAGCTGGTAATACTTCCTGCCAACCTCCCAGAAACCCTTGCGGTGCAATCCATCTTGACTGAAAGATGCTTGCACTACCAGGAAGGGTCCTGAGTGGGACCAAATATGGGCATGAGCAAGATGATTGGCCAGAGACAACCCAGAAAGCTAACCCCACCACAATAAACCCTGAGACTCTGAGACATGGGGCAGAGCAGTTCTCTTAGGTTCCCTTACCTTGCTGTTCTCTGCTCAAGCGCCCCTTTTCAATAAAGCCTTTTGCTTTGTCAGAACTTGTGTCTCCTCTGACAATTCATTTATGAGTGTTAGACAAGAGTCCACTCTCGGGGCCTTGAAGGGGTCCCTATCCCTGGCAATAACTTCATTCAGAGATCTGCTTTAATTTTATCATTTTAAAGAGGCCATTCTTAACCACTATCTTATCTAGAGTAACATTCCTCTTTCTTTTCCTTCAAATCCTCTCATCTTTCCCTGCACAAAGGGATTTTTCATCAATTTTAAATCAGTTTAATAGTTTATATTTCTTTGAAAGTAATTCATGCTATTAACATTTAAATTTTCCAGCATTGTGAGTGATCTAATATACTATTAGAAGGTTTATATTCTTTCTCAAAGATATATGTATGTTGTTATAGCCTTTTTCTTACTACTAATCTTACAATTTCTTTTTAATTTTATAATTAAACTTCACAGCTTATTATTGTTTATTTTCTATTTTCTTAGTCTTTTGAATTTACATAAATACTAAATTTTGTTATTTGTTATCAATGTCTTCTCTTCTTAATTATTTATTTTCCTTCTTTTCCTGTTTATTTAGATGATCATTTTTGAAGAACTCAAACTGACTTTTTGTTCCTGTAAGTTGTCCTTCTTATAATGAGTATTTAATATATGCAGTTTTCTATAGCAAATGCTTGCATTGGATCCCTTATGATATATAATAATTTAATATTATTATCATTTTCTTTTCAGAATATTCTATAACATGCCATTGAATCTCCTATGTAACAGAAGAGTTATTTAGGGAGGGTGTTATTTTTAAAGTTCCACGTAGATTTTATTTATGCTTATGTTGGAAAATATGCTTGATATTATGTCTATATGGTATTTCTTTAAGTTTTCTTGAAGTTTTTAGAGTATAATTTTCAAAGAAGGTAAAAAAGCAAATATAAATGAACACTTTCCAAAGATTTTAATGAACATTCATTAGTAAGAAACCAGGAACAGGTTAAGCTGATCTAAAACATATTTTTAAAGCTAGGTATATGTAGGCAATTTAATAAAGTCATGTTTGGAAAAGCATACTGACTCAGATATAAAACTTGTTTTTGACTAATGGACCCAAAGACCACAATCACTGTGGTTATTTGCATCTCAACCAAACAAAATCTACAAATTAAACTGCCCTTGCATATATGTATATTGCCCAGAAAAAAAAAAAAAGAGTCATGACCAAACCGGTAATTTATTTCTGAGTTTTGCATAATTAACCTTCCTGTGCGGGGAAGCTAAGAAATAGTTAGCCAAAGTCCCAGTAAAGGATTAAGATTTGGTCATAAGATTATAGAGTGAGTCTCCTCACTCACACCTTATCACAACGCCAAAAGGGCTCCCATATGACAGTGAATTACAGTTGAAAATACTGCACAACACAGACCCTATCTAAAGAGGTGTTCTTAGGGAAGCCCAAAGATAACAGGGGACACAAGGAAAAGGACACAGCAAAATTTCTAGCCTGTGGCACCTTCAACTACATAAAGTATTTAACACAGCTCAACTCCTAGCCAGATTGGCAAAACATCTCACATTAAGTGGATATTTACCTCTCTTCCTATACCCAATAAATGACATTTATATACTTTTAACAAAAAATTACAAGGCATGCTAAAAGGTAAGAAAACACAGTCTGAAAAGACAAAATAAACATCAGCACAAGACTCAGCTATGCTATAGATGTTGGCATTATTAGACAAGGAATTTAAGATAACTTTGATATGTTAATGACTATAATAATAATGTAGACAGCATGCAAGAACAATTGAACAACACGAAAGTAGAGATATGGAAACTCTAACAATGATTCAGGGGGGAATACTAGAAATCAATACACTGTAACAGAAATGAAGACTGACATTGATGGGCACAGCCGTATACTGGGCACAGTCAAAGAAAGAATCAGTGAGCCTGAAGATAGATCAATAGTCACTTCCAAACTGAAATACTAAGTGAAAAAAGAATGAAAAAAAATGAGCAGAGTGTCAAAGAACTGTGGTACAATTTCAAATAGTATAACATGTATATAATCTGAATAATTGAAGGAGAAGAGAGAATGGACTAGAGGAAGTGTTAGAAACAATACTGACAGATAATATTAAAAAATTAGTGAAAGGCATGAAAACACAGGTCCAGGAAGCTCAGAGAATACCAAGCAGGATAAATAAAAAAGCACACCTAGGGTTATCATAGTCAAATTGTAGTCAAACCAAAGACAATGACAAATCTTGAAAACAAAAAACAAAAAACAAAAAACCAAACCAAAACAAAATGAAACAGAGAAAAAAGGAACTTACTTATGGAGGAATAAGGGCATCAATTACAGTGGACTTCTTGGAAACAATGCCTTAAGAGAATGGATTGAATTATTTAAAGTTTTGGAAGAGAAATCCCTCCAACTTAGAATTCTGTGATCAGCAAATTTATTCTTCAAAATGAAGCAGAAATAAAGACATTTGCACACAGAAAGTGAGGAAGTTTACCTGACTTAAACGAAATGTTAAAAGAAGTTCTTCAGGCAGAAAAAAAAAATAATACAAGTCAGAAATCTGGATCTACATATAGAAGGGTAATAAAGAAGGAATAAATAAAAATAAATTATTATACAGCTTTTAGAAGAATTTCTTAATAGTTATCTCTTGAAAAAACAGCAATGTATTAGGTGATTATAGTATATGGATAATTGAAATGAATAACAATAATGTCACAAGTCATGAGAATGAGGAATTGGGGGTACTCATTTATAAGGTACCTGCATTATACATATAGTAGTACAGTGTTCCTTGGAAGTGGAAGTAAATTAGTCGAAAACATGTATTGTAAAATGCCACTATATACTTCTTAGAATTGCTAAAATATTAAAAAAAAAACCTGACAATGCCTGGCAATAATGTGGAACAAATGAATCACAGAATCATTGCTGGTAAGAATGAAAAATGATACAGACATTTTGGGAAACATCTTGGTGGTGTCTTATAAAGCTAAAAGAGTCTTATCCTGCTACCCATTAATTGTGCTTCTAGGTCTTACCAAACTTACTTGAAAATGTATGTCAACCCAAAAACCTACACATGAATGTTTGTAGCAACTTTATTCATAATCACCCCAAACTGGTCATAAATAAGATATCCTTCAATAGGTGAATGAATAAACTAGGTATATCCATACAAGGGTATACTCTTTAGTAATTAAAAAAAAAATGAGATATCAAGCTACTCAAAAATATGGGTAAACCACTTGATAAGTGAACGTGGCTCGTCAAAAAAGACCATCTACTGTTTGATTACATTTGTATGATAAGCTGGAAAAACAAATTTTTGGATACATTGCACAGATGAGTCATTACCAGATATTTGGAGAAAAGATCAACTGAATGGGTGAAGAACAGGGGATTTTTTAGTTCAGTGAAACTATTCTGTATGATACTATAATGGTAGATACACAACAGTAAACATTTGTCAAAACTCAGAGAACTTTACAGCAGAAAGAGTGTGGCTTAATGTAGGCAAATCTTTAAAAAATGTATTTAAAAAAAGCAGATTATGACAAAATGGTTAGCAGACTATCACTAAATGGTTGGTTAAAAAAAGGGTGCAAGCCTAGGTAAATTTGGAAAAAAATGGAGCCTGTGAGATTAAAAGCAGCTGTAACTGCATATAAGAACTTTACTCTAGTTGATAAAGTTGGTTCCTGTTGGGGTAGAGGGTAACAATTCTAAAACCTCTATATATCTATACTGGAATTGAAAAATTAAATAAATGGATGGCAGATGGAGGGAGTTGGTTTTCTCACCACTGCGGGGGAGTTAGTAGATAAGTACGGGGAAGAGACTGGAAAGAGCCATTTGAGTTAGAGTTGGAGATATTGTTTTGAAATCACGTTTGAATTATTATAGATACAGATGGAGATTACATAGATATAGATGATATAAGTATAGATACGTATATATACATGGTTAGTGTACATACATATATTTCTTCCTTCTTTTAGCTGAGAGAGCCTAGAAACAATGACAACCCAATAACAGTAAGCCCACTTAATGCCCAGTTCTTGGTTCTAATACCATATTCCAATATAAGGAACAAATTCTCCTTGGAGAAGTGGCTGATTCTAGGACTGGGGCAGGGAATATACAAGATAAGCTTGGATAATTTATTATGCTAAAAAGTAAAAAAAAAACCCTAAAAACCAAACCAACCAACCAATCACAGTGATAAGAGCTATGTCAAATGGAAGAAGAAGACAACTGAGAAAGCTCTCAATGGCCAAAGCTGGAACAATTTGAATAACAAAATTGTATTATATTATAACCCAGAGTATAATATAAACATCCATTAGTTTATATTGCTACAATATATGATTGAATAAATAAATAATATATGGTACGGGCTAGACATATCTTCTATGCAGAAAAATGCCAAGTAACATATGTAGATATTCTTTCTCAAGGAATTAAAACATAATTCCTCACCTCTTAAATGTGGGCTACACACAGTGACTTTCCTATAAAGCGTACAGTATGGAAGGGGGGAAGAAAGAGTATCTTTAGAGTGGAGAAACCTGACAAAAGCTACCTAAGCCAGTGATTAACATAAACAGTGACATCATGTTGACACTATATGCCCTTGATATGATGTGATGAAAATGGCACTTTACATCTTGGTTTTGTTCCCCAAAACTCGTAACATCAGTCTAATCGTGGAAAAAATGTTAAACAATTCCCAGCTGAGGGATATTACACAAAATAAGTGAACACTACTCAAAACTGTTAAGGTCATCAAAAACATGAGAAGTCAGAGAAATTGTCACAGCCAAGAGGAGTCTAAGGAGACAAGATGACTAAATGTAATAATGGCATCCTGGATAGGATCCTGGAAAAGAAAAAGGCCTCAGGAAAAAAACCAATGAAATCTGAATAAAGTAGAGTGTTTAATCATTACATATCAATATCACTTCAATTATTTTAACAAATACGCCATATGAATGTAAGATGTTGGTTACAAGGCAGAAACTTGGTGTGGGGTATGAGAAATCTCTGTATTATCTTCGTAACTTCTGTAAATCTAAATCTATTCTAGAAAAAGTTTATTAAAATTTTTTAAATGTTACAAAGTACTTTGATAAAACACACAGATCCCAGATAAAATTATTCATTAAATTGGGCTGGATTGCTTAAAAGTTTTCATTATCATGGCTGAACTTATGTAAAATTGCTCATACAAACAGAGGAATAATTTTTCCTTTATGGTCTATCTCTTTTTCTTTTTTTTTTCCTGATTCCAACTTGAGAATAAGAATGATACTTTTTCCTTTGTAAAACAATCATTACTTTTGCTCATCTTCTTAATCAAATATGTGGGGGTTTCCCTCGTGGCGCAGTGGTTGAGAATCTGCCTGCCAATGCAGGGGACACGGGTTCGAGCCCTGGTCTGGGAAGATCCCACATGCTGTGGAGCAACGGGGCCCGTGAGCCACAACTGCTGAGCCTGCGCGTCTGGAGCCTGTGCCCCGCAACGGGAGGGGCCGCGATAGTGAGAGGCCCGCGCACCGCGATGAAGAGTGGCCCCCGCTTGCCGCAACTACAGAAAGCCCTCGTACGAAACGAAGACCCAACACAGCTAAAATAAATAAATAAATAAATAAATAAAGTGGCTATTAATTAAAAAAAAAAAACTAGCACTTTAATCAAATATGTGACGTGTTAGTATTTCTACTTATTCATATCTATTTAATTCAAGAAGTTGGTGATTGTGGATGAGATCTTTTGGAACATTTTCAGGATTAAATAGCACAAATCTACAACCTGAATTAACTCCCTAAATTGTCACATAATTTACTTACTTCCTGAAATACTGCTTTTGAAGATAAGCACAATCAGGTTTCAACCTTTAGAAAGATGATGACGTTGTACAGAGCTTGGGAGAGTTAACTAATTCCTGGACTTCAGTAACAATACAAGACTAAATCAGGCAACAACTTTATTTCAGTGCATATTTTAATCCCAAAACTGGTTCCCAATAGCATGGAAAAATTTTTTTCTAAGCTGCTATATAAATTCATAATAAAAATGAGATATGGGGGGGGAAGCCTTGTGAAAACTTCTCATTTATTAGATATTTTAGAACAATCTGGAATATATCTAAGGAAATGCATGCAAGCAAATTCAGAGACCAAATAGCGGAAGGAATCATTTAAATGAAATTTAATTCACAGTTTTAATTCTTTTTAGTGGTTAAATATAGATTTTTTTCCTCTTATTATTTCCTCCTGCAATCAATTTATCTGAAGCTTCCTCCATCCTTTAGTAGCTGCCCTTTGAGAAGATAAAAAGAAATGAATGTTGTATGTACTACTTGAACATGTGTGAATTCTGGGTCACTCCTTACACCAGTGGACACCAAGCGGTTGTTCTGGCATGTTTTATAGTGACAAAGCAATACTATGGTCAGAATTTGTATCCCCATTATAGATTCATGTGTGATGCATTATAGCAAATCTCCACTGACTGAACTAATCAACATCGTTTCCTTCCCACCACATCTAAGAGAACTGTTATCACTTTACTTCTACTTATTTTCAGTGCATTTCATATTTCTTAAGATGTTCTGTCCTACAGAATATTATTCAGTTTCTTTAATTTTCTCATGTTTTTGAAAGCCAGAGTTTTGTAATACACTCAATATTATGCCTCTAGATCTGGTAACCAGATTAAATCCTGTAAAAAGTCTCTTTGCTCATGCCATGGCTGGGAGTAAAGGCTCTATGCAAAATATATGAATAAAATAAAAGAACATGTAGAGATTTAAAACTGGAACTAAAACAATATACCCCTGACTATATGAATTTCAATATGATACTTTATTATACACATTTATCTCTATATATGTCTCTATTTTTTCTACCTTTATCGAGATACAATTAATAAATAAAATTGTATAAATATAAGGCATACAACATGAGGATTTGATATATGTATAGATTGTAAAATGATTATCACAACATAATGGTAATCCATCACCTCACAGTTTTGTGTGTATATATATATATATAATTGTAGGCACCATACTATTTATTAGATCCCCAGAAATTATTCATCTTATAGCTGCAAGTTTGTTTACTTATTCATTTATTTTGTCATTTAAATTTTTGAGCTTCTAGTGTCAACTGAAAATAAGACACAGTTCCTTCCCTAGGGAATGCATAGTCTGGTAGAAGACACAACTTTGAGAAAAGTAAGCTATATTAATGGCAAATATATAATGTTACATGTTGAAAAGGCTGTTCAAGCTCAAGGAAGAGAGTAAGAGAATAAGTGGATAAAAAGAGGGATTATGTTATATAAATAATATGAACATTTTTGTTATAATTTTTAATTATTTATTGTTACATAATTTTCTTTCTTTAAAGGTTCTAAAAGAAACAGAAAAACATCTCTTACAGAGATATTGACTGTTAAGTTTAATCTGGTTGCTTATTTTAACTGCTAAATTTACATCTCATAAAACAGTGTTGAATGATTTATAGACAATATTGAAACTCTAATATTTTAAACACATGTTCTTAGTTTTGATGCATTTTTCTTATCTTAAAGCTAACAACCTAAAATTTATAATTTCAGTTATCTTGTTACTTCATACCTAGCACAACTCATAAAGTTATGATTGAAAATTAATAATGTTCATGACAGAGTGTCAATATATTAATACTTAATGTTCAAATTGGCATAGATGAAAGTTGAAAATGATGTCTTTTTTAATATTCACTTACTCTTTTTACAGCTCATGTGCACAAACATGCATTTCACTATGTCCAGTTTACTTTATCTCACCTGAAACGTTTCAGCTAAGTTTGTTGAGATCAACTTTATTTTTCTCAAACTTCCAGGATGACTGCCCTTCTTCCCTGTCTTTTGTATGCTTACCAACCAGACTTGCATAAAGAGGAAAAACTACGTCGGTGTATCTTCTGCCAAGAAATGGAGTTTCACATGCAGCAGCTGGCTGAATGCAAGTTTCTGAGCAAATGATTTGTGATTGGATTTGCCTCTCCTTTATGGACTCTACCATTGCTTTCAGTGCCCTGTTCAATTTGAGACTATAAAAGCCTGAAAGCAATCACAAGGTGAATTTCAATAAATTGAATTTATGATGAGTGTGAAGGATAATTTGCTGACAGCTTTAAATTGTAAGCACTTCTTTCAGTGGTAAATATACCCAAATTGCTTTGTTTTTCTCATAAGAGATTCAGCACCTTGAAACAAAGATTTGCCATAAAACAAACTCTCCAGCAAACATCTGCTCCCTGTCTCTAAAGCCCTGAGACAGGTGAAATAGGACTCTGGCTGTATAAGCTATGTTTTAAAGCTTTGACATTGGAAAGGGATTCATTCTTTACATTTGTATCAGTAAAAGGATTAACATTCTTCTTTGAAAAGAAAAAACATCAGACCTATTTCAAATATACTTATCTAGTTTAAAGTACTTACTCCAGCTCAATATAAATCTAAAACTATATAAATCTGACTAAAATATTTGATGATCCTATTTTTATTCTGCTTGAATATTTGTGTGTTTAATTTGGGGGGAGATTCACCAGGTATTTTTACTAAAAATAGGCCTACATATTATAAAAATAGAAGTGTATAGAGAATCTTTGCTCTGGAGGGCTCTATGATCTATAAGCATTCACTTGTCAATATTTGTAGAAACGTAGACTGTTAATAGAAGATGCTATGCAAAAATAGTACATAGACTAACAAATGTGAAAATGCACACAAATTACTAGCGACCAGATAACTGCATTGAGCTATCATTTATTCACCAGTTTAACAAAAGCTAAAGTGTGGAATAGAAACCATAAGGAAGGATGTGGAAAAAACTGTAACTCTTATTCACTACTAATGAAAGTAAAAATTGTTACAACCGCTTTTGAAAACCATCTTTTGTTTTCTAGTAAAGATGAAGATACATGTACACCCATGACTTAACAATTCCACCCCTAATCATATACCTTAGAGCAACTCTGTTGAATAGGAATATAATGCAAGCCCATGTATAAATTTAAATTTTCTAGTAACCATGTTAAAAATAAAAATTAATAGGTGATACACATTTTAATAATGTATTTTATTTAACTCACTATATCTACAATATTATTATTTTGAAATGTAATCAATATAAAAGTATAAGATATTCTACATTCTTTTTTCTTTTGGTATTGTCTTCAAAATCAGGTGTCTATTTTAAACTTAGAGCACATCCAAATTGAAAATAACAGATTTCAAGTACTTAATAGCCACATGTGACCTGTGTGTAATGTAATGGACTTGCAACCTTAGAAAATACTTTCATACGTGTATCAGGAAGCATACACGAGAACGTTCATATTGACGTTATTTATAGTCTATATTGGTCAGGACTGAGTCAGTAAAACAGAGTCCATGGCAGTGACCTGATAAAGGGATTTTAAAATAGAAAGATACTTAAGTTAGTGTGGGAAGTACTGAAAACTCTCTAAATCAAACAAACCATGAGCCAACCAAGAGATAAGCAACAACGCTAAGCCGGTGCATCTCTCAGGCTGATAGAATAAAAGGAGAATGTGGTATTCTTTATGAAGTCCAAACTCCTAGCGTCACTTATAGAACTTTTAAGTGATCTTTGCCTTTATATTTTTCCATTTTCAATCCCCCCCCCCAAATTCCCACTCTCTCCTTATCAACCTACATCAGTTCCCAGAATATGTTCTTTTGCTCCTTTATTTCATACCTTTGTGCCATTACATATGTAGTGTAAGTTGCCTGAAATATTCTCAACAACACTCCTCCCTATTGATCAATCAATCACCTTCTGCTTTCTCTAACTTCAGGCAGATATAAACTTCTTCAATAAGAAGAGTGTGCTTATCTTCTCATCCCCTTCTTGTCATGCTGGGTTAACCACACTTCTATACACCCATAGTCCCCCCAGGCATAATCTGATTTAAACTTCTCATGTCTTTTTATAACATTGGTCTTACTTTCTCTATTGTATCATAAAATATTTGAGAGTATTTCAGTAATGTCTGTATTGCCAACTACTTGCATTTAGTAGGTATGGAAGCAATATTTTACAAAGAACTGAACAATTGAAATGTTCAAATGAAAAAAATGTAACACAAACATGCTTTTGAGTTAAAATTAGTTTTCAATATGCTCTCCAAAATTATATTAGTTGCAACGATTTGGACTATCTCTAATGCCAGCCAGATCATGATTAGCCAGGACAGAGACAAAGTGTAATGAAAACTATAGATCGTGAATGTAATCTGCACACTGTAATTTAATTTAGAAACTATTAATTCTTCATTTTAAATATTTATAACTGCATAATTCATCATAGTTCATGTATTACAAATAATGTAGAATAGGGGGAAACAAAACAGTTTTTACACAGCAGAGAAATAATAAAGTAAATATTGAAATTTCCTTTCAGCTATGACAGCAATCAAAACAAAAAAAGAAGATAAATTCCGTTTTAAAAAAATAGTAAAATGCTGAATTTGTTTTTGAAACTTTTCTTAACTTTATGTTTGTTATATGTTATATAAAAATAACTTCTACTGGGAAATATTTATCTCTTTTATTGAACTCAGGAGGACCAGGGAAGAAAGCTTTCAAATAACTCCGAAAGGTATATGACTAATGCGAAACTTTGGAATCAGACCTGAAAACTGATTGGGTTTCTCTTCTGGAATTAAGTCTAAAAGAGACGTCAAATATCAGTAAAATGGTTGAAACACTGAAGGAATATGTGGAAAAGTAACTTTCATCTATTTTAATATAATAGTGCATTTGGTGATTGTTGAACATAATTCTCATTGCTTCCATTTTTAGAATGAGAGAATAACTAATATGTTAATTATTATTAGAAGTACATTTCAAACTTCAGTAAAGTTAATAGGTATAGTTGCTTTGGCTAGGTTGATGGATATTTGTCATTTCCTTGGGACTAAAACCAGTGATATTTTTCTAGCAGATATGTATCCTGAAGCACTGAGAAAGTGGGGCCATTTGAGAACAATGCTTTTGTAGTGTGTGTGTGTGTGTGTGTGTGTGTGTGTGTGTGCGTGCCTGTGGTGGGGGTGTCCATATGGGTGAGTTAGTTCAATTTTTAGTATCTTTTAAAATTCTGATCTGGGAACCACAGGTAAAAAAATGTATTTATGTAGAAAATGCAGGCATAGAGCTTCAAACGTTGTCCCATCATTTCCATTAATGTGGGTAGTTTGACTTGATAATTCTCTTTCAAAAGTAGGCAGATTTTCAAAATTTGTTTAATCTTTTCTATGTGGCTGTTCATTTGCATCAAAAATATTAGGTGGGTTTCAACACTTTAATTCACTTTTTTTTTTTTTTTTTTTTGCAGAGACTTAAATATTTTTTTTTAGCAAAACAATGTCTTAAGAAGATAAAATGTCTAACAAAATGACGGCTTCTAAATAGAGTCCGTGACCTTAAGGGGATATAAATCTGGCCAAAGTCAAGTATCTAGAATAATCCCATCTAGATAAGATGCTTTGAAGTTTTTTTATGTCCTGAATTCTCCATCTTTTCCTTGTTGCTTGTTTTAGTGCTAATTGTTGAGTACTTATCTTCTTCCTTGAATTTATTCATAGGAAATTAACGCTTTCCTTCTTTTTGGCTTGAGAGACTCACTCACCACTCTCCAGGGCAAGAATCCCTGCAAGAGATTACTCCTAGTTCCACATAGGAACATGATGAAACTGGGGATCCAGTCAGATGGGATGCCATGAAAACCTGTGTTTGCCATGGTTTTTATCATTGAAAATGTGATTTTCTGCACTTCAAATTTTGTTAGTTTGATTTGTGTGGCTGGAATTCCTATATTCCTTTTTAATTTTGATTCTTTTAAAAATTCTTGGCATTTTAAATCATTAAAGTAAGTTTGATTTGATTGTTAATGGATTAATTCTGCTTAGTGTTTTATGTGAATAGATTTGAGAAACTTCAACTGTATGAATATTCTTTAAAATACTTGCAAAATATCCTGTTCCCAAACTTAATGTTGATATATATAGAAATGTATGTATATAGATGGTCAAGTCCATCTCTAACTTTCTCAAAATTCTTCTAATAATTCTAACTTAATTTATCTCATAATTCCATGAATCATATGAAAGTTGGAGAGTAGAGGTAATCTGATACGATTTTTTGTGGCGGATAATTTTTTGAGAAACAATACATGAGTTGAATTTATGACAGCACTATGGATTTGGAAGAAAAATCAAAGTAGAAAATACAAAACCTTAAATTATTTTTAATAAGAGCACATATATTTAAAATAATTTATAAATTAACTCAACACTAGATTTTCTAAAATGTAGTGTTGTGTGCTGCCAGCTTGGCCAAAATATTTGTGTAAATTTTGCACATAAGATGATGAGATTACCTTTCAAAAGTATGTATTTCTTAAAGCTTATTAAATTGAGATTGCTACTGTTCCTGAGAGAAAATCTGTGTGAATGAACTTGGTAAAGGTGAATGAACTATCACTATCAACTATCACTATGTCAGATGAGATAGGCATTTGCCAAGAGCCTGCAACTAAGAACTCCATGCATAGAATACGATCAATGATGCTATGCATAGATAAAAAAGAGAACAAAATCCTATAAGATGCATTAAAAAATTAAAATTAAAGTTTGAGAAATATTTTATCTTGAAACTTTTAAATAAATTTAATAAAACATAATTTATACTTTTGAGATTTATCTTATAACTATTTTTTTTCTGATTTCTGCTATATTTTGCTTTCCATTATAACTGGGAAACATCCAAGATCCCTTGAAAGACTTTTGTTGTTGTTTTTTGCTACATCAGATTTCTTATTTAGTTATATTGGTTAAGATGGGCCAGTGGCAAGAAAAAAAAAGCCATGGAAAATTATTTTTTTCTAGGAAAGGAAGCATGTTCAAAAAGAAAAAAAAAAAAAAACTGTCTCTTTAATTTCACAGACGTTCTCTTCATTACAGCTGGAAGGATTTTTATTCATTCATCTCTATTTCAGAAACTAGCAGTACCATCTTTGTAGTGGAGATTGGATTTGTGTTTTGAGGTGCCATGTTGTTCTTTAACTCCTATAAGAAAAAAAAACTGTATCATGTTGACTTGGCTACCAAAGGGATTCCAACAAAGTCCATAGTCATATGCACCAGTTTTATTTTTATGAACAAAGTTGTTTCCTTTGGCTTTCAGATCACTAAAAAATTAGCTCATTCAAAGTGTTATCAAAACTAACTGGATCTAATGTAATTCATGTCTCTACTTCACATTTATACCAGATTACAATGTGTTAAAATGTACATGTAGAGGAGCAAAACTTGCCACCTCAAAATACCTCTTTGGCATGTGTATTATATTGGGCTGAAAAAAAATCAAGGCCCAAAAGACTCAGGAAGAAACTTTGACCTTCCCTTTAACTGTTTTAAAAATTTACATAAAAGGCCTGTTCCCAGAATAGAGCTATCACCAGAGATAGCCTCAAAGAATATGGGCTAAGTATGGGAAGGGAGACTATTGGCAAGGCCAAGAGATCAGGGGCCACTCTGTCCAGTTGTCTCTGCAGGGCCCAGAAAATGTTTATTTACTAAACATTTGCTTTTCTTTCTCCATGTGGATTGCCTTCCTCCCAGTGGTTTGAAGTCCCAAGCAACTACCTCCAACATTCTCTTTTGTCTTTAACTAAAGATGGTATTTATACTGTTTTCCTGGGTCTTTCCCATTATACATATTTGGTTTTCTCCTGTTAATCTGTCTCATGTCAATTTAGTTCTTAGACCAGCCAGAAGAACCTAGGAGAACAGAAGATAATTTCTTCCTCCCCAACATACAGAATTTAAAAGTCTAAGCTCCTTTGTAGTCTTCACATTGTGCTCTGACTCTTGCATAATAAGGGGAAATAGTAATAGTGGAGTTAGTAGATAATCAGCACATATGGTGACTTACCATGCGTTGCGTGCTGTGCATTAAACTTTTTATTCTCACAAGAATAGATGCTTAAAGTAAAATAATATTTCAAACACAATCCATATGATATATTTCTAGTCAATTACTTTTTGTGTTGTTCAACACTTCTACAAGGTACATATATTAAGTTGACTTTTATTTTCAGAGAAAAGAAGAAAGACTATACTACTTGCTGAATACCTCCTAATAAAATTTAGTTTTCTTCTATTTATATTTTAGAATATTTAAATAATAGGGATACAATTATAATGTCCAAAATTCTTTAAGAGTTTAGAAAATTTAAAAACACAAAAATCCAGTGACCTAGGAAAGTAGTTTAGAAAATTATGGACTCTTAACAAATACAATGTAACAACAACAACAAAAAAAGACTTTTTACACTTCTTTGGGTTAAAGAGCAAATCACCTTGGCTCAAGATATTTTTATTAATATTTTATTTTTACCTTTAAAAAGAAATTCTATTGGTATGAATTTCAAATACCATTTTTTTTGCTACATAAAAACATTGACACAATTACTATTAATTTTTTAAAGCATAAAATCAAGTGAATGGAGTTAAATGCAAAATGCACCTGTGTGCTTCTTAAAAACAATCTGATTCATCAGGTAACCCAGGACAAGTGATTTATAGGCAAGATGGAAAGGAGAGGAAAGACAATAACTGAATGAATATAAAAATATCAGATAAACTATGGGATTATATATGGCATCATATAAACCTTCTGGACTGTGTCTCCAAGCAAAATATATCTTTGCTCTCAGTTCTGCTGGTACCAAGCTGCAAAATTTGGAGAATTATTCCAAAATTTAAAATTGAAGGAACAATTAAATAAGAGAAAGGAAACATGCTACCCCAGAGAAATAGGCTAATTTTAAAAGCACACTTCACCATTATTATATTTAAATGACGTTTTCAATCACTTGATTTGACCCTATGTGGTGCATAGCAACTGCAGTCGCACAATATATTTGAATGAGGATTATTATAATTTACTAAGAAGTGCTGCAGGAGATTAGGAAACTTGAAAGGCCAGCACTGCACTTCCATAACAGACATCACTGCCAGATAATTAACCTTGCTGTTTGTTTAGTGTCTATCGAATGCTTCATTACTGATTCAGTTAATTATCTCCTGGTAATGACCGCTACAGAAGGTAGAATTGCTTAATTAAAATTATTTAGATAAAAGAGGAACTTTGATTGGGCCATGCATATTAGAAAGGCTTGATTAATCTTGATGAGATACACAACACATTTAAAGTTTTACTTTATTGTATCAAAATGCCAAATTCATTCTTTTTTCCAATCAAAAATAAAATATTTTTTTCTTTTGCCAAATACATTTAAAAAATAAGACAACAAGGGGTAGATGAAAAACAGCCCTTTCAGTGCTAATTTTACTATAGGGAGGCTTGAAGAATAAAAGGAGAACCCTATTTATTTTATAAGATGCGACTGATATAAATTAGCATTCCTTCTTGCTTGAAGGGATGGTATTATACCCAGGAAGGCAAACTTGGCACTGTGCATACACACCTCTTAAGAGATGTAGATACATTTCATCTTCACCTTTCTTCATAAGTATCCACAGGTGAATTCCCTAGTCCTTTCTTCGTACTAACGTGGCCACCAGATTTGAGCACTGGCCAGGTGATACTCTTTGTGCATGAGTCAGAATGCATTGGGTTTAGAAAAAAACTCTTCCATTTCAGTACCAGTAGCAGTTTTACAGAGTCTTGTCATCTTCCCTTGAGTAAAGAGTGTCTTTTTCTTTCTTAAGATGAAGATAGAGTTCATTGTTTTGACCACTTCCAGCTCTAGCTAGATCAAAGAACAGTATTTCATCTTCTTGGCTTCTCAGGATAAATATTCCTAAGTGAATTTTATTAAAGTACAGTCAACTTTAATAAAAACTGCATTTTTTTTCTTTTTTAGTGGGCAGAGGGTTGTTGTTTGGTTTTATATATGGTGCCTCATTTCAAAGTTCTCCAAAACTTCAAGAAGTTGTTGATAATAATTGCATAAGCTTTCCAATAAATATTTATTCTGTAATGAGCCAAAAGTTACCCTTAATTGCATATATTATGCCACAAATGCATGGAGTTCTTACAGGGTACCTAGAACCTAAGTAGAGTTTAGGAAATTACTGCTCAAAGGTAATGAAAAAGCATACTAGCAGGTCATAGAGAATGTGATAGAGATTCCTCCATAACACTCCCTCCCTGTGACATCTAAGAGTTCAACTGGTATTACAATGTGCACTGTGGAATACAAGGTTGACAGTATAAGATAATTAAACTACTTAAGAGTTAATAAAAACAGACAGATAACACTTGAACATGAAACCTACATTGTGATTATCACAGACTCTAGATTTATTTGTTCTTACTTGGAAATATGCACAACTGAGATTCAAGAAAAATGTCCTGGGGGAAAATACCATACAAATGTTTTACTTGAAAAGGCAATCATAGGCAGACTTTTCTTTCCCCTACAAGTAGGAAATTAATAGCGCTCTTACATACTATAATAATTTAAAAAATAACAAAAAAGCAACCAACACAAATATTTCAAAATAAAGTTATAGATGAGTGCATTCCTCAACATTTTGCAGAATCATACACTAGCCTTTATTAAAAACTATAGTGGAGAAGGATAAATTGGGAGATTGGGATTGACATATACACACTACTGTATTTAAAATAGGTAACTAATAAGATCCTAATATATAGTACAGGGAACACTACTCTGTAATGGCCTATATGGGAAAAGAATCTAAAAAAAAGAGTGGATATATGTATATGTATAACTGATTCACTTTGCTGTATACCTGAAACTAACACAACATTGTAAATCAATTATACTCCAATAGAAATTTTAAAATAAATAAATTAATTTTTAAAAGATGGGTTCTGATGGGTGAGCAGAGGGGCCCTGTCTGGGCATAAGAACAGTAGCTGGGCTTTCAATTAACTTTACTTAACAAAAGGTAAATGAGGTTCTTCAACAAGGCATGGAGGAAACAAATGCTTCAAGGGACAATACACTCTACAACATTATCAATGAATTTACTTTCTACTGCTACAAAGAATAATTGCAATATGTATACCAATGTTTCTTACTAAAATAAATATATATGTACTATCCATGTATATGTTCATATATATGTTCTCTATATATGCTCTATTCACATACATATATTCATATATATATCAATAGTGAATATTTGTATCCTGCCTGTCAGAAGCAAAATCATTTGATGATTTTTTTATACACATGCTTGTACCATCTAGAGATCATTTACTCATTTGTTAAACAAATTTACCACTCAAATATATGAAAACACTTACATGGATTTAAAAGATAAAATTTAACCTTAACACCAACAATGGCTCAACACCAATAAATGGATATGTTTTATTTTCCTTAAAAAAACAAACAAAAACAACTATATATGATGATCATGTTCTCTGACTTGACACAATTTAGATAGAATTAAGAAGATGACTAAAATATTATTATGAATACAGTAAATCCCCTACATATGAACCTTCAAATTGCAAACTTTCAAAGATGTGAATGAGCATTAAAATGTCCAATCACTTGTCTGGTGTACACTGTCACATGCGTGCATCCACTACAAGTGGTTGTGCTTTTGTGTACTTTACTGTACAGTACTGTTGCTGTACAACACAAGGAGCTACTAATTAAGACCTGATGGAACTGGAGGCCCAGAGGAAGGACAAAGAGAGACAAGAGGAAGAAGAAATAACAGAAGAACCGAAGAGATTCACCATGCAGGAAATGGCAAGTGGATTTCCTTTATTTGAGGAGGCACTGTTAGTTTTTGAGGCACAGGACTTAAATGTAGAATGCTACATGAAGGTTGCAGCAGCTGTTCTTAATGCAATCTAGTCTTGCTCTCCATCTCCTATTGCTGACAGTCCTTCAGCTTTACCATCTCCCGCCTCCTCTCCCTCCTCCAGTCAGTAACTCTTCTTGCCTGTTCACTCGATGCCAGCCTCTGTATGCCAGCTGTTGTACTGTACTACTGTACTTTTCAAGGTACTATACCGTAAGATTAAAAATGTTTTCTTTATTTATTGTGTTTGTTTTTATGTATTATTTGTGTGAAAAGTATTATAAACCTATTATAATACAGTAGTATATAGTCGATTGTATTAGTTGAGTACCTAACTTTGTTGGACTTACAGAACAAATTGGACTTACGAATGTACTCTCGGAATGGAACTCATTTATATGTAGGGGACTTACTGTACTTTTTAACGTATCCATGGAATAAAGTAAACCAACAAAATTACTTTAAAGTAACTATTAGAATATACTAAATAATTGCATGGAAACAATGGAATTCAGAAAACACTTAGTTTTTAATGATATATACATATCAAAATGTGAGGAATTAAATTTAAGTAATGTTTGTAAGAAAGTTTTCTGCTCTATATGATTGTAATAGAAAAGATAAAAGCAATAAAATTAAAGGCTGAACACTCAGGCATAGAGATCAGAAAACAGAAAATAAAAGGAAACTGCATAGGAAATATAATAAAGACAAGAGTGGACATTCTTGCAATAGAAAAAATGCCATAATAGAAAATTTTAAAAGTTCTTCAAAAAACTAAAAAGACAAACTTCTAGCACATTTGATTAATAAAATCAGAAAGTACAAATGAGAAATATAAGGATAAAAAGATTAAACTATAGCTGAATACAACTTTTACATAAAAATACTTTAAAAGTATAGAAAAGCCAATATGTAACCTGTATATGAAAAGGACAATTTCATATAGAATTATACCTAAAAAATGACTCTAAATCACATACTCAACGATTTGTGGAAAGAAATATGTAGATGGATGAAAGAAAACTGCTGTTCCTTATTGATAATTTAATTGTAAGTATTGAAAATAAACAATATAAAATTGCTCTTATTTAACCACATTTTATTTACAAAAAATGAAAATGACAAATTTCTATGATTGAACTTAATATAAAAAAATCTACAGAGAAAACTACAAAAATAAAATATAGCTGTTGCTGAAAATTAATTTTGTTTCTAGATACTGATTATACAAGATAGTTAGAAACAATACATTTTTAAAATGTTAAGAAGCAAAACTATGAGCAGCCAACACATAAAAATGGGAAAATATTGTATAGAACTATTAAAATGATTATGATTTTATTTAAAGATATACAAAAATTCCTAAATAAATGAAAAAATTATGCCCTATTCTTGTGAAGATTAAATATTATAAAGACACTATTCATTGGAAATTAATCTTTGAATTAAATTAAATACAGTAAAAATTCAACAAGTTTCCTCAAATAAATTGACAATACTATAAAATTTTCATGGAAGAGAAAGGAAAAACAAACAGTTAAGAAGTCTTACTGGACTCCCTCTGGAAGACACTGGAACTCACCAAAAAAGATACCCCACATCCAAAGACAAAGGAGAAGCCACAATGAGACGGTGGGAGGGGCGCAATCACAGTAAAATCAAATCCCATAACTGCTGGGTGGGTGACTCACAGACTGGAGAACACTTATACCACAGAAGTCCACCCACTGGAGTGAAGGTTCTGAGCCCCACGTCAGGCTTCCCAACCTGGGCGTCCAGCAATGGGAGGAGGAATTCCTAGAGAATCAGACTTTGAAGGCTAGTGGGATTTGACTGCAGGATTTTGACAGGACTGGGGGAAACAGAGACTCCACTCTTGGAGGGCACACACAAAGTAGTGTGCGAATTGGGACCCAGGGGAAGGAGCAGTGACCCCAGGGGAAACTGAACCAGACCTACCTGCTAGTGTTGAAGGGTCTCCTGCAGAGGCGGGGGGTGGCTGTGGCTCACTGTGGGGACAAGGACACTGGCAGTAGAAGTTCTGGGAAGTACTCCTTGGAGTGAGTCATCCCAGAGTCTGTCATTAGCCCCACCAAAGAGCCAGTAGGCTTCAGTGTTGGGTTGGCTCAGGTCAAACAACCAACAGGGAGGGAACCCAGCCCCACCCATCAGCAGTCAAGGGGATTAAAGTTTTACTGAGCTCTGCCAAGAAGAGCAACAGTCAGCTCTACCCACCACCAGTCCCTCCCATCAGGAAACATGCACAAGCCTCTTAGATAGCCTCATCCACCAGAAGGGAGACAGCAGAAGCAAGAAGAACTACAATCCTGCAGCCTGTGGAACAAAAACCACATTCACAGAAAGATAGACAAGATGAAAAGGCAGAGGGCTATGTACCAGATGAAGGAACAAGATAAAACCCCAGAAAAACAACTAAATGAAGTGGAGATAGGCAACCTTCCACAAAAGGAATTCAGAATAATGATACTGAAGATGATCCAGGACCTCAGAAAAAGAATGGAGGTAAAGATCGAGAAGATGCAAGAAATGTTTAACAAAGACCTAGAAGAATTAAAGAACAAACAAACAGAGATGAACAATACAATAACTGAAATGAAAACTACACTACAAGGAATCAATAGCAGAATAACTGAGGCAGAAGAACGAATAAGTGGCCTGGAAGACAGAATGGTGGAGTTCACTGCTGCAGAACAGAATAAAGAAAAAAGAATGAAAAGAAATGAAGACAGCCTAAGAGACCTCTGGGACAACATTAAATGCAACAACATTTGCATTATAGGGGCCCCAGAAGGAGAAGAGACAGAGAAAGGACCCGAGAAAATATTTGAAGAGATTATAGTCAAAAACTTCCCTAACATGGGAAAGAAAATAGCCACCCAAGTCCAGGAAGCGCAGTGAGTCCCATACAGGATAAACCCAAGGAGAAATGCGACGACACACATAGTAATCAAATTGGCAAAAATTAAAGACAAAGAAAAATAATTGAAAGCAGCAAGGGAAAAATGACAAATAACATACAAGGGAACTCCCATAAGGTTAACAGCTGATTTCTCAGTAGAAACTCTAGAAGCCAGAAGGGAGTGGCATGATATACTTAAAGTGATGAAAGGGAATAACCTACAGCCAAGATTACTGTACATGGCAAGGACCTCATTCAGATCTGATGGAGAAATCAAAAGCTTTACAGACAAGCAAAAGCTAAGACAATTCAGCACCACCAAACCAGCTCTACAACAAATACTAAAGGAACTTCTCTAAGTGGGAAACACAAGAGAAGAAAAGGATCTACAAAAACAAACACAAAACAATTAAGAAAATGGTCATAGGAACATACGTATCAATAATTACCTTAAACATGAATGGATTAAATGCTCCAACCAAAAGACACAGGCTTGCTGAATGGATATAAAAACAAGACCCATATATATGTTGTCTACAAGAGACCCACTTCAGACCTAGGGACACATACAGACTGAAAGTGAGGGGATGGAAAAAGATATTCCATGCAAATGGAAATCAAAAGAAAGCTGGAGTATCTTTACTCATATCAGATAAAATAGACTTTAAAATAAAGAACGTTACAAGAGACAAGGAAGAACACTACATAATGATCAAGGGATCAACCCAAGAAGAAGATATAACAATTATAAATATATAAGCACCCAAAATAGGAGCACCTCAATCCATAAGGCAACTGCTAACAGCTATAAAAGAGGAAATCGACAGTAACACAATAATAGTGGGGACTTTAACACCTCACTTCTACCAATGGACAGATCATCCAAAATGAAAATAAATAAGGAAACAGAAGCTTTAAATAACACAATAGACCAGATAGATTTAATTGATATTTATAGGACATTCCATCCAAAAACAGCAGATTACACTTTCTTCTCAAGTGCACACAGAACATTCTCCAGGATAGATCACATCTTGGGTCACAAATCAAGCCTCAGTAAATTTAAGAAAATTGAAATCATATCAAGCATCTTTTCTTACCACAACGTTATGAGATTAGAAATGAATTACAGGGAAAAAAACGTAAAAAACACAAACATATGGAGGCTAAACAATACATTACTAAATAACCAAGAGATCACTGAAGAATTCAAAGAGGAAATTCAAAAATACCTGAGACAAATGACAATGAAAACACAACAATCCAAAACCTATGGGATACAGCAAAAGCAGCTATAAGAGGGAAGTTTATAGCTATCCAAGCCTACCTCAAGAAACAAGAATAATCTCAAATAAA
Source organism: Eubalaena glacialis (assembly GCF_028564815.1). Classification (NCBI taxonomy): domain Eukaryota; kingdom Metazoa; phylum Chordata; class Mammalia; order Artiodactyla; family Balaenidae; genus Eubalaena; species Eubalaena glacialis. The sequence continues at coordinate 51,892,276 of NC_083721.1, forward strand.
CAATCTAACCTTACATCTAAAGGAACTAGAGAAAGAAGAACAAGCAAAACCCAAAGGTAGCAGAAGGAAAGAAATCATAAAGATCAGAACAGAAATAATTGAAATAGAAACAAGGAAAACAGTAGAAAGATCAATAAAACTAAAAGTTGGTTCTTTGAGAAGATAAACAAAATTGATAAACCATTAGCCAGACTCATCAAGAAAAAGAGGGAGAGGACTCAAATCAATAAAATTAGAAATGAAAAAGGAGAAGTTACAACAGACACCGCAGAAATACAAAGGATAATAAGAGACTACTACAAGCAACTCTAAGCCAATAAAATGGAGAACCTGGAAGAAATGGACAAATTCTTAGAAATGTATAACCTTCCAAGACTGAACCAGGAAGAAATAGAAAATGTGAACAGACCAATCACAGGTAATGAAATTGAAACTGTGATTAAAAATCTTCCAACAAACAAAAGTCCAGGATGAGATGGCTTCACAGGTGAATTCTATCAAACATTTAGAGAAGAGCTAACACCCATCCTTCTCAAACTCTTCCAAAAAATTGCAGAAGAAGGAACACTGCCAAACTCATTCTCTGAGGCCACCATCACCCAGCTACCAAAACCAGACAAAGATACTACAAAAAAAGAAAATTACAGACCAATATCACTCATGAATATAGATGCAAAAATTCTCAACAAGGACGCAGATCGCATGCCTTCCACTGAACTCAGCAGCCAAGCCCTGCAGCCACCGAGAAGAGTAGCTGGGGGCTGTCTGAGAGTTAGGAGCTGAGGAGGTGGGAGAGAGGAGAGAATGCAGATAGGGCACTAGGCAGAGGGACTTAAAGGCTTCAGACCCCTCCCTCTAAAATCTATGTCTTAGTACCTGAGGCCTGTTTGTAGAGATGCTACCAGTTGCTGGGTTTGTTGTGTTTGGATGTTTAACATGATTTTTGTCGGGCCAAACTGGAAAGGAAAAAAAAAGACAAAGTGTGTGTGTGCACCAGAGTGCATCGTGGGTCTGGAGTCCGGGTGGGTATCGAGTTGCAGAAAGGGCTGCAACACATTGTAAAGGGCTGGTAGGAAACACATTGTTCTTAACTGGCTGCCGTTGCAGCAGGGGCCGCTGCACAAGCGTTGACCTCGCCGCCACCGAGGCCTGCAAACCTCAGGCTGCGAGGAAGGGAGCCCTTTGCCCTCGCGCCCTAGTCTCCCCACTCGCCCTCCCCGAACCCCTGTGGGCCAGCGGGCTCCCGCGCCTTGCTAATTGCTCGGCTCCCTTCATGCACACACCTCCACTAATTTTACATTTCTCATTCTGCAGGTAGCTGGAAAGCTGCTCAGGGAATATGGTTCCTCCTCTTAGCTACTGCATGAATACAGTGAGTGGTGGCCGTCCAGGCCTCCCTGGTCGGGGGGGTTTGGTAAATTAGCAGCTTGGCTGTAAAAAAAAAAAAAAAAAATCCTCAACAAAATACTAGCCAACAGAATCCAACAACACATTAAAAGGATCATACACCATGATGAAGTGGGATTCATCCCAGGGATGCAAGGACTCTTCAATATACACAAATCAATCAATGTGATATACCATAGTAACAAACTGAAGAATAAAAACCATATGATCATCTCAATAGATGCAAAAAAAGCTTTTGACAAAATTCAACACCTATTTATGATAAAAACTCTCCAGAAAGTGGGCATAGAGGGAACCTACTTCAACATAATAAAGGCCATATACGACAAACACACAGCAAACATCATTCTCAATGGTGAAAAACTGAAAGCATTTCCTCAAGATCAGGAACAAGACAAGGATGTCCACTCTCACCACTCTTAATCAACATAGTTTTGAAAGTCCTAGCCACGGCAATCAGAGAAGAAAAAGAAATAAAGGAATCCAAATTGGAAAAGAAGTAAAACTGTCCCTGTTTGCAGATGACATGATACTATACATAGAGAATCCTAAAGATGCCACCAGAAAACTACTAGAGCTAATCAGTGAATTTGGTGAAGTTGCAGGATACAATATTAATGCACAGAAATCTCTTGCATTCCTATACACTAATGATGAAAAATCTGAAAGAGAAATTAAGGAAACACTCCTATTTACCACTGCAACAAAAAGAATAAAATACTTAGGAATAAACTTCCCTAAGGAGACAAAAGACCTGTATGCAGAAAACTATAAGACACTGATGAAAGAAATTAAAGATGACACCAACAGATGGAGAGATATACCATGTTCCTGGATTGGAAGAATCAATATTGTGAAAATGACTATACTACCCAAAGCAATCTACAGATTCAATGCAATCCCTATCAAATTACCAATGGCATTTTTTACGGAATTAGAACAAAAAATCGTAAAATTTGTATGGAGACACAAAAGACCCTGAATAGCCAAAGCAGTTTGAGGGAAAAAACAGAGCTGGAGGAATCAGACTCCCTGACTTCAGACTATACTACAAAGCTACAGTAATCAAGACAATATGGTACTGGCACAAAAACAGAAACATAGATCAATGGAACAAGATAGAAAGCCCAGAGATAAACCCATGCACATATGGTCACCTTATCTTTGATAAAGGAGGCAAGGATATACAATGGAGAAAAGACACTCTCTTCAATAAGTGGTGCTGGGAAAACTGGACAGCTACATGTAAAAAATTGAAATTAGAACATTCCTTAACACCATACACAAACATAAACTCAAAATGGATTTGAGACCTAAATGTAAGAACGGACACTATGAAACTCTGAGAGGAAAACATAGGAAGAACACTCTTTGACATAAATCACAGCAAGATCTTTTTGATCCACCTCCTAGAGTAATGGAAATAAAAACAAAAATAAACAAATGGGACCTAATGAAACTTCAAAGCTTTTGCACAGAAAAGGAAACCATAAACAAGACGAAAAGACAACCCTCAGAATGGGAGAAAATATTTGCAAACGAGTCAATGGACAAAGGATTAATCTCCAAAATATATAAACAGCTCATGCAGCTCAATGTTAAAGAAACAAACAACCCAATCCAAAAATGGGCAGAAGCCCTAAATAGACATTTCTCCTAAGAAGACATTCAGATGGCCAAGAAGCACATGAAAAGCTGCTCAACATCACTAATTATTAGAGAAATGCAAATCCAAACTACAATGAGGTATCACCTCACCCCAGTTAGAATAGGCATCATCAGAAAATCTAGAAACAACAAATGCTGGAGAGGGTGTGGAGAAAAGGGAACCCTCTTGCACTGTTGGTGGAAATGTAAATTGATACAGCCACTATGGAGAACAGTATGGAGGTTCCTTAAAAAACTAATAATACAATTACCATATGATCCAGCAATCCCACTACTGGGCACATACCCAGAGAAAACCATAAATCAGAAAGACACATGCATCCCAATGATCATTGCAGCACTATTTACAATAGCCAGGACATGGAAGCAACCAAAATGCCCATCGACAGACAAATGGATAAAGAAGATGGGGTACATATATACAATGGAATATTACTCAGCCATAAAATGGAATGAAATTGGGTCATTTGTTGAGACGTGGATGGATCTAGAGACTGTCATACAGAGTGAAGTAAGTCAGAAAGAGAAAAACAAATATCGTATATTAACGCATGTATGTTGAACCTAGAAAAATGGTACAGATGGACCGGTTTGCAGGGCAGAAGTTGAGACACAGACATAGAGAACAAACGTATGGACACCAAGGGGGGAAAGCCACAGGGGAGTGGGGATCGTGGTGTGATGAATTGGGCAATTGGGACTGACATGTATACACTGATGTGTATAAAATTGATGACTAATAAGAACCTGTTGTATTAAAAAATAAATTAAATAAAATTCAAAAATTAAAAAAAAAAAAACCCAAAAACTAATACTAAACTTTCTTTGGGTTATTTGTATGGAAATATGTTAATATAAATGTTTCAGACATTACATGAAATTCCTAAAAATCTTATATGTTCTGGTATAATGTTATAAGTCATAATTCTAGTTATTATTTTAAAATGTATATCTCAGAAATAACTAAATTTCCTTGTCAATTGCATTAATATGAACTTTCATCAAATCCTTACCCATGGTCATTTTTAAGTCTTTTGTCATTTACAGACAGTTCTGGGTGTACACTGATGCTTTTACAAAAATGTTCCTATGAAAGGGTTTCATCTTCAAGGAATTCATGGAAAAGACTCTGACAAGTACAGGTTTCTGGTAACTGACTGTACTGCTGAACTGAATGAATAAGCATTTTCAGAACTCTAATGGAAAACTGATGAATTCATAAAAGTGCTAACAAAAGATCAAGATGAAAAAAAATTAATTACATGGGACTGAGTGAACTGATGAGGATGATTATAATTTTTTGACTTTCTGTTTGAATAAAAATAAAAAATATACAAAAAAAAAATGCAATTTGAAAATGGTCCAGTGGTGGCAAAAATAAGATGTTTATGCAGGAATGTAAATTACATAGGATCATAAGGTTGTAAAGAGTCAGCAGCAGCTGTTTTGGGAGAAAGTTTGACTGCATATCAATTAGGTTCATTAAATGGATTTCCACCTCAAAAATAAAAAAAAAAGAAGTCTTATTGTACAAATAACAATATATAATATAGGTCATGCAAGCCTATATTATAATAGTGTAGAATTTGCACAATGGTAGACAAATTATTAAATAGTACAGAATAGAGATTCTAGAAATAAGCCCAACCTTATATGAAATCTTACTTATGAGCTAGATGGCATCCTGAATCATTGGAGGAAAATAGATTATTCACTAAATGTAGTTTATTGAGATTTTTGTATTTTTATGTTAAAATGTAATGTAACATTGAATCTCTATTTTATATCATACACAAAATATGTTTATATATATATTAAAGATATGTATATTGAAAGCAAAACTTTAAAATGTTTGTGAGAAAGTAAAATATCTTGCAGTACATACAGGAAAATTTCTTAATCACAAAATGCACAAAATAAGATTAAAAGATAAAATTACAACAAAATAAAAATATTCTTTACCACAAAAGTACATCTTAAAATGTGTTAAAACAGGATATAGGTAGAAGAAATTGTTTAGAATTTATATGTGACAAAATTATTACTATCTAGAATATATGAAAATTATCAAGATTACACATTATCTAAGATTAATATTTTAGTAGAAAAAAAAAGACTAAAGGCCATGAACCACTGGGCAATAAACACTTAAAAAATTTTTGGTTGTCCAGAGCCAAAAAAATTAAAACATCAATGCAATACCATTTCAATGTTATCTATTGATAAAACATTTAAATCTGCTAATACCAAAAATACTAAGTTGGTGATTTGATGGGGAAAGGAAACTCTCATACACTTCCATGATGTTCCATATATACTGTTGTATATCCACTCTGGGTACACTAACTTTAGGTCACAAATTTCCAGTACTAGATATATACTCTAGCAACTCTCATGCACAAATGCTCATGCAGATATGCATGATTAAGTTTACTGAAATACTGTTTACAATAAAAAAAAAAAATGGAAAAAAATCTTAAATGCCCATAAACAAATGGAATTTTCTACAGCAGTTTGAAACGATCTATCAATAAATATATCTCATAAAATAATGTGATTTTTAAAGGAAGTTACATACTAATATATCTGGTATGATTCTATTTAAATAAGGGATTAAACATGCAACATGCTATACAGTGATTATTAATGAAAACTATAATAATATGCATGGAAATTATAAACATTGAATTTATGAGTGTTTATATCTGGAATGAAACAATGACTATTGGATTGAGGATGATTATATGTGCAAATCTCAGTCAATTTTTTAATGTTTTATCTATCAAAATATTCTGAATTAAACATAGTAACTGGTTATATTTGAATTAGCTGAGTGTTGCTTATGTAGATGGTCATTATATTGTACTCTACTCTTCCACTGTTCTCGACCTATTTTGTTAATAAAATGTTTTGTGTCATTTCATGATTTTTTATAATTATTTTGTGTAACATAGATGTTCTTTCTCACTCTTGTATCCACTGAATCCCTCTGAAAGTGCTAGTGAAAGCATGCTCCCTCTATACAAAAAAAAAAAAAAAAAAAAGCACAGTCACCCACAGAGGTCTCATCATTTAGAAACTAACATAACTTACCCTGGAGCCTAAAATATGATCAGTTGGAATTACTGGGATGAACAACCAACGAAACACTGATAAAGATGAATGCAATTGTATGTGAGTAGAATGAATGAAAATCATTATTCTAATCGCAAGGACAAAACACTCCTCTCAGCACCATTCTTCAGTATTAAGAATTCAGTAGTAAAATATATTTCACAAATGACCAGATAATTACCAAAATTCTTCATCTAGGTCTGCTTCCATAGTTTAATGATATAACCTTTATTTTTCTTCCTTATTTCTAAGAAAGTATATGATAAAAGCAAAAATATCATCAATATTTTATTAATGTATTATTAATCCTGGCACTCAAGGCCTCCACAATCTGATCCAATTCACCTCTGTAGACCTATTCCACTACTCAGGTATGTGGTCCTGCACCATGAGGACCTGGCCTCAAATCATGGGTTTGTACTTTTTAGCCATGTAGTCTAAAGAGGTAATTTAATCTGTCTGGGCTTCAATTTTTCTCAACTTTGTACTGTGCATCTTATAGTTTGTAAGGATTACCTGAGATGTCATACTTGGAAATACCAGAGCATGCTTATTCCATGAACAGTGTATCAATCAAGCTACATCAGGAAAATAGAAACCACTTCAAGTATTAATAATTACAACAAAGGAAATACAGGGGCCTAAAGTGATGGAGTTGCTGAGATACCATAAGAGACAAAGCAGAAACCCAGAAATTCTCAACAGCATGGAGTCAATGCCACTGTCAGGCTTGAGGGACAAAAGGAGGAAAAGGTGTTACTGGGCCACAAGGGCTGTGATCCCTCAGGAAAAGCAGGAGCCAATGTAGGACAGCCCACCTAGAAACAGAGGAGATGTGACTATTACTAGAGATATCAGTTATGGCCAAGAGGGTCCTATAGAAAGACTTTGGTTTCTTCCTCCTTCATACATTTTGTTCTCCAACCAATGTCACATGCTTCCAAAACCAGCATGAAGCCAGATGACACAGCGGGCTTAGAAATGCAGCTATCAGGGGTCAGTGTCCTTTCCTACCACCCATTCATCTTAGAAAAGGACAGGGTAAGAAATGGATATTAAGGCAAATAGTATTAAGATCCATACAGTGTTATGGATCTGGGTTTAATACTATTAAAAGCCAAACAACAAACTTAGACAAATGAAAATAGATTACTATTTTTCCTATGTTCTGAACTCTTAAAAATAAACAAGAAGACAAACACCTTAATAGAAAAAAGGAAAAGAACTTGTAAGAGAAATTCACAGAAAATGACATAAAATGTCTGTCTGTATGAATAGAAGTTAAACATCCTTAATATCAAACACATGAATATTCAGAAAGATAATCTCATAAACACATGTTGCTAAATAATGTATTGTTATTACCTTCCAAAATAGAGGGAGAAATATAAAATAATCTGTATATCAAATATTTGAGTATTTTTTTCACAGGTGATTTTAATTAACGTAGAAAATTGAAAAACCGTAAGTATAAAAATGAAAGTAAAATTCCCCTGTGGGGGCTTCCCTGGTGGCGCAGTGGTTGGGAGTCTGCCTGCCAATGCAGGGGACACGGGTTCGAGCCCTGGTCTGGGAAGATCCCACATCCCACGGAGCAACTGGGCCCGTGAGCCACAACTACTGAGCCTGCGCGTCTGGAGCCTGTGCTCCGCAGCAAGAGAGGCCGCGATAGTGAAAGGCCCGCGCACCGCGATGAAGAGTGGCCCCCGCTTGCCGCAACTGGAGAAAACCCTCGCACAGAAACAAAGACCCAACACAGCCATGAATGAATGAATGAATGAATGAATGAATGAATGAATAAATAAATAAATAATCCTTCCCTCTAAAAAAAAAAAAAGTATCCTGTGATGTTATTATCCAGCTAGCCAACTGGCATATTTTCTTCCATATATGGTATGTAGATGCACAGAGGTAAGGATACATAGATATTGATGTATCTACTGATGATGTCCAAAATGGGCTTCCCTGGTGGTGCAGTGGTTAAGAATCTGCCTGCCAATGCAGGGGACACGGGTTCGAGCCCTGGTCTGGGAAGATCCCACATGCCGCGGAGCAACTAAGCCCGTGAGCTACAACTACTGAGCCTGCGCGTCTGGAGCCTGTGCTCCGCAACGGGAGAGGCCCGGACAGTGAGAGGCCCGCGCACCGCGATGAAGAGTGGCCCCCGCTCGCCGCAACTGGAGAAAGCCCTCGCACAGAAACGAAGACCCAACACAGCCAAAAATAAATAAATAAATAAATTTACAAAATGTTGAGAGTGATTATCCATAGGGAAGAGGCTTAACAGTAACTTTGCTTTCCTCTGTATACCTTTGTACATTTGGTGATTTTAAATTTTTACTGTTTACAAAAACAACATTGGGTTGATGATCAGATGAAGAATATTAAATCTATTTTTATTGTGAAAAATAGTAGATATGGTTTTTCTCTGTTTTCCCCACTTTTCAATCCTGTCTGCTATTTATTTCCTAAATCTATTTTCATGACTCTATTTATGTCATTTGTTCCTCCTACAATGCCTTCCATTTTCTCAGTCCTCAACAGGGTCTGCCTACCAGCTTTTCATATCATTTCCTGAACCCTTTAGCTCTTAGTGATTTTTGTTATACTTAATTCTTAATGCCACTTATCATTATGTACTACACTGCATATCATTTTCTGTGTGTGTGTATACACATACTTGCATATTATCCCCAATAAGGTATAAGAAAGTCAATATGTGTATGAATTAATCAGCTGTCAAGTGCCAACATGATGCCTTACTCAAAAGGTTCATTGCTCAGGAGAATCAAAGTCCAAATATTGCCTAGGTAAGGCATTTTACATATGTGTAGTACATAGAGGCATAGGTTGTGGGACAATTCAATCTAAGAAATAGGAAGTTTGCTTTTCTTTTTTATGTCTTCTCTAATGTCTAATAAATTAATTCACCTACAAAATAATACATAATTAACTCTTGATTATCAGTATTAAGTGACAAGAAGAAATTACGGTAAGATAGTTACGAATGCAAATATATGTTACGTTTTTTCCATGATTCACATGGTACACTGATAATTTCATGAAAAATAAAGCTTTCACAGTAGATACACCAATCATGATATTTAAAATAAGCTCTCATCATTCAGGGACTGATTTGCAACTGAGTATTCTTTTTTTTTTCTTCCAAATATAATCAACTTGAAATAGAAACTAGAGAGAAAGTACAATGGATTTAAGTAAATCTATAATTTCTGCATAAAAATTAATAAATATAATGCAAGGCACTTCAAATCTTATTTCCTCCAGAAAGAGAGTGTAATCAGAATGTAATGAGCATTGAAATTAATAAATTAAAAATAAATGTCCATAAGAGAAAAATGTATTTCTTTCAGGCTGTAATTATGTTTTCAACATTGTAAATTAATTCCCCAAATGAATATCTTTCAGTGTGCCCAATTTATTATCTATTCTCATCTTTTTGTCTAAAGTTCAGCGTTTCTAACTTGACTAAATCATCACATTATTAAAAAATAAAACAAGAGGTGTTCACTAATGCACCCTCTGATATTCTATCATTTCAAGTCTCTTGCTGATTTTAAATATAGATAGAGTGTGTAATAGTTTTTTTTCAATGGTGACACAGAACAGATGGAGCCACCTGTAGCTTTAGATGGACAATCTATAAAGACATTAATATCAACTCATTAAAAAATGAATAAGGATGACACAAGGTGAACACAGTCATTAAATGAAATACTCGTTTTTCTTTTAGAAGGCAACTTAGTATATTGGTAAATTGGTTGGTTCTGTAGTCATGATTGTAGTCATCATGATTTTGATTTGTAGATTTATCTTATACTGTGATCATGGGCAAGCTACTTTCTTCTCTTTGTTCAGTTTCCTCATCCAGAAAGTATATGAGAAAAATTTTTTCATCATAGGGTCATTATGAGAAATAAATTTGGTAATTTTAAAAAGCTTTTAGCTTATTGTTTGCCACACAGTAAGCACCTGAAACGTTACTATTTTTAGTATTTAACTTAGTCATTAAATTAGTTCTTTATGCTATATCTCTTCCATTTTGTTATACTATGACTGGATGTGATGTTAAACAAACAATCACCTTGGACGTCAAGTTTGTGTGTGCCTGTAAGAAATATTTCAATATTGCTATAGAAAATGACAACAATTCAGTCATTCTAAAACAATGGAAGAAGTGTTCTGAAAATGATAATGGAATGAATGCTAGATAGGGCAGTGCACTAATACAGTGAGTAAGTTTAATGTGCTTTATTGGAAGCAAAGAAAGATAATAAAATGTTAGAATCCAGTTTGGGGTCAGAAAATACTCTCGCTTGCAAGATTAAAGATTGACTTCTAATTTTGTGAGTTAAATTGGGAAAGCTCTAGGAGCTCTGGCAATCTTGCAGTTTGTGAAATTATATTATTTATTAATTAGATAAAGAAGGAACAGTCTATGCTAGTCTCTGACTGTGTTATTTTGGAAAGAGCATTGGAAAAATATAGTATCTGACTTCTAATTCCAGCTCTCTTAGAAACTGTGTATGCTCTTCAAAACTTCACCTTGTGGACTTCAAATTCCTCTAATTAAAAGATTTTTGACATAAAGCAATGGCTTAAGTTTCTCCAAATTTGGGGATGCTATTATAACCTAGGAGGGTAGTTCTCAAAGCATGGGCAGAGGGCAGACTATGTATGTGCATGAGGTGGGATTTTCACCTCATGCCAACAAAATAGACTGTGACAACAGATTATATACAGAAGCAAATAAAATAATCCAGCTGTCTTCCATTAAGCTGCCCATTACAGAGGTTTGAAAAAATATAAAAGTGACATAATTCTCAAAATTAAATTTTTTTTGAAAACTAGATTTATTTTAAAAAATTGTTATGTATGTGATCATGTAATAGGTTTATTTTATTCTTAAATAAAAATAATTACTTAAACATTTTCTCATTTAAAAATTTTAATATAGTAAACATTGATAGATATAATTCATATAAACAAAGTAATTTGGGACCTTCAAAATTTTGAAGTATGTAAAGAAATTTTGAGTTATATTTATCTTTTCACTGAAAGCTACTTCATTATCTTTCTATTTGGTTTTTCCTATTTAGTCTTTACCACAATGGTAATTTATATTCTGAATTCTCTACTGCCTTGCAATAAACCCAATTTGATATTTTCAAATGCAGTATTATTTCCAAAAAGGTAAAATTATTGAATATTTTCTTAACTACCAAATACTATAGAATTACATTTGGCACTTTACCCAAAGGGATGTTTCCATTCCCCCTACAAATTTTGAAAATATAAGGTTATCATGGAAAAAATATGGATAATTTGTTCATAATATAGTTTATTATATAAGGGAAAAGGTCTTACATGTGAATTTATGAATTTTAAAAGCACTGCTATACTGACTTTTCCCTATCCTATATCTAAATATACCTCAGGAAGTCAAAAGGACCACGATTATCAATTATTTTTCAGTGGCCTTTAAAGTCCAGTTTAATTTTTTTTTTCAAAAGCCTTGGGAATATGGGCCAATATCATGAAAGAATGAGATCTAAGATTGAGCGAGGAAGGAGTTTTGAGGGAGACTGATCGTTTGCTAAGCTGGGACACTGGAGTGGCATGACTGTGGTCAAAACTGCAGCTTGGCTTCATCTGCTACATGGACTTCTGTTGACAGTAGCCAAAATTAAATGTTGTATGAAAAATGAAAAAACTTTGTCCTACCCCATTAGTCAGACTTATTAAAGTGGGTGATGGACTGGTGTACTCATGGGACAATTTACTGGAAGCCATTGTAGTATGGAAATGTGGGATAGATATTGTTGCAAGACAATTTTCCTTGGAGCTCTGGTGTTTCTGCCCTTCTTCCAAGCAGAGATGTTGCAACATTTTGTTCATGGACACTGCTTGTTACTCATGGACACTTCCTCTTGTTTACTATGACAAGGCCAGACACAGACCCTTCAAATTCCCATTCTTTACCTTATAAATGATTAACTGAACTGTTAATCTGGACTCACTGACCAATCTGGACAAAATACTCAACTTGACCAACCTTTACTTAAATCTTTTCTCCCTTCTCCAGGTTCATAGATTCTGATCCACTCTCAGCCTAATCCAGCATGCAACTTTTCTTTGATGGCCCCTCCTGAGTATAGGCTAATGGCAAGGAAAGATATTCTCTGATCAACAGTCTAAATGCCATTCCCCCCATCCTGTTCTTTATAACATTGTTTAATCCTCTATATGAAAGAAAAGCCCTTTTCTGCCTGACCTTTGAGACATTTACATATCTTACAGTCAGAGTGTTCTCCTTTGTTGCAATGGCCCCTTTAACCCTATTGCATTAGCATTATTTTCCCTACTGCAATAATCTTTTTGAATAACATATTTCCTTACCTAAGTCCAGATTTGTTTTTATTTAAGAATTTTTCTGGTACTGTGACTCAAATCACATGCCAACCACTCTGCAGACAGTGCTGTAATAATTGTGGTTTTTAAGACCCTTTGTGTCCTTCCCTAGCTGGGGAAATCCAGGCCCACAGTGGTTAGTCATGACTCCAAATCTAGTTATCCGGACATTTGTCTGTTGTAGCATCATAAGAAAGTATTTAGAATACTCATTCACACTATACACAAAAATAAAATCAAAATGGTCTAAAGACGTAAATGTAAGACATGACACCATAAAACTCTTAGAAGAGAACGTAGGCAAAACATTCTCTGACATAAACTGTAGCAATGTTTTCTAAGGTCAGTCTCCCAAGGCAATAGAAGTAAAAGCAAAAATAAACAAATGGGACCTAATCAAACCTATAAGTTTTTGCACAGCAAGGAAACCATAAACAGAACAAAAAGATAACCTACAGATTGGGAGAAAAATATTTGCAGAAAACGAGACCAACAAGGGTTTAATTTCCAAAATATACAAGCAACTTATAAAACTCAATAACCAAAAAAAATAAACAACTTAATAAAAAATGGGCAGAAGACCTAAATGGACATTTCTCCAAAGAAGAAATACAGATGGCCAATAAGCACATGAAAACATGCTCAACATCGCTAATTATTAGAGAAATGCAAATCAAAACTACAGTGAGGTACCACCTCACACTGGTCAGAATGGCCATCATTAAATGTCTACAAATAATAAATACTGGAGAGATTGTGGAGAAAAGGAAACCCTTCTGCCCTGTTGGTGGGAATGTAAATTGGTACAGCCACTATGGAAAACAGTATGGAGGTTCCTTAAAAAACTAAACACAGAATTACCATATGATCCAGCAATCCCACGCCTGGGCATATATCTGGAGAAAACTCTAATTGGAAAAGATGCAGACACCCCAATGTTCATAGTAGTAGTATTTACAATAGCCAAGATGTGGAAGCAACCTAAGTGTCCATCAACAGATGAATGGATAAAGAATACGTGGTGTGTATATATATATGTATACACACACACACACACACACAATGGAATGCTACTCAGCCATAAAATAGAATGAAATAATGCCATTTGCAGCAACATGGAAGGACCTAGAGATTATCATACTAAGTGAAGTAAGTCAGACAAATATCATATGATATCACTTATATGTGGAATCTAAAATATGATACAAATGAACTTATTTACATAACAGAAACAGACTCAGACATAGAAAACAGACTTATGCGTTACCAAAGGGCAAGGGGGGAGTATAAATTAGGAGTCTGAGATTAGCAGATACAGACTACTATATATAAAATAGATAAACAAGGTCTTAACAAGGTCCTACTGTATAGAACAAGGAACTATATTCAGTATCTTATAATAAACTATAATGGAAAATAATATGAAAAAGAATATATACATACACATATATATCACTTTGTTGTACACCAGAAACTAACACAACATTGTAAATTAACTATATTTCAAATAAAAATAATTAAGGGCAAAAAAATAAAATGTATATCATGGTGATTGGAAAAATAAGAAATTATTTTGGTTCTTTCTGGCAGAAACTTTTTTTTTTGGCCTTTTTGTGAAGCTGCTTTTGTTTTTCTTCAGCTCCTTTAACCCAGGGACTATGGGAGGTAATCTCATCATTCCCCGAAACCAGGGGTTGGACAGGGGTATTTCCTCATACTTCAACCTGGGGATTGTGTGAGAAAATTAATTGAGCAAGGGTCTTTCTTGGTTCCATTAAAGCTTTATCTCTGATTTGATTATCTAATGCCATGGGTAACTCTTACTACCTTCTCTTCTTTCAGTGACTATAGGCTTCACCATTACGGTACTCATTCAGTTCAATATCTCCCAAAACGGCAAACTTTTACTAAAGGCAATTCAGAATTACGATGGATATCGTGGGATATTTGGACACTCCTCAAACTCTCTCATCTAAGACTTCTCTTTTCCCATTCCTCTTGTCACTCCCCCCTTCTTTTCTCCATATCCCTCCTTCTTTTCAGTTCCCTTGAGTCCTTTGATTTGTTCCCCTTTAACACCTCTACCTCCTCCTCCCTTCTGTTTGCCTCTGCCAGACCTTTCCCTCCCCACAACAGCCCCTGAGCTCCCTATGGTTACTCCAGCTTCAGATGCTTCTCTCACCATCAGGGACTCTCAGGAAGCTCAGGGACACCAAAAGCAGCCACCTGAGGCTGGAAAAGCTAGTTGGAAACAAATTACGTATTTTATTCCCCACATGGGCTTTGAAGACACGTGGGTGGTTACTTGGTCCCCTCTCAGTTCCTCGCTCAAAATTTAGGCCACGGTCTTCATAAGATTACACTTCAGAACAGAGGAAATCTTAAAGGTCTCCTCCACAAATATTGGTGCGGATGCTATTAAGCAGGTAAACTCAACTGTCCCATCTTCTGGAAACACAATCCTGGTAAAAATGCAAAAGTGAGACAAGGACAAAAGACAGCTCTTTTACATGAATCAGTGAATTGAAATTATAGAATTGAGGCTATAAGCTCTCCATTTTTGTCTGTCTGTGTTAGTATCTGTATATGTACGTATGCATGTATGTATGTAGGTTATGTATGTGTAATATTTACCAACCTTCCATTGGTATTACCAAATTAGATTATGAAATCCCTTTTAGGAGCTCTATTCTGATTTATTTAAACATTTAATACATTCAATATTCCTAAAAATTCTCAGAAATTAAACATATTTAACTTTCAATACTTTCAAAAGTATTCTTATGGAAACTAACCCCAATGTTTTAAGAATTCAAGTTTATATAATTTTGGTAAATCTTAGCCAGAGACTCATTTAATATTTTTAGTTTGATAAAAACAGCTATGTCTACTGAGTTATCAGTATTAAATATAACATGAGCATACACTTATGTTCTATACCCTAAATTTATTCACGTCCTAAACATGAGAAATGGTTCACACCTCCCTTATTTGTATGGCTAGTGTGTTCTCATCTTTTAGTTCTTGGCTTAGTCAGTTCTTTAGTGAGTACTTGCCTAGTACCCTAACAGACAAACCCACCAAGATACCCTTTATTTCTGACATTGTTTATATCATAGTAGTTATGTGAAATTAAATTTGTAAAATTTAGTTGCTATCTACTTTTACTCTTTCTCAATCACCAAATAAGAGCTCCATGATAGTAGAGATCAGGTCAAACTTGTTTAACCACGACCAATCATAGTAGCTGACAATTTATTGCATAAATGTATGAAAATATTTTACTGTAAAGGATAATATAATTTTTATTTTAAAATCATAATTTAGTAAAAATTATTTTTTAGTAAAACGCATGAAGCTTGGTGATTTGGAATAAAAAATCACAACAAAGAAACAGCCTGAAAGCAATTTAACATTAATGCAAGCAATGTACTTAGGAGAAAAAAACCAAAAAAACAAAAGTTGTTTGATTCCTATCTGTGCAAACTTTGACTAGAAAAGTGACAATAAATAGAACAAGAGTAATTCAGTCAAAGCATTCAAGTTAGTTGTGCATGTAGATATAGGTAAAATTTCTTCTTTGCTTTATCATTTTTAATGATAGTTTTGAAAGCTGCAAAATTTCTACCACTACCATGTAAGCATTCAGAGAATCAATTATTGAAAAAAAAATCCAATTTCCTAAAATGAATCTTGAAGCAATAGATTGGATTTGGTCTTCTCCACCCATTACAAATTCAAAAGTTGAATGATGACTTCTCTCAATCTGATGAGCTGCTGAAAGAATTATCAGTTTCGTTGTGAGATTCATATGCTTTTTCTTCTGTAATATTAATAGAACAGTCATTGAACAACTGTTGAGCTGAGATTGCAAATAAATACTCTGACCTTGATTACAGATTATATATTTATTGGCAAATATATATAATCATTTTAATTATTATTTTATTGTTGACATAAAGAAATTAAAGATATAAGAATAGGTATACTCTAATAAAAAGTATCATTATGATTTTATATAGTATTTTATAACTGTCATAGTTTAGATATCATTCCTAAATCTTTGATAGGAAAAGTAACAACTGACCCACACCTGTTTCAGAAGGATGTTGCATGTATCAATTAGATAATGAATGTAAGAGTTTAAGGTCCCTAGAAAACCAACCATAAAAAGTACTGGTTTATTCATTACTAGTCATCAATTGGTTAAATCAATTTTAGATGCCAAGCTTATATAACATATAAAAATTAAAATTTTTAATAAAATAATTCTCTACAATTTTCATCAAAAATTTAAATAATAAAAAATATTGCTCAAAAAGCATAGATGTTGCAAATGTCTTTTACTTATTTATTTATTTGTTTTTGATGTGGACCATTTTTAAAGTCTTTATTGAATTTGTTATAATATTGCTTCTGTTTTATGCTTTGGTTTTTTGGCCACAAGGCATGTGAGATCTTAGCTCCCCGACCAGGGATCAAACCCGCACACCCTACATTGGAAGGTGAACTCTTAACCACTGGACCTCCAGGGAAGTCCCACAAATGTCTTTTATATCTTTCTTGTCCTACAATGTTTTTGACTGACTTCCTATTTCTCTGTTATTAATTTCCTCACCAACTAATAAGATGAATTAATAAGTAGAGTTGAATTTTTTATAACTTTTAAGTTCTATAAACTCAATATAAATATTTTGGAACCATCCCACAAACTGTAAAACATAGATATAACAACACAGATATTTAAAATTTCCTGTTCATATTTACTAAACAATTATTTCGATGTTTATATTGAACAAGTTGAAATAATATGTTTTCTTATTAAATGAACTGCCCATTGAAACATAAGAAAAGTACATATAATTTAAAACTAATTCTTTATAAACTTAAAATGTTCCATACTCTGATATGTCTTTTATTGATCAACTCATTTAATCATCATAAAATATAACTTATTTAAGTATTTGTACAATGCAGATAATATTTTACAGATGAGAACACTGAAGCACAGAGAGGATAAACAACTTGTGTGAGACCACACAGCTGGTAAGTATCAGCATTGAGACTTGAACCCAAGTCGTCAGGCTCCAGAATCTCTTCTCTTTATCCTGCCTCTAACTAATTCATGAAATTAACAGAATTATGAAAAATGATGTTGAAAATTTGAGAAAAGTATATTTTTGACAAAAACAGTGATTTGCTTGAATGGAAATTTCATGGAATATAGCTGGCTAGGAGACCATAGTCATGTGTCATCCTCACTTTTTAATTCTTGAAACTTTAACAATTAAAGAATTGTGAAACTATCACAATCAGAAAGCAAGAATAGTGATAATGGACCCAGTGGCTTGTCTCTTACTCCTGACTTTGTCACAGATTCTTTAGGTGACATTATGACCAGCACATAATTCTCATTGTCATTAAATTTCAACTAGAGAATCATTTGTATCATTTAAGTCCCTTAAAGTGAAGGATTCTAATATTCCTTTCTTCTTCAATGACATTAGATTCTCTTGATTACCACCATTAGTCCAATATCACTCCCTCAGACATAAAATGAGATCAGTGGACTTCAGAGAACTAATGCTGGTATTCTTACTTTTTTCAATGTGTCTCAGATTTTATACCCCACATTTGCTCATCTAATTTTTAAGAATTTCAAAGTAATCAATTTAGGTTCTTTGGAATGGAGTTTTATCTTTCCTTATTTTCTCCCCTGTGTTTTAATTTATAATATCACTTAGGTCCACAGATACCATTTCTATCACTGTCTTTTTATATCAGTTTGCATATAACACTTTAAACCATCAAGACCCTCAAGATTATCTGGTTAAAATCCTAAGCTGTAACCCACAGTTTCACTGAGATTCTAATTAAATAAAATAAAGGGAGTTGTTTATAGATTAGAATGGCAAACATCATACAAGTCCTGAAACAAAACTTTTCATTTGTCCTCCATACTTTTGATTAAATACAAGAGAGAGGGTATTACTAACTAGACAAGTTTAATACCTACTAGACAGTTGGACCACTGACATAAAATTTCATATTTTATGAAGATACTTACATAAATGCAACAGATAAATAAGAATTTTAGGACAGAACAATTCTCTATATTATTTCTATGGAAATCTTATTTTTCCTCATGTAAACACAATGAAATTTGGCTGTACTTTGGAAGTAAGGAATTATGCCAAGAAACGGAGTCAAGTTCCCAGTACTTCACATTCGTGTTATTCATTTGAAAAACTAAAAGCTTATCCTAATAACCATCTTCCTGTGGCAAAATAAAACTAAGTACAGACAAAATGGCTTCCTCAGAAGTCTTGATAGAAAATATAGTTACCCTGGAGTTCATACTGATGGGGTTCAAGGTCTATCATCAAAGAACTATGTAGTTCCTGTTCAAAAAGAGATATTGGCATATCTCTAATGCTTTATTCACACCCAAATAGGTAAGATAAATATTAGTTATTAATATCTCCTAAACAATAAGTCTAGTGATTGTAATGGTAGATACCAAAGCTCCAAGATAACCATAAAAACTGTTTGTATCCTAATGAGATGGCTGTTTTCACCTAAAAACAATTTGTTCCAAACCTTTTCTCCTCCATATAGTAATAATCACTTTCCTTTTAGTAGCCAGTGTAAAACTAAAGCCTAAAATTGAGCTGGTCAGAATTTGAACCACACAGCATGGTCCCATCACTACCTCTCAGTGGAGAGAGTTTTGGTTCACTACTAAAACAGGGAACAAGCCTTGGATCCCTTGGCTAGTTCTGTCATTCTGGGATGAATCATCAGTCTCCCTGTGGAGTTACTGTGGACATTATATAATACTAGCTGGATCCAAGCAAGGGGCTTGTTTTAGGATAGTCTTAAATTTTGAAGAAAAAAACATTAAAATAACTCAAAAATTTTAAAGCCTGTTATTTTTCCATATGAGATTTTCATCACCTTCTATATCTCAAGAATATATACCACTTTCTAAGTTTTTTGTTTTATTTTTCTTGAATTTAGCCAGACGCTGTCAGAGCAAGCAAAAGAAAAAGTGTATTAAGAGACCATAGTAATGAAAAGTGTGAGTTTAAAACAATCAGTGGTATTTGGATAATAGAAAACACGGTTCAGAAAATAACCATAACTTGATAATTATAAATCTACAGCAGTGATGAGCGTTTATCAGTTATAACCAGTAAGTTTTAAATATTGTTTCCCTGTACTATTTCTACATGAAAAGTTGTAATATGCTCCCACAGAGCTTGCTTGATTTATTGGTAAAAATAATATGTATTTTGAAAAATGAGTTCCGTGAGCATTGATGGAAAAAACTGAGCAAGCACAGAAGGAGTGGTTACAGTCGGCTGCGTAAATAGTGCATTAGAAATCTGTTCCCATTCTAAAGCACAAGTAAAATCTTCCTAATGATATTCAAAAGGTTAATTCTTAAACTCTTTCTCAATTAAGGATGTCACCATCATTTTCTCTTTTGAAGATAATTAAGTTAATTATTGCAAATTTTAAAGACCAGTTTTTAAATAATGGTGTTTTAAAATGGATTTTGACATAAGAAAATTATTTCCCAAGGAATGTATGTTAAGGGTAAACTTTCAGTTCATATATTCTGTTATGGAGTTCGGAAGTTTAGAGATTTGGGGTTTAAATATAAAGCTAAGAAACTGGGTTCACCAAATAGCCCATAAATTAATGTGAATTAATAAAATAGTTTCGTGATAGGAAAATTGTGAAATTAAAAAATGTAAAACGTTTAATTTACATAGTAATCTAGTCAAAGGTAAATTTAATTTCCTAATATTTTTCGAAAACTGTCTTAATTACTAGATAGAAATCGTTTGCAAATGGCATAAAATAATTTGTAAATAGTCAATTTTAAGGGACTAGTATACCTTTTTCTCTTAACATGTTACAATTCTCATAGTATGTCTATTTTCTTAATTAGTCTTAGATTATGCTTAGTATATATATTTTCTTAATTAGTCTTTCCTTCAGTCTGCAAGAGTCGGGCTTGATCCAATCATGCCATAGTAGACAATAATAATAGTATACTCAGAAAACTCAAATTACAATGCATGATTCATGCTGCATATAAGATTTTTAAGCACTGTAAATCATCATTTGTTATCCATTATTATTTAATTCTGCAACGGAAGTTTATCAATTCAATATCTTTTTTTTCTGTTTTCTGAGGTCATTTCTTCTCTTACCTCAAATGGAAGTAATCCTGAATTTTTGAGGTTTTGGAAGTCTGTCAAAAGTTGATTTTTTAATACTTCTCTACCCTCTCTATAATAAAATGTTCCAATTTCAATTTAGAAAAAATCATTCTTGTTTTATTCCTTCTAATATTTTAATGATGCCTTTCTGAAAACTCATATCTAGAAAATTCTAGTACTCAGTTAAGATGCTAAAGACAGAACTATAATATTCTAATTATGAATGGTTTGCAATGCCACAGTGTAAATCTCTGCCCTGACAGAAAAAGGATTTTTGTTTGATTTCACTGTAGAGAATAGAGATTGAAACTACAAGAAAAAATCCTACATATGTGCAAATGCATACATCAGAAATCCAGACCCTACCTCTACGTCCCCTAGTTATGAATGCAATATATTAACTTGGATGCAATACCTTCACATGCATTTTTATGTTTGTATAGCTAATGGGTGCCTGACTTGGTGCTAAGTACATTCATTAGTATCTCACTCAATACTCCCCAACAATTCTTTGAGGCAAGTGCCTTCACTATCAACATTTCCCAGAGGCAAAAATACATTTAAATTAGAAAAAAAAAATCATTTGCAAAAACTGGGAAGTGTAAGAGCAGAATTTAAACTCAGATCTGTTTGATTCTTGAGCATTCCATCTGCCTCTCTACAGCCCATAGGAGGAGTCCATTAGGTGAACACCACCCTACACACCACTCTGAGGAGTCTCAGGCATGTTTCTGATGCTGATCAGCACAGTCTTTGACAGACTGAAGGATGCATATGAATATGAGTCAGCAGATACTCTCCAGTAAAAAAAAAAAAATGATGTAGAACATCACAACTCCAAGAAAATTCAGAGCAAGTTTAGCCGTTAAGTATGAAAGGAAGTAGCACTCAAACAACTTAACTCTATTTCATATAACATGACTGCATGTGTCTACACTTCTCCTATCTGCATCCATGGTCCTCCTTCTTTGTAAGAGTCCATGGCACAAACAGCACTTTATGTGTCTATGTCTTTGCCCCTGTCAGTAATCTTGGTGGAAAGTATAATCAGCACATAAGTTTATCAAGTGCAAAGACAGTGCAGGAAACAAGTCTCTATGTAGCACTCTACTGGGGAGAGGTTTGTGTGGAAGCAGGCACACTCAACCTAGATTTCACCTAATGATGCTAGAGATTTGGATTTACATATAAAGCCATGAGATTTCTGTGTTTGTTCAAACACCATGGAAGCTGCCTCCTTCCCTGCTCAAAGTAACCCAGGATTCCTGTATGGAGACCCCAGGTTTGGGAAAATGCATATGGCAGGGGAAGACTGCCTGGATCTCACTGCCCCCGTAGAGAAACCTCTGTTATAGTCCACAAGGTTGGGTAAATTGTCCACTTTTACAATTTATCTTGGAGACTTTATTCAGTTACACCATACTCTTTTATGAAAACTATAGTTCTCTAGATTCCCTAACACTTTGTCACTATTCTCAATTTTAACCTAAGCAGAAGCGTGTCATCCCTTCTGATTTTCACAGGCACTTCATAACTTTCATTTTGTGATCCTGAAGTATCATACAAATGTAATTATGAAGTGGCGTTATGAATAGTATATAACAATGTTACCAGAGATATTTGGAGTACTGGTTAAGACCATGCACTGTTAGAGCAAGACTGCTTGGGTTTGAATCCTGGAATAACTGGAATGAATAACACATTATTTGTGTGATTTCAGTCATGTTTACTTATGCTCATTGTGTCTCAGTTTCCTCAACCGTAAAATGGGAGTAAAAATTAATTGCTGATAGGTTTGTTGTGAGCACATATTATAAAGTACTTAGAACTTAGGTAAAATAAGAAAACTGCAATGGTAATTTAATGGGATTTTTGGCTGTGTATAATTATTAGGAAGAGTTGGCTGTGTTCCATCTTCAGAACTGGGTTCAATGTTTTATTTTAAGAAAAATGTCCTTAAGCCAGTAGAGATGTTTTCTCTTATTTTTATTTCCTTTGTACTTATTCACCTCCGCCAGTAGGTGACAAGCTCAACTTCTGCTATTTGTTCACCCAAAATTGTTCTGTCACTGATCTCTTGGTGTAAGGCCCAGTTCTAATGTGGTTAGAATATCATTGAGATTTACAGAGAAAAATAAGAAGGGAAAATTAATGTTTGAACTCAACGGTAGTACAAATCTATCAAGGAATACCTCACAAGTAATATCAAATGCTGCAGGATACTGAATGAGAAAACAATATACCAAGCAAATTGAGCTTTATATGGAAACCATATGTAGCTGCTGAACGCAATGTGTAACTCAATCTACCATAAAAACAAGTATTGTCCAAAACCTGGAACGTTTTATCTCACGTGATATCTTTAATCCTCCCCAGTATCAGCTGCCTGCTTCTGGACTCATCTCAGTGATACCCTTGGGGCTGGACTTCCTGCCTCCCACCATCACCTTTACATGCATTAATTATCACTCTCTGGTATTACTGCCTCGTGGATTGCCTTTTACATCTCACCTGCTAGTCTCTGTGCCTCCTTTTGATCATTTCCTTCTGAAACTATGTGAAACTTAGTAAACAACATATACATATGAATTGGACAAATTGTGCATTTCTAAATGACACAGATCAAAGAAACCAATTTTGTTTTCTGCAGAAAATCAAGATTTAAATTACCTTCAAATCTATGATAAATCCTACTAATAAGATTCAAAAATAATGAAAATTGTTATATCAGAATCAAATTGTTTAAGGCATGCTGAAATCTCAATTAAGTGAATATTGTGTGTTTATATCACATAGAAAGTCCTTCTAATTTGCATGTTATTGTACTAGCTTACTGTACCAGGTGAAGTAGAATAGACATTGCCCTAGCTTTCAAGGAGCCTGTAATCACATAGAGACGACAGTAACTGTCATGAATGAGGAATAATAACCTGGAGAATGGAAGTCATGACTTGCAAGTAATGTTAAGTCAACTTCTAATTGATATAGCTCATAGGGATATTATACTGAAGTTCAAAGTATTATGTAACTACATTGGAGTTCAAATGAGTGAACTAAGAAGCAGAAACCATTGATAAATTCTCCTCTGATCTTTCTAGGCAGTCTTTATGGGAGGTGGGATAAGGTGGTTAGTTAGACTGATGCAGCCAAGTACTTCAAGCCTGGGTTATTATTCTAGGAGAGGAGACTTCGGTATTAGGTACGTAGATGAGATATTTGAGCTTGTACACAAAGGTGAAAGGAGATAGATAAAATGGGCATGTTGATGAAGGGTTTTCTATCAGTGGGAGATTCACTGATTCTTTAAACTCATATTAATTAATCATTTGGAACTTGATAGAGCTATATTTAGCCCTTGAGTCTAGAGGAAAAGTTACTCTGTTTCAGTCTTATTTGGAAGAGTAGGAGTTAGTCTGAAGATTTATTTGAGAAGGAGATTTACAGAATCTGGTTATCTAAAACATAACAGAAGAATGGATTTTCTGAATATACTTTTTCAACAAACCAATTTGCTTTTGTCTCTGTGAAGCAAACTTTAACCACTGCTTACCTCCAATATCCATTTTCATGCATTTAAAAACTATATATCTAATAATTACTTAGATTATAAGATCTTGCTGATGAGAATTTCAGACTCCTAAATATGCAGTCTTTTCCCATTATTTTGCTGATCTCTTAATCTCTCCCTATTTAAAAAAAATACAGCTTAGAGGAGGCTTTTAAAATTAGCTTTTGAGTGAGGTTCTTTTAGGTAATGTTAAAGAACTGATAGTTACAGTTGTTATTCCAGTATCTGTGAATGTGTCTATAATATTAATAAACATAATATTCTACATGGAATAATAGTTCTAATAGTTTCCAAGTTTGCTTGGTTCATGCAACAGACTTATGAGATATATTGAGCATTTCAGATAGATTTAAATGTGGCCCAAACAAAGGAATATTCAAGAGGAGCTTCAAGATGGCGGAAGAGTAAGAAATGGAGATCACCTTCCTCCCCAACTACATGAGAAATACATCTACGTCTGGAACAACCCCTACAGAACACCTACTGAACGCTGGCAGAAGACCTCAGGCCTCCCAAAAGGCAAGAAACTCCCCACGTACCTGGGTAGGGCAAAAGAAAAAAGAAAAAACAGAGACAAAAGAATAGGGACGGGACCTGCACCAGTGGGAGGGAGCTGTGAATGAGGAAAGGTTTCCACACACTAGGAAGCCCCTTCACGGGCGGAGACTGCGGTGGCGGAGGGGGGAAGCTTCGGAGCCACGGAGGAGAGCGCAGCCACAGGGGTGCTGAGGGCAAAGCGGAGAGATTCCCACACGGAGGATCGGTGCCGACCAGCACTCACCAGCCCGAGAGGCTTGTCTGCTCAGCCGCCGGGGCGGGCGGGGGCTGGGAGCTGAGGCTCGGGCTTCGGAGGTCGGATCCCAGGGAGAGGACTGGGGTTGGCGGCGTGAACACAGCCTGAAGGGGGCTAGTGCGCCACAGCTAGCCTGGAGGGAGTCCAGGAAAAAGTCTGGACCTGCCGAAGAAGCAAGCAAGAGACTTTTTCTTGCCTCTTTGTTTCCTGGTGCGCGAAGAGAGGGGATTAAGAGCGCCGCCTAAACGAGCTCCAGAGACAGGAGGGAGCCGCGGCCATCAGCACGGACACCAGAGATGAGCATGAAATGCTAAGGCTGCTGCTGCAGCCACCAAGAAGCCTGTGTGCAAGCACAGGTCACTATCCACACCTCCTCTCCCGGGAGGCTGTGCAGCCCGCCACTGCCAGGGTCCCGTGTCCAGGGACAATTTCCCCGGGAGAACGCACGGCGCGCCTCAGGCTGGTGTAACATCATGCCGGCCTCTTCTGCCGCAGGCTCGCCCCGCACTCCGTACCCCTCCCTCCCCCTCCACGGCCTGAGTGAGCCAGAGCCCCCTAATCAGCTGCTACTTTAACCCCATCCTGTCTGAGCGAAGAACAGACGCCCTAAGGTGACCTACACGCAGAGGCGGGTCCAAATCCAAAGCTGAACCCCAGGGGCTGTGCGAACAAAGAAGAGAAAGGGAAATTTTTTCCAGCAGCCTCCAGAGCAGCGGATTAAATCTCCACAATCAACTTGATGTACCCTGCATCTGTGGAATCCCTGAATAGATAACAAATAATCCGAAATTGAGGCGGTGGACTTTGGGATCAACGATATATATATATTCTTTTCCTTTTTCTCTCTTTGTGAGTGTGTATGTGTATGCTTCTGTGTGTGATTTTTGTCTGCATAGCTTTGCTTTTACCATTTGTCCTAGGGTTCTGTCTTCCCTTTGTCTTTTTTAGTATAGTTTTTAGCACTTGTTATCATTGGTGGATTTGTTTTTTTGGTTTGGCTGCTCTCTTCTTTCCTTCTTTTTTTTTATTACTTTTTTAAATTTTTAATAATTAATAATTTTCATTTCTTTTCTTTCTTTTTTTCTGTCTTTCTTTCTTTCTTTCTTTTCTTTCTTCTCCCTTTTATTCTTAGCCATGTGGATGTCAGGGTCTTGGTGCTCCTGCCAGGCATCAGACCTGTGCCTCTGAGGTGGGAGAGCCGAGTGCAGGACATTGGCCACCAGAGACCTCCCAGCTCGATGTAATATCAAACGGCAAAAATCTCCCAGATATCTCCATCTCAATGTGAAGACCCAGCTCCACTCAACGACCAGCAAGCTACAGTGCTAGTCACCCTATGCCAAACAACTAGCAAGACAGGAACACAATCCCATCCATTAGCACAGAGGCTGCCTAAAATCATAATAAGGTCACAGACACCCCAAAACACACCACCGGAAGCAGACCTGCCCACCAGAAAGACAAGATCCAGCCTCATCCACCAGAACACAGGCACTAGTTCCCTCCACCAGGAAGCCTACACGACCCACTGACCAACCTTAGCCACTGGGGGCAGACACCAGAAACAACGGGAACTACGAACATGCAGCCTGTGAAAAGGACACACAAAACACAGTAAGTTAAGCAAAATGAGAAAACAGAGAAACACACAGCAGATGAAGGAGCAAGGTAAATACCCACCAGACCAAACAAATGAAGAGGAAATAGGCAGCTTACCTGAAAAAGAATTCAGAATAATGATAGTAAAGATGATCCAAAATCTTGGAAATAGAATGGAGAAAATACAAGAAAGGTTTAACAAGGACCAAGAAGAACTATAGAGAAAACAAACAATGATGAACAACACAGTAAATGAAATTTAAAATTCTCTAGAAGGAATGAATAGCAGAATAACAGAGGCAGAAGAACGGATAAGTGACCTGGAGGATAAAATAGTGGAAACAACTACTGCAGAGCAGAATAAAGAAAAAGAATGAAAAGAATTGAGGACAGTCTCAGAGACCTTGGGACAACCTTAAATGCACCACATTCGAATTATAGGGGTCCCAGAAGAAGAAAAGAAAAAGAAAGGGACTGAGAAAATATTTGAAGTGATTATAGTTGAAAACTTCCCTAATATGGAAAGGAAATAGTTAATCAAGTCCAGGAAGAACAGAGACTCCTATACAGGATAAATCCAGGGAGAAACACGCCAAGACACATATTAATCAAACTATCAAAAATTAAATACAAAGAAAAAAATATTAAAAGCAACAAGGGAAAAACAACAAATAACATACAAGGGAATCCCCATAAGGTTAATGGCTGATCTTTCAGCAGAAACTCGGCAAGCCAGAAGGGAGTGGCAGGACATATTTAAAGTGAGGAAAGGGAAAAACCTACAACCAAGATTACTCTACCCAGCAAGGATCTCATTCACATTTGATGAAGAAATTAAAACCTATACAGAGACACAAGAGCTAAGAGAATTCAGCAACACGAAACCAGCATTACAACAAATGCTAAAGGAACTTCTCTAGGCAGGAAACACAAGAGAAAGAAAAGAACTACAATAACAAAGCCAAAACAATTAAGAAAATGGGAATAGGAACATACATATTGATAATTACCTTAAATGTAAATGGCTTAAATGCTCCAACCAAAATACATAGACTGGCTAAATGGATACAAAAACAAGACACATATATATGCTGTCTACAAGACACCCACTTCAGACCTAGGGACACATACAGACAGAAAGTGAGGGGATGGAAAAAGATATTCCATGCAAATGGAAAACAGAAGAAATCTGGAGAAGAAATCCTCATATCAGCCAAAATAGACTTTAAAATAAAGACTATTACAAGAGACAAAGAAGGACACTACATAATGATCAAGGGATCAATCCTAGAAGACATAACAATTGTAAATATTTATGCACCCAATATAGGAGCACCTCAATACATAAGGGAAATACTAACAGCCATAAAAGGGTAAATTGACAGTAACACAATCATAGTAGGGGACTTTAACACCCCACTTTCACCAATGGACTGATGATCCAAAATAAAAATAAATAAGGGAACACAAGCTTTAAATGATACATTAAACAAGATGGACTTAATTGATATTTATAGGACATTCCAGCCAAAAACAACAGAATACAGAATACACTTTCTTTTCAAGTGCTCATGGAACATTCTCCAGGATAGATCATATCTTGGGTCACAAATCAAGCCTTGGGAAATTTAAAAATATTGAAATTGTATCAAGTATCTTTTCTGACCACAACACTACGAGACTAGATATAAATTACAGGGAATATCAGTAAAAAATACAAACACGTGGAGGCAAACAATACACTATTTAACAACCAAGTGATCACTGAAGAAATCAAAGAGGAAATCAAAAAATACCTAGAAACAAATGACAATGAAAACACGATGACCCAAAACTTTTGGGATGCAGCAAAAGCAGTTCTAAGAGGGAAGTTTATAGCAATACAATCCTACCTTAAGAAACAAGAAAAATCTCAAATAAACAACCTAACTTTACACCTAAGGCAATTAGAGAAAGAAGAACCAAAAACCCCAACGTTAGCAGAAGTAAAGAAATCATAAAGATCAGATCAGAAATTAATGAAAAATTAATGAAGGAAACAATAGCAAAGATCAATAAAACTAAAAGCTGGTTCTTTGAGAAGATAAACAAAATCGATAAACCATTATCCAGACTCATCAGGAAAAAAGGGAGAAGACTCAAATCACTAGAATTAGAAATGAAAAAGAAGAAGTAACAACTGACATTGAAGAAATACAAAGGATCATGAGAGTTTACTACAAGCGACTATATGCCAATAAAATGGACAATCTGGAAGAAATGGAGAAATTCGCAGAAAAGCACAACCTTCTGAGACTGAACCAGGAAGAAATAGAAAACATAAACAGACCAATCACTAGCACTGAAATTGAAACTGTGATTTAAAATCTTCCAACAAACAAAAGCCCAGGACCAGATGGCTTCACAGGCAACTTCTATCAAACATTTAGAGAAGAGCTAACACCCATCCCTCTCAAACTCTTCCAAAATATTGCAGAGGGAAGAACACTCCCAAACTCATTCTACGAGGCCACCATCGCCCTGATATAAAAAACAGACAAATATGTCACAAAGAAAGAAAACTACAGGCCAATATTGCTGATGAACATAGATGCAAAAATCCTCATCAAAATACTAGCAAACAGAATCCAAAAGAATATTACAAGGATCATACACCATGATCAAGTGGGGTTTATCCTAGAATGCAAGGATTTTCAATATACGGAAATCAAACAATGTGATACTCCATATTAACAAATTGAAGAATAAAAACCATATGATCATCTTAATAGATGCAGAAAAAGCTTTGGACAATATTCAACATCGATTTATGATAAAAACCCTCCAGAAAGCAGGCATAGAGGGAACTTACCTCAACATAATAAAGGCCATATATGACAAACCCAGAGCCAACATCGTCCTCAATGGTGAAAAACTGAAAGCATTTCCTCTAAGATCAGGAACAAGTCAAGTTTGCCCACTCTCACCACTATTATTCAACATTGTTTTGGAAGTTTTACCCACAGCAATCAGAGAAGAAAAAGAAATAAAAGGAATCCAAATCAGAAAAGAAGAAGTAAAGCTGTCACTCTTTGCAGATGATACGATACTATCCATAGAGAAACCTAAAGATGCTACCAGAAAACTACTAGAGCTAATCAATGAATTTGGTAAAGTAGCAGGATACAAAATTAATGCACAAAAATCTCTTGCATTCCTACACACTAATGATGAAAAATCTGAAAGTGAAATTAAGAAAACACTCCCATTTACCACTGCAACAAAAAGAATAAAATACCTAGGAATAAACCTACCTAAGGAGACAAAAGACCTGTATGTAGAAAACTATAAGACACTGATGAAAGAAATTAAAGATGATACAAATAGATGGAGAGATATACCATGTTCTTGGATTGGAAGAATCAACATTGTGAAAATGACTATACTGCCCAAAGCAATCTACAGATTCAATGCAATCCCTATCAAAATACCACTGGCATTTTTCACACAACTGGAACAAAAATATTCACAATTCTTATGGAAACACAAAAGACTCTGAAGAGCCAAAGCAATCTTGAGAATGAAAAATGGAGCTGGAGGAATCAGGCTCCCTGACTTCAGACTATACTACAAAGCTACAGTAATCAAGACAGTAAGGTAGTGGCACAAAAACAGAAATGTAGATCAATGGAACAGGATAGAAAGCCCAGAGATAAACCCACGCAATATAGACACCTTATTTTTTGATAACGGAGGCAAGAATATACAATGGAGAATAGACAACCTCTTCAATAAGTGGTGCTGGGTAAACTGGACAACTACATGTGAAAGAATGAAATTAGAACACTCCCTAACACCATACACAAAAATAAACTCAAAATGGATTAAAGACCTAAATGTAAGTCCAGACACTATAAAGCTCTTAGAGGAAAACCTAGGCAGAGCACTCTATGACATAAATCACAGCAAGATCCTTTTTGACCAACCTCCTAGAGAAACGGAAATAAAAACAAAAATAAACAAATGGGACCTAATGAAACTTAAAAGCTTTTGCACAGCAAAGGAAACCATAAACAAGAGGAAAAGACAACCCTCAGAATTGGAGAAAATATTTGCAAATGAAGCAACTGACAGAGGATTAATCCCCAAAATTTACAAGCAACTCATGCAGCTCAATATCAAAAAAACAAATAACCCAATCCAAAAATGGGCAGAAGACCTAAATAGATAGACATTTCTCCAAAGAAGATATACAGATTGCCGACAAAGACATGAAAGAACCCTCAACATCATTAATCATTAGAGAAATGCAAATCAAAACTACAATGAGTTATCATCTCACACTGGTCAGAATGGCCATCATCAAAAAATCTACAAACAATAAATGCTGGAAAGGGTGTGGAGGAAAGGGAACCCTCTTGCACTGTTGGTGGGAATGTAAATTGATACAGCCATTATGGAGAACAGTATGGAGGTTCCTTAAAAAACTAAAAATAGAACTACTTTATGACCCAGCAATCCCACTACTGGGCATATACCCTGAGAAAACCATAATTCAAAAAGAGTCATGTACCACAATATTCATTGCAGCTCTATTTACAATAGCCAGGACATGGAAGCAACCTAAGTGTCCATCGACAGATAAATGGATAAAGAAAATATGGCACATGTATACAATGTTATATTGCTCAGCCATAAAAAGAAATGAAATTGAGTTATTTGTAGTGAGGTGAATGGACCTAGAGTCTTTCATACAGAGTGAAGTAAGTCAGAACGAGAATAAGAAATACTGTATGCTAACACATATATATGGAATCTAAAAAAAAAAAATATGTGGTCATGAAGAACCTAGGGGCATGACAGGAATAAGGATGCAGACCTACTATAGAATGGAGTTGAGGACATGGGGAGGGGGAATGGTAAGCTGGGACAAGGTGAGAGTGGCATGGACATATATACACTACCAAATGTAAAACCAATAGCTAGTGGGAAGCAGCCACATAGCACAGGGAGGTCAGCTCAGTGCTTTGTGACCACCTAGAGGCATGGGATATGGAGGGTGGGAGGGAGGGACACGCCAGAGCGAAGAGATATGGGGATATATGTATATGTATAGCTGATTCACTTTGTTATAAAGCAGAAACTAACACACCATTGTAAAGCAATTATACTCCAATAAAGATGTTAAAAAAATAAAAAAAGAAAGGAATATTCATAATTGTCATTATCCATGCCTGTATGTGTAGAGTGCAAATACAGGCAGATTGCTTATTTCATTTACATGACCCAGGATGGCTTAGTGGGAATAACAGTCAAGACGCATTTTACTTTTAATGGGTACTGAAATGACCAAAATCAATAGCAAACTATAAAGCATTCTTCAGTCTTATATTCTCCTGATAAAAGCTGAAACATGTAAGAATCAGAAGAAGAAAGATACAGGATTTCGTTTTTTCTGAGAATATGCTTATTTAAATTAGAAAAATTCTCTATTGTTCACTTCGGGACATGAAGGAAATTTTTTTTTTCCATTTTTTGCGTGTATTTTTCTTTCTCCTTGTGTAGTAATAAGTATCATCTAGGTGGTGTTTTTGTCTCCTTGGATACTCGATACTCTTTCTGGTTTAAACTTGGTGGATAACTGTATCCTCTTTTTATGGAAAATTTGTAAAAAAGTTAAAATAGATATATATCATAATTTCAAATATCAACATGTTTGCTGATAATGTAGGCATTTTCATATTTAATGTGTCATGATTTTATTGGTTCAAGATTCATTTATTTGGCAGTTTTTAATAAAACATTCACTGTTTATATAATATCACCTGATGTTTGTATAGCACATAATGGATTTTTCAAATATTTTTGACCCGCTTTATCTCACATATATACATGCAGTAATATATTTTTGTCCCTAATATTATCACAGGAGAAAACTGAACATAGTCTTGCTAGGCTCACATTTGTAGTAAAGCTTGCCTTGGGTATGATGCAGTCCAAGCTACCTTAATCACCCCGTCCCCTTAAACTTTTCCTTTATCCATTTCCCATATTCTTCTCCTCATTCCTGAATGTTAATAGAATACATGCTAGCTAGAATTTGCTTCATGGAACTTTTTGTTTGTAATTCTAGAAAAAAATAAAATAGATACCAATTACAAATGTTAAAAAAATTTCAAGTTTTCTTTTTGTAGCCTACATTAAGTTGACAATTAGATTTCTACATTTTGAATCAAGATCTGTCAAATTACTTAAGCCAGAAAATGATTTCATAATAATACTTTATATATGGATCCTGTTTTATGATAGATAAATGGCTTCATTATCACATTGGATAGTGATAGCAACTCTAAGTTTACATTTGTTTGTTTTGATGAGATTAGGCTTGCAGAAGAATTTAATAGCTAGTATAAAATTTGGGCATTATCATCATTATAAAATTGGGTAGAAAATTAATATCTCCATTTTACAGAGGTGTCTGGCCTAAAGCCTCATAGCTTCACGAATTAATCTAGTTCACTTTACCAAGCTTAGCCCCATCTGCTTCTAATTAATTTCTAGTTACTCTCCCCAGTCACCAATAATTGAGTATTCTGGTCCCAACAACAACATATGAGAAAAATTCTGAGTAGCATAGAAATGGAATAAAACTAGTCAATTGATCCTTGTCTATAAAATATCTAAAATTTTAAGATCGTATTTAATAATAAATTATGATCATGAATTTAAGGGAAGTTTACATTAAATAATCTATTAACATAACTAATCACAATAAAGTCCAAATATTGTATATCTGTTTCTATAAATGAGATAGCTCCACATATTTGTTCTATTGCAATAATTCTGTCAGACAGTTACATAGTTTATACTAGCTTTGTAAAATGAATTGAAACTGTTATTTTTCTAGACCTATTCTTCAAACAAAAGCATAGATATGTCATACACAAACACACATATGTATTAATTTATCCCCTCCAGAATTATTATTAGTCTCTTCAGATTTTCTAACTTCTCTTTCATCATATGAGCAAACTCTTTGTCCAGAAAATTGATTTGCAAAAATTGTCCAAAGCAAATAGTGAGATTCTTCAGTGTTTTATTAACTTATCTTCCAGGGCAAAAATTGTCCAGAAAGAGAGAACTCTCAGTGACATAGGTGGTCTTAGATATCAGTCCCAATGGACTGTGTAATGTTTATTCAAGTGGTCTCAATTCTCAGGTCACAAACAAATCCTCTATGGTCTGGACAGATAAAAAAAAAATTAGTCAATGAGACCAGGTATCTAAAAATACAGAGCAGAAGGAATTCTGGGAACCTAGGGAATATCTCCATAACCAAAAGCAATAAAAGAACAACAAAATCAAAGTACCATGTAGGCCGAACAAAACTTAACTGCTGTCCAAATTTCCATCAGTCTACCAGTATATTTCATTTATAGTATATTATATTCACCTCTTCATCTTCTATTCATTCCTCATCACACTACAGTCTGTTGTCTGTCTCTCACCAATACAAAAAAAACATTTTTTGCTAAGCCATAAAATAATCTCATTGGTTAATTCAAGGATCATTTTTGGAGCTTCGATCCTATTTGACTTATCATCAGCATTTGGTGTGATATTTTTATATTTTAGATATTGGCTTCAAAATAATGATTTTTAAAACAAGTTTTCATGTGTCTTACTTACTTAATTTTAAGTGTTATATGGCTGTTAACCATAAAATGTTTTGAACAATTACCTCTTACTTATATTCTATGTTTATTATAATTTATTATCCTTACATGTACAATTCACTTACATTTCCTTATAATGTCACTGTTCTTTATTAAAACTATAAGTTACTATTTATTCATTCATATATGTATCTCTCTCTTTGACTAGGCTTGTTACCAAGCCAAACTTGGATCCACTTGCCTATGAGCAGTAAAGCCAATCTACTGACACTGGGTTGTGGTGAAGGAAAGTGCAGTGTTTACTGCAGGTGCCAAGCAAGCAGTCCAGGCGGCTGATGCTTAAAAGTCCTGAAGTCCCCAATGGGTCTTAAGGAAGCATTTTTAAAGGCAAGGTGAGGGAGGGGAGTTTCAGGGCATATGATCAGCTCGTGCACAATTCTCTGATTGGTTGATGGTGAGGTAACAGGGCAGGGTCATAGGTCTTAACATTATCATTTCTCAGGCTCCAGCTGGTCTGAGGGCTATGTGCTCATGGTCATCAAGTAATTAAATTCTTCCATTTGGTGGGGGCTTTAGTATATGTAAAACAACTCAGGAATGTGCATCAGACACTGTTATCCATGTACTTCAGTAAGGAACTAAAGATTCTGTGACTGGTATATGGCTGACTTACTGTTTAAATTGTTACCAGTTCTCCTGGCCCAAGTGCTATTTTTGTCACTACATGTTTAAAATCTTTCAATCATTAATTTTTGAGCTAAGATTTTATGACTCAGGGAGGCCTGGGTAACTACAGCTTTTCTATAAACAAGAGGCAGGAAGAGGACCTGGGGGGAGGGGTCTGTCCCGGGAAGGTTCCACAGGGCCTTGTGGTTACAGGCTGCTCTAAAATTCTGTAGAAATAGAAATTAAGTTATAGAAAACTGACAGCAATGAAAATAATTGTTGTACATATAAATACAAATTACTTGTGTATAGTAGAATACAAGTATTTATTGCCCAATGAATAAATCAGTTTTTAAGGATTGATTTAAATGTTTCTTGGACTTCCCTGGTGGTGCAGTGGTTAAGAATCTGCCTGCCAATACAGAGGACATGGGTTCAAGCCCTGGTCTGGGAAGATCCCACATGCTATTGAGCAACTAAACCCATGCGCCACAACTACTGAGCCTGTGCTCTAGAGCCTGAGAGCCACAACTATTGAGCCTGAGTGCCACAACTACTGAAGCCCAAGCACCTAGAGCCCATGCTCCACAACAAGAGAAGCCACCACAATGAGAAGCCTGTGCACCATAATGAAGAGTAGCTCCCGCTCCCCGCAACGAGAGAAAGCCTGCGCACAGCAAAGACCCAATGCAGCCAAATTAATTAATTAATTAATGTTAAAAAAAATAAATGTTTCTTTACTGAATAAAGATATGTGATTCTTTGACTTCTCCTTTGAATTGGTTATAACATCTTCCAATTCTCTCATTAATTAATAACTTAAATAAACTTTATATCTATGAGAGCCATGTTTTTAACTTCCTTGAAAATTATTCCTTATAATGCATAGTCAAATGCTCTTCTTTTTCTTTGTGGTTATTTATTTCTCCAACTTGATAAAAAAGTTATTTCATTTATTTTAATGACTTTTCAGTTTAAGTAATTGCTTCCTTTATAATTTAATATTTGGATTATTGAAAATTTTTGGATAATTTCAAAGTTACGATTATAAAATACAAGTTCAGATTCTATAATGACAAACTGAAATTTAGAAACATTCTTAATGTCAACTCTTACCAAAGCTGTATAAAATATTTTAAACAAACATTATTTGAAGACACCAGTGAGCTACAAATGCATATAAATTGTGTGGTCAATATGAAGGAGAGGAGAGAAAAAAGATGAATCTGCCTATTTCGTGTATTATTTTTCCTTATAGGAGGACTGCCAAGTTTGAAAATTTAGCTGGAATATGATGAAAGCTTTCAGTAGGTTCAGAGGAGTTGAAATTCAGAAATAGCTAAGAGAGAAGGTGCATGATAAATACCAGAAACTTAGGTTTAAAACCTAACATTGAGGTAAACAGAACCAGCCCTCAGGGGATTTGAAACTTAAAATCAAATAATCATAATCACTTATTTGTTTAATATTATCTGGGATTGTTGATACACCACAGTGATGACAGAGATGCTTTATACAGTGAGATAAATCTATCCAGAGTCTCAAAATGTTGCTACAATTTTTCT
This sequence comes from Eubalaena glacialis, assembly GCF_028564815.1. Classification (NCBI taxonomy): domain Eukaryota; kingdom Metazoa; phylum Chordata; class Mammalia; order Artiodactyla; family Balaenidae; genus Eubalaena; species Eubalaena glacialis. The sequence goes on from NC_083721.1 coordinate 51,928,977, forward strand.
TATACAATGCCCAACACTCAATAAAAAATTACAGGTATGAAATGGTCAAGACAATGTAAACAAAATCCAGAGGAACAAAAGACATATAGACTTAATAATAATCCATTAGACAGAGACTTTAAAATAACAATGTTAATATATTTAAAAGAATAAATATAGGTCAAACATTTTGGAAAAGACTGAGAATTATAAAAATAAAAATTCTAAAGTAAGAAATATAATAACTGAAATACATAACTTAATGGATGGTTTAAACATTAGATAGAGCTGAAAAATTAGTTAACTGGAAAGTTGGTTTGAAGACAGAAGCAGGGAGAAAAAATAGGATGGAAAATATCAAATGATAACAAAATCCATATGAAATATTGTGCAAAGTTCTATCATACATTATTTTATAAGCATCCTAGAAAGAGAGAAGAAGAAGAATGGAGAAGAAGCAACATTTTAACACAAAGTGCCTTAAAATATTCAAATTATGCTGAGAAAAACCAAGCAGTAGATTCAACAGACACTACAAACAACAAGCAGGATAAATACAAAGAAAGCTATACCTAGATAAGACATGATAAAACTGCAAAAACAAAAGCAAAAACATGTAGATAGAATAATCTTAAAATCATCCAGAGAAAATGAAATGTTAACTTTTAAGGATAGTAATAAGATTACTAAACAGAAAAAACAATAAAAGCCGAAAATAAAAAATAATAACAAAATGGTCAACCTAGAATTCTATATCCAGCATAAATAATCTCCAAAAATATAGAAATTTAAAGGTATTTTCAGACAAAAAAGCCCAAAAAAAACAAAACAAGATTATTAATCAAAAGTTAATCACTCCTAAAGGAAATGCTAAAGATATTCAGGTGTATCAAATATAAATGAGAAATATACTAGGTTCCCTGAATTAAAAATTCAAAATATTAAAGGTGCAGGTTCTCCTTAAAATTATCTATATTTTCAATGCAATTCAAATCAAAATGGATTTACCAAGGCTATAAAAATTAAAATAGTGAACTGTTAGCCTCAAGACAACCAAATCTTTCAGGGTTGAAGAGTTATTGCTGGCTCTATGTTGAAAGAATTAGCAAACCAAACAAAAAGAAAGTTTATTTTCCCTGATTCTGCCTTCAGTGCCTATCTACTGTCCCCTATTGGCAGAAGCTAACAGGGCATTGGCTGACAAAGGACAAAAGTAAATTGCTGAATCCTGGACCCAGAATCACAAGGCAGAGTATAAAGGGTCAGTTTGGAGCTTAGAAACAATAGTTTAATTACCTTCAAGTCCTCAGGTTTACTCCTAACTATATGCCCAGAAGATGTGTAAACATGTGTGTGAAACAAAACATTTATGAAAAACAGTTGCAGCCAAAACAAAAACAAAGGGTAGGATTATGAAATGTGGGATGATAAACTGTGGCATATTCATATAATGAATTCTATATAACAATGAAATATAACAGACTAATTCTGCACACAATGTATAAATGAATCTGACAGAAATGTTAAGTGACAGAAATCATACAAATAATACAAACCATAAGATTCTATTAACATAAAATCTGTATAATGTTAAATTTGGAGAGAAGAATAGGGTCATGTGTTAATTCCTTTAGACTGCCTTAACAGAACACCACAAACTGGGTGGTTTAAAACAACAGAAATTTACTCCCTCACAGTTCTGGAGATTAGAAGTCTGAAATCCAGGTGTCAACAGAGTTGTTTCTTCATGGAGGTTCTGAGGGAGAATATAGTCTATGCTTTTCTCCTAGCATCTGTTTGTAGCTAGCAACCCTCGGTGTACTTTGACTTGCAGACACATCACTCCTATTTCTGCCTCCATCTTCACATGGTATTACACCCTGTGTATCTGTTTTCTCTTCTTATAAGGATACCGGACATTGGATTAGGGCACATCTTAACACAGTATGACCTCATTTTAAGTAATTATATCTGCAATGACTTCATTTCCATATAAGGTTACATTTTGAGGTTCTGGGTGAACATGAATTTTGGGGGGACAGTATTAAACCCAGTATAACGAGGGGTGACCTTCAAGATGGCAGAGGAATAAGACATGGAGATCACCTTCCTCCCCACAAACACAACAGAAATACATCTACATGTGGAACAACTCCTACAGAACACCTACTGAACACTGGCAGAAGACCTCAGACTTCCCCAAAGCAAGAAAATCCCCACATACCTGGGCAGGGAAAAAGAAAAAAGAAAAAATGGAGACAAAAGAATAGGGACAGGACCCATACCTCTGGGAGGGAGCTGTGAAGGAGGAAAAGTTTCCACACACTAGGAAGCCCCTTCACTGGCAGGGACAGGGTGTGGGCAGGGGGTAAGCTTTGGAGCCACAGAGGAGAGCTCAGCAACAGGGGTGCAGACAGCAAAGCGGAGAGATTCTTGTACAGAGGGTTGGTGCTGACCAGCACTCACCAGCCTGAGACGCTTGTCTGCTCACCGGCTGGGGCAGGTGGGGGCTGGGAGCTGAGGCTCAGGCTTTGGAGGTCAGACCCAGGGAGAGGACTGGATTGGCTATGTGAACACGCCTGAAGGGAGCTAGTGCACCACAGCTAGCCAGGAGGGAGTCTGGAAAAAAGTCTGGACCTGCCAAAGAGGCAAGAGACCATTGTTTCGGGGTGCATGAGGAGAGGGGGTTCCTTTCCCATGTGCCCACAGTAGGTAGAGCACCGCCTAAGTGAGCTCCAGAGATGTGCATGAGCCACGGTTATCAGCCCAGACCCCAGAGACAGGCATGAAATGTTAAGGCTGCTCTCACTGCCACCAAGAATCCTGTGTGCAAGCACAGGTCACTATCCACAGCCCCCCATGGAGCCTGTGCAGCCCACCACTGCCAGGGTCCTGTGTCCAGGGACAACTTCCCCGGTAGAACACATGGTGTGCCTCAGGCTGTTGCAACATCATGCTGGCCTCTGTCGCCACTGGCTCACCCCGCATTCCAGTTATGACTATGGACCCCTACCTCGCCCCGGCCTGAGTGAGGCTGAGCCCCGTAATCAGCTGCTGCTTTAACACCCTCCTGTCTGGGCAGGGGACAGATGCCTGAGGGCAACCTACATGCAGAGGTGGGGCCAAAACCATAGCTGAACCCCAGAAGCCGTGCGAACAAAGAAGAGAAAGGGAAATTTCAATGTGTAGCCTCAGGAGCAGCGGCTTAAATCCCCGCAATCAACTTGATGTACCCTGCATCTGTGGAATACCTGAAAAGACAAGGAATGTTCCCAAAATTGAGGTGGTGGACTTTGGGAACAACTGGAGACTCAGGGTTTGATTTCTGCGACTGCTTTGTTTCTGATTTTTATGTTTATCTTAGTTTAGTTTTTAGTGCTTGTTATCATTGGTGGTTTTGTTTATTAGTTTGGTTGCACTCTTCTTTTTTTAAAATTTTTTAATTTTAATTGTTTTTATTTTGTATTATTTTTATTTTATTATTTTTAAAAATTTTATTATTATATTTTTTCCTTTTTTTCTTGTTTTCTTCTGAGCCGTGTGGCTGGTGGTCTTCTTGCTCTGGCCATGAGTCAGGCCTGAGCCTCAGGTGGGAGAGCCGACTTCAGAACATTGGACCACCAAAGACCTCCCGGTCCCAAGTAATATCAATCAGTGAGAGCTCTCCTAGAGATCTCCGTCTCAAAGCTAAGACCCAGCTGGACAGCCAGCAAGCTCCAGTGCTGTATGCCCCATGACAAACAACTAGGAAGACAGGAACACAACCCCACCCATTAGCAAAGAGGCTGCCTAAAATCATATTAAGTTCACAGACACCCCAAAACACACTATCAGATGCAGCCCTGACCACCAGAGAGACAAGATCCAGCCCCACAAACCAGAACACAGGCACCAGTCCCCTTCACCAGGAAGCCTACACAAGCCACTGAACCAATCTCACCCACTGGGGGCAGACACTGAAAACAACAGGAGCTACCAACCTACAGCCTGAGAAAAGGAGACCTCAAAGAAAGTAAGTTAAACAAAATGAGAAGACAGAGAAATATGCAGCAGATGAAGGAGCAAGGTAAAAACCCACCAGACTAAACAAATGAAGAGGAAATATGCAGTCTACCTGAAAAAGAATACAGAGTAATGATAGTAAAGATGATCCAAAATATTGGAAATAGAATGGAGAAATACAAGAAATGTTTAACAAGGGCCTAGAAGAACTAAAGAGCAAACAAACAGTGATAAGCAACATAATAAATGAAATCAAAACTACTCTAGAAGGAATCAATAGCAGAATAACTGAGGCAGAGGAACGGAAAAGTGAGCTGGAAGATAAAATAGTGGAAATAACAGCCAGGGAGCAAAATAAAGAAAAAAGAATGAAAAGAATTGAGGACAGTCTCAGAGACCTCTGGGACAACATTAAACACACCAACATTAGAATTATAGGGGTCCCAGAAGAAGAAGAGAAAAAGAAAGGGTCTGAGAAAATATTTGAAGAGATTAGAGTTGAAAACTTCCCTAATATGGGAAAGGAAATAGTCAATAAAGTCCAGGAAGTGCAGAGAGTCCCATACAGGATAAATCCAAGGAGAAACACACAAAGAAACATATTAATCAAACTATCCAAAATTAAATACAAAGAAAAAATTATAAAAGCAACAAGTGAAAAGCAACAAATAACATACAAGGGAATCCCCATAAGGTTAATGGCTGATCTTTCAGCAGAAACTCTGCAAGCCAGAAAGGAGTGGCAGAACATACTTAAAGTGGTGGAAGGGAAAAACCTACAACCAAGAATAATCTACCCAGCAAGGATCTCATTCACATTCAACACAGAAATTAAAATCTTTACAGACAAGCAAAAGCTAAGAGAATTCAGCACCACCAAACCAGCTTTACAACAAATGCTAAAAGAACTTCTCTAGGCAGGAAACACAAGAGACAGAAAAGACCTACAATAACAAACCCAAAACAATTAAGAAAATGGTAATAGGAACAAACATATCAATAATTACCTTAAAATGGATTAAATGCTCCAACCAAAAGACACAGACTGGCTGAATGGATACAAAAACAAGACCCATATATATGCTGTCTACAAGGGACACACTTCAGACCTAGGGACACATAAAGACTGAAAGGTGCCTTAGAAAACTAAAAATAGAATGACCATATGACCCAGCAATCCCACTACTGGGCATATACCCTGAGAAAACTATAATTCAAAAAGAGTCATGGACGGCATGAACCAAGATGGCGAAGTAGAAGACGGGCGCTTACTCCCTCTTGTGAGAACACCAGAATCACAACTAGCTGCTGGATAATCATTGACAGGAAGACACTGGAACTCACCAAAAAAGATACCCCACATCCAAAGACTAAGGAGAAGCCACAATGAGATGGTAGGAGGGGCGCAATCACAGCAAAACCATATCCCATAACTGCTGGGTGGGTGACTCACAGACTGGAGAACACTTATACAACAGAAGTCTACCCACTGGAGTGAAGGTTCTGAGCCCCACGTCAGGCTTCCCAACTTGGGGGTCCGGCAACGGGAGGAGGAAATCCTAGAGAATCAGACTTTGAAGGCTAGTGGGATTTGATTGCAGGACTGGGGGAAACAGAGACTCCACTCTTGGAGGGCACACACAAAGTAGTATGTGCATCAGGACCCAGGGGAAGGAGCAGTGACCCCAGAGGAGACTGAACCAGACATACCTGCTAGTGTTGAAGGGTCTCCTGCAGAGGTGGGGGGTGGCTGTGGCTCACTGTGGGGAGAAGGACACGGGCAGCAGAAGTTCTGGGAAGTACTCCTTGGTGTGAGCCATCCCAGAGTCTGTCATTAGCCCCACCAAAGCGCCCGGGTAGTCTACAGTGTTGGGTTGGCTCAGGCCAAACAACCAACAGGGAGGGAACCCAGCCCCACCCATCAGCAGTCAAGGGGATTAAAGTTTTACTGAGCTCTGCCAAGAAGAGCAACAGTCAGCTCTACCCACCACCAGTCCCTCCCATCAGGAAACCTGCACAAACATCTTAGATAGCCTCATCCACCAGAAGGCAGACAGCAGAAGCAAGAAGAACTACAATCCTGCAGCCTGTGGAACAAAAACCACATTCACAGAAAGATAGACAAGATGAAAAGGCAGAGGGCTATATACCAGATGAAGGAACAAGATAAAACCCCAGAAAAACAACTAAATGAAGTGGAGATAGGCAACCTTCCACAAAAGGAATTCAGAATAATGATAGTGAAGATGATCAAGGACATCGGAAAAAGAATGGAGGCAAAGATCGAGAAGATGCAAGAAATGTTTAACAAAGACCTAGAAGAATTAAGGAACAAACAGAGATGAACAATACAATAGCTGAAATGAAAATTACACTACAAGGAATCAATAGCAGAATAACTGAGGCACAAGAACGGATAAGTGACCTGGAAGACAGAATGGTGGAATTCACTGCTATGGAACAGAATAAAGAAAAACGAATGAAAAGAAATGAAGACAGCCTAAGAGACATTTGGGACAACATTAAACACACCAACATTCGAATTATAGGGGTCCCAGAAGAAGAGAAAAGGAAAGGAACTGAGAAAATATTTGAAGAGATTATAGTTGAAAACTTCCCTGATATGGGAAAGGAATTAGCCACCAACGTCCAGGAAGCTCAGCGAGTCCCATACAGGATAAACCCAAGGAGAAACATGCCGAGACACATAGTAATGAAATTGGTAAAAATTAAAAACAAAGAAAAATTCTTGAAAGCAGCAAGGGAAAACCGACAAATGACATACAAGGGAACTCCCATAAGGTTAACAGCTGATTTCTCAGCAGAAACTCTACAAGCCAGAAGGGAGTGGCATGATATATACTTAAAGTGATGAAAGGGAATAACCTACAGCCAAGATTACTCTACCCGGCAAGGACCTCATTCAGATTTGATGGAGAAATCAAAAGCTTTACAGACAAGCAAAAGCTAAGACAATTCAGCACCACCAAACCAGCTTTACAACAAATGCTAAGGGAACTTCTCTAAGTGGGAAACACAAGAGAAGAAAAAGACCTACAAAAACAAACACAAAACAATTAAGAAAACAGTCATAGGAACATACATATCGATAATTACCTTAAACATGAATGGATTAAATGCTCCAACCGAAAGACACAGCCTTGCTGAATGGATACAAAAACAAGACACATATATATGCTGTCTACAAGAGACCCACTTCAGACCTAGGGACACATACAGACTGAAAGTGAGGGGATGGAAAAAGATATTCCATGCAAGTGGAAATCAAAAGAAAGCTGGAGCAGCAATACGCATATCAGATAAAATAGACTCTAAAATAAAGAATGTTACAAGAGACAAGGAAGGACACTATGTAATGATCAAGGGATCAATCCAAGAAGAAGATATAACAATTATAAATATATATGCACCCAACATAGGAGCACCTCAATACATAAGGCAACTGCTAACAGCTGTAAAAGAGGAAATCGACAGTAACACAATAATAGTGGGGGACTTTTAACTCCTCACTTACATCAATGGACAGATCATCCAAAATGAAAATAAATAAGGAAACAGAAGCTTTAAATGACACAATAGTCCAGATAGATTTAATTGATATTTATAGGACATTCCATCCAAAAACAGCAGATTACACTTTCTTCTCAAGTGCACACGGAACATTCTCCAGGATAGATCACATCTTGGGTCACAAATCAAGCCTCAGTAAATTTAAGAAAATTGAAATCATATCAAGCATCTTTTCTGACCACAACAGTCTGAGATTAGAAATGAATTACAGGGGAAAAAACGTAAAATACACAAACACATGGAGGCTAAACACTACATTATTAAATAACCAAGAAATCACTGAAGAAATCAAAGAGGAAATCAAAAAATACCTAGAGACAAATAACAATGAAAACACGACAATCCAAAACCTACAGGATACAGCAAAAGCATTTCTAAGAGGGAAGTTCATAGCTATACAAGCCTACCTCAAGAAACAAGAAAAATCTCAAATAAATAATCTAACCTGACACCTAAAGGAACTACAGAAAGAAGAACAAACAAAACCCAAAGTTAGCAGAAGGAAAGAAATATAAAGATCAGAGCAGAAATAATTGAAATAGAAACAAAGAAAACAATAGCAAAGATCAATAAAATTAAAGCTGGTTCTTTGAGAAGATAAACAAAATTGATAAACCATTAGCCAGACTCATCAAGAAAAAGAGGGAGAGGACTCAAATCAATAAAATTAGAAATGAAAAAGGAGAAGATACAACAGACACCACAGAAATACAAAGCATCCTAAGAGACTACTACAAGCAACTCTATGCCATTAAAATGGACAACCTGGAAGAAATGGACAAATTCTTAGAAAGGTATAACCTTCCAAGACTGAACAAGGAAGAAATAGAAAATATGAACAGACCAATCACAAGTAATGAAATTGAAACTGTGATTAAAAATCTTCCAACAAACAAAATCCAGGACCAGATGGCTTCACAGGTGAATTCTATCAAACATTTAGAGAAGCGCTAACACCCAAACTTCTCAAACTCTTCTAAAAAATTGCAGAGGAAGGAACACTCCCAAACTCATTCTATGAGGCCACCATCACCCTGATACCAAAAGCAGAAAAAGATACTACAAAAAAAGAAAATTACAGACCAATATCACTGATGAATATAGTTGCAAAAATCCTCAACAAAATACTAGCAAACAGAATGCAACAACACATTAAAGGATCATACACCATGATCAAGTGGCATTTATACCAGGGATGCAAGGATTCTTCAATATATGCAAATCAATCAATGTCATACACCATATCAACATATTGAACAATAAAAACCATATGATCATCTCAATAGATGAAGAAAAAGCTTTTGACAAAATTCAACACCCATTTATGATAAAAACTCTCCAGAAAGTGGGCATAGAGGGAACCTACCTCAACATAATAAAGGTCATATATGACAAACCCACTAAGCTAGCTCTCCTAGCTTCGGCAATCAGAGAAAAAATAAGAAATAAAGGGAATACAGATTAGAAAAGAAGAAGTAAAACTGTCACTGTTTGCAGATGACATGATACTATACATAGAGAATCCTAACGATGCCACCAGGAAATTACTAGAGCTAATCAATGAATTTGGTAAAGTTGCAGGATACAAAATTAATGCTCAGAAATCTCTTGCATTCCTATACACTAATGAGGAAAAACTGAAAGAGAAATTAAGGAAACACTCCCATTTACCATTGCAACAAAAAGAATAAAATACCTAGGAATAAACCTACCTAAGGAGACAAAAGACCTGTATGCAGAAAACTATAAGACACTGATGAAAGAAATTAAAGATGATACCAACAGATGCAGAGATATACCATGTTCTTGGATTGGAAGAATCAATATTGTGAAAATGACTATACTACCCAAAGCAATCTACAGATTCAATGCAATCCTTATGAAATTCCCAATAGCATTTTTTTACGGAACTAGAACAAAAAAATCTTAAAATTTGTATGGAGACACAAAAGGCCCCGAATAGCCAAAGCAGTCTTGAGGGGAAAAAATGGAGCTGGAGGAATCAGACTTCCTGACTTCAGACTATACTACAAAGCTACAATAATCAAGACAATATGGTACTAGCACAAAAACAGAAACAGATCAATGGAACAAGATAGAAAGCCCAGAGGTAAACCCATGCACCTATGGTCAACTAATCTATGACAAAGGAGGCAAGGGTGTACAATGGAGAAAAGAGAGTCTCTTCAATAAGTGGTGCTGGGAAAACTGGACAGCTACATGTAAAAGAATGAAATTAGAACACTCCCTAACACCATACACAAAAATAAACTCAAAATGGATTAGAGATCTAAATGTAAGACTGGATACTATAAAACTCTTAGAGGAAAACCTAGGAAGAACACCCTCTGACATAAATCACAGCAAGATCTTTTTTGATCCACCTCCTAGAGTAATGGAAATAAAAACAAAAATAAACAAATGGGACCTAATGAAACTTCAAAGCTTTTGCACAGAAAAGGAAACCATAAACAAGATGAAAAGACAACCCTCAGAATGGGAGAAAATATTTACAAATGTATCAGTGGACAAAGGATTAATCTCCAAAATATATAAACTGCTCATGCACCTCTATATTAAAAAAACAAACAACCCAATCCAAAAATGGGCAGAAGACCTAAATAGACATTTCTCCAAAGAAGACATACAGATGGCCAAGAAGCACATGAAAAACTGCTCAACATCACTAATTATTAGAGAAATGAAAATCAAAACTACAATGAGGTATCACCTCACCCTAGTTAGAATGGGCATCATCAGAAAATCTAGAAACAACAAATGCTGGAGAGGGTGTGGAGAAAAGGGAACCCTCTTGCACTGTTGGTGGGAATGTAAATTAATACAGCCACTATGGAGAACAGTATGGGGGTTCCTTAAAAAACTAAAAATAGAATTACCATATGATACAGCAATCCCACTACTGGGCATATACCCAGAGAAAACCACAATTCAAAAAGACACATGCACCTCTATGTTCATTGCAGCACTATTTACAATCGCCAGGTCATGGAAGCAACTTAAATGCCCATCGACAGACGAATGGATAAAGAAGTTGTGGTACATATATACAATGGAATATTACTCAGCCATAAAAAGGAACGAAATTGGGTCATTTGTTGAGACGTGGATGGATCTAGAGACTGTCATACAGAGTGAAGTAAGTCAGAAAGAGAAAAACAAATATCGTATATTAACACATATATCTCGAACCTAGAAGAATGGTACAGATGGACCAGTTTGCAGGGCAGAAATTGAGACACAGATGTAGAGAAGAAACATATGGACAGCAAGAAGGGAAAACCGCAGGGTGGGGGTGGTGGTGGTGTGATGAATTGGGCGATAGGGATTGACATGTATACACTGATGTGTATAAAATTGATCACTAATAACAACCTGCTGTAGAAAAAGAAAAAACAAAAAAAACCCCCAAGTCTCTGTACTCATGCAGCTGGTAAGCTTTTTCCTCTTCTCCAAATGCAATTTTAAACCTTTTGTAATATTCTTCAAGACTTTTTAACTGAAACTGAAAAGCTCTATCACTAAGGTATGTTTCAAGTTTTGGGGACTGCATTTAATTTTATGTTATCTCCTTTTTTCTTCACAACTATGAATATAATAGAGAGTACAGCAGTTTCTCACCAGAAATGACAAAAAATATTCTTGTATCACCCTTATTTATAAATAAAGTATAATATACAAATAAAACAATAAAACTGCAGCTATGGCTTAAAAAAAAAAAAAGTCATGTACCACTATGTTCATTGCAGCACTATTTACAATTGCCAGGACACGGAAGCAACCTAAGTGTCCATCGACAGATGAATGGATAAAGAAGACGTGGCACATATATACAATGGCATATTACTCATTCATAAAAAGGAATGGAATTGAGTTATTTGTATTGAGGTAGATGGACCTAGAATCTATCATACGAGTGAAGTAAGTCAGAAAGAGCAAAAGAAATACCATATGTTAATGCACGTACATGTAATCTGAGAAAGCGGTACTGATGAACCTAGTGGCAGGACAGGCATAAATACGCAGATATAGAGATCGGACTTGAGGACACGGTGGTGAAAAGGGAAGCTGGGACAAAGTGAGAGAGTACCACTGACATACATACACTACCAAATGTAAAATGTATGGCTAGTGGGAAGCTGCTGCATAGTACAGGGAGATCAGCTCGATGCTTTGTGATGACCTAGAGGGGTGGGGTAGGGAAGATGGGAGGGAGGCTTAAGAGGGAGGAGGTACAGGGATATATGTATACTTATAGCTGATTCATTTTGTTGTACAACAGAAACTAACACAACATTGTAAAGCAATTATACTCCAATAAAGATATAAAAAAAAGAAAATCAGAAGGTAGAGAAAATATATTTATAGTACTGTACTGTATTTATCAATACCTTATGCTGTCTCTTTACAAGATGAATCGTCTCTCTGTACCTACATCGATATTGCCTTATATGATACCAAACACTGTAGCTGTTATACGTATTACTGACACTAGATATCAAAAATGAAAAGATAAAATAAACTCACTTCTTTACAGGTATAATGATTTGTGCACTGATAATGAAGAAACAGCAATATGATTGCTTCATGGTAGCCTAGTCTGTACACTAATGAATGCATTGTTATAAAAATGTTCACTGGAGTTTTTTTTGTTACAAGTCCAATTTCACTACTAGTGATTGGTCTGTTCAGGTTGTTTATTTCTTCTTGATTCAGTCTTGGAAGGTTGTGTGTTTGTAGAAATTTGTCCATTTCTTCTAGGTTGTCCAATTTGTTGTCATGTAACTGTTCGGAATACTCTCTCTCTCATTTGGTATCTCTGTGGTATTGATTGTTATTTCTTCTCTTTCATTTCTTATTTTATTTGTGTCCTGTCTCTTTTCTTCTTGATGAGCCTGGCTAAAGGTTTATCAATTTTGTTTATCTTTTCGAAGAAAAAAAACTCCTGGTTTCATTGATCATTTCTATTGTATTTTTGGTCTCTATTTTATTTATTTCCTCTCTGATCTTTATTATTTTCTTCTTTCTGCTGACTTTGGGCTTGGTTTGTTCTTCTTTTTCTAATTCCTTTATATGGAAGGTTTGGTTGTTCATTTGAGATTTTCTTGTTTCTTGAGGTAGGCCTATACTGATATCAACTTCCCTCTTAAAACTGCTTTTGCTGCATTCCACAGATTTGGGAAAGTTGTTTCCATTTTCATTTATCTTGAGGTATTTTCTGTTTTCCTCTGATTTTTTGTTGTTCAGTCTCCATGTATTTGTGCTTTTCCTATTTTTCTTTCTGTAATGGATTTCTAGTTTCATACCATTGTGGTCAGAAAAAAAGCTTGTATAATTTCTATTTCCTTAAATTTGTTGAGACTTGTTTTGTAGCCTAGCATGTGATCTATCCTAAAGAATGCTCCACATGTACTTGAAAAGAATGTGTATTCTGCTGGGTTTGGATGGAAAGTTCTGTAGATATCTATTAGGTCCAATTTCTATGCTGTGTCATTTGAGACCATTGTTGCCTTATTGATTTTCTGTCTAGATGATCTGTCCCTTGGTATAACTAGGTTGTTAAAAGTCCCCTACTATTATTATATTGTTGTCAATTCTCCTTTTATGTCTATTAATATTTGCTTTATATATTTAGGTACTCCTGTATTGGGTGCATATATGTTAATGAGTATAGTATCCTCTTCTTGTATTGATCACTTTTATCATTATATAATTCCATCTTTGTATTTTGTTATAGGCCTTTGTTTTAAGTGTATTTTGTCTCATACTAGTATTGCTACCCCCACTTTCTTGTTGTTTCCATTTGCATGAAATATCTTTTTCCATCCTTTCACTTCCAGTCTGTGTGTGTCTTTAGTTCTGAAGTGAGTCTCTTATAAACAGCAGGCACATAGATCTTGTTTTATCCAATCAGCCATTCTATGTCTTTTGATTGGAGCATTTAGTTCATTGACATTTAAAACAATTATTGATAGGTATGTACTTATTGCCATTATATTACTTGTTTTCCAGTTATTTTGTGGGTCATCCCTGTTCTTTTGTTCTTCTTCTAGTTATTTCCCTGGTAGATTGATGATTTTCTTTAGTGGTATGTTTGTGTTCCTTTCTCTCCTGTTTTTGTGTATCTATTGTAGGTTTTTGATTTGTGGCTACCATGGGGTTCATATATGTTCACCTATATCTGTTTTAAACAGGTAGTCCTTTAAGTTCAAACACATTCTAAAAGATCTACACTTTTTACTCCTTTCCCCAACATTTTGTGTTTTTGATGTCATATTTTACATATTCATGTTTTTCCCTTTGTAGGTTACTGTAATTATACTTGATTTTTAAATTTTTTTGTCTTTTAGTCTTCATACTCACTTATAAGTGGTTGATTCTCAGCCCTTACTATACATTTGCCTTTACCTGTGGGATTTTTCCTTTCTTATAGATATTTATTCATTCTTATAGCCTTTTCTTTTCCACTTAGAGAAAACCTTACATTTCTTTTAGAGTTGGTTTAGTATTATTAATTGTTTTAGTTTTTGCTTGTCTGAGAAGATCTTTATCTCTCCTTCAATTCTTGCTGGGTAGAGTATCCTAGTCTGCAGGTTTGTTCCTTACAGCACTTTAAAAATATCATGCCACTCCCTTCTAGCCTGCAAACTTTCTGCAGAAAAGTCAGCTGATAGCTTTATGGAAGTTCCCTTGTATATGACTCTATGTTTTTCTCTTGTTGACTTTAGAATTCTCTCTTCATATTTAAGTTTTGCTATTTTAATTATGATATGTCTTGGTGTGGTCAGTTTGGGTTCACCTTGTTTGGGACCCTCTGAGATTCCTCTGCCTGGATATATGTTTCCTTCTTCAGGATTGGGAAGTTTCCAGCCATAATTTTATTAAATACATTTTTGACACCCTTCTATCTCTCTTCTCCTTTTGGGACCCTTACAATGCAAATGTTGGTACACTTGATGTTGTCCCCCAAATCTTTAAACTGTTTTCATCTTTTTAAAAATTTGTTTTCTTCTTGCTTTTCTGTTTGGGTGATTTCCATTATTCTATCTTCCAGATTATTTGTGTTCTTCTGTGTCACCGAGCCTGCTGTTTGTTCCTTCTAGTGTTTTTCTTTTTTCATTTCAGTTATCGTATTCTTCAGTTCTAACTGGTTCTTTTTTATATTTTCTACTTCCTTTTTAAAATTCTCACTGTGTTCCTCTATTCTTTTCCCTAATTCAGTTAGCATTCTTATTACTAATGCATTGAATTCTTTATCTGGTAAATTGTTTGTTTCATTAATTGTTTTTCAGGGTTTTCTTTTGTTCTTTCAATTGAGACAAATTCTTCTGTCTCCTCATTTTACTTATCTTTCTCTATCTCTATGAAATTAAGTAAAACCATTACCTATGGTAGTCTTGAAAGGGTGCCCTTATGTGGGAGTGTCTCCATACAGTCTGTGTGTGTCCAGTGGCTTTGGTGGGAGAGCTGGATTTGACATGAACACAAGTCATACTTTTCATCAGGATGTGCTGACAGCTATCACCTTGGTAGGAGGTGGGGCTGGAGAAGGAGGGGCTAAAGCCAGAGCCAAGTGAGGTGGGGCTTTCCCTCTGCTTAGTAGCTGTAACCTCCTTACTGCAGTCAGGGTCAAGTCACAAGTTGCTGGAGCAAAATCCCTAGGGTCAGGTCCAAGTTGGCTCAGTTTCTTTTCAGTGTGGGCTCTTCCCCCACCAAGTACTGGCACCCTTAACCCAGAGGGGAGCAGTGCTGGAGTCAGAGAGACCGGTGTGGGTATTTGGGAAGGGTTGGGATGTGAGCTGTGGTGGTTTAGCCACCATCAGAGATCCAGATTGCCTCTGATGTGCTCCCTGTGCAATCGCCAGTAATGGCTGCTCCTCTCCCTGTTTAGACATTGCCATAGCTTCTCACAACTCAGCGTTTTCCTAGGTTGCTGCTGCGACTCCAGGCAAATAGTGACGGAATATTTTCTTGGCTCAGGCTGGTGCATGCACTGGGGTGCATGCAGGAAACAAGTCAGCCAGTTGCATGGTTTCAGTCTGCCCTTTCTGTCCTGCTTCAGGAGCTAGCAAGTGTTCATGAGCTCCCAATGAGTGGAGTTTAGGCTTCCCACAGCCCTACTGTTAGGCCCACTGACCCTCCAACCAGCCACGGGGGCTCATCTTCCTTTTGTTGGACCCCAGGGCTGGGGCACCCAATATGTGACTTGAACCACTCACTCCCCAGGGAGGGTCTCTGCATGTGTAACTTCCCTTTTCCTCTGAGTCCCCTCCTGGGGGAACACGTACCAATCTGATTGCTCCTTTTCCCTTGTTATCTGATTCCATGTTTATCTTTCTTACAGCCTTGGTTGTACAGAAATCTTCCTGCTAGTCTCCAGTTAGTTTTCAGTGAGAATTGTTCCACATGTAGATGTAGTTTTGGTGTGTTCATAAGGGGAGGTGAGTTCCATGTCTTCCTACTTCACCGTGATTCAAGTGCCATCATTATAAAATTTTTATGGTATACATTATTACAGTCATATTCATAGTGCAGCATTGGAAACATTGTTTACAGTTTTTGACAAAAAACGCTTAAGTGTGATGATAGACTGATATGCATTTTCTCAAATTACAAGAGACAGGCATACTGTACATAACGTAATTATTTGAAAGCAAAATGAAAAAACAGTAAGAAAACTAACACTATTAATTTTATACTAAATATCACTCACCTTATACCTATGTAAGTATAAGCTATCCACTTTAGTACAGGTCTTGTATACAATGTTCTACACAATGAATAGTTAAGCGATGATAATGATGATGACATAAAAATGTCTCATACAGTACTTGCCATACAGTTATTATACTTTCACACAAAGACTCACACACATACACAATAGATAAATTTATTAACTGTATGACATGATGATTATTTACTATTCATTAAGTACAAGTGGATCATCATAAAGGTCTTCCTCTTCATGGCCTCCATGTTAAATAGGCTGAGGAGGAGGAGAGAGAGGAGGGGTTGGTCTTGCTGTCTCAGAGGTGGGAGAGGTGGAAGAGGTGGAGAAGGTGGAAGAGGGGGCTGGAGAGCCAGGCACATTTGGTGTAATTTTATGGAAATACATCATAATTTCTGTCTTACACATTGTCTTTTTTGTTTTTCTATATGGTTTCTATATGGTACCAATCCTTCTCCCACCATTTCCTTTATTTTCAGTGCATGCATCATAGAAGTGTCCATGTCATAAAAGAAGTCAAAAGGAGTCTTGAATAATTAGAACCCTTCTGCCAGATTTTCTACTGTCAATTTTTTCTGGCACTGTTTCTTCTCCATCTTCTTCCTCATCATCTGGCACTGGTTCAGAAGCACTCATCTCCATAAAACTGTCTTCTGTTAATTCTTCTGGTGTGGTATCTATTAGTTTTTGAATTTCTCCAAAATCCATATCTTGAAACTCTTCACCACCACTCCCACTCTTTTTGCCATATCCACAATGTCTTTCATGATTTCCTTGATTGACTTTGTTTTAAATCCTGTGAAGTCACACACAACATCTGGACACAGTCTTCTCTAGCAGGAACTTATTGCTTTGAGATTGATGGCTTTCACAGCTTTTTAAATAACAAGACAGCATCTTCAATGGTGTAATCCTTCAAGATTTTCATGATGTTCTCTCTATCGGGGTTCTCTTCCACAGTGTTAACAATCCTTTTCATAGAGTACCACGTGTAATGAGCCTTAAAAGTCCTTATAACATCCTATCTATAGGCTAAATTAGAAACTTTGTGTTTGGGGGCCCAAACACTCTGTCCCTTACACTTGCTCCAAAAAACTCATTCCTTAATAATTATCTGCACACAAGCCCTTTACTCAAAGTTTGTTTTTAAGGAAATCTAGCCTAAAGGAATAAATAAAATAGACATGGTCTCTACCCACATTGCATTTTGTCTAGTTGAGGAAACATAATCACTTGAATAATTAACCATTAAAATAGTGATGATGGTTATGAAGGAAGGTATAAAATGCTACTAGCATATAAATTAGGTGGACTTTTCAGGAAAGGCCCTTTAATGAAGTGATATATAAGATGAAAACTGAGGAATTATCTGGAGTTAGTCATGTAAAGGACTGGAGCATGAGCTGTTGAGTAACACAGAAAGGGTTGTCTAGCTGAAACAATGAAAGCAAGCAGGACAAGTCATATAAGTGCAGAAGGGGGCAAGGGCCAGATAATAGAGAGCCACATAGGCCATATTATAGGTATTAAATTTTATTTTAAATACAGTGGGGCAATCTGAAAGGTTTTGAACAAGAGAATATATAAGACTGTGTTTGTAGTTGACTATAGTCAAAATTAAGAAGACAAGAGTGGAATCATAAAGAATAATGCTGGGGAAGGCTAAAAGTGAAACATGGTTGTAGAGAATGTCAAGGGTTGGGTTCTACAAAATTACTGTACAATATACAAAAATAAGGTAATTGAACTAAAGACATTCAATTGTAGAAAATATATGTAAGTTTATGTTTATCATACCAAGGTGTATATAACTATGTAAATATTAATGATATTATATCATAATATATAACATATCATAAGGGTTCCACTATAGAAATGGAACAAGATATATAGATAGATAGATAGATATAGATAGATATAGATATATAGATAGATAGATAGGGCCAGAAATTGGTGTATGTAATTGTGGGACTATTCAGGCAAGTCTAAAATCCATAATATGGGCAGTCAGGAGAACAGGCTGGACACTCTTAGGCAGGAGCTGATGCAGCAGTCCACAGGTGGAATTTCATTCTTCTTCTCTTAAACTTCGTTCTCCTCTTAAAGTCTTTCAACTAATTGGATCAGGCCTACCCAGATTATCAAGGATAATATCCTTTACTTAAGGATCCATTTACTGATTGTAATGTTAATCACACCTACAAGGTTCCTTCACAACAACAACTAAGAACCATGTGACTAAATAACTGGGGACTACAGTCTAGCCTAGTTAACACATAAAACCGACCATCACAACATCTAAATTTTATTTTCAGGATTTTATCTGTTCATACCCCGTAAAACCATATTTTATCCTCTGACATAGAAAATTTAGACAAAAACATGGTGCACTTTCAACTTACGTAGCTATTTAAAGCAACATTTCCAGAAGAGGTTTTCTTGTATCTGCATGACATTAAACAGGAGTGCTAGTTAAAAATGCAGATGCCCTGACTTTTTGAACGATATTCTCTCTGGTGTACACTCAAGAGTTTTCATTTTAAACAAGTTGTCCAGGTGATACTTTTACAAAATAAAAGCTTGAAAACTATTTAACCTAAAGACAGCTGAAAAGAATGTTCCTCAGTACCAATTCTATAATTGTGACTAGTATTGCAATGTCTTATATATAACCTTAATTTAGATTGCTAAGGTTCTTACTTTATTTATAAAAAAGTGATTCATTATATATTCTCATATATTCCTTATGAGAGTTGAAATTAATCAGTATTTCCAGATGGCAGTTTAGCAGTCTATAGCCAACTTAAAAATAGTTAGTTATAACATTTGACCTAGTAATTATACGAACTTATCATATAAAAATAATTCAAAATATGTTCAGATCATATTATCAAAAGCAGCAAAAATTAAAAAGCAATGTCATGAATAATATAAAACTGATTAGGTAAATTAAAATCTATCTATACTATATTTTAATCAAAATTATGTTTTGTGAAATTTTAATGGCATGGGAAAATGCTTCATCTAAAATTATAACTTAACACATGATATGAATTTGTAGATGATTTAATTATGTACAAATACACAGCCCCAAGCCTAAAAATTGGGAGTAAATATCACAGTTGTAAATAAAGATTTACAATGGAGAAAGAATAGTCTCTTCAACAAATGTTGTTGGGAAAACTTGATATCCACATGGAAAAAAATTAAATTGGTATTTTGTACTTTAAAATTTGTTGAAGGTCAATCTCCTGTTAAATGCTGTTACCACAAGAAAAACAACAAATAAGGGGATACAAGGAAACTCTTGGACATGTTGGATATGTCCATTGCCTTGTGGTTTGCATATGTCTAAATTTATTAAATTGTGCACATTAAACATATGCAATCTTGGTATATCAATTATACTTTAGTAAAGTTCTATTTAAAATAAAAAATCAGCAGAAAAGACTTTATTGTAATTTTACCTAAATACAAAATAATAAATATGGATACCATAATTTGAGATTATTTAGATATTTATCTTCTCTCTTAATTCTTCTTTCTCTTTCTCACACTTATATACATTCTTATTCACTGAATTTTGTCTATGCATTTTTCAGTCAAAAAATTGTTTTGAATACATATATAATATTCCTGAAAAAAGCATTTTTCTCTTATGACTTCAGGAGCAAAGGGATAATTTAGTAGAAAAATATTTCTATTCTAAAAAACAATTTCTGAGTAGAATGAACCAACCTGAACTCTGAATACAGTTTTTCTAAATATTGGGAACATGGAATCAGTGTAAAGAAGTCCTGAGGTAATTGCACTTAGGAATTTACTTTAGTTACATAACATACACTCCATTTTATAAATATCTTCCTAATGGGATTTGGCACATTTATCAATCAGTTTGTAGTTATTACACATCAGGGTAAATCACAAGGACATGTAGATCAACTAGTTTGAACCAATTTGGTTATCTTAATATGTCTAGATCTGTGCTATAACAATATGGTAATCAATATGCACATGTGGCTTTTTAAATTTAAAATAACTGAAATTTAATGAAACAAAAAATTTAGTTCCTCAGTGCCCCTAGCCACATTTCAAATTCTCAATGGCCACATATTACTTGCAACTACAGTATTGGACAGTGCAGATATAGACTATTTCCATCATCAGAGAAAATACTACTGGAAAGCACTGTTCTTGAACTTTTATGATAAAATAACTTCAAATAAAAACTTTTCAAAATACTCCTGAATTATTGTAGAGCTGCATTAAATGTATATTTAAATGTAGTTGAAACAAATTAGATTTCTAAACTGTCCTTGTTTGCTCTCAAATCCATATAACATCCTTCCCCCTTTTCACTCTGTAAGTCAGAGAACTGCATTTAGCAGGGTCTCTTATCCTTTAGCGTGGGGCTAGGTGTGGCCCGAACAGGAGGTTTCTTTACTTCATGGCATGACTTGCAGTGACTGCTTCTCCTCCTTTCCTCTGGCTTTCACAATAGGTCCCTCCCTGTGTGGTTTCAGTTCTGCTATGGAGTAGAGTCTGTCTGCTAAGATTCTAGCTCCCTCTTCATAGTCCTAGTTTCTCTGCCCTAGTAACAGCCCCTCCATCTTTGTTTCTCAACTCTGTGCAAATTAGCAGCTTCCTGTTTACAAGTCTCTGGGGTATCTCTGTCTCTTGTGCTTCTTCTCAGCTCTTTAAAAGCCTGTTTAACCAATTCCCTGTATTAAATCCCTCCCCCTTCCTTTTCTTTGCTTTTTGAAAAATCTGGAGTGATCTCTGTTTTACTGACTAGATCCTGATTAACACATAGACTAATCCCAATAAGTCACGAATTTTCGTTTTTAATAAGCCATGTGATTTAGAATAACACATATTATACAATGTTCTCAAGGCAAAAATCACTGAATCGAAGAAAAATGAGTAGCTTAAAATAAAAGCAATCTTACTTTATTTTTACTTTATATGTTTGTTGAATAAGAAATGACTTCGAATTACTCTATTCAACAACCACAACAACAAAATAACTGTGGTTTTCATGTTGAGGTTCTAAATAGAAGTTATAATAACTAAAATTTCCCAGAAGTCATTTCTGAATCCCTTAGGGGGTCTTTCAGCTAAAGTCTCTTTCAGTGGTACCCTTTGTGAAGAAAAAAGAGAGGTTAAGTATATGAAAAATAAAATGTGTTTTTTTTTCTTTTCTTTTTTTCCATAAAGAGAGTTCTGAAATTAGTATGTTGCCTTCATGAACTTTCCAGTGGCAAACATTTGAATGTTCTCATGATTTATTTAAGAAGTCAGTCCAAGATGGAAACTGGGGATAATTACATCCCCTTAACAAAGGAGAAAAATCCTCAGAGACATTTAGAACAATGATAAAATTTTGCTTTTATTAGATGGAATGGTTTCTGAGAAGTTTTCTAATTATATCAAGGTTTATTTTGGTTAAAAAACTCAAAGTAAATCACAGAAAAGGCTGAAAAATTCTTTTCATTGGCAATCTGTTCCCTATTTTTCTAATATAGGGCTTATATTCCATAAACTTTTTCTTCCAACATTTTCATATTTTTACAGTCCTAATTTCATCAAAAAATATATATTTAGATATTCCAGGACCTTGGGGTGTGCTATACACCCACATGCTCATCCAGAAAAATGAATATGATCTTTGGATGTGTTTTCAATATCCAAATCTGTCACTATGCATATTGTTGACTTTTGATGTGACTATATATATTTTTGTTGTTGTTGTTGTTTTTAATATTCTCATTACCACAAATCAGTTACTGCTGTACTTCAAAAGCAACATTTACCAAGTTTCAGAATAAAGTATACCTTTGAACTGATTCCAAAATCTTCTGAATTTTTTTTTGTTTGTTTGTTTAAACTTATTCTAAACCATTAGTTCCAATCCTCTTAAATTATTTTCCCTCCCATACCCAACATTCATAATTGCTACATGAGTGGGTCTTTGTGATATTAAATCTGTGTTGTAAGATATAAAAGCTAGTAAGGGAGTCAGAGATCTCAGCTCACATCTTGAATCTTTCTTGAGCAAATCACTAATGTTACCTCTTTCTTGACATGATGTTATAGCACTAGGTGAACACTAGAATCCTTTAGACCTTTGGATATCTATGATTCTATAAAACAATAATAAACAAAAAAAAAGAAAAGATTAATTATAAATCCTTAGTTTTACTAAAAAACACATTTTTCTTGAGAAATTCAGGTCAATAATGATTCAACAGAGTAGGGTGACTGAGATCATGGGCTCTGGTTAAAGATGAACTGACTTCAAATTCTCATTCTACTACTGACTTTCAATGAGACTTTGAGAAATATTCTTAACCTCAGTTACCTTACATATTTAGTGGGGATAAAAAAAGTACTTCATCTTTATGTGTGTCTGTATGTATATGTGAGAGAGAGAAAGGGAAAGAGAGAGAATTAACTGAATTAAGACATATAAAGCACTTAGAAAAGTACCTGACACAAGTAAGTGTTCAAAATTAAATAATTATAATTATTACTATAATTATTCAATAAATATGAATTTGGAGCCTGTCATTTATAAGATGTTTTGCCAGTGGCCTTATGCAAATGAAAATAAGATGCAGTCATTACACTTTGATTTTAATCTTCACTTAAAAAGAAACATTATATATATGGATAAGTATAGAATATTCAAATATAAATATTTAGAATCTAACAGTTGGTAGAGGTATCAGAGTTATGAATATTATTATAGTAGATCAAGGAAGAGAAGAGATAGTGATGACTTATTGTCAGGTCAGTCAAGCAAAGAAGATCTTATAGACTAAAGAAGAATCTAAACAGCTTTGAAGAATGAATGGGCTTTCATAATTAATAAGAATAATGAGAAAAGCATTTAATATGGAGAAATAAGGAGTGTAAGTGAGTACAGCTGACATAGTGCATAGGCTTAGGGAGAGGCTATGGGAAGATGCACTGTAACGTCTGCTGTGAAATCTAACTCCCAGTAGGTCAACACAGTAAGGTCAGAAATGCACAAGAGCATCTTGAACTTTGGGAACTGAGTTCAGTACTAGGAAGCAGCAAATGCAGGAAGCAGAGTAAAAGTGATTAATTTAATTTTTTCCTTTTTTTCTATTTTTTATATCAAGATGTTTCATGCAGTGCTCCTGAACACAAATAATGTTGTGATTCAAGTTATTTAGTAGTATAATCTCCAAATAGCCAGATGACCAGAATATCTGTTGGTAGTAGTTGGCTGGGGTAGACCGTTACCATTAGGAACTCTGATGAACCAAACATCCTAATAGTTATATCCTTGTTTAGCCCCCACCCACACTAACTCTGCCTTGGTCATGTGATTAGCTTTGGCCTCTGGGACATGATAATAGCAATCTAGATGTTAACAAAGGCCTATTATGAGTTTATGCATTGGGGCTTGATTTCTTGCAACACTCACATGTGAAGCCAGCTGCCATGTAGTAAAGAAATGTAAGCTAACTTTTTAGAAAGCCCACGCAAGACTGAAGAAAGTTCTGAGCTACCTTCACCAAGATGTCAGATATGTAAGTAAAGCCATTTTGTATATCTCAGCCTTGACTATCTGAGTGCAACTGCATGAGAAAACTTAAGGAAGTCTAGGAGAACCTTTCAGCTGAGTACCTGTCAAATCACAGACTCATGAAAAATAATAATATGATTGTGGTTTTAGTGACTAAGTTCCTGGGTGGTTTGTTACACAGTCATAGATAACAGAAACAACGGCAGAAGATGGCAGAAAACTTCCAGATAACTTCTGAATATGCAAAAATTAGGGAGGTGTACAACCTGTTAAAAGTCTCAGAAGATTTTAACCAACAAACACGAGAAGGAGCCCAAGAAAGTAAACCCACCCTGTTACCAAAAAAAGATCTGTATAAAACTTTTAAAATTAAGTCAATGAAGTAAATAAGAAATGATAATTATGGAATGCCTCTTTAATAAATGTATGGCAATGAGAGATTTATGAATGGCACATTTAGGGAAAAACTTTTATGATTACATTTTAAAATGTCTAGTGCGCTTCTGGTTGAAGAGGCGATTTGAGCAAAACACTTTCTCTTTTTCCTACAACTTCATTAAAGTGATAGAGGAATAAAAATATATATCCATACAAAAAGAGTATCAGTAAGTTATTTCATCCAATTATGGAAGATGAAAATTGGGAAGGAAAAGTGACAGATGAAGGAAAGTGAAGAAAGCAACTTCTTAGCGGGGCATTCCAAAATAGAATGGAGCAGATCTGCCCAGCAGCACCCCATGAGCCTCCAGACCCTGAGGCCACAGGCATCAGGCATGACAGGTATAAAGAATGAGGCTGAAAATGAAAGGACAAAGTGATGTTTGTTTCATGAATTATTTTACTTTCCCACCTCCATTTACTCTTAAGTACAGAGTAAACTTGTAGTCAAGTCCTCAATATAGAAAAGAATTCAAAGGCTTCTTCAGTAAAGATATTTAATTAAATTTCTTGGGGGAAGGGAGCAGCTAAAGTGAATGTTGGCATCTGGTCAATCTAGAATTTAAGGCTCCCACAGCCTTAGGGCCATAGCATACATTGTGCCGGCTATACCCTGTAGAAGATGCCTGGACAAGAAAGCAAGTGAAGGTAAAGCATCGCTCACACTCTGCTTCCTAAGCCATGTGCCAGGGCTCTATTCAGAGAAAGGGCTGTCTTTTTCTAATTTGCCCAAAGGTAGCTTATGGTCTAGAGGTATCCCTGTTTTGAATAGTAATTTATTTCTCATCTACTCTCCTTAAGTGAATCCTACTATTGAATGGAGATTACAATCAATCAGTGCATTATCTTGTTTTTAAATATGAAATTATAGACAGAGGTTATCAGACCCTTTAAGGAAATGTAGCAAGTACAAGAGACAGAAAATATTAAAAAGAAAAAGTTAAATTCAAACACATATTTAAATAATATATTTAATTATATTGATATGATTAATGTCTATTTATACTATATAGAAAAGGGTTGAAAATATGTTGCTGCCAAAAAATAAGAAAATTCCATAATTAAGGCATAAAGGACCAAGAAAGAGCTGTTTAAGTGTACTAAAGGAAATCCCTGAAAATGCTGAGTATTAGATTGTTGGATAACAGGTGAAATCATTGTTTTTATACTTTTCTACATTTTGCAATTTTTCTGCAACAATCATGTATTTATTTTATAATCATAATTTTTTAATGGCCATCATACTTACTGACATAAAGAACATTGTACAAGCTGAGGATTTGTTATATGTGTGCTTGTTTCTATGCAGGTGTGTATGTTTCTTTGTGTATATCTGGGATTAGTTATCAGGAGTTCATCTTTTGACAAATGAAAGTTTTGTGTGTCTCTTAGACATACAAGTAAAGATGTGAAGTAGTTACCTATATTGCATTGAATTTTTTTAATGCATTTCTGTATTAGAGATAAAATCTTGGAAGTCATCTATTTACAGATGGCGAGTGAGGTCATGGAATTGGATGACTTCAGGGAGAATATGAAGTGAGAAGACATCTCTAGATTCTAAAGATACATCCACAAAGTTTAAACATACATTATAGATTGGGTGCCAAATATTCAAAGTTTCATATAAAATCAGAGTTTTATGTAAAAACAAATATTGTCTTCAGATACAGAATAACATTTTTCTTGTTTCTTTTTTTTTTCTTTTGAAACACCAAGCAGAGTGCTTCAATTAAATAAAAAAAAAAAAAGCTGAAATACTTAGAAATATGCACCAGGTTTGAATTTGTTGGATTGACACTTAAAAAATAGTCTTTATAAAAATTATAATTTCTTTGAGGACTTTTGCCTAACAAATCTCAGCTTTCATTTACATGCTTAACATCTAAGTGCTCCTTAAAAATAAAATGATGTTTTACTTGTTGCCATTGTTTTCTATTTTGTATTTATACTAACCACTTTTTTAAAGAACTTAAAATGCCCTTAAGATGGAATCCAGAACAACATAATGTTATGTGGTTGGGTAAAATGAGTAAAATGACTTAACATTAGCTGGATTCCAGAACATGGATGTTTCCGAAATTTCAGGACCCTTTGTCAGAGTTAATACACAGAACACTGGAGCTTTTGTTTTGAGGAGCTAGAGGAGAAAACGGATGAGAGTTTATACAAAGAAGCATTATAAGTGATAGAAAAAGACAGTTAATGAAAGCAGACTGGACTGCCCCTTAATACCATACTCTATAGTTTTCTCAAAGTATTTCAGCTTTTCTCATAAAGAAGAAATTACCTGAAATTACTTTACAAAAGTTTAAAAGAAGCTACTCAAAAATTATCATAATTTTAAAACACATTCTTTTTCTTTCTTATTTGTGATTGGGTTCTGCCACAAATATTTTTGAAATACAAAGGACAAAAACAAACTTCCAAATCTCTATTGTGGGTAATCTATAAGAACTGGAGATGAAGTTGGTGCTATGCTGGATCTCATATTTCCCCTGAAAGAGTAGGACCTTAAGCAAGAATTATGTGCCTGGAAGCTGGAGCATATTTCTCCTCACACAATATCCCCCAAATATCTTCTGCATAGTTCACTAACATTTCTCCTGTGCACTTTATGAACACCGCACAAATTTCCATTCTTGCAAATTATAAATATAGTACTGGGTTCTATAATTTATGTATGCATATTTGACTTCCTTACTTGACTATAAGCACCTTAAGAAGAAATTTTGGCTTGTTCCTGGAATTTAGCAGATACCATGATAATTAGAAGGTACTGAAGATACATTTGCTATATGAATAAATGAATCTGAATGAATGAGAAATGGACATTGTTGAATCTTGTGAAAATAACTGTTCTGCTGAAGTGTGCGAAAGAGCAGAGGTGTTCCAAATGATCTCCTCCCCACTCCTTTACCCGGGGCCAGAGGGAGGAACTGCAGTATAGAAGGACAATAGAATGCCAAAGAAATTGAAAAATGACCAAACAGTAGAGTTTAAAGAGATTTTTTCAAGTTGACTTCTCCTATTATCTAATTTTACAGAGGATCAAATGTTTTAAGTAACCTCCCAAATCATAGTTATTTCATAGCAGAAATAGAATTATAACTCTAGTTTTTAGATTCTAAAGTCCTTTTTTACATCCACAATTGCCAAACTTGTTAAACAAAGTGGCTTTTATTATTTTGCCCCTAGGTCTTATGCTTTGAAATTCTATCACATTTCTATCAAACAAAGTGATTTTTAACTAACAAAAGGCTTTTTTGCTTTTTAGTTAAAAATAATGACAACAACAGCAATATTGCTTAATAAGACATTTTATCAGCAGGTAAAAGTAGATTCTAAAATCAGTTAATTTCTGATTTAAAAAGAAAGTGCACCTCTAGTTCATAAAATACTAAAAAACTGCAATTCGTTTTAGTTTTACAAAAATATTAAGAATAGTTCAGACCTTTATGACTAATTTTGCAAAGCTTAAAAGTCCATGAATTTTGGACTGGAACTCTCTCACTATATTCTAATGCTTTGCAAATGTTACTTTCCATCATTATGCTTCCACCATTGCCAAAATGCTGGTAAGCAAATTTCTTACACAGTGACCTTATGGTTCTGACGAAGTGTTTCTACACCATTTGGTTTTGAATAATGTGGAGTTTTAAAGTAATTATGTTCAGTGAGAATATCAGTGAAGACTGTTCAGTGAGAATACCCAGCCAATATTCAAAGAAATTTTTATAGTGGAAACGATAATAATTTTTCCATTATAGAACTTGTCCATTTGATGCAAAACATGAAAAATCATTGTCCTCCTATTCTATTTTTCCTGATAAATAAATACAAGATGTGGGAAAACTCAGAGAAGAAATCACATTTTAATTAAATAAAACATTTTTTTATGTGTCACAAGGCTGGACTGGCTGATGAAGTGAGGACAAAGGATGCTGTAGGACATATATGTACGCAACATTAAAACTCCATTCTGGTCCCTATCCCTCTTTTCACATATACCCTACAATAAATGCCATTATAGTCAAATAAGCAGCAGTAAAGGTCTATGTACTATGGAATCTCTCATTTAAAATTACAAGTCTCTACATTTCTTAAGGGATTAAATTATCCTAGGTTCAGATGATATCAATTAATTAGACATTGGATATGCCAAATATTTGCCAATCTACAGACTCTCACTCTCTCTACACATTCCATCCCTGATTATCAGATGGAAAAGTAAAAGATCCACTAGAGAGAATGATTTCTTTTTTATTTGCTTGATTGTTGCTTGTCCACCCCTCCTCCCTTCACATTTTACCATACTGGGCTAAGAGTCATATAGGACAATGTATTGCTAATTAACACTAGCAATTATCTTAAGTCATTAGCTAAATAGAAATTAAATAAGAACTAGAAACGCTACTGTATCTAATGCATACTGTATCTATGCTGCCCCAAACTCCGTGCTTCAGGACCTAGGTACTAATTTCCACAACAGCTTGCTCATTTTGTCTACTAATAGCTCATAGCTGAATCCTGCTTCAGGAATTGCCCTCAACCAAAAGTCACTGCCTGCATTCAATAACTGGTTGACATGGGGGTAAGCCCCAACTATTCTTTAGCTCAACTGGAGACATTTTGAAGACCATCTGGCTTGATAGCTCCCCATGGGATCAGCAGAGGCCTATATCATAATTGCAATGCAGTGCAAGTTCTCCTTCATCCCAACATGCTTTCTTCTCCCAGTTTTAAGTATTGTTCCTGAGAATAACCCCCAATAAACCTCATACAAACCTATGTCTCAGAGCTGTTATCTGGGAATCTGACCCAGGTGTACCTTAATAGCTACAATGGCTTCATTATTAACTGAGGTATTCCTTATGTGACTAAGGATTTCTTTACTACAGTGGGAAGACATGCTTTTAAGCACTTAACTGGAAATTTCTTAATTATCTTCTAAGAGCTTATTCTTGAGGACATAATTCTGCATACATCTAATTTATTGATAAGGTTTCCTTTGGTTGCAAACAACAGATGCCTGACCTGAAATAGCTTAAAGAAATAAGAAAATATATTATAAGGAGAATTGGAATGAAGTTAAAAGTTAGGAACAATAGTTATGAGGAGTTAAAATCACCATGTCTTTCTTTCAATCTTTACCATTTCTCTCTGTGAGACTGCTTCAATTTCCACTCATTAAATTTTTCTTCAAACTATATGGAAGATATGGCTGCCAATAGCTTCCATGTAGAAATTTTACAGTCAATTCTCTCGTAGAGCGAGATGGACATTTCTTTTTAGATTCCCTTTTTGAATGTCACAGAAAAGGACTCTCATTTCCATGCTTGAGTCAGATTCTCTGATAGCTGAAAGCAATCAGCTGTGGTCAGGTTTAGCAAACATTTTATTCACGTGGCAACTCTAATAATTATGTGGATGGTGTGTGGGACAAGAGTTGATTTCAGATTAAGACAGGAGCAGGCAGGGTGAAACATGAATTAAATAATAGATATTATATCATGGTGCATGCCTTAAAGTAAAAAAAGAAAGAAAGAAAGGAAGAATGGAAAAAAGGAGAGAAAGACTTTCTTTAGTTCATGGACTTCATCAGGAAAAATCCATATTAATAGGCAGAAGATTGTAACACTGATCACTTTGTCCTCATAAGCTAGATAAGGGCAAAGGGCAAGCAGACCCACTGCTGAATTTCTTAGTGATCTGTCTTTCATCTTAAACAGAAGCTCTTAGTATCACCACCATACATTAAAAACCATATTTCACTCTACTATTCTAGGAGAAAGATCTTACTAGTTGCCCTTTCCTGAGGTTATGAAACAATAAGGAGATAAAGCACACTTACCAGTTACCCTGAAACCAAGAGGGTGTGGACTTTTATGTCATTCTTAGCCATGACAAATGGATGTGGTGGTTAGTGGGAAAATATTATGTTTCAATAATAACTGCTGTTGGGTTATTGCACCCATTATGACTGTCCCTATGCCTCAGTCATAAGTAGAGATTACCCTCCTTGTCCCTCTGCAACTCCTGAATATTGTGGTTTGGCTGTCTCACTTTCAGTGAAGGACTTTTTCTCTCTAACAATTTGGGCCCTATGCAGATCGTCCCGCATTTTGTACTTCTCTTTGAAGACCATCTAAATCATACTCAGCGTAAAACTAGTAAAGGAATCATATGTTAGTCAAAATGCAAATAGTGATACACACTGTAGGAATTTGATGTTATTAAATATACAGTACGTAAACTTACTAAATTCGTATATGAATATTAACAAAATGGATGCTAATTTTAATACTGGCATTACTTCATATACTGTCCTAAAATTTATATGAATGTACATATGAATATATACATATGTATACTTTACTAGATACTCTACAATAATAAAAAGTACATAAACTCATGTACATATATATATTATTAATCTAGTAGAGTAAGGGTCAAGAATACACTCTCATAGAAGCATTGTAAAATCATGGTGTTTTGCTAACCTCAAACCTGAAATTATCTCATGTATGGGATAACTGAGGATGTATAGACATGAATAATGCTCAACACGAAGCCTACTTAGACTAGGAAAACAATGTAATAATTTTTTTCCCCAGATCTAGACAAAGTATTTGGTGGAGCATTGGCATTTAACTCCCTTTTGTACAGTTCACAAGTGAACTTATTTTCCACATATACTTACTGTGACAGGCTGAAAGCTTATATGTTTACTTTCTTAGTAGAAAGAGGTATATACATAGAAATCAATAAGCTGTACATGGGAAAAAACAAATCAAATACTACAGCAGTAATTAAAGATAATAAAAATAATAATCCATTATCCCACTCCCTGTCATCAATATGCATCGTCTTTTAAGAGATACTCTGCTGGTAATTCGTATTTCTAAGTAGTATTTAATGACTTTATACAGATTCTATTACCCATATGAAAGATGAGGATTTAATTCACGTCTCTCTTCCATTCTTTTCTCTTTCATCCCAATTTAAAAAAATCTTTGCATTATTGTTCTAAACAGGAAACATTCTCATTATAATGTATTTAAGTAAAAAAAAACAACAAAAAAAGATTTCTAATCACTCTGAATCTGATAATACATTCATCAATGTATCATTTTTATATTTTGAAAGAGATGGATAGTGTGAAAGGAAAATATATGGATGTGCTCATAGAAAGATGGTATCATAATACTTAAAACTTTAAAAAACTTTAAGGTTAAAAAAAAAGAAACTGATGATGTTTTTCTTTTAAAAATTGCCCAAGTAAAGATAACTGTAACTTCATCTCAGAGGATGGATGTTACTTCCCCAAATTAATAATAGTTATTTAAAATTACTATTAAAGAAAACTAATAATAATAATTTAAATATAACATGGAGTAATTATTTTTCTACATGACACCTTCTAAAATTAGAAACAACTGATATTTTGAAATGAAAATAATTCACTAACAACCCTTCCATTTCCTCCTATCTTCTTCTAACCACTTCTCAATTTTGCCAATTTTTAGTTTTTTACATTTTTTACAAGTTTTTATGTTGCATTCTATAATCATAATTGTAAAAAAGTTTAGTGTTGATTTTACATTAAAGAGAGTGAGTGCCATTTGAGGTCATTTTGTCAAAGCCTTTTGCTCATATGTTTTTTCACTTAAATTTCATTTTCATTTAAATTTTTCATGTAAAACCCCTTGAAGAACTTCATTTCTCCCATAAGAGAAGATGGTTCCAGACAGATGGAACAGCAAATACAGTATCTTATGACAGAAATGAATTTGTTTTTATCAATCAGTATATACAGGTTTATGCTGTGACTTACATTAATAGGGGTTTATTTCTTATTCATATGTTATTCATGTATCATGGGGTAGGTATACCTCTGTTCAATATTCTTTTAATTCTAGAACCTAGGCTAAGTTAGCAGTCTTTATGTGGAGAATCAGTGCTTAATATGGCAGGAAAAAAAAAGACAGGATTGAGCATGAAGCACATGTTGGCTCTTAAATCTCAGAATGATACACATTAGTTCTGTTGACATTTCACATGGATGTACTGTAAAGTATTTTACAAGGAGAGCTGCAAAGTAATATAATTTATTCTGATGACACTGAGGAACAAACCATAAGAAGGTCGGAGTGTACCAGGAGGACAGTGGTATTTACAGAGTTGTAGTTCATGGTAAGAGGTTTAGATGATATTCTAGAGTGTGATGGGGATCTGGTGGGTTTTGAGTAGAAGGTTAAAAAGAAAGATTACTTAGTTGCTGTGTTGAAATATATTCCAGGATGGATCAGTATGAAGAAAGGAAAACTAATCAGGAAACTTTTGTGATGGTCTAGGAAGGAGATGATGGGACTGCTCTAGGGTAATAGTAGTGCAGAAGGAAGAAAAGTGGATTTTTTGGAGGTGCAGTATCTGGACTTGCTCTGGAATATATATATAGGTGATCAGGACAGAAGAAGGATGAATCTTTGTTTTTTTAAAAATTGAAGCCACTGGGTGGTATCATTTATTCTTTCAGAGGAAACTGGAAGTAATGGAGTTGGTAAGTTAGCTGAGATATCAAAAATTTCTGTAGAAGTCATATATTAAGTGACTTTAAGTTAGCAAGTGTATTAGGGCAGAGAGCAGAGCTCTGAGTTCTCCTGTATTTAAAAGTCAAGAAGAAAAAGAGCTAGCAAAGGAGAATGGAAATAGCTCCAGTGGAGTAGGAAGTAACTGAGAAGAACTTGGTTTCTTGGAATTAGGGTGAAAAATGTGTACCTAGAAAGCAGTAGTAATTGATTGTTTTATATCACCTTGCATCAGTCAGGGCTTCTTTGAAGTTAACAGAAAACACTTAAGCTAGTTTAAGCAATAAATTAACAGTGAAATAGGTACATACAAATGATAGGAAAGAAAAACATAAAATAATCATAGCATTGAAAGGTAATTGGAAGGAGTCAGGGGAGCAAAGGGAAAATAGACATCTGAAAACAAATGAAAACACAGGGAGCATATACCCTCACCCCATGGGCCCGTGGATATGGGTCATCTGCAGTTAGTGGACAGGTCCAATGTAGAATGATGGCTCCTGAACTCAAGCACTTACATGTCTCTCTGCTTTCCTTAGCCACAGAAACATGTTCTGCCTGTGTTATGGCAGGCCAGCATGCCAGAGTGTTAACATTTCAGGAGATATCTTCAACCAAGGAGAGATGATAGGGAAAGGTGGAAAAATATCTCAGGTTTTTCAACCCACACTGAGTTGAACTGAGGTATATTCTACACAGTCTCTCAGAGGATTGGTCAAAAGATTAAGCCCCAGTTGCCTATGGTTGAAACCAACTCATTAACACTCTTCTTTTGTCTTTCCTTCCTTCTCTATCTCACTTTACCACTCCTTCACTATATTTTCTGAGATCAACTCTCAAATAGATGACTTGCCCCAAAAATTTTGCCTCAAACTTTGCTTTTTGTGGAAGTTCAAACTAAAACAAGATAAAGATGATAAAAGTAAGGCATTAAAAGTAAAGCAAAAATTTAGAAATAAGTTTATATGCATTGAACATGGCCAGAGGAGATCGAACACATTCATAATTGGAGTACTCAAAGGACCAGTATTTCCAAGTAGTTAAACTTTTCCAGATCATGGAATGATTTAAAAAATTTTCCAGATTTCAATATTGATGAGAACAAGCCATCAATACCCAAATCTCAAGAATATAGTAGCTCCCTAAAAAAATCTACAGACATCTCACTCACAGGTAATGAAGAAAAATCCTGACTAGAGTATTATTAAGCAGAAAAAAATTGTATAGCATATAGTGGAAGGTAAGAATGATTCGATAGAAGAAAATCTATTAATGTAATTAATCACATTAATAGATATAAGAACTCCGATGACTATTTGGTTCATATTTTTTGGAAAAAATCAATAAAATTCAACATCATTCTTGATAAAAACTGAAGAAATAGGGATAGGCTTCCTCTTTATTCATCAGCAAATTTCAGAACCAATATAGATATTCTTCTCTTTTTTATTATTACTGTAGTTCACATAGCATAGGATAATTCTTTGATGAAATTTAATATAACATAGCTTCAAACAGGATGCGTATCCTTATTTCAAAATTTTTCACCAATTTAGGGACATACAGATTCCTGCTTTGGATTTGACTACTACATCTGGACAATTACATCAGTTTTGTTGAAATGCAATATTGCTTTAATATAAATGTTATTTTCATGAAAACATTTAACAACAAACTTTGCTGAAGCATGAAGCTTTCGCTCTTCTATATTTTCCTGACCAGTTAAGAAATCCTCACAAATTATTATGTCACCAACCTTCAGTGTCAGTTTCCTTAATCAAAAGATCTAAAAAAATTTGAACTTTAATCCTTTAAATTACTTAATTCATTGCATAAATGAATAGTATTTTCTTTCCACCTACAATTTATTTTTTTTTAAAAAATCACTTAATTTTTGTAACTACAAATTTAGAAAAAATAATTGGAGGTAAATAAAATTACCTTTACTGTTACACCCATTTGATAACACTAATACTGACAGCAAGTTAAAATTCCAAACTTATATTTTACCTCTCTCATTTTCATCTTTGGGACCTGGCACCTATTTATTTAAATATATCTGTTCAAGTAGCATTAGATGTCCCCACTTGTTTTTTTAAATAATTTAAAATAAAATGCCTTTGTTCTCAATTTGGTAAAGCACTCTCATTGTCATTTGCTCATACTACTCATTTACCATTGGTATTTAAAGAAGTTTAAATTCTTTCTAAATCAGTTTACGTGATTATTCTTCCAATGTAAGTGTATTGCACAACAACCAAGGACAGGAAATTTTAGAAGGATAGATCAAGGAAAACCTTTTGTTATGTGGAAATATGTGTGTATGTACCAGAGGGAAAACTGAGTAGGAGAAAAGATTAGATAACTGAAGGAAAAATGAGTCATAAAAATTAAATGAACAGTTATTCCCATGTGAAAAAGAATCAGAGAAAACAGTTTATTAGCATGTACTTTCTAAACACTTTATACTTTATATATTTACAAGTAAATATATAACTGCATTGTTAAAATGTCTTTATTATTTTATTGGACATTTACTCATCAATATTCATGGTCGTGAATGACCTAACTAAGTAGTTCTACTTACAAGAATACTCTATCATGATCTTTTCTAAAGTTGTTCATTCATTGGTTAGTTTCACATGGATGAGAATATTTCACCTCTTTTAATTAAGAAATTTAATTAACCACTAAATTAGCTATACACAAGCCATGCATCCCCATTCAATGTTTCCACCATCCATCCTTTTATTATTTGCTTGTTATTCCTAAATTTCTAAACTTATCATCAATGTTCTATGATCACAATTCTCAAAGACTTTCTCCAGTCTATTATGTCCTCTTTTACTTCCATCTTTCCTTCTCCACTCCTTCTTGTTTGAAGGTCTTTGAACCTACTATTTTCTGTTTGGAACTCTCCCTTCTCTCAACCTGTTTTATCTAGCTAACTCCAATTCATACTTTGGAATGCTGTTTAAATATTATTGCCTGAGAGAAACTCCCCCGACACCCACTAAACACAAGCTGGGAACTATACATTCTCCGTTTAACTTTCCTTCAAAACAGTTGTCAACATTTGAATAAAAAATTTATTTTTATGTTTAGTGTTTGCATTCCTCTTTGACTATTACTATGTCTATCTTAGTGACAAATGAAAATCTAATGCTAGCACATAGTAGATAATGCTTGTACAATATAGGAGGAAGTAATTGGGATAGAGAGTAAGACAGTAGAGGAGGAATTTGGCAGTAAAGATCAGGGGTAAGAGAATGGATATAAATGTTATAGCAAAACATAAGACACATAATGTGAGGATTATAGGACAGTGGGGATCAGGAATGGTTTCATTGTTTGAGATTTTTACAGGTTGTATATACCAGAATATTATGATTACTATACTGTCAATTTTCAGTGCAAATCACATCATTGCAATCCTGTAATGGTTAGCAATTGACTAGACTTTAGAAATTTAGTATAACTCTATAACTTGATAAGATACCCAGTCCAGAGAAAATAAATAATTCTCAATTTCTTAATGGATTTGTCAATAAAATAAACATGCATGGATAATACGCATAAAATAGGCATAGTCTTTAGTGGGTCTGCTGAAATTAATTTGAATATGTTTTTGGTTCTTGAGAATTAATGTTTTAATATTCAGTGTTATTGGTTAACAATGAGTTTAATGTAAGTAAGTTCTGAATATCTATCACTGTCTTGATATACACTTGTATTGATATTTTTTACTATTTTTCAGTTTGATAAATAAATTAAAAAAATTAATTTCATTTGTTTCTATTTCATGAATCTCTTATGTGAACAGAGTTGACTCATATTTAACTGTATCATTTTTATAAATAATGAGGGTTAATTCAGATGCAATCTAAGGGGACTATAGAAATAATGAGTATAAAGCACCTTCACATCTTTGAAGAAAACCATGTACATAAAAGTAAAGTACTTGCTATTTGGATGTTTGTATGCTGAAATATATTATTTAAATGTGGGGTCTCAAGACTATAATGTCTACTATTTTATTTTTCAGAGGCAGTGACTTTTTATTTTTCATATTTGTTGCAATAATAGGACTTTTTTGATGTTTACAGAAGGTAGAATTCTTTCTTTGTTTTTTCTGCAGTAATAAAGCCTTATTTTATTGCCTATTCTGTTTCACAATAATAATTTTTATGACTTTGAAATCCTCCTGGCATTTTGTAAGTAACAGAATGAATAAAACCATGTGAACTTTTTTTTGTTTATTGTAAAATTCTAGTACTTAAAAGTTGTTGATGAGGGACTATAAAGCTCAAGGTATTTCTAATGGGAAAAATATAATCTAACTCTTCAGTAGTATTTCAGACATGACAGTAGTGATCAAAGTTACTAACTACCTCAATGATAGTTATCCATAAGGAAATATATATGTAAGTATAACTAAAGATATACAAAACCATTTTGTGTATAATATTCCAGGGAATGTAACTAATTTTCCTCAATGATGCTGCATTAGAGATATGTTTATAATTTGTAAGTAAAAAGGTTACCAGAGTTATTTCTAAGTGAATTTGAATTGACAGCTATCTTAAATGTAGTTTTTTAGTATAAGCCAATCATTTGAAAATTGACTGTAGCTGGATTCAAATGTATTTTAAAAGCTCTCCTGGTGATTCTGATAGGCATAGAGCTGAGAGCCTCTGATTTAAATGGGTGTAATTTGTTTACATTATCTATCATGTTGCCTCATACATAGTAAGCAGATAGTAACTATTCATTATTAATGGCGATGATTATAATTTAAGTTCTGTCATACCCTGGGCCATAATGCCTGGTGTGAGGATGTGCTCAGATTGGTCCTATTTACAAATATGGTTTTAAAGTGTAAATTTGGCTCTCAAGTCCTACTAGCCTCTCCTGAATGTGGCCATTGGAACAATAAGCAATAGCCAAAATGTAGTGAAATATTCTTTATTAACATCTGTACAAGCACTCCATTCTGCCCCAGTATAGGATCTCTCTCATAAGTCTTGCCAGGCTCATGATATAGGGTACTTCTCCTTTAACTTTAGGTGACTGAGTCTACAGAGCATGGATAGGATACCTAAATGACTGTCCTGGGAGAGCAAAGTCTGTTCTTAGAAGCCAGGACTAATGGATGAGAGAGAAAGGGTGGAGTGATGCTCCTTTCTTTAAAGAACATTATTATTGTCCACTCTTAAACCTGACTCAAAGAGTGTATGTATTGGGCTTTGACTAATTAACTTATCAAGACTTCCTCCCTGGAAAGGAAGTGAGAGTGACTTGTCAACTCTGTATAAGAAGAGACCGATGAATATTCAAGGCTAACAGTTGGTTAAGCAGAATCTAATCATAGAAAAAGAAGAAATCATCTCACATTTTAGTTCTACTTAATTGTTGTAGCATTTGGTTGCTTTGCAGACAAGGTAAGAAGCAAAAATTACACATATAAAGCTTCAGATCCTACCTCTTCCACTTACCAAAATTCACCTTGAATAGAATTTTGATATATCTATTAATCCCACTTCCCATCCATAAATCGGTTGCAATATTAGTGATATTTGAGGAATTTGATAAGAATCAAATAAGAGGAATAGATTTCAAGAAGTGAGTCATACATTATTTATATGCATTAATAATAAAAGCGTTCTATGGTCAAATATGTTTAGACAAACTATCCTTTCTTCAGTATTTATCAGATGTTTTAATATGCATTGTAAATCTCCAGAGGAGGATGTGGCAGGATTTTTTCCCCCAAATTATTTATACATATAACTTATTTTCCAAAAAGCATCTCAGACAATTAATAATTTGTTGAAAAACTTTTGGAAAACATCGAGTTAGGCATCATAAGTAGTGACTAAGAAAGCTTTTAATGTAATGAAATTTTTGTATTACGTGATTTGTAACAATGAATATTTTGCGTTAACTATACCTTTTACATTATGTTATGTGGTTGAAATGGCCACAATTATGTGGGATATATAAAGTATGTGAATGAATATTTCAGAAGAGAACAGCGGGCATCAGAGTTCCTCCAGAAAAGACCAGTGAGGTATGAGACATAAAAGAGTCTTTTAATCTGAAGGTCCCTTAATCTGAGCTTTGATAAAACTTATAAGAAGGAAAAAAAACGGGGCATGGCTCTTCATCAATCAAGAGCTTAGAAACAGAGTTTTAAGAAAGGGCTGGGTTAAAATTAGACTAAAAACGGACACAAAGGGAGGGAGGGGGAAGGGAGGGAAGAAGGCAGGAAGGAAGGAAGGAAGGGAGGAAAGAAGGGAGGAAGGAGAGAGGCATGTTGGTTCATCTCTGGGATATAGGCAGAATGATATTAGGTTATGAATTAAGCAACTGAGGAGAATCAATAAAATATTTCAGAGCCAATGAATCTCTCTGCAGAGTCTCAGAAAATTTTTTCTATTGAACTGAATGAATCTAGACTCTATTATTTTGTTTATACTTACTATTTATTACTGGAAAACTCCCATACATACAATAAAGTAATAGCTAGATCTAGAGAGAATAGGAGAATACTGTGACTATAAGGTCAAAGACTGGAGAGAAGACCTCTTCCTACTGTTCTTGAGCAGTAGCAGTTTTGGGTATAAAAATAATAATACTGATAATAGAGAAAGGTCCCTCCATCAAAATGTCTAAGATATTTCTTCCTGGTGTCTTATATTCCATTTTCACTGAGAAACAGCTAACATCTTTGTTTCCTTACTTCTTATTATATCTCATAAACTAGGTATCAAACAGCAGAACAATTTATTAGAAGTTACTAATTCCTTAGTTCATCTGTTCTTCCATTTTTATACTACAATAATAACGTTTTATCACCAAAACATATTCTAGAATATTAGAACTAAAAAAATCACACGAATGTAAACTCTTATTTTAACCAAAATCTAGGTTAAAGGAAAATAGATCATTGAGATCTGGCTTTAAAACCTGTGTATCATACAGCCCCTTCTGCACCCTAGTCTACTATGTGCTGCCGAGTGATTTCACAATCCATTTCCCACTCCACTCTGTAACTTCAATGAGCATAATTTCAGTTCTGTTACAAGTAGAGTGTCTTGATGAATATAAAGATATTCTAAAGAGAGGGGGAAAAAAATGGAAAACCTATGATCCACTTCAAGGAAAGTCTGCCAAATACCATTTCAAATGCTAGCATTTCTCATCTGGAAACCAATGTAAACAAAAATATAGATGACTTTATTCATGTCCGTTTAATAAAGTTTCTTAATTCCACAAGGCAAGAAATCCTGGATTGACATTTAGTTTTGCAATAAGAGAAAGTACAGTATTGTGCAGGAACAAGTAAAATACTATTTTATTGGGTTGGCCAAAAAGTTTGTTCGGGTTTTTGTAAGACGTTACGGGAAACCCGAACACAGTTTTTGGCCAACCCAATATATCGTTCCTCTAAAAGTCTGTGAGTTGTGTTGCTGTGAATTGTGCTGTTAGTCCTCAGGGGTCAGGAACTAGAAGTTCCCTTATGTGAGAAGCTTTGCATATACCAAGATTGACCATAGGAAATGCTAAATATATTTGATTCTCCTAGAAAGGAAATTAAAAAAAAAATACATGGCTTGTGCATTAGTGGATTTTAAAAATATTCTTTAAGAATTCAATTGTATGAATATTTTCTGTATTAGCTCAATATAACCAATATCTATATATCAGGATGGTTGTCAGAGGAAAGGGAAACCGACACTGTCTGTAAGATTTTCCAGTGCAAGGATGTGGATACAGGGATTTCCAACAGTGAATAGTTGGATTGTATTCCTATGGTCTCTCATTTCAAACTGCTGCAGTTCCACCCACTGCTCCTTGAGGAAAGTGAGGCTTTGTAAAGGAGGATTTCAAAGGGTTCTCTATATCTGGACTTAGTCCTGTGGGAGAGTCCCATTTCTGTTTCTTCAATCTCACTTCAATTTGCTTGCTTCTTTGAGAATGATCTCCCACTAATGGGATTCTTCTTTAGCTGCAATAAATGTAAAGCTGTTCCCCTTAGTCCTGTGTTAAGAGAGTTCAATTCCATGTCCTGACTCAGAATTAAAGAGTTAGTAGGAGAGAAATCTTTGCTATGCATTTTCTAACTCTGATAACCTCTTTCCTTCTGAAATGCAATTAGTTCTTCCAGTTTAATAATCTTGGCTCTTTGTATCTGCCTGCCTCAATATTTTCAAACACAGATCTATTTGTAATGACACCCACTGGTGATGTTCTTTGATATTTTTTCCCATAGACAACTCAACCATATATCCTGTGGAAATGAGGACAGAACTAGAAGACCACATTTGCTGACCCAATTCCATGCGACTCTTCATTAAATTTGCTTCTGTAATTGCAGATCTTGTTGCATGGAGTAGCTTCTACAAGTCACTACACACAATGCTTATGATAGTGTTTAATTTATTGCATCTTAATGCCAAATCCACTTATCATTGAAAAGAGGGATCTCAACCTTTTAAATGCTTTTCTCTGTCAGCTGGTAAGGTGTAAAGCTTTGTCAGTAGAGGGTGACAGAGATAAGTACAGGAATCAGAGCCTTTCATTCATGGTTCTAATGTTTTCTTGGCAGCCTCCTGCAGTATATTAGGCTTTGTCAGCATCCACTCCCAGCATGTGGACAGTTTTCCAGTGCCTGGCACTGCAGAGCAAGCAGCTTCTTTAGCACGTGGCTTCTGCATGGGGAGAGCAGTTTCCCCAGGGCTCTGCTCCTGCTGCACGGGCAGCTTCTACAGTACCCAGCTCCTGTAGACATGGCAGTCAGCTGCAACCAGCCACCAGTAGCTTCCCCTGACTTCCCATTCCAGCAGTTTTACAGTAGAATGCCTTTGATGTGACATGCCTCTAGGTTGCACGGCAACCTAGAGAACAAATTTCAAGAAAGTTCCTCTAATGCAACAACACTGCTGCTTCTCTGCCATCCAGTGAGGAATAGCTGTTAATTAATCAACAAGGTCTGGATCTCAGCCCTGGGGACAGGAAGGTCTCTTCTTTAGGTGTTCTATCTTATCTCAAAGGGTATTGGCTACTTTTTACAACTGCTATTCTTATATTCTTTAGAGCTCTCAATTACTTCTTCCTAGTCATAATGGTTAATTTTGTGTGTCAACTTGGCTAGACTTTGCTGACCAGTTGATTAGTCAAACACTGCTCTAGATGTTGCTGTAAAAGTATTTTTAGATACAATTAACATTTACAATTAGCTGTCTTTACATAAAGCAGATGGCTCTCCATAATGTGGGTGGGCCTCATCCAATCAGTTGACGGCTTTAAGGCAAGAAGATTGATGTTTCCTGAAGAAGAATAAATTCTGCCTGGGTTTTCACTCCTTGGACTCAAAACTGCAACATAAACTATTACCTGAATCTTCAGCCTGCTGGCTTGCCCTACAGATACTGGATTTGGCTGCCCCCGCAATCTGATGATCCGATTCCTTAAAACAAATCTTTCATTGTCTTTATCTCTATGTCCTATTG
The DNA here is from genome assembly GCF_028564815.1 of Eubalaena glacialis. Taxonomy (NCBI): domain Eukaryota; kingdom Metazoa; phylum Chordata; class Mammalia; order Artiodactyla; family Balaenidae; genus Eubalaena; species Eubalaena glacialis. Next base: position 51,971,397 of record NC_083721.1, read on the forward strand.
GCTCTGTTTCTCCAGAGAATCATGACTAGTACACTAGGCAATCCCTCATTAATCAAAGCCCTCGTTAGTGTTAATCATTTCTTATATTAAACCTTCCCTGTACATATTACTGTGCAGTTTTGGTCTCCTGATTGGACACAACTAATCCAATTGCTCTTGAAAATATACTGACTGCATATATGTCTGTGAGAGAAGTTTCTGGTGATAGAGTTGGGATGACACCATCCAGTATCTGGAGGTATTTCACAAGTATCCTCTGTGTCCATCCCTGTTTATGTTTTTCTAAGCTTCTAGTCATCTTGTTTTGAGGTAAGGTGGGTGGGTACAGGCAACAGGAAACCAAACTCATTACCTAAAACAATCATGGTTACACATATACTTTAAAAATAGAATTGGAGTTAAATGGCTATTGGTTTTGGCATATATCATTTTTCTGATTTTTATTGTGAATATATTGGGAACAAAAGAGAAAAGATAAAGAATAGCAATCATTCTCTAATTAGAGAGGACATCATATTCTAATATTGTAGATAAATAGAATCATCAAAAGTAGTAGAGTAAGAAAAACAGCTCATAATTAGAAACAAACATAGGAGATCTTGCAATTGGAAACAAACATGAAGAATAGAAAATAACTCTTATTTTATTTCAACTTTCAAGGAGGTAATTCTGTAGGAAAAGCAACTTAAAGAGTTGCCTTATTATTTTCCATCTATATAAATGTGCCTCCAGTAACAAAATACCTGGGAATCATTTTTTTGAAATCACCTCTCTTAAGTTGCTGTATCAAATAATTCACCAAGTTTGGTACCTGTTAGCACAAAAATATATTTCAAATCAATTCATTTCTCTCTGATTGGTACATACACCACATTAACCTTTGAACTATTATCATTAGCTAATGTACATACTCTACACTAACCCATAAATTATTAGTGTTGGCTAACTCATTTTCATTTACCTGATGAATTACTGCATCGGTTCCCTAATATCCTCCCAGATTTTATCATTGCCTCCTTCAGTCCAATCTTTATAATCACTCCAAGTGCTATTTGAAAATGTCAAAAGTATCATGTCACTTTCTAACTTTAAACTCATTGTTTTTGAACATGAAAACATGAAGTCTTTAACATGAACTCAAACAACAACAAAAATAACAGCAAAAACTAACATTTATTGTGTTTTTATCTTAAGCCAGGGACTAAGTACCTGCATATATTCTAAGTACTCTACATATATTAAATAATTTTTATTTCATAGCAGCCTTATGCTTAATATTATATAGTGTCTGTCATCATCATCATTATCTCATAACTGTGCAAAATAGGCACAAGAAGGTTAAAGAATTTGCCCAAACAACCAATGATTGCTACTGTCAGAATTCCAACACAGGTTTACCCCAGAACTGACAATGTTAATCTGCATGCTTTACCCAGATTGTTGCTCAGCTCAATTCTCCATAGGCACCTAATGCAGCTCTCCCACCTCCTATGCTCTAACCACACTGGTATTTTAAATGTTTCTACAATGTATCAAACTTTTTTCCTTTTTAGGCCTCCCACATGCTGGTTCATTTTTCTGGTATGCTTTTCCTCCCACTGTCCACATGATTATTTTTACTTATCCTTCAGGACTAAATTTAAAGTTCACTCCTCTAGAAACTTACAGGATCACTGCCCAATCTATAAAAGATCCTGTATGTTACTCTACACTAGAACCTGTATTTTTTAATGTATTGCACTTATGATTAAAAGTGTATATTTGCTCTCCATTTGATTAGTTTCTCTTTTCTCAAGTAAAATGTGTAAGGATGAGGATGTAGTGTGTTTTGTTCACCAAAGGGTTTCCAGTGCCAAGCAATAAACAGTTTATGGATGACTGTGAGTTGTGGAGGCAGATCTCTTTATAGGAAGCTAAAGTGGTTCCCATCTGGCAATTTCCGTTGTTTCTGAATACAGGATCTTTTTCTCAGTGAGGAATGGAAAAGAGTTGGATGTGTGAGAAACATGAAAAGGTTTAATACACTGTTGCATAAGGTGAAGAATGAATGTGTGGTCTTAGCAGTGTGTCCCATGGTATAATTGATTTTTTTCTTTTAAGTATCACTCATTTTGGTGGCATGAGAAAAGAAAGCAAGATGGCAGGTATATGGGTTTAATCATATTTGGGTTTTCGACACATGTTTTAAACGAGAAGACAGAGGTCAGAAAGCAACCCTGAACCGGGAGCATTAGAACTGATGCTGTACCTTAGGGTGAAATGCAATTGTTAAGAGGAGGTGAACTAATGTTTCAGTCATGTTATGAAACAATTGTAATTAGAGTGGTTGGGCAAACAAGCAGGAAAGAGGAGTGCGGTGATAAGAGTGGCATATTTGAGCTCATGGAGTCAGTGAAGCTCTATTGGAAGCAGGTGGCTGAAGTGTATTGGAGATGGTTGTTGGATAGGAAGAGGCTGGGGAACTAGAGGCCAGTGTGCATGATTGAGTGGCCCGTGTTGAGGTTGAAACCCCCCAGGATGAAGAGAAAAGTTGAGATGGTGATAAAAACTGTGAGGTAAAATAATTTTTCTAAGAATTTGGTGGAACAGTGATCTTGAAGTGGTATCAGGGAGCAATTAAGTCAGCTCTCAGCTCTGAGTAAAGAGAATAAGAAAATAAACTATGCTGATTTTCATAGTGCTATGTGAGAAATGGTCTTTGAGGTACATGTAAGTTTATTTACGGCAAAGAAATGGAAGAACTCTCTAAGAGATATCATGGATGTAAGTGGTGTGGTTAATTAGAGAATAAACTTTAGACAGCAGAGCGGTAGATTTGGGGAAAGAAGGGAGAAAATGAGAGTTAGGTCAGTATCATGAAAGGTAGAGAATTATGATTATAACTATACAGCAGAAAATACTTAACAGTTCATGGATGGGATAGAACCTCACATGTCATTCATTTATCTAGGGGAAAAAGATATGATAGGGTGAATTTCATCTTGATATTCTCTTGTAGGATTTTGAACAACCGAGCTTAACATAATATAGGTGTAGTATAGAATATAAACAAGTTCTTATGGTTGTGGTGTAGGACCAGATACTGATTTTCTCCATAAACACAGGTATCAGAATAATGGCAGCGGCCATGTTTAAGTTCAGGCCTACCCTTGGAGCATGGGGGGACCACAAAGACAAATGGTCCTAAATTCATCAGATTGGTACTCATTGTAGTTTGGTTGCACTTTTACATGCCTGGATTAGTGGGACACTCTCCCTGCCCTTTCTCATTATCTGCCCGCTTTAAAGTGTATTTGTTTCCTAAAATATTCAAATTTTTTGAAAAATTGTGATTTTTAAAATTCTCCACCTCAAAAAAATTTTTGTATAAAATGTCACAAATGTTCCTGTTTTATTGTGTATCAACAATAAATTTCAGCTCTTATACAATATAAAAAAAAATCTATGCCTAAAATGCTATGGTTACTTTCTCACTCTCCTGTTCATTTTTTTCTCCATAGCTCATCTCTGGCCCATCTGCCACATCATACCTTATACTGAATCCAACTTTATTATCACTTAAACCTCAATCCAAGTTTTTCTTAAAATCATTTTCCAGCATCCCAAATAAGGACGATTCAACCAAATATACCATGATGTAATCATTCTAAGACAGTTGCTGCTATGGCCAGGTTTTTACTTCTTTTGTTGTTTTGTAATAAAATATCCTGTATTATCTCTGTCCGAAAATTAAATGAGTTATGTATGATATTCAATCCAATTAAATAGTGTCATTTTTAAGACATATATGACAAGTGTGCACTATTATCTAATGGAAATAGCACTGGACAAGAATTCTGTTAATGCCTTCTTGGAAGTGCTTTTAAGAAATCCAATATTATCAACAACACTTATAAAGCATAATACAGTAGTGTTGAATATGTCTTACATTAGCAGTACTCTGAAACCTCAGAGGCATAAATTTAAAAATGTAAACCAATTCTTATATATAACTATCTAATCTCTCTATCAGTGTATATATATGTATACATATATATATGTATATATAGTTAATGGTAAAAATAACATGTTAATTTTGAATATTTACATAGGAGAGAAATTTCAGCATAGTCCATTTATGGTAAAAATAATTTTTTAAGGAAATATTGAAATCCAAAATAAAATAATTTATTTTAGCATATTTTCAGAAATCTATGCAACATAAATAAAGAAAATAGAGCTTATCATTTGTTTCAAAAAATGATAGCTGTAGAATGAATGTTAATGTCTAATACTTCTTTGGAATTTAGAGCTATGAGTATGAATAAGACCACTGATTTTTCTGGTACAGCCACTTGGGAAACAGTTGACAGTTTCTTATAAAGTTAATCAAGCCCTTGCCATATGAACTAACAATCCCACTCATAGAAATTTACTCAAACAAAATAAAAATTTATGTTTCTCAAAAATGGATATGCAAATGTTTATGGAGGTTATATTAATATTTATCCCAAACTAGAAACAACACAAATGTCCCTTGAAGGAGACCAGAATAAGTGACCCCTAAATATGCCACTTCGGCATGTGGACTATTTTGAGTTGAAGGCAATCAAGATCCAGCAGACTCAAAAACAAACAAACAAACAAAAAAACATCAAAAAACCAAACAAATAAAAATTTATCTCTACCTTAACTACCTAAAAGAATTTAGACAGGGGTCCTGGCTCTTTCAGAGAGAGTGCTATTACCAGAGATAGCTTTTATAGAATGACCTATCTGTATGGCAGGGCAAACATCTAATTACTAAACATCTCTTCTTATTGTCCTGCAAATTACCTCCCTCTGCTTTGAAGACTCAGGCCCTTAAACCATTTCTTAGCTCAGGATGGCTTATAATCCTCAGTTGCCCAACTTGCCCTTGGGTCTCATATTCTTATGGGGCTCCTACACGTACATAATTAAATTTGTTTTTCACCTGTTAAATTCTCTTATGGCAATTTAATTAATGGACCAGCCAAAAGAACCTAGGAGGGTAGAGGAAAAATTTTTGCCCCCTTTACCCTCATTAAGGAAGGATAAACAAACTGTGCTACATCCATAGGAAGAATTCTACTCAGTAATTAAAAAGTAGCAATCTTAATTTGTGCAATAACATGAATAAAATTTAAATGAATTATGCTAAGTATAAGAAACCAAATTTAGAAAGTTAGATACTGTATGATTCTATTTACATGACATTTTTCAAAGGCAAAAGTATAGGGATCAGTAGTTTTCATAGCTGGGGATAGGATGAAAGATTGAGTATACAGTAGCACACAGAATTTTAAAGTTGATGGAACTGTTGTATACCTATATTATGGTAATAATCACAAACATTATGTTTGCCAACACTCACAGAATTACATACTAAAAGAGATGAATTTTACTGTATATATATTATGACTGAATATTTTTTCTTTTTCATTTTTATTCTATATATTAAGTAAAGCACACTGATAATGCTATTTTTGAAGAAGTAGTATCACTCCTGATAAGCATTTATAAATAATTTATAGGATCTTCCACTTTCAAAAATGCAGATTGTGCCATGGTTTGGTGAATGGAAGATCTTTATTCTAAATTTTATCCTTCCTAGTTGGATGGAAAGATAGCATTGGCCTACATAGTATAAAACATCCTGAATTTTTGAAAAATGAAAAAAAAAACCTTAATAGGAATAAAATATAAGTAGTAGGTACACTACATGAACTATTCCATTTACTTATAAGGTAAATAAAACTAGATCTGCTTGAGAAGCAGTGCAAATATAGAAAGTAAATAAGATGATATTTTTATATAATAAAAATAACAGCCACAACAAAGACACAACTTTGTTTTGAAAAAAAAAAAAAGACAATGATGTTTACTCAGGCACACACGATATGATACCTAATTGAAGTCTATTTAAAAAGTTTATTTAGCTCCATTTCTAAATGTGAGTTATTCATGGACATAACAATCAGTTCCATTGGTGGAGGTAAAGGAGGAGGCAGAGCAGAGAAAAGCATGTTTTCAGAATATGAATAATAGAAACAAGAGAAAAGATATGATTAAAAGAAAGGACAACTAAAACTGGAATGTTTCCAAAAGTAGTGGGCCCGAAGGATACAATTACAAAAAGAAAGAGGTAGTGCTTTCTACCGTAGTCTGAATTTCTATGAGAAGGACTATGACAAAAAACCTACACAAAAAAGACACAATTGTAACTTTTGTTATTTGAGTCCAAATTCTGGGTCTGATACTATTCATTCAAAGTTTCAAATTGTTCTCTAATAATATTCCAGAATTATGACCAGTAAACACAATTAAAATTACTGTCTCTAATGGTCAGCAGCCTTTCCATCTTTTTGATGGCTCAAGCAACCCCCAAAGCTATTCATGTTTTGGAAGTAGATGAATAAAACCCTATGCCCAAGTGTGGAGAAGCAGCAAACACATTTTGGATTATTTCACAAAAGAGTCTACCTTTTCCTGTTTTATCTTTAAGAGTCTGACACCTGAAAGAAACAAGAGTCACTATGATTATTTTCTCCTCTCCTACATATTACCAACATAAACTCACTCAGGACACACCCATTAACATTTGTGTTATGTATTTCCCTGACAAATAGTAAAGAGAACCTGCCTTAATTCATCTTTAATAAATAGATGGTGAGTCCTAGGTCCTTTATGTTTACTAACTAATTACATGGATTATTGCTATGTCAGTTCTAAAAATACTTTAAGGGATCACTTTCTCCTACCATTTCATTTGAGGTGTAGAGAAGAGAAATTTAAAAAATTAAGTAATTTATTCAAGATTTGATAGATAATCCATGTTAATGAGTAAAAGCTTACCAATAAGAGTTTTCTTCTCATCCGTCAAAGTGTGTCCTTTTTAACCTATGTATGTGGTTGCAATGAATGCCCCTATACTGTGCTCTAACTCAAAAGAATGAATCTACTGTTGGAAATGTGAGGCCAGATGGAAAGAGAAGGCGGTTATAACAAGGTGGAGAAGATATATTGTCAGTAACTTCTTACATCGCTTCTCAAATTCCAAGATGCCTAAGGAATAAAACAGAGTGGGTCAGTATGATATGATATGTGAGTTGAATATAACAGTACAGTGATTCTGTGGCAAGCTTGCTGTTGGAATCGAGGGGCAAATCTGTACGTCCACCCTCCTTTTATGTGACCTAAAGTCAGTAATCCTTTGTCCTTCTGTTCTCTCCATCTTTAAAGCAGATGGGAAGAGTCTTGAACTTTCATGAGCAACTATTGAGAGACTGCAGGCATTTGGCATTAGTAATTATTTCCTAGAAACTGGATCGACTTTTTCAGATCACCAGAGGACAAGCTTGATAAGACAGCATACTGTTTAAGGGTACTAGTCCTTTCGGTGGGTTGAAAAAAATTTTTGAAACATTCAAATTGACTTTTTCTTAGTTGTAAGTTTATACATGATCTTGTCAAAGGTATTTAACTTTCACAGAATTTAATAAAGTTATTGATTTATACTATTAAACTTATATTTGCACTCCCAATAGATCTGCCTAGACTGCCCTATCTCCTAAGCTTTTCTGCTTTGAAATTATAACCTGCGTTTCTGGACCCTACATTTTCTATCTTGCCCATCTTAAGAAAATTATTTAACTTCTCTACCTAAATTTTTTATTTGGAATGTGAGTGTGATTATATCCACTACATACAGAATTGTTGTGAAGATATAATGAATTTAATAAAATAAATATATGAAGGTCTTAGCATAGTGGCTAGTACATATTTGATACCTAATACATTTTATCTATCGTGATTATGCCTTAGTTCTTTCTGGCATTCAGCACCCAGCATAGTGCATAACACACACTAGGCCCTGACTTAATGTATACTAAGGAAATGAATATGTCTTTGAAATATTTCTCCCAACAGTAAGTCTTATGTAATTTCTAAAATTAGTTCTTTTATGTGGCAAAATCCTTTTGTTACAAATCCTAAGCAAATGATCTGTTGATAGTCTTTAAGAAAGACACATTATTTTAAACTTATTTCCATTATAACAATGTAGTAGTTTGATTAGACATCCCCCATCATATAATTGCTTATCTCAAAAATAATTCCAAAGGAGCTGAATCTCAAAGGATAATAAACTCAATACGAAAGTATACTATAAATAACGTGTGTGTGTGCATGTTTGTGTGTTCCCTTTGCACAAAATATTATGTGACCTGGCTTAAATATTATTATTTTTAGTAATTTCTTGTTTGGAAATCACTAAATGTCATCTCTATCATGCTATCTAAATGTTAATTTTTTTAAGTTAATTTTTGGGATCTTCTCATTGTATGTTTGCTTTGGCCAACTGCTTGGCTTGTTTTTACTGCTTTTAAAAGACTGTTTGGCATATGTCCATGCTTGGAACTTTAGTTCCGTTGAAATAATGCATTCACAATTTGAATTTTACCATAACATGAAAATCTGTACCTTTATTTCTTTTAAGTGAAGCATATTCTTCACTTCCTACAATCTATTAGGGTTTAGCCAATTTGTTTGAAATTGTAACACCCAACTTAATTGATAATTTTGGTTGTTGTTTTGTTTGTTTTCTTATCATGAAATAAAAAATTATATGATGAAACTACAATTCAAAATATTTATCTTTCATTCTCTCATTTCTCTCTTCCAGCTGGTATAATTATATACTTACTAAAATTATAACAAAAATCTATAACATTTCCATTTTATGTTCTACTCAGAAATATTTAATTTCTAGCATGTTTATTATTAATTATAACATAAAATACTTATCTATTTGGTATTATGACTTTTAGAAAGGGACATGAGATAAAATTATATTTAAACTGTGATAGAGGTAACCATTATAATCATCCACAGTGACTAGCCATCCAGGTACTTTTAAAAATATAATATTAAATTAAAAACTACTTCAAGATACACAAAAAAGTCTAATTCTATTTGTATGACTGGAACAAATAACTTTTTAAAAAGTTATATAGTCAAAGAATTCTTAGACTATATACATTCCCTGCCTTCAATCCTATTCTACAAGAAATGTATGCAGACAAAAGGTAAAAATCCTTTTGTTGCCATCTCAATTTGCTGCACAGGGTTCACTCATCTTGCATTAAGGGAGTTACACAAATTAAGCATGATTGTGGTATGTTAGTCTTATAATTAGTACTTTCTAAATCTATTCACAGGAGCCAACCACCTAGTGTTCTTAGTCACATCTGATCTACAAAGCAAGAAATTTGCATGTGGTAAATGGCAGCACTTTCCAAAATCATTAAGGGGGAAAAAGCCTCTTGGCATTTATTGTTCATAGCACAAGAGAAAGGTATTAATATGGCTGTAATTTTCAATTCCAAAAGAATTTCTTCACAGTTTAACATAGATTAATGCCCAAATGCCATTAAGTGTTTCTGTATCTTCTGTTAAAGACATGAACTGTTATTATACAACCCGATGAAATTTTTATGCTGAAAATACAGGTCAGGTAACGTTTGGAGGCACAAAGAGGAAATCAGTGATTTAAAACTACAGCTTTGTTATGCTACAGAAATATAAGAGAATTTCTATGCTGGTGATTTAACTGGCTACTAACTGAAAAGTTCACTGACAGGTTGTCTGTAGTACCTCTGTCTCTAGTTACCTAAGAAGAAATGATCATCATGGAGGACCTTAATCTTTGTGATGAGAGAAAAGGCCATTCCAGCAGCCAAGACAAGCAATCCTTGTGTCAATAGCAGGAATTGAAACAAATGGAAGACTCATCATCAGCCTAGCTATTATCCATGAATAACACCAAGGGCATCAGGCAATCTGTACTAAAGCAGATAAGGCAATTGTTAGCCCATTGAGTTGTAAAATTAAAGTGGTAAAAGATAGGAGCATGAATACACACTGCAATTGAAAGGAGAAGTAAGCTCTTCTGTAACAATAAGTGATATCTTGAGACAAAAATGAAATTGGATTAATTTTCACTTTCCCAAAGTGAAAATTATTTGGGTCATTTTCAATTGTACTATTATCAAGTCAAATCTTTTTTCTTTCCTTTCCTTTCTGCTTATTCTCCTTCACTACCTCCTTCTTTTCTATATCTTTCATTATTCCCAATTCCTTTCCCCACCCAAATCTCTACATTATTCAGGAAGTAATATCCCAGGGCAGTTTTTAAGATATGCTACACTTTAAATCTGATTTACGGGTAAAATCAAGGACATTTTAATAAATCTTGACCCCAAGTGAACTATTTATATGTTGAGACTAGAATGGATGCAAAGAAAGAAAATGGTGGGACAGATTTCCAAACCACATTACTGTAGACACTAATCAGCCTTAAAAATAACTGTCCTTTAAAATCAAGATGTCCTTCTTCTCTAAAAGCCTTGTTAAAAACAAAATTCAACTAAGTAAGTTTGAAGACTAATTTGCTTTATTAAACAAATCATGAATTGGGCAGTATCTCATCTAGCACATAGAAAGGAGTTCAGAGTTACAGAAAAGGGAAAGGCTTCTAAAGACAGAGGTGGGGGGATGACTTCCCTGGTGGTCCAGTGGTTAAGAATCTGCCTTTCATTGCAGGGGATGAGGGTTTGATCCCTGGTCGGGGAACTAAGATCCCACATGCCATGGGGCAACTAAGCCCACATGCCGCAACTACTGAGCCTGTGCACTCTACAGCCCATACACCACAACTAGAGAGAAGCCTGCTCACTGCAAAGAAGAGTCGGCGCACCTCAATGAAATATCCCGCATGTGGCAACAAAGATTCCATGTGCCGTGACTAAGACCCCATTCAGCCAAATAAGACCCCATGCAGCCAAATAAATAAATAAATAAATATTTAAAAAAAAAAAAAAGATGGAGAGGGGGACAAGGAAGTCATAAAGTAAAAAAGGATTATTTCAGGCAAAGTCACCTTCCTTTGGTGGTCAAGAGTCTATTAGGTGGATTACCTCACTGATGCTGACCAGGAAACTTTAGACTGACTGGTTAAGATTACATTCCTGGGGAAGGTTGAAACTGCAATTAGGTTAGGTATTAAGTCTTGATTTGGTGACATGGGCTTAGCACAAATGACTACATTTTGGGCCTGTTGTTTCTTTTTTTAACAGGCTTTTTGTGAAAATGCTTTAAAAGCCAATTTAAATGTAGGAAGTAATATAAATTCATTACTTTGTTATTAATATTATTACTAATATGTCCCCTATTGCTAGCTAGATGTGTGTTTTTCTCCCTTTTAACCATGCTCCATTTACACATTTTTCTACACTATAATTTAAGCCAATTTGTAAATAAGAGCAACGGAAAGTGGTGTCTGTCTTTTCTATTATCTTTGTAACTACTCAAAAACAGAAAGATATAAAAAGCAAACTCAGGGAATTCCCTGGTGGCGCAGTGGTTAAGAATCCGCCTGCCAATGCAGGGGACAAAGGTTCGAGCCCTGGGCTGGGAAGATTCCACATGCCACGGAGCAACTAAGCCTGTGTGCCACAACTACTGAGCCTGTGCTCTAGAGCCCATGAGCCACAACTACTGAGCCCACGTGCCACAACTACTGAAACCCATGTGCCTAGAGCCCGTGCTCCGCAACAAGAGAAGCCACTACAATGAGAAGCCTGCGCACCACAACGAAGAGTAGCCCCTGCTCACCGCAACTAGAAAAAGCCCGCGCGAAGAAACAAAGACCCAACGCAGCCAAAAATAAATAAATAAATTAATTAATCTTTTTAAAAAAGTAAACAGAATAAAATGAGCATTAGAAGGAGCTAATGCTTGGATGCAGAAGTAAAACTATTAATGAGCTTTGTATTTTTGAATAAGATGTGTTTGGTCTTTATAATCTTTAAATTTGTAAAATAGGGATAATACCTAACTAAACTGCTATTGTGCAGATTACGTAGGATTTTTAAACGTTCCAGATATACAGGAGGTGCTGTACAAATATCAACCAAACAAGAACCAACCAGTAATATTTATATTTTATGAATGTAATACAAACCTACAGCTATTCAATGCATTTTAGACATTTGCCTAGGAAACGTTTGGTTACGCTTCTAGACAGATGACATCCCACAATTTCAAGTGTATTTTCCAAGCACTGAACATACATTTGCTTTCAAAGTGAGTTAGTAAATTTAACTTTTTTCAATATTGTAAAACACAGACACATATACACATACAATGCAAGTTTTGAAGAAAAGTATTACTTTAAATGTATTTAAAAATTATGGAACTTCCCTGGTGGTGCAGTGGTTAAGAATCCGGCTGCCAATTCAGGGGACACGGGTTCAAGCCCTAGTTCGGGAAGATCCCACATGCCATGGAGCAACTAAGCCCTTGCGCCACAACTACTGAAGCCCGTGCTCCTAGAGCCCGTGCTCTGCAACAAGAGAAGCCACCACAATGAGAAGCCTGCTCACCACAACCAGAGAAAGCCCGTGGGCAGCAACGAAGACCCAACGCAGCCAAAAATAAATAAATAAAATTTAAAAATTTTTTAAAAATTTAAAAAATATGTAAAAGAGTAAACAAAATGTATAATAAAGGTAACTTCAACCTGTTTAATAAATCTAGGAATGTTTATATTATCTAAAGAAAAATATATTTGAAATTCTTTTTTATAATATGAATTATCATCTTGTTTACCTGTTGCTTTTTTTAATACTAATACTTTTAATACTACTGCTAGCCTGGCACATGCTGATTCTTTTTCTCTAGTGGTGACTGGTTTCACAATAAATAACTAATTTTTAAGAAGAAGTACTTTTTAAAATAATATATTCAGATTATTTTTGAGGTTTCTAAAATAAACTCAAGTAGTTTAATGTTTAAGTTGGAGATTGAATGCACATGTTAAACTTTTAAAAATCTATCTTATTGGAACTGAAAAAAAAGGAAAGGATAATAAATTACATAAAAATAGTAGAAAAATCAGCATCTGATCTTGAAACTAAGAAAGAATGGCAGTTATATGCTGGATACTGAAAAAATATATAGTACCAATATAGTACAGCTAGCATCAGATTAAAGAAAGTTTTAAGCAGAGTTTTAACTTACTATGGTGGACAGATGACTATTATTTTGGGAGGTAAGTAAAAAATGTGGTAAAAGAAACTCATTATGATTCTTAACTAGGGAAAGGCCAGGGTTTGCATATAGGGAAGACTAGTTTTATCATGTATGTTACCCTACAGCATCTGGGACTATGTCAGGGAAAACATGACTCTCCAAGGGATAAGCCTTATGCCTAAGCTTGATCCTACCATCACTTTATATTTGGCACAAAGAGCTTGAGACCTGTGCTGTCCAATTCAGTAGCTCAAGCCATTTGTGGCTGTTGAGTATATGAAATGTGACTAGTCAAAACAAACATAACACTTAGGACATACTGGATTAGAAAAAATATGTATGATTAAAATAATTTCACCTGTTTATTCTTGATTTTCTAAAAGTAACTCTTAGGCGATTCAAAACTACACATGTCACTCTGTCTTGGTGCTCACATTATATTTCTATTGGACAGTGTTTCTCTGGAAAATGAAAAAATAACAATAATGCCATAATTGTGATTAGGTCTTGACAGGATAGCAATGTCAGGTAGAAAGCATAGAGCAAGGACATTACATTCCAGATAGTGCCAAGCCCTAGTGATACAGAAACAAGCAAGCAGGGGATTCTGGCAAAGTAATACTGATATATTTGAGCATTTCAAAACTCATATGGGTGTTAAAGATTCAGGACAGTAAGCAACAGAATTTCCGAGAGATTTGATCTCAATGTCTAACACTGTATGAGTGTAGAATTCCCTTTATAAGTATGAGAAAATGGAAAGTAATCATGAGACATATAAAAATATACAGTAATTCAAAAGAAGAGACCATGGGGAAAAACAAAATAAAACGTCTTCTTATGAAATAAAATCACAGCATTCACATGTAAGAAGATTCAATAGAACATTGCCTTTATACAACTAGAAAATGCAGAGACAAAGAGAAAAAAATAGACCAGAGCAGATTGTGACAAAACAAAAATATTAAAAACTAGTATACCAAGTTTAATGGAGGCAGGGATGAGTTTACCAAGGAGCTAAGACAGCTTAAGATTCAGGGCTCCTCCTTTGCAAAGGTCTTTTCTAAGCCCTAAGTGATGCCTTTTAATTTTGTATTTGTATATCTATAGTCATTTATAAATTTATTCTTTTTCTTCAGGAGGATTCCCAACAGTATAAGCGTTAGGATCCACAAAGCCTGTACCGGCCCCTGGTACACCAAGGAGCTGATTGTATACTGCAATCACACATCCACATTTATGCACCCACAAATATTCACAGAACACCTGATTTGTGCCTGGCATTCTTGGGAAAATGTGGTGACCCCATATATTGCTGACTTTACCCTAATGGAGCATGGTCATTAGCCAGAGAAAACAGATGATAAACATGTTAGGATTGACTATTATAAACCACAAACAGTGAAAAAAAGTATTATAAAGAATGTTCCACCCAATAGATAGGCTTACTTCTTTTTCCTAATTGCCTGATGTTTAGTATATTCAATTTGGCTGCCAAGATACAGCACACAAATAAGATAGTCATTCAATTTCTCAGAGTAGACCAGATGCTATTCTGAAAAATGAATACCCTGAATGATTTCCATAGTGTATATGTAAATCTGAATACACATGTGTACACACACATACACATACAGTATGAATTTTATTATGGGGTTATGGATATTTTTTGTTTTCTTCTTTGTGCTTTACTATGTTTTCAGTTTCTGGAATAAATAGGTATTACACTTTAATCAAATAAATACTATTAAAACCCTAAGTTTTCCTTATACAGCAAAAGTGTTTCTTAATATCTACCACAAGAGTGTCATGAATTTGTGAATATTGCTTGCATTTGCATTGGTACCCAGGCAGAATTTCATAAGCTGTATCACAGTTAAAAATTTGCCGGGATTCAACAGTGAGCTTCACATGCAGTAACAATTTGCCTGGCCACCTGGGAACAATAGATGCTGAGGAAACAGGAGAGTGTTGCTTCTCATTTTTTGGTTTCTCTAAGTGACTGTGAAAATGGCTTCCTGCTGTTGATCAAAGTTTCTCTGCATAATGTTATTTACTTTAAGAAAGGAACTTTTATAGAAAACAAGAGAGACAAAACATCATTGCAAAAGTAGATGAGGTAATTCAAAAAGGTAGATGAGTGAGTAGATAACATTCTTAGAATATTTTCATTTTGTTTACTAAGTAGAATGAAAGGAAGAAAGAGGTAGACTACTGACAGACTGAAGAAGAATTGAACACAGGTACCACAAAGTAAAGGATATGAACAAACATTATTAGTGATGATAATAAAAGCAAACAACACTTTGGGAATATTTATATTCATTCTTTAGAATCAATGAAGGAAACAAATACAAAAGTAATGGTCAGTTGAAATTGTTTCCTTGTTTGATTAAAATGATTTTGGGGTGCTCCACCATTTACTCTACACCTTCAGGCATTTGTCTGATTTATTATTACAAATAAAATACAGTTTTATTGGAACACAGCCATGTTCATCCATTATGTATTACCTTTGGCTGCTTTGGGGCTACAAGTTGAGTAGTTGAGTCTGACAGAGACTATAGCTTGAGTAGCCTAGAACATTTACTATATGTTCCTTTACAGAAAAAGTTTATTCCCCTGTCTTTCTCAGACTCCAGGTGTGGGTTACCCTTGGGGAGTGAGCTCTCTGCTGCTGAGGCAAACCCTTAGCTGACAGCCAAAAACTGTCTTCTGACCTCACTCCACAGCTGGAAAGCAAATCCTCTGTTAAAAGCTTATGGTGGCACATCCCTGTATCTACCACAATGCTAAATTCAACCAATCACACATTAAATGAAAGCTATTCAAATTAGAAATCATCAAATTTAAAATAATATCCTTTTTGCAGTTGTTTCAATATATTATATGAGCAGAGATGTTAGGATACTAGGAAAAATATACATTTCATCTAAGTATCTTCCATCAAAAAATTTGGACCTCCCTGGCTATGGTTAACATTTCAAAGACTTAAAAAATCTATTTTATAATTCTACTGCTCCTAGAGAGCTTTACTGAATGAGTGTAAAAGAAGTTATAATAAAAACAAATTACACTTTTCACTATTGCTGGGGTTTCAGCAAATGTCTATAGGCTTCTCATCAATTGTTTAATTATTACACATGATTATGTTGAAAAGAACAAGAGTGTTATAGGACTTTTCAAATATCAAGTATCATACTGTCATGTAAGAATTGGCCTCAGAAATTATTTCTGAACCCCAAGAAATCTCCAACTGTTTCAGCTTTTTCTCCCTGATTATTGTTCCCTCTTGTTCCCTCAGATACTCTGATGGATTTCACTCTAAAGCTTTTCCCGATAATAGACTTTGCTTTTGTCACTATTTTCTCTGAGAAATCAGATTCAGGTTTCCCCTTCTTCCCCTTAATTGGCATTTTTGGGTCTAATTGCAGTACTTTTCATTAGTTCTCACAAAACACATGAGCATGAAAAGAGGGTTTTCACTGTTGCTTTAATGGAGAGTAATATGCAGACATCGAATAAGCACTGTCCATTTTGAGAATATGTTTGTTAAAGTCCCCATTAGTCCATTTGAAAATTGGCCAAAAAGACCACATCAAGTTCAAAGGAACAGTTTGGATTTTAGGTCCCAAGATCTAAAGAAATTAATTATACTATAAAACTCATTCATAGACCTTATAATTTTAGGTATACTTATATTTGTATAATTTATTGATTTAATGTTTCTACTACTAAAGGCAGTAGTCATAGTGTCTTGCTTACCACTGTATACCTGAAAAATAGCAGATACTGAATAAACATGTTGAGTTTAAAAAAAAAGCTAGAGACAAAGTTTGCTGTCAATTTGTTAACTGATAATATTTGAAGCCTTGAAGTATATGAAATGACTTAAGGGGGATGCTAACAATATAAGCTTGGATAAAAGAATGCAAGATAACAATAACAAGAAAAAAGGATACAGGAGGCTCTGACAGAGCAGAAAGGAAATAAGAAGAGTCTATATCGAAGAAAGAAAAGGAGCTTTTTAAGAAGTAAATATTTGTGCTGAATGCTACGGAGACTTAAAGTCATGTGGGAGTTGATATACTCCTAAGTAATGTAATGATGTGAAAGTCATTGGTATTTTTAAGTGAGACCTGATTTAGGAAAGTGGTGGAGACAGAAGACCAATGGAGTGGATTCAGGTTAGAGTGCAAGGTGAGGAACTTGTTGCAGAATTGATTCTATTTCCAAGGTGTGTGGTTATGAAGGAGAGATGCTAGGTAAAATAGCCACTGGAAGGGAATGACTGGCTAAGAGCCACTTCTATTGCAGTTTGCATTTACCCATCACTTGATTTTTACCTATTAAAAAAATTTATTCCACACTATTAAGGTAGCACATTTGAACAAGTTTCAGCATTTGATTTCAAGTGAACAGAACCTTCATATGACTCACAGGGCCACATATCAATACTTAAGAAACTTAATGGATATTTAGTATGGAATTTCCCTAAAAATATGTTATTTTCCAACATTCCCTAGAAAGCACAAATAATTTCATGAATGAAAACATTTCACTTCATTACTAGTTAGGCATGAATTTACACTTGTCCTGAGAAAGCTCATTCCGTAAAGCTAGTATCCATAGGGTATTTTAGAGCAGTACAATCTTCCCTTGGTATCTGAAGAATTGGTTCCATTAGTTCCCTCCGATACCAAAATCCTTCGATGCTCAAGTCCCTTACATAAAATGGCAGTAGTATTTGCATATAACTCACACACATATCCTCCTGTATATTTTAAATCATCTCTAGATTACTCATAATACTTAATACAATGTAAATGCTATGGAAATAGTTGTAAATATAATGTAAATATTATGTAAATAGTGGCCAGCCTGCGGCAAATTCAAGTTTTGCTTTTTGGAACTTTCTGAATATTTGATCCCAGTTGGTTGACTCTCTACCTGAAGTCTTAAAGTATTTTCTAATCGCAATATGTAATGATCCTTTCTTATGCTCCACTTAATGTTAGTTTTCATAGACTGACTACATAAATTATTATCTAAATGAGGCATATTGACAACAAAAAGTAATAATATTAACTATCATGGCAGGAAAGCAGGGTGAAATAAGATTTTTCCAGACAATCACCATAAGCATGGTCACACAAATTATTCATGTACCCTTATTATCTATTCTAGTACATGAACTGTGGAAAGTTAATTTAATCTCTCTAAGCCTTGGTGTTACAGTTTATAAAACATAACATACTCTTAGAGTGTGTTGATGATTAAATATGATAATTCATGTAAATAACTTCAAGCATAGTAAAATTATCTATATTTATATTTATATTTGTATATATATTTGTATCTAAACTATATTATTTGCTATTATTATTTTATTATTTAAGTTGTACATACTAAGCAAATAGTATTTTATCTTAGCACTGATACTCTGTAATAACATTTCTAGATTACTGGCAATTTTCTATCACTTTTCTTCTAAATTTTTCAAGATGATTTGGTGTAACTCTACCTATGAAATAAAAACTATTGATTTTTTATGATGTGCATTCTCTGAAAATTGGTAGCCATTAAAAAAAAAAGACAGAAATAGCAATAGCAGGAAGAAAGAAGGAGGGATATGGAAAAACAAAAACAACAGAAAACATCTTGAGAGAATGCTTGTCTCTTACCCCTTGCACAAATTACTAATTTTAGATGAGATATTTGAGAAGCATAGGCATTCATCTGTATATATTCATGCCACAAATGTGAAAGCTGCTTGCTGTGGTCTGAATGTTCCTGTTCCCCCCAAATTCCTGTGTTGAAAACCTAATGCTCAAGGCAATGGCAATACAAGGTGGGACCTTGGGGAGGTAATTAGGCCATGGGGTCAGAGCCTGCATGAATAGAACAGCGTCCTTATAAAAGAAGCTCCAGAGAGCTAGCTTGGCCCTTCTTCCATGTGAGATTACAGTGAGAATTTCTGTCTGCAACCTGGGAGAGGGCCCTCACCAGATCATGCTGGTACCCTGATTTCCCACTTCCAGCCTCCAGAACTGTGAGAAATAAGTTTCTGTTGTTTATAAAGCACTCAGTCTATGATATTTTCTCATAGTAGCCCAAATGGACTAAGACAATGTTATAAATGCAAAGATAAAGAAGACACAATTTTGGTTCCAAATAGTTATCCAGGGCAAAATTTTCCCACAAGTTTCTTGGAGAGGGCAGTATGTTACATGATAAAAAGGGGTTTCATTGTCAAGTAAATTTGGAAAACCTTAGTTAAACAAATGTAAAGAGGCTAAAATTTATTTATTTTTGATTGTTTTCTCCCATTTGATTTCTCAGAAACTTTAATGTTTAATATATATTTCCAGAGAGAGATGGAGTATGGAGCTTTTTTCAAGCTTAGCTGACTGACTATAGAACACATTTTGAAAAATCTTTGTCTAATGATTTTCTGTATCTTAAGGACACAAGTGAGTCATTTATCCAGATTCTGAAATTCCAACTGGGCTCAGAAAATCTGGTCACTCAGATCCTGTTCTCCTCCTGACTTTTGTAGATATGGAAAGCCTAATTCCTTCAATTTCCTATTCTAAAATTTATTAAAATATTCAGTTTTATCTTTTTTACTCTTTGTTATAATGAGGTATAATTGACATATAACATTAGTTTCAGGTGTATAACATAATGATTTGATACGTGTATATATTGCAAAATGGTCTAGTTACCACAAGTCTACTTAAAATGCATCATCACACATTTTTATTTTTAAATTGTGAGTGAAGACATCTGATCACAATTGATATTTTTCTTCAGTGATAATCTACATATTAGAAATAACACTTAACATATTGCCCAAATTGTGTCAGCTTCTATATAAGGCAGGGATGTATGGTATTTTGTTTTGCAGAGCTTGCAATCATCATCTGTCTAACACTCAGCACATGAAATACCCAAATAAAAAAGCTTTTCAGAGGTATTATTTGTTTATTTCTTAAATTTGTACTGCTTGTCATTTTTCCATTCTCCTATGCTCTCTCTCATCCTGGAAGAAAACAAAGGTATGACTGGATGAGATAATGTGCTATTACTCTACAATATCTCCAGTTCTGCTTTGCAGATTTTCCTCCATATTGAAAGAGAAGAAAACTGGTCTTCACTGGTAATTACTCAGTAAATAAAGACTACCTTCCCTGTTATAGACTCTATTCATACTGCTAAAATTGCTCTATTTGGGCAATGAATCAGAATCTATAGAGTTACTAAAGCATTAATATTAATTTCTTCCTATTCCAAGGTTATTTCCATTATAAAGGAGTCTAGCATTTCACAAAGAGTACTACTTTCTGGGCTATAAGCTGTCCAACACACCTCAAATTCCCAGCAGCACGGGCTGCAAGAACAGATCAAGTTCTGCCTAGTAAGTTGTCTTTGAGCATGGCTTTACAAAGACAATTTCAATAGTCAGTTATTCTGCAGAAATGTTTAAATCTCCCCTGCTGCCCCCCTACATTGTTTCAGGGCCTCACACCTAAAACTCGGTGTAACTGGTCTTCCTGCCTCTTAACTTCCTCCCCTCAGAGCCAATCTGTATACTGTGGCAAAACTATAAGCAAAGACCTGATCATGGAATCGTCCCACTTAAAAAAAGTGGCTACCTGTTATCTACAGAGCAGCCTTTTATCAAAGGTCTGCTTATCTCCCCAACTTCACCCAGGCTTTTATTTCTTTGCTGATAGAAAACTCTTCCTCTAAACAAGGCTCAGAAATCTTTGTGTTCTTTTATTCATTATTCATTCAGCCAAAATTTTTGAGTTCCTATTATTCACATTCACACATTTTTTCATTCAGTGAATGTTCACTGTCTCTTTTAGCTGATTCACTTAGTTGTACAGCAGAAACTAACACAACATTGTAAAGCAATTATACTCCAATTAAAGAGAAAAACCATTAGGGATATATCAGGGAACAAAGGAGACAAAATCCTCTGGCTTCACAAATTTTAGATTCTACTGGGGATAGTAAGACAGTAAGTGAAATATATGTAAAGTACATGATATATTAGAAGGTAATAAATAATGTAGATAAAAGACAAAGAAAAGGGTTAGAGAGTACCAGAAAATGTATAAGGGTTGGTTTAACTGTAAATAACATAGTTAGGATTGGCCACTCAAGAATCTAATATTTCAGCAAATGCTTGCAGTGGGCGGGGCTGGGAAGGTGAAACTAAATGTGGGTCTTTAGGTGAAAGGCTTCCAGGGCAGAGGGAAGAGCCAGTGCAAAGATCTTTGGGTGGGAGAAGGCCTGATATGTTTGAAGAACAATAAGAAGATGAGTAAGATCAGTGTTGCTTGATCAGAATGAATAGGGAAACTTATAGTAAAGAAGATCCAAGAGGGTCCAGATGATATAGCACCTGTAGGCTATGAAAAGATTTGGCTTTTACTCTGAAGGAGATGGTGAGGTACATTCAAACAGATGATACAAACTCAGGTATTAGAGCAGCAGTGAGAAGCTTTTTCCCGACGTATTTTCATTTGATACCCTTAGTACTCTGGGTAGGCATTAGCTGAAGTTTCCTGTTTCTCTAGATTGGGTTTCTTGAAAAAGAGATTTTATGCTTGATACATAGTAGGGACTGCGTAGGGAATTCACTGAATAACTCTATCAGTCAACACATTTTTATTAATGGCCATTTAATTTAAGAATTAATTACTAATATATGCCAAATAAAACTCTAATTAGATACCTGTAAATCAACTGGATGATGACAGATTGTTTGAAGCATTCTAGTTAGTTCATTTTGTCTGCAGTATTTCCCCCCGGAGAGCATACTCTGCTAGGATTAATCATACAACAATTCCAAAGCAGTTTTCACTGAATTAAGTTCCACCAAAATGTTTTGTTATGAAATGTAAGTGATATTTTTGGTTCTAAATTATTCTACCCTCACAAATATGACCAATACACATTATCTAATATTTTGACCTGTAACATAAAATTGCCATTTTAGAAACACTTGGGGGAATATTCACAGGTAAACTAATTTATTTTTCACATGTCCTATTATAACTAACAGCATATGAGTCTGTTGCTTGACAGCAAAAAAGAAATCTATTTGTAAGTTTGAACATTTTTCATTTTTATGTTTTAATTGAAAAATAAAAAGAAAAGAAATAAGAAACATTCCTCCCTAAGGACTGAGAATAATGAAGTGCTTAAAATAACATTTAGTAATTAGCTTTGGGTTGACCATTTCTGAAGACATGTTCTAACCATTTTTCATTCACAGACACAGATGTCTGTGGTACCTAACATTTGCACTGGAGTTTCTTCTTTGATTAAATCATATATTTAGCCATGGTGTTCTTAGCAAGAGAATACATGCTATATTCTCATTGATCCTATCAAATTCACAGTCAACACATGAGAATGACAGCAGTTAATGGCAGTGAAAGTACAGCAGTAAACCAAACAGACCAAATTTTCTTGCTTCATAGAATTTATCTTCTAATGGAGGGACAAAGACTAAAATAAATAAAAAGTATAAGTTCATTATACAGTATGCTAGTTTGTTAGTATGTTATCAATTATGAAATTTTTGTGAAGGTTGTTCCAGGAATTGTTTGCTCTCACAGGGGTTGCTAAAGAGTTACAGCTTAGACTTTTAAACTGGCTCAGGATCTTTCCTTAGTCTGGGTTCCCCTAAAAATAGAGTCTGAAGCAAAGGCTTATATGCATTAATCTAGTAGAGGATGTAATCCTTGGGAGAAGGAGTGAGAAAGAGTGAAGTAGAGAAGGAGAGAGAGAACAAACATGAGGGTAGATTGACTAACTGGCTACTTTGTGACATGAAGAGCACTTGATTTCTCCCTTTCATGAAGTTATCTTCTAAGAAGCTATTTAAATGACTGCTCTGTGGACAGTCCTTCCCTGAGAAGGAAGGGGGAAGAATGGATCCAGAGGCTTCCATATTCAACTGCCCAAAGTTTTGCCCCAAGTTTGTTCATGAGTTGATGTTAACAAGGAAGTCGCAGATCTGGAGACAAGAGGCTCACAGAATGAGTGTGTGGCAAGGCTTTGTCATGTGCATCTGCATGAGGATAGTAGGAACTATGTAAAACTAATCACCAGGATAACTGAAGTAAGAGACTGGCGAGTCCATAATGGTCTGAGTTGGTGCTTAGGAGGTGTTTGAGATAGTAAATGAATGTCAGTGAATGTCAGTATTGAGTTCTCCTGAGGAGTATATAGCTTGGTGTTTACTGACAAAATATCCTTCATAACCTATCCTATCAATATTACCTGAATAGGTTCCATGTCTCCTATAAGATACACGGATCACATGCAAAAAAGGAATATTCACACATAATTGATGCCTCAAAGATATATGAAATCTAAGATGTTTTGATTCATATAATTCATATAGTCACTAGGCAAATAGGCATACTAATGTTGGTTGTAATTAAACCTTTCAGATTGAAAGATTTTATGAATTACATAGGAAGGCCAATATTCATCTTTTTCACTAAAATGAAGTTTTTTCTTCTATCTCCAACTAGATAGGAGCTCTCTTCATTACATTTTGTTCACATGCCTATTTTGGCCTTTATTTACTGAAAATAGCCATTTTTTAGGTGTTTTATCCTTTCTATCAATTTGTGAACACTTGTGTGCCGTGGAAAAAAAGGACTGGTTGTGGCAATATATGATACAAGAATAAGTCTCTACACATCTATTCATGCTACCTACTTGAGTAGGTTAAGCCACAGTTTCCCTAAAGCTTATTCTCTTTATATGTAAACATGTTACTATCTATAGTACCCTCAACAGACTTCTTATGCAGATCCCATTAATGAAAATATGGAAAGTATGTGTAATGTGTGATTTAAATATTGTTTTAATGATTACTTAGCCTGAAAAATATTCCATATAATGAATGATTTTTTTGTTGTTGTTACATTGAGGCAAAATATTTAAACAAAATTTAGTGAGATTAGATATTGCATTCTGGTCCTGTTGTTGACTGAAATTTTATTGGGTCAAAATGGAATAAAGTCTAAATTTAAAATTTCAGAAATATCTGCAAATATCCTCTATGGTCCTGACTTTAAAACCTCAATTATAATTTAGTTATACAGTTTTATGTTTTGATAAACTTTCCCAAATGTTTAGCAGAATTAAATATTTTTTAAGTTAACATGAAATGTTTTGTGTATAACTTTGAAAACTCAATACAACAATTTGAGATAAATGTTAAAATTATGGTATGTTTTAAGATTAAACTAAATCTTGAATCATTTTGACATTCAAGCCATTTCTAGTGGATTTTGCAAGCAACCTACATACTGTTTAAAAAAATAATGATAACATATCTATTCATAAAGTATCTGCAAATTGTTCCATATGAAAGTAAATATTATATTAAAAATCTTTTTTTTTTTCTTTTTGGCCACGCAGCACGGCTTGTGGGATCTTAGTTTCCACACCAGGGATTGAACCTGGGCCCTCAGCAGTGAAAGCACGGAGTCTTAACCACTGGACCGCCAGGGAATTCCCTATTTTAACAATCTTAAAATAGACCACTTTTGCCAAATAAATTGTACTCCAGATCTGGTTCTTATGCAAAATAATGTTTTTGCATATATTTACTTCTTCATTACCCAATTTGGTGCCCAAATAATTTTTGGTCATATACAATACACACAGGTCATCATCTCTGAAAACAGCTGGAGAGAACTAATATAAACATGAATATTAATATGTAAGTAGAGGCTAGATGATACAAAGAGATGACCAAAATATTTTTGATATTAAAACAAAAATTCTCATACAAAAATTTTTGCAAGCCATTAATGTCCTAAAAGAAACCATGAAACTGAAGGATGGAAGACTTTGTGCATCACAGAACCATAATTTAATAATTGTTTGTCCTTGCATGACATTGCTTAGGTTACTTAATCTCTGAGCCACAGTTTTCTCATTTGTGAGATTAAATGAATCAGTAAATGTGAATAAGCTTCAAGAATTGGAGCATACTATGCAAATCATGGAATTAAATTCAATAAAATTCATACTGCTGGAATACAAGGGAACATATATGTTATGATCAAAAGGAGCAATAAGTTCCAAAAACAAAACTCTGAAACACAATGCACATATAGAAAAGCAATAAAGTTATCAAAAGGAGAAAAAAAAAACTATTAAATGAGTATAATCTTAAAGCATTTGTCGTATATGGCACTGGATTTTCTTGATAGTGTTTCAAAAGTGTATATTTTGATATAATAAGTGAATGTCTCTTTGCTAATAGTTAATCTGTACTTAAAAGCAAATAAAAAGTCAATTAGATTATACTCTCTCCCTCTGCCTTTCTGTAAGTTTCCGTTATTAGCAGACAACAGATTTTTAGTTGCCACCTGTCAATGAACTAGAGATAACAGAATAAAATGATGGCCTTAAATCTAAACTCTTGACAAATGTACTAGACACCAAAACTTTCATATCTGGTTGGTAGGACAATGTATAAAGAACTGCTAAGCTAGTAAGTGTCCCAGAAATGGTATTTTGACAATTTGGAAAAAACCTAATATATCTTTGAAGTATTGTCATTCATTTACCTACACATTATTAATTAAGCATTTACTGAACATCCACTACCTGAAAAATATTAGATATTAGAAGTAAAGGTAAATATGATCAAGGCCTCATGCCTAATGAAATTTCTAGTCTAGAATCAAGGACTGAAAAATAGACCCATGACTGCGATATTAAGTGGTAAGTGCCATAATAGACATATCATATGAGTTCATTTCCCAAAAAAAAGTCATAAAAGAAGATACCTATAAGTAAGTCATAAATTTGTACTCACTATGTTTAAACATTTCAGAATGGCCTTAAGTATATATATGTAAATATTGCCCTTAAGAGTATTTAATGCCAAAATTAGCTATTGATGACCCTGCTGCTTAGATACCTGAGAATTTTAATAATTAATTATATGGATCAATATAATAATGTTAAGAATTTGGGGGAAGAGGGATGTGCGTTCAAGGAGAATAAACTAAGGAGGCATAAAGATTAATTACTCTCATTTCAATTCCTCTCCCACCCCATAACTAAGATGCATGTATATGTGTGTGTGTGTGTGTGTGTGTGTGTGTGTGTGTGTGTGTGCATGCTTACTACACAGTATGTGAGTAAGGACTATTTTCCCACCTCTAAATCCATACATCTATCTCAGCCCACTCTTTTTGCTTCTTTTTATTTTGCGTGATAAAGGGTCCTGCCTAGTCTTATCACTCCAGATGTGGTTTGAAGCTCCCTTTCTCATTTTCTCATGGAATTTGTTCTTTTGATTATCTCCTATCTCTTAAATGAAGTGTCAGCAAAGTTTTTCTGTAAAGGGCCAGGTGGTGCATGCTTTAGGCTTCGTGGCCCATAGGACCTCTGTTGCAGCTATTCAATTCTGCCAAGGTGGCATGAAAGCAGCCATGGGCTATTTGTAAATTAATTAGTTTGGTTGAGTTACAATAAAACTTTATTTGCAAAAATGGATGGTGATGTGGATTTGGCCCACTGATAGTAGTTTGACCCCCTACCTTAAATGATAAGTCTCTCTTTCTACTGGGTTATTTTTAACTGCACCAAACACATTCTGATATCACCAATCATACAGGGCAATTTTACAAAAGATACCTATGGAGTGTTTGTCTAATATTTACAAGTTGTAAATTAAGATAAAAAAGACAAATGTGTTAAATAACTTCCCTCCAATCTTGAAAAATATAGTTTTATAAACACCTTGAAGGCCAAATTTGAGTTTTAAATTGTTGGCCTTCTTGAAGTTCCACATCAGAAATGATGGTAGAGAAAGAAATGCTTTTTCACCCTCTTTCATTTTTCAATCCCTCCTTTTCTCCCTGAAGAACATAGATTCTCCATTCCTCATGCCTAGCAGGGTTTAGTTTGCTCTCAGGAGGATCAACCCTGGAAAGAAGTCTCCTGCAAGTTCTGGAACAGGTCTGGGGCCATATGACTAGAGAAATCCAGAGTCCCAGGTACCCAGAGTGTGATGAGAAAGGATAGCATGATGCTGGACTGGACATATCTATCCTCTTGGCTACATGGTCTCCTTACACACTAGGGAAAGGTAAGGCCAAAGAAGGGCCAGAGTTGGGGCTGATAAAGCACAGGGTCCAGGACAGGGTTAATTATATAGTAATTTCAGAGTTGACAGCCCTGTGGGAAACAAATAAAAGTAGAGTAGGATATAGAATATAGGTAGTGTTCAGGTAACAATTTGAAATGAGGTGGTCAGCAGAGCAGTCTTCTTAAGGAACTGACATCTGAACAAAGACTTGAAGGAGGTGATTTAGTCATCAATTTTTTTTGAGGGAAACAGATTCCAGAAATACAGGACACCAAAGTCAAAACCCTAAGGTGGGTATATGAAGGCATATTGACAAAACAGCAAGGAAACCAGTGTGGTCGAGAGGAATGAATGAGCAGGAACATACTAAGAGGTGTGTTCAAAGAGGTAATAGGATTGTTGGAGAGAAGGCTGATCATTTTAAAAATAATTAGTTCGAACATATTTGTGTTGGAGAAAGCTTAACAATAACTTAATGAAACTTTTTTACTCTTTAAAGAAAATTGAGGCCAGAGATGTCAAGATGCTCAAAATCACATGTATAATCTAACTCACCACTGGAATCTGTCTGAGAGACCCATGCACTCTATGCTATACCAGTGAGCATGGTGCCTCAGGAGCAGTGGTTCCCAACTGCAGTGTGCATCAGAATCACCTATAGGGCTTGCTAAAACACAGAATGTTCAGCTCCACCCCCGTTATTGCTGATTCATTAAGTTTTGATTTGGGTCCTGAGTATTTGCATTTCTAACAAGTTTCCAGGTGATGCTGATACTGATGATCTGGAGACTATGTGGTGAGAACCACTGTGTACATACTACATCAGCAGTACAACAAAAATTATATATTTTGATTTCTTACCAAATTGCATTCAGTCATTTAGATCAATCATAATTTCATGGAAATGCTAAGAACTTCCTGCATGTTTTATGTCATTATGATGTACCTTCCTTTTAGGATTGTTTTTCTAGAACTTGTAGCATCTATTCCTATTTTTCCATCTACCTGGCTTCTTCATTATCTTTCCACTTTCCCAACTACCTGTCTCCAGTTTCCTTTTAGAAAAATTTTTTGGATCAGACTTTGGATCCAAGAGTTAGAGATAGATGGAAAGTAATATATGATTTGTGAGATATATGGTGTTGGGCCACAGATGGGTATATGTCCTCCAAAGCCAGTCAATGTTTTTTTTTCTATGTTACGATTTTAAAGTCTTTTGAAAATACACCAGGATGGAAATGCCCAACTATTTTTTTTTCTACAGTACAGTACATAGTACACCTTCCCCTCAAGATTGGACAGTATTCAGCTCTGTATGGATTTTTATATCACTATGTACAGCCACAGGAGCTTTACATAATTATATAAATTTCCTATCAATAGACAAGATAGGAAAAAAAAAAACATAAAAACAGTCCTGAGAATTATAGCAGTGTCAAGAGAGAAAACAATTACAAGCCAATCTGGCAAAATTGTTTTCCCAGGCTCTCAGGCAGTTTCCAATTTTCTTGGCTAGACACTTTGAGGACTTTTCTGACTTTCTTCCACATTGAAATCTGGAAAGCCAGAGGTAAAAATTAATCTGAGTAAATTAAATTTAGAAACTATTTGTCTAAGTGATAGCCAATATATTATTAAGTCCTGTTATTTATACCTCCAAATCATATTTAGAATCTGTATTTCTGTCTTCCTACACACCCTTGCTGCCTTTATTATCTTTTTCTTAGATATTTGCCACGTCTCCCCTATGGCTTCACTAAGTACTTCTTTCAGAAGTCCAACATGCATACTGTTCCCAATTTGTTTTTCAAAACTGAATATGCTTTCAATCTAGTTGTTTAATTGAAGTCCTTCAGCATCTTCCTAAAATATATCAGATAAAACCTAAAGTCAGCAGGCTTTGTACCTGATGTGCTTGAAATCTACCTCTTCAGTTTCAGTCTTGCCTCTACCTCCTTCAAACGAAAATTATTCAGTCAACCTGAACCAGTTCTGTATTCCTGAATATACCACACATTGTTTAATACTTCAGGCCCTTTGTGCAGCTGTTTACTCTCCCTGGAGCACCCTCCCTTTTCTCATCTTCATGGTAAACCCTTATAAATATATCCTTCAGGTAATACTGACACATCTTGAAAAGCCACTTGTGCCACATTCTATAGATCAAAACTAGTCACAAAGTCGACTAAGAGCCTAGGGAGCTAGAGAAATAAATCTCAAAACTCTGCATATAAAGAACGTTGTGATTATGAAGAAGAATTTGATTCTGTATTTTTAATAGGATATGTTTTAATATTCTAAGTGGTCATTAACTTTAATACAGTTTTTTTTAACACAAATACATGAAAAATGTGGGTCAGGTTGGCAGAGAAAGCACTGATGTTCCAAAGGTCTTTTCAAGAGAAATGATACATATCTTCTTCCATATTCAATCCATTTTTATAACAAGTAAAATTCTGGTTGTAAATTATCTCCTTTTAAACTATTCTATTTGTGGAATGCTCAACAACTATTTTGATGCCAAAAAAAGAAAAGAGTAAAACAGCATCTTTTGTATAAAACCTGCTTTTACTTTAGCTTCTCAAGAATATTTATTGTGATTTTATAGGTAGAATTATTCCTGATGAACTGCATTATGGACACTGAATCCTGAGTGTAAAAAATACTTTAGCTTCTTAGGCAATATTCATTTGATAGAAAGAAGTAGTATAATTTAAATTGATTCTTAACATTCTCTTTCTAATATTTAAAAGGGACAATACCACACTTACTCCCCATTTTTGAGGTCTTGGCTGAAACTTCCTATTTTGGTTGCAGTAGTTGAAATTAGCTGTCTCAACTTTTCAATTCTGTGTGTGAAGTATTCATCTTCCAAAATGAACATACCTTCTTTTCTTTAGATATTCATATCAATAGTACAAGAGCTTCCCATGGGAGTATGTTTTTATCCAAGCTAAATCAAGTAAACTAAATGCCAGAGTGTTTCTGTGTGCCCTATACCCAATTTGTTTAGATAGATTTTGATTCTACTTCAAAATTCAAAGTCATAAATAGCTCCTAATGGAAAAATTCAGGTGATTAAGCCTTGTCAAATATTTAGCCAATAGGATGTTGATGAACTGCATGCTTTAAGGGAGTTGTTCTTCAACCAAAGATTAAAATTTGATTTTGCTGTGATAAGTAGAAATTCTACAAAATTCAATATTGAGACTACATCATCAATTTGAGCAATATTTAGTAGAAGTGATTTTGCATATCATTTTGAAAATAGATTAGAGCAGAAATACGCAGTCTGTCTTTGCATTTACTGCTATTCATCATTTCCTGAACACCCACATGGGCTAAGAAATGTACCAAAATGTATAATAAAATGAGCATCTACAGTTTTAGCTACATACAAATGTAGAATTCAGTGAGCTATGTGGAGTTTAAAGAAATATTCTTTACATTAGTTTTTAAATATAATAGCATTGCATTTTCTCTACTGATAATTTTTTTTTGCATTTTGTACCCTCTATTAAACTCTTTAATATATGGGTCTGGAACTCAGGAAAAGGTAATATATGGAACTAAAGATGAGGATAAGGATAAAAAATATATATTTAGGCATAGGCCAAGAGATAGAATTAAGAATAGATATAGAAGATGGCAGAGTAGAAGGACGTGCTCTCACTCCCTCTTGCGAGAGCACCAGAATCACAACTGGCTGCTGGACAATCATCGACAGGAAGACACTGGACTTCACCAAGGAGGATACCCCACGTCCAAGGACAGAGGAGAAGCCACAGTGAGACGGTAGGAGGGGCGCAATCAGAGTAAAATCAAATTCCATAACTGCTGGGTGGGTGACTCACAGACTGGTGAGCACTTACACCACAGAAGTCCACCCACTGGAGTGAACGTTCTGAGCCCCACGTCAGGCTTCCCAACCTGGGGGTCCGGCAACGGAAGGAGGAATTCATAGAGAATCAGACTTTGAAGCCTAGTGGGAATTGATTGCAGGACTTCGACAGGACTGGGGGAAACAGAGACCCCACTCTTGGAGGGCGTACACAAAATAGTGTGTGCATCGGGACCCAGGGGAAGGAGCAGTGACCCTGGGGGAGACTGAACCAGACATAACTGCTGGTGTTGGGGGGTCTCCTGCAGAGGCGGGGGCTGGCTCTGTTTCACCGTGGGGACAAGGACACTGGCAGCGGAGGTTCTGGGAAGTACTCCTTGGCGTGAGCCCTCCCAGAGTCTGCCATTAGCCCCACCAAAGAGCCCGGGTAGGCTCCAGTGTTGGGTTGCCTCAGGCAAAACAACCAACAGGGAGGGAACCCAGCCCCACCCATCAACAGTCAAGTGGATTAAAGTTTTACGGAGCTCTGACCGCCACAGCAACAGTCAGCTCTACCCACCTCCAGAGCCTCACATCAAGCCTCTTAGATAGCCTCAACCACCAGAAGGCAGACAGCAGAAGCAAGAAAAACTACAGTCCTGCAGCCTGTGGAACAGAAACCACATTTACAGAAAGATAGACAAGATGAAAAGGCAGAGGGCTATATACCAGATGAAGGAACAAGAAAAAACCCCAGAAACACAACTAAATGAAGTGGAGATAGGCAACCTTCCAGAAAAAGAATTCAGAATAATGATAGTGAAGATGATCCAGGACCTTGGAATAAGAATGGAGGCAAAGATTGAGAAGATGCAAGAAATGATTAACAAAGACCTAGAAGAATTAAAGAACAAACAAACAGAGATGACCAATACAATAACTGAAATGAAAACTACACTAGAAGGAATCAATAGTAGAATAACTGAGGCAGAAGAACGGATAAGTGACCTGGAAGACAGAATGGTGGAATTCACTGCTGTGGAACAGACTAAAGAAAAAAGAATGAAAAGAAATGAAGACAGCCTAAGAGACCTCTGGGACAACATTAAACACAACAACATTCGCATTATAGAGGTCCCAGAAGGAGAAGAGAGAGAGAAAGGACCAGAGAAAATATTTGAAGAGATTATAGTCGAAAACTTCCCTAACATGGGAAAGGAAATAGCCACCCAAGTCCAGGAAGCACAGAGAGTCCCATACAGGATAAACCCAAGGAGAAGCACGCCGAGACACATAGTAATCAAAGTGGCAAAAATTAAAGATAAAGAAAAATTATTGAAAGCAGCAAGGGAAAAATGACAAATAACATACAAGGGAACTCCCATAAGGTTAACAGCTGATTTCTCAGCAGAAACTCTACAAGCCAGACGGGAGTGGCATGATATACTTAAAGTGATGAAAGGGAAGAACCTACAACCAAGATTACTCTAGCCGGCAAGGATCTCCTTTAGATTTGATGGAGAAATCAAAAGCTTTACAGACAAGCAAAAGCTAAGAGAATTCAGCACCACCAAACCAGCTCTACAACAAATGTTAAAGGAACTTCTCTAAGTGGGGAACACAAGAGAAGAAAAGGACCTACAAAAACAAACCCAAAACAATTAAGAAAATGGTCATAGGAACATACATATCGATAATTACCTTAAACGTGAATGGATTAAATGCTCCAGCCAAAAGACACAGGCTTGCTGAATGGATACAAAAACAAGACCCATATATATGCTGTCTACAAGAGACCCACTTTAGACCTAGGGACACATACAGACTGAAAGTGAGGGGATGGAAAAAGATATTCCATGCAAATGGAAATCAAAAGAAAGCTGGAGTAGCTATACTCATATCAGATAAAATAGACTTTAAAATAAAGAATGTTACAAGAGACAAGGAAGGACACTATGTAATGATCAAGGGATCAATCCAAGAAGAAGATATAACAATTATAAATATATATGCACCCAACATAGGAGCACCTCATTACATAAGGCAACTGCTAACAGCTATAAAAGAGGAAATTGACAGTAACACAATAATAGTGGGGGACTTTAACACCTCACTTACACCAATGGACAGATCATCCAAAATGAAAATAAATAAGGAAACAGAAGCTCTAAATGACACAATAGACCAGATAGATTTAATTGATATTTATAGGACATTCCATCCAAAAACAGCAGATTACACGTTCTTCTCAAGTGCGCACAGAAAATTCTCCAGGATAGATCACATCTTGGGTCACAAATCAAGCCTCAGTAAATTTAAGAAAATTGAAATCATATCAAGCATCTTTTCTGACCACAACACTATGAGATTAGAAATGAATTACAGGGGAAAAAACGTAAAAAACACAAACACATGGAGGCTAAACAATACGTTACTAAATAACCAAGAGATCACTGAAGAAATCAAAGAGGAAATCAAAAAATACCTAGAGACAAATGACAATGAAAACACGACAACCCAAAACCTATGGGATGCAGCAAAAGCAGTTCTAAGAGGGAAGTTTATAGCTATACAAGCCTACCTAAAGAAACAAGAAAAATCTCAAGTAAACAATCTAACTTTACACCTAAAGAAACTAGACCTCCGTACCGCTCCCTCCCCCCGGCCTGACTGAGCCAGAGCCCCCGAATCAGCTGCTCCTTTAACCCCGTTCTGTCTGGGCGGGGAACAGACACCCTCAGGGGACCTACATGCAGAGGCGGGTCCAAATCCAAAGCTGAACCCCGGGAGCTGTACGAACAAAGAAGAGAAAGGGAAATCTCTCCCAGCAGCCTCAGAAGCAGCAGATTAAAGCTCCACAAACAACTTGATGTGCCTGCATCTGTTGAATACCTGAATACACAACGAATCATCCCAAATTTAGGAGATGGACTTTGGGAGCAGGATATATTAACTTTTCCCCTTTTCCTTTTTTTTGTGAGTGTAGATGTGTATGCTTCTGGGTGAGATTTTGTCTGTATAGCTTTGCTCTCACCGTTAGTCCTAGGGTTAGGTCCGTCCGTTTTTTTTTTTTTTTTTTTTTGGCTTAAAAATTTTTTTTTTCCCTAATAAATGTTTTCTTAATAATTTTTTCCTTATTTTCTATTTTTAAAAAAAATTTTTAATAAGTTTTTTCATATTTTTTATTTTAAAAAATTAAAAAATTCTTTTTCTTAATAAATATTTTCTAAATAATTTTTTTCTTATTTTTAGTATAAAAAATTAATAAATCTATTTTTAAAAATTAAAAAAAATTTTTTTTCTTAATAAATTTACTCTTAATAATTTTTTTTCTTATTTTTTATTATAATTGCTTTATTTTACTTTATTTTATCCTCTTTTTTTCTTTCTTTCCATTTTTTCTCCCTTTTATTCTGAGCCGTGTGGATGAAAGGCTCTTGGTGCTCCAGCCAGGCATCAGGGCTGTGCCTCTGAGGTGGGAGAGCCAACTTCAGGACACTGGTCCACAAGAGACCCCCCAGCTCCACGTAATACCAAACGGCGAAAATCTCTCACAGATCTCCATCTCAACATCAAGACCCAGCTTCACTCAACGACCAGCAAGCTACAGTGCTGGACACCCTATGCCAAACAACTAGTAAGAGAGGAACACAGCCCCATCCATTAACAGAGAGGCTGCCTAAAATCATAATAAGGCCACAGACACCCCAAAACACACCACCAGACGTGGACGAACCCACCAGAAAGACAACATCCAGCCTCATCCACCAGAACACAGGCACTAGTTCCCTCCACCAGGAAACCTACACAACCCACTGAACCAACCTTAGCCACTGGGGACAGATACCAAAAACAATGGGAACTACGAACCTGCAGCCTGTGAAAAGGAGACCCCAAACACAGTAAGATAAGCAAAATGAGACGACAGAAAAACACACAGCAGATGAAGGAGCAGGGTCAAAACACACCAGACCTAACAAATGAAGAGGAAATAGGTAGTCTACCTGAAAAAGAATTCAGAATAATGATAGTAAGGATGATCCAAAGTCTTGGAAATAGAATAGACAAAATGCAAGAGACATTTAACAAGGACGTAGAAGAACTAAAGAGGAACCAAGAAACGATGACAAGCACAATAAATGAAATTAAAAATACTCTAGATGGGATCAATAGCAGAATAACTGAGGCAGAAGAACGGATAAGTGACCTGGAAGATAAAATGGTGGAAATAACTACTGCAGACCAGAATAAAGAAAAAAGAATGAAAAGAACTGAGGACAGTCTCAGAGACCTCTGGGACAACATTAAACGCACCAACATTCGAATTATAGGGGTCCCAGAAGAAGAAGAGAAAAAGAAAGGGACTGAGAAAATATTTGAAGAGATTATAGTTGAAAACTTCCCAAATATGGGAAAGGAAATAGTTAATCAAGTCCTGGAAGCACAGAGAGTCCCATACAGGATAAATCCAAGGAGAAACACACCAAGACACATATTAATCAAACTATCAAAAATTAAATATAAAGAAAACATATTAAAAGCAGCAAGGGAAAAACAACAGATAACACACAAGGGCATCCCCATAAGGTTAACAGCTGATCTTTCAGCAGAAACGCTGCAAGCCAGAAGGGAGTGGCAGGATATACTTAAAGTGATGAAGGAGAAAAACCTACAACCAAGATTACTCTACCCAGCAAGGATCTCATTCAGATTTGATGGAGAAATTAAAACCTTTACAGACAAGCAAAAGCTGAGAGAGTTCAGCACCACCAAACCAGCTTTACAACAAATGCTAAAGGAACTTCTCTAGGCAAGAAACACAAGAGAAGGAAAACACCTACAATAACAAACCCAAAACATTTAAGAAAATGGGAATAGGAACATACATATCGATAATTACCTTAAATGTAAATGGATTAAATGCTCCCACCAAAAGACACAGACTGGCTGAATGGATACAAAAACAAGACCCATATATATG
The DNA here is from genome assembly GCF_028564815.1 of Eubalaena glacialis. Classification (NCBI taxonomy): domain Eukaryota; kingdom Metazoa; phylum Chordata; class Mammalia; order Artiodactyla; family Balaenidae; genus Eubalaena; species Eubalaena glacialis. The sequence goes on from NC_083721.1 coordinate 52,007,442, forward strand.
CTGTCTACAAGAGACCCACTTCAGACCTAGAGACACATACAGACTGAAAGTGAGGGGATGGAAAAAGATATTCCATGCAAATGGAAATCAAAAGAAAGCTGGAGTAGCAATTCTCATATCAGACAAAATAGACTTTAAAATAAAGACAATTACAAGAGACAAAGACGGACACTATATAATGATCAAGGGATCGATCCAAGAGGAAGGTATAACAATTGTAAATATTTATGCACCCAACATAGGAGCACCTCAATACATAAGGCAAATACTAACAGCCATAAAAGGGGAAATCGACAGTAACACAATTATAGTAGGGGACTTTAACACCCCACTTTCACCAATGGACAGATCATCCAAAATGAAAATAAATAAGGAAACACAAGCTTTAAATGATACATTAAACAAGATGGACTTAATTGATATTTATAGGACATTCCACCCAAAAACAACAGAATACACATTTTTCTCAAGTGCTCATGGAACATTCTCCAGGATAGATCATATCTTGGGTCACAAATCAAGCCTTGGTAAATTTAAGAAAATTGAAATCGTATCAAGTATCTTCTCCGACCACAACGCTATGAGACTAGATATCAATTACAGGAAAAGATCTGTAAAAAATACAAACACATGGAGGCTACACAATACACTACTTAATAATGAAGTGATCACTGAAGAAATCAAAGGGGAAATCAAAAAATACCTAGAAACAAATGACAATGGAGACACGACGATCCAAAACCTATGGGATGCAGCAAAAGCAGTTCTAAGAGGGAAGTTTATAGCAATACAAGCCTACATCAAGAAACAGGAAACATCTCGAATAAACAACCTAACCTTGCACCTAAAGCAATTAGAGAAAGAAGAACAAAAAAACCCCAAAGCTAGCAGAAGGAAAGAAATCATAAAGATCAGATCAGAAATAAATGAAAAAGAAATGAAGGAAACAATAGCAAAAATCAATGAAACTAAAAGCTGGTTCTTTGAGAAGATAAACAAAATTGATAAACCATTAGCCAGACTCATCAAGAGAAAAAAGGAGAAGACTCAAATTAATAGAATTAGAAATGAAAAAGGAGAAGTAACCACTGACACTGCAGAAATACAAACGATCATAAGAGATTACTACAAGCAACTCTATGCTAATAAAATGGACAACCTGGAAGAAATGGACAGATTCTTAGAAATGCACAACCTGCCGAGACTGAACCAGGAAGAAATAGAAAATATGAACAGACCAATCACAAGCACTGAAATTGAAACTGTGATTAAAAATCTTCCAACACACAAAAGCCGAGGACCAGATGGCTTCACAGGCGAATTCTATCAAACATTTAGAGAAGAGCTAACACCTATCCTTCTCAAACTCTTCCAAACTATTGCAGAGGGAGGAACACTCCCCAACTCATTCTACGAGGCCACCATCACCCTGATACCAAAACCAGGCAAAGATGTCACAAAGAAAGAAAACTACAGGCCAATATCACTGATGAACATAGATGCAAAAATCCTCAACAAAATACTAGCAAACAGAATCCAACAGCACATTAAAAGGATCATACACCATGATCAAGTGGGGTTTATTCCAGGAATGCAAGGATTCTTCAATATACGCAAATCAATCAACGTGATACATCATATTAACAAATTGAAGGAGAAAAACCATATGATCATCTCAATAGATGCAGAGAAAGCTTTCGACAAAATTCAACACCCATTTATGATAAAAGTCCTGCAGAAAGTAGGCATAGAGGGAACTTTCCTCAACATAATAAAGGCCGTATATGACAAACCCACAGCCAACATTGTCCTCAATGGTGAAACACTGAAACCATTTCCACTAAGATCAGGAACAAGACAAGGTTGCCCACTCTCACCACTATTATTCAACATAGTTTTGGAAGTGTTAGCCACAGCAATCAGAGAAGAAAAAGAAATAAAAGGAATCCAAATCGGAAAAGAAGAAGTAAAGCTGTCACTGTTTGCAGATGACATGATACTATACATAGAGAATCCAAAAGATGCTAACAGAAAACTACTAGAGCTAATCAATGAATTTGGTAAAGTAGCAGGATACAAAATTAATGCACAGAAATCTCTTGCATTCCTGTATACTAATGATGAAAAATCTGAAAGTGAAATTAAGAAAACACTCCCGTTTACCATTGCAACAAAAAGAATAAAATACCTAGGAATAAACCTACCTAAGGAGACAAAAGACCTGTATGCAGAAAATTATAGGACACTGATGAAAGAAATTAAAGATGATACAAATAGATGGAGAGATATACCATGTTCTTGGATTGGAAGAATAAACATTGTGAAAATGACTCTGCTACCCAAAGCAATCTACAGATTCAATGCAATCCCTATCAAACTACCACTGGCATTTTTCACAGAACTAGAACAAAAAATTTCACAATTTGTATGGAAACACAAAAGACCCCGAATAGCCAAAGCAATCTTGAGAACGAAAAATGGAGCTGGAGGAATCAGGCTCCCTGACTTCAGACTATATTACAAAGCTACAGTAATCAAGACAGTTTGGTACTGGCACAAAAAACAGAAATATAGATCAATGGAACAGGATAGAAAGCCCAGAGATAAGCCCACGCACATATGGTCACCTTATCTTTGATAAAGGAGGCAAGCATATACAGTGGAGAAAAGACAGCCTCTTCAATAAGTGGTGCTGGGAAAATTGGACAGGTACATGTAAAAGTATGAAATTAGAACACTCCCTAACACCATACACAAAAATAAACTCAAAATGGATTAAAGACCTAAGTGTAAGGCCAGACACTATCAAACTCTTAGAGGAAAACATAGGCAGAACACTCTATGACATAAGTCACAGCAAGATCCTTTTTGACCCAGGTCCTAGAGAAATGGAAATAAAAACACAAATAAACAAATGGGACCTAATGAAACTTAAAAGCTTTTGTACAGCAAAGGAAACCATAAACAAGACCAAAAGACAACCCTCAGAATGGGAGAAAATATTTGCAAATGAAGCAACGGACAAAGGATTAATCTCCAAGATTTACAAGCAGCTCATGCAGCTCAATAACAAAAAAACAAACAACCCAATCCAAAAATGGGCAGAAGACCTAAATAGACATTTCTCCAAAGAAGAGATACAGATTGCCAACAGACACATGAAAGAATGCTCAACATCATTAATCATTAGAGAAATGCAAATCAAAACTACAATGAGGTATCATCTCACACCGGTCAGAATGGCCATCATCAAAAAATCTAGAAACAATAAATGCTGGAGAGGGTGTGGAGAAAAGGGAACACTCTTGCACTGTTGGTGGGAATGTAAATTGATACAGCCACTATGGAGAACAGTATGGAGGTTCCTTAAAAAACTAAAAATAGAACTACCATATGACCCAGCAATCCCACTACTGGGCATATACCCTGAGAAAACCATAATTCAGAAAGAGTCATGTACCAAAATATTCATTGCAGCTCTGTTTACAATAGCCAGGACATGGAAGCAACCTAGGTGTCCATCATCGGATGAATGGATAAAGAAGATGTGGCACATATATACAATGGAATATTACTCAGCCATAAAAAGAAATGAAATGGAGGTGTTTGTAATGAGGTGGATGGAGTTAGAGTCTGTCATACAGAGTGAAGTAAGTCAGAAAGAGAAAAACAAATACATTATGCTAACACATATATATGGAATCTAAGGGAAAAAAAAAAAAAAAAAAAAAGAGGTCATGAAGAACCTAGTGGCAAGATGGGAATAAAGACACAGACCTACTAGAGAATGGACTTGAGGATATGGGGAGGGGGAGGGGTGAGATGTGACAGGGTGAGAGAGTGTCATGGACATATATACACTACCAAATGTAAAATAGATAACTAGTGGGAAGCAGCCGCATAGCACAGGGAGATCAGCTCGGTGCTTTGTGACCACCTAGAGGGGTGGGATAGGGAGGGTGGGAGGGAGGGAGATGCAAGAGGGAAGAGATATGGCAACATATGTATATGTGTAACTGATTCACTTTGTTGTAAAGCAGAAGCTAGCACACCATTGTAAAGCAATTATACTTCAATAAAGATGTTTAAAAAAAAAAAAAAAAAGAAAGAAACTAGAAAAAGAAGAACAAACAAAACCCAAAGTTAGCAGAAGGAAAGAAATCATAAAGATCAGAGCAGAAATAAATGACATAGAAACAAAGAAAACAATAGCAAAGATCAATAAAACTAAAAGCTGGTTCTTTGAGAAGATAAACAAAATTGATAAGCCATTAGCCAGACTCATCAAGAAAAAGAGGGAGAGGACTCAAATCAATAAAATCAGAAATGAAAAAGGAGAAGTTACAACAGACACCACAGAAATACAAAGCATCCTAAGAGACTACTACAAGCAACTTTATGCCAATAAAATGGACAACCTGGAAGAAATGGACAAATTCTTAGAAAGGTATAACCTTCCAAGACTGAACCAGGAAGAAGCAGAAAATATGAACAGACCAATCACAAGTAGTGAAATTGAAACTGTGATTAAAAATCTTCCAACAAACAAAAGTCCAGGACCAGATGGCTTCACAGGTGAATTCTATCAAACATTTAGAGAAGAGCTAACACCCATCCTTCTCAAACTCTTCCAAAAAATTGCAGAGGAAGGAACACTCCCAAACTCATTCTATGAGGCCACCATCACCCTGATACCAAAACCAGACAAAGACACTACAAAAAAAGAAAACTACAGACCAATATCACTGATGAATATAGATGCAAAAATCCTCAACAAAATACTAGCAAACAGAATCCAACAACACATTAAAAGGATCATACACCACGATCAAGTGGGATTTATCCCAGGGATGCAAGGATTCTTCAATACACGCAAATCAATCAATGTGATACACCATATTAACAAATTGAAGAATAAAAACGATATGATCATCTCAATAGATGCAGAAAAAGCTTTTGACAAAATTCAACACCCATTTATGATAAAAACTGTCCAGAAAGGGGGCACAGAGGGAACCTACCTCAACATAATAAAGGCCATATATGACAAACCCACAGCAAACATCATTCTCAACGGTGAAAAACTGAAAGTATTTCCTCTAAGATCAGGAACGAGACAAGGATGTCCACTCTCACCACTATTATTCAACATAGTTCTGGAAGACCTAGCCACGGCAATCAGAGAAGAAAAAGAAATAAAAGGAATACAAATTGGAAAAGAAGAAGTAAAACTGTCACTGTTCGCAGATGACATGATACTATACATAGAGAATCCTAAAACTGCCACCAGAAAACTGCTAGAGCTAATTAATGAAGATGGTAAAGTTGCAGGATACAAAATTAATGCACAGAAATCTCTTGCATTCCTATACACTAATGATGAAAAATCTGAAAGAGAAATTATGGAAACACTCCCATTTACCATTGCAACAAAAAGAATAAAATACCTGGGAATAAACCTACCTAGGGAGACAAAAGACCTGTATGCAGAAAACTATAAGACACTGATGAAAGAAATTAAAGATGATACCAACAGATGGGGAGATATACCATGTTCTTGGATTGGAAGAATCAACATTGTGAAAATGACTATACTACCCAAAGCAATCTACAGATTCAATGCAATCCCTATCAAATTACCAATGGCATTTTTTACGGAGCTAGAACAAATCATCTTAAAATTTGTATGGAGACACAAAAGACCCCGAATAGCCAAAGCAGTCTTGAGGGAAAAAAACGGAGCTGGAGGAATCAGACTCCCTGACTTCAGACTATACTACAAAGCTACAGTAATCAAGACAATATGGTACTGGCACAAAAACAGAAACATAGATCAATGGAACAAGATAGAAAGCCCAGAGATAAACCCACGCACCTATGGTCAACTAATCTATGACAAAGGAGGCAAAGATATACAATGGAGAAAAGACAGTCTCTTCAATAAGTGGTGCTGGGAAAACTGGACAGCTACATGTAAAAGAATGAAATTAGAATACTCCCTAACACCATACACAAACATAAACTCAAAATGGATTAGAGACCTAAATGTAAGACTGGACACTATAAAACTCTTAGAGGAAAACATAGGAAGAACACTCTTTGACATAAATCACAGCAAGATCTTTTTTGATCCACCTCCTAGAGTAACGGAAATAAAAACAAAAATAAACAAATGGGACCTAATGAAACTTCAAAGCTTTTGCACAGCAAAGGAAACTATAAACAAGACGAAAAGACAACCCTCAGATCGGGAGAAAATATTTGCAAACGAATCAACGGACAAAGGATTAATCTCCAAAATATATAAACAGCTCATTCAGCTCAATATTAAAGAAACAAACACCCCAATCCAAAAATGGGCAGAAGACCTAAATAGACATTTCTCCAAAGAAGACATACAGATGGCCACGAAGCACATGAAAAGATGCTCAACATCACTAATTATTAGAGAAATGCAAATCAAAACTACAATGAGGTATCACCTCACACCAGTTAGAATGGGCATCATCAGAAAATCTACAAACAACAAATGCTGGAGAGGGTGTGGAGAAAAGGGAACCCTCTTGCACTGTTGGTGGGAATGTAAATTGATACACCCACTATGGAGAACAATATGGAGGTTCCTTAAAAAACTAAGAATAGAATTACCATATGACCCAGCAATCCCACTACTGGGCATATACCCAGAGAAAACCGTAATTCAAAAAGACACATGCACCCAAATGTTCATTGCAGCACTATTTACAATAGCCAGGTCATGGAAGCAACCTAAATGCCCATCAACAGACGAATGGATAAAGAAGTTGTGGTACATATATACAATGGAATATTACTCAGCCATAAAAAGGAACGAAATTGAGTCATTTGTTGAGACGTGGACGGATCTAGAGACTGTCATACAGAGTGAAGTAAGTCAGAAAGAGAGAAATATCGTATATTAACGCATGTATGTGGAACCTAGAAGAATGGTACAGATGAGCCAGTTTGCAGGACAGAAGTTGAGACACAGATGTAGAGAACAGACATATGGACACCAAGGGGGGGAAACTGCGGTGGGGTGGGGATGGTGGTGTGCTGAATTGGGCGAATGGGATTGACATGTATACAGTGATGTGTATAAAATTGATGACTAATAAGAACCTGCAGTATAAACAAACAAACAAACAAAACAACTAATACTAAACTTTCATTGGGTTATTTGTATGGAAATATGTTAATATAAATGTTTCAGACATTACATGAAATTTCTAAAAATCTTATATGTTCTGGTATAATGTTATAAGTCATAATCCTAGTTATTACTTTAAAATGTATATCTCAGAAACAACTAATTTTCTTGTTAACTGCATTATTATGAACTTTCATCAAATCTTTAACCGTGGTCATTTTTAAGTCTTTTGTCATTTACAGACAGTTCTGGGTGTACTCTGATGCTTTTGTAAATATGTTCCTATAAAAGGGTTTCATCTTCAGGAAATTCATGGAAAAGACTCTGACAAGTACAGGTTTCTGGTACCTGACTGTACTGCTGAACTGAATGAATAAGCATTTTCAGAACTCTAATGAAAAACTGATGAGCTCATAAAAGTGCTAACAAAAGATCAAGATGAAAAAAAAATTAATTACATGGGACTGAGTGAACTGATGAGGATGAGTATAATTTTGGTGACTTTCTGTTTGAATTTAAAAAAAGAAAAAATCCCACAAGGACTCAGAGGCAAAGATTATACAAATCAATTTTCACTGCAAAGTAAAGGAGCTGTTACAGTGGAGGATTACTGGACTGAATGTCAATATTATGACATAGTATGAGTGTGTTTCATGTTTGGTAATTGCAATCATTGTTGCTTTTGTTGTGGTCATCCATGTACAATGCTTGGTGTCAGTCTATTTATCTCTTGTAAAAATAAAATACAGTGTGTGTGAAAAAAAAAAAAGAATAGATATAAATATAGATTTTTGATGCATCAGTTATTAATAATAATTAAAAGCACTGGGGTAAATGTGATTAACAAGAAACAGTAAGTACTGTAAGAGAAGAAAGCGAAAAAGTTGTCTGGTGAAGACCAACACATAAGAGACTGTGAGAGAAATAGGACCACACAAAGGAAACGAAGATGAATAGCCACAGAAGGACAGAAATCAAAGAGACATAGTGTCAATGAAGAAAGGGCATCGAGGTGGATGAGAGTCAACAGTGGATGTAATAGTCAAGTTAAATAGAAAGTATTCATTTTAACAGTAGAGAGCTGGTTGATAAATTGATATGGCTTCAGTGGAATCTTTGCCTATAGCGTACTATTAACAAGAGGTGTGGGAGAGTGAATAACATTATGAGAGAATATTATAACTGAGAAAGTAGACTTCATCCAAGAATTGTGAGATAAGGTAGTAGCTAAAATCCAGTGTGAAATAAAGGGAAGTTTTAGTTGATGGGAAAAACTAAGCATATTTAAAATCGAGAGAAAGATTCAATAGTGACAGATTCCTGAAAAGAGTGTATAACTGAAAAATCAGACACCTTGAAGTGTGAGAAGAAGTGGAGAAATTGATGGAGAAGCAAGAGGAATGATGCAAGCAAAGGCAAGGATAAAGGAAATTCTGGCATAAGTATAAATAGTACTGTTTGGATGCCTAATAATTTTATACATAATGTTGAGAGCAAGAGGAGAGTTGGAGGGATAGCATCTATTGTCAAGAATGAAACACAGCTGAAGGGGAAAGAGAAAGTATTTGATAATGATAAAGGCTAAGCTAAGAATGGAGACCATGAAATTCTACTGGTGAGAATTTACATCGCTATGTAATTGTTTTTGCAGGCTGATATCATGACAATCATTCCATTAACTTTTACCAATAGGTTTTTAAAGATGGATCTATGGAGAGTAATACAACTTTAATTCCAGTTTTCTAGCTGTCTTCATATACTCATGTCCTCTGTGTCCTAGGTCTTAAGTTGTCTAGGCTCTTTATGCCCTATCACCATAGACTACCTAAACCTTCATGTAGGAAAGGCACTTCCTGGATTTTTCAGGAGTTGGTAACTAGTTATCTATTGATACTATCATCACCAAGGATGACTTTGACTGGAATTCTTCTCTCTTTTGTTATAATCTACACCAATTATATGTGTAATGTAATTTAGTTTGGGTGTGCATGGAAGAATTTAGTAACATACTGTGTCAGTCTGGAACTGAACTATCCAACAATATAGAAGAAGGAGCCGTTCATAGGTCAGTCTTATAGTAGGGAGATAGGACATTATAACAAAGAGTAGGCATTTGGACAATACAGAACAATCTTTAGAATAGTCATAGAAGTCTCTTGTGTGTGTGTGTGTGTGTGTGTGTGCATGTGTGTGTGTGTATGTATTTATAAGTGAGATAGAAAAGGAGAGAGATTACCTATCAGCTGTAATACACAGTGAATAATGTAATATAATTTTATTCAGTTAAATTTTTGGATACAGTGAGAAATCTTTTCATATTTGTTGACAAGAATTAAATGAGTTTGGAGTCAGGCATTCATTACATTTTGTTTTTTTAGTGGCTAGGCATAAAACATATTAGGCCAAAACAGTATTCATTTATGCTTTGAATTCTCAGGTAACTCAGTTGTTTATTCCATTTCAAAGATGGAAAACCAATATACTTATCCACCTCTGAGTTTTATCTCTGGGAAAAAATGGTCTGCATATAATACATTTCAGACTATACATGGTACCAATAAATAGTACCTAACAACTCAGACTTAAAATCTTGGAATTATCTTTGACTTTTTCTACTTGCTTGAATCTCATATCTAATTTGTCTCTAAACTCTACTGTAACTTCTTTAACAGTTTCACACACTACTGTCATTCTAATTTGAATTTGAATAACCTCATACTTAAATTATTGTAAAAGCTTCCTAACTGATTTCCTTAGACACAGCTCATCTACCTCCATTTTCTCTCTTACACATAACCATCAGATTAATTGTCTGAAATGCTTGTTCAAACACAACACTCTCCTGTTTAGAAGCCTTCCTTGACTATTCATTAGAATATCAGAATTTGAAATCTTGAAGATACTTTAAAAATTAGACTCTTTGGCATGAAGATGAGAAAATTGAGGCCTACAGAGAGGAAGTCACATGCTTTTATGTACAGAAAACTCTGATAGGTAGTATGTGTAAGCATTGAGTAAGAGAAATAAAATCCTTAACCTCACAGAAATTACACAAAAGTGTGGTAAACAATAAATACATTAAAAATATATGATTAGGGGCTTCCCTGGTGGCGCAGTGGTTGGGAGTCTGCCTGCCAAAGCAGGGGACACGGGTTCGAGCCCTGGTCTGGGAGGATCCCACATGCCGCGGAGCAACTAGGCCCCTGAGCCACAATTACTGAGCCTGCGCGCCTGGAGCCTGTGCTCCGCAAGAAGAGAGGCCGCGATAGTGAGAGGCCCGCGCACCGCTATGAGGAGGGGCCCCCACTTGCCGCAACTAGAGAAAGCCCTCGCACAGAAATGAAGACCCAACACAGCCATAAATAAATAAATAAATAAATAAATAAATAAATAAATAAATAAATAAATAAATAAATAAATAAATAAAAATATATATATATATATATATGATTAGATTATGTGATGACAAGTTTTGACTATTGCTATGAAGAAAATTAAATTTGGGCAGTGGGAGAGGTCATGATGTGCGGGCGCGTGTGCTGGAAGTGGATGCTATTTTAGAAACTGTCGTCAGCGACAGCCATTCAGAAGAGGTGACTTTTGAGGGAACAAGAATGAGGTAAAGGAGTAGACCCTGCAGATACCCATGGATATTTGGAGAAAGAGCATTTCTGCAGAAGAAAATAAAGTACAAGTCCTGAATTAGGGACATGATTTGCCTGTATGAAGAGTAGCAAAATGGCCAGTGTGGCTAGAGTAGATGAAGCTTGGGGGCAAGTGGCTGGAGGGAAAAACATTATATTTGAAAAGTACTTGGAGGGAGATTATACAGTTAAACATGGCAAGGATTTACTTTCATTTTACCTTTGATAGAATGCTAGTGGATGATTTTAAGTAGGTTCGGGACATAATCAGATTTACCTTTTTAATAGCATAATAGACTAAGCCGGGCAAAAATGGGAGTCTAGCTGAAAGATAATAGTGGTAGCAATGGTGGTGCTGAGAAGTGGTTATATTTGGGCAGAACAGATTTGCTATTAGATTCTATGTAGAGTATGACAGAAAGAGAAGAGTCAAGAAGGAATCAAAGGTTTAGAGCCAAAAATATTGAGTAACTTGACATGGTGAAACTGCAGAAGGATCAGGCCTGTGGGTATAATTTAAGATTTTAATTTTGGTCAAGTTTGAGTAAAACACCCATCAGACATCTAAGGGGAAGTGTTCAGTAGGTAGTTGGGTGATTTGAGAGGAATTAAATTTTGGAGCTCTCAGCATATAAGATGTTATAGCAAAACTGTTAGTTGTCTATATGATATCCATTTGTAATTCTACTTTACTAATAGAATCCCCTTATTACCAAGAATAACAATATGCATTTCTAACCTCTTTTGCAGATCAGAGTGTTCAACAAGATGTTCCCATTAATTCTTGGGTGAGGCTTCCATGAAGACCCTTTAAGGGGGCTAATTTAGCCAGCAAGGTTATTTCTGTGGCTTTTCTTACCTATCTTCTCAACCACTGGACATGAGGAGATCCAGCAGCCTTACTGATTGTGAGGATGGAAGAAACACTGCTGTTAGAGCTGGAGTCATAGATGAGATATGAAATTTCCATACCTGCTCTAAATTGGTAACTATTGGGCTTTTTGTTTTTTTTAATACAAGAGAAAACTATTCATCTTGCCTAAGCCACTTTTTGTGGTGAACTTTAGTTTGTAAGAAGTCTAAGCGAGGCACAATGCATTTAAAATCACAAGATTGCATGAGATCAACAAGGGAGTGGGTGTAAATAAGAGTGAAGAAAACTGAGGATGAACCTTGGTGCACAGCAACATTAGAAGACTAAGAGGTGAGAAGATTCTGGCACTGAACACTGAGATGGAACAGAGGGAAGTTCAAGGAAAAGAAGCCTGAGGATTGACTATTGGATTTAGGATTAGTGACATTGATAATTGGGGACAGAGGAGTGGTAGGAAAGCAGAGTTGCTTGAAGATCAAGTGCAATAATATGTATATATAAATATGTAAATATCTGTTTTAAGATCATTTCTTAAAATTGACAGATCTCATGAGTAATAAGTGATCCAAATTGAGACTTTATCTGAGGGACTTATGGACCCTTATTTACAAATTCTGATCTTTGTCTTATTCAGTTTTGTTTCTTTGTCATAGTCTCAAAAATTTTACAAGTACCAGAGAAGGAATATGACAGTTAAAAAAAAAAAGAAGAAAAAGAAAAACTGGAAAAGGCAAAGTTAAGATCCTAGTATATATACCATTATCATTCTTCTTAAATTTCAAATTTAGAGAGTAGACATTTTCCATGGCATTAAATGTTTTACTAAAACATGCCTTTAATGGATACACAGATTTTTAAATTGTCATCATATTGATGTGTCATAAATTATAATTAGCTTAAAACTAGAATATCTGTAAGAGAAGTGAAGTGAAACGGTGAAGAAGAAAGAGATATGACATATTGGCCATTCTAAGATCAATGTGTTGTACTATTCTCTGCTAGAATTCCAAAGTCTTATACACAGCTTATTGAGTTTAGAAAAGCTCAGCAACTACAGAGTTTTGCTAAATGATTTCCTAATTTAGAGTAATTTTCTCTAGGTTTACATGAATATTTTTTCCTAGTTTAATGGAACTTAGTACAATGCAAATGTTCTTAGAAAAGTCAAATTAACTTTGCCTCTTGTTCTGCCAAGAAATTCCAATACAGTAGTTTTAGAATTCTGTTCCTCATCTACAATATACTTATCAGAGAAGGCAGAAAATTCAACATTTAGAAAACAAAAATACACAGGGAGTCTCATCCAGGTGAGAAGATTGTATTATGTAGTCTATGCTTGAGAAGTCTTTCCTACTCACATAGGTCATCTCTGAAAATTAATCCCTATTGCTTTATTTTCCCCAAATCCTCTGATCTACAAGTTAGGACACAAACCCCACCTCTTCCCTTATATCTTCTCATTAACTAGAGGTAATATTTATCACTCTATTTTCTGACCTGCTCTCTTAGCACACGGTACCACATATTTTCATATTATATTTTATACTTCTCTACTTTATCTTTAGACTATTACACTTGTATAAGTCACATTACCACACTGAAGTTCCCTTTGCTAAAGCATGGCAAGGCCTTATCACTATTCATGGATATGAAAATGATGTTTTATTGTTCATATTAGTGTTTTTATTTAATTTTTTCTGCTTAGTTTTCAAGTGTTGATAGAAAAAAAAATCTCCACATAATAACCCATGAAATAATAATGTTTTACTAAGAATCTATAAATTACTTTTTTCAAGTTAAAGAAAGAATCAGCCATTCTCCAGGATTTCATTTTCTTAAACCTTCATTCACTATGAGAGAGACAGACAGACAGATAGAGAGAGGATGAATCGCAAGGGGTTGACTCCATACTTCGCTAAATTTTTCTCCATGAAGAGTCTCTGAAAATCATCATTACATGAGTTTTTTTTGCAACCTACTCCTAGTTGTGCCTAAATATGCCAGCATATTATTGGAAATGCTAAATATTAAATAATTTTGTCATTGTTCTTAATAATTTAGTAGCTGATAATATTGTTTTGAATTACAGAAACATCTGTTCTTAATTTATCTATCATTAATTTTATTAGTAGAATAATGTACCCTATTGGTTCTTTTTGATAGTTTACATACTTTTTTCCCTAGGTTTTAGCTCCTCTCTATTAAAAGTAATCTAATGGGATCGCAGATTTACTTTGACACATTCTTTTCTTTTCTTTTCTTTTCCTTTTTTTTTTTTAAATAAAGGAACCTTATTTCCTATCATTTGTTTTGCTTAAGGCAACAGAAGCTAGTTAACACAGGGGATTCATAAAGTAATACATAACACATTCATATTATAAAATTTTGGAATTTCTATGTATCATTAAAAGCAAGTATTAGTAAACCATTTAATGTTATGGAATCAATTATCCTATTTTATGACATAAAAATGGGTTACAAAATGGTATTTTAATAGGATTACATGTTTGTAGTTAAAATATAGATTAAAAAAATCTATTAGGAAACAATGCTCACTTGAATGTTTTTCAAAATTTCTAAAGTTTGCAGTGTATAAGCACTATTTTCAAATTTCAAAAAATCCTATTAAAAATATATCAGATTAAATAAAAACAAAATAATTCAAAGGACTAAACAGTCCTGGATCATTTGGTTTTAGAAATAACAGTCCTTACTATCTCTGAGTCTAATCATCTGGGTTGATTTTTAAGTACAGAGCAGAATATTGAATTCCCAGAGATTAAGGTTGAAATGCATGTGCAGATGGTACAACCCCCAGAGACATTTGTTTTTTAGGCACCCTTGCGTCTGCTGCCAAGATAGTGCCAACCCACTATTTTGGAGTAAAGTCCATACATCACTTTCAAATGATGATGTCACATGTGCACTTGGTCTCACTAATACTGCCTCTGACTAATTATATTAAGCTTCAGTGAACCATGGAAATGTTATACACATAAGATGGCACACTCAGACATACATATTGACTTAACATTAGCAATTGACAAATTGTCCCAGTCTCAGGACACCCTATGGAGTAATGAAATGTTACTTGGGATTTGGTGAAGCAAAGGCTGCATTAGGCATTCCATGAAGCATGACTGATTCATCCATGTAGAGACAAATCTTATTTTGAGCCTATATTTTACTTTTCCCTGAGTGTCTGAAAATCAGAGAGCATGAAAAAATGCTCCTGAGAATTGAAATGCAATGTAGAAAATGGTACAATAAATAAAACTCCATGCAACCCATGGACAATTTTGATCATACAGAGCACTCTTGCTAATGGCTCCAAAGATTTAAGACCCTCACCATTAAAAACGCATTTTCTAGAAAGGGCCCTTGGCTTTGATATTCCCTTTCCATCCCAGGATGACACAGTCCTAATTTACTGATGGTCAGGAATTCATGATATATAGTTCCACTTTATATATCAGGCTCTAACTAACAAGAGGAACTTTCTAGGGTAAAGATCCTGTAAGCCTGAATTTTTCTTTTTTCTCTTTCTAGACAGGAAACCTAAAATGTGTATTTATTTAGTGCTTTATGAAACAACTTAAACATATTTTGGAATTCTGTTACAAGGTGAGTTTATTTCATCATTACAATAGATGTAATAACATGATAGGTAGTTTTATTATAAATTCCTCTTCCTTTTATTTTGAATTTAGTAAGACTCTTCTCTACTGGATGAGGTTCTAAAATATTATCTCTTTTTATTAAGAACTTTTCCAGAAATAAAATACCTTTATCCAAAAATCTGTCATGTTTAGCCTGCCAAGTATCTTGCAATAATGCTGACACTTATCTACAACAAAAATATCTAATTGGGGAATAAATAATTGCCTGCTCTTATTACATTGAACATTTTCCTTCAAAAGTTTATATCTCTGGTATATTCAGGATATTAAGAAAGTTGACAAAGAGACTAGATATTGTTGTCACATGAAAAGGATATATTTTGATTAGAACATTTTGTCCACATGTTACAAAATGTGGATGTCATAATAATCCCTAAAACTGTGCTTTATTGAGCACCTAATAGTCCATATACTGAGCAGATACTTTATATATATATTATTTCTGTCAATAGAACTCTACCAAGGGAGGTATTTTTCTATTGTGAGTTTGGGGTTTTTGCTAGTATTTACTGAGTATTTAAGAGTTTTACAATCATTAGGGACTTGCAATTACAACAAAGTAGTATTTTACATATAAGAAAAGTGAGAATCAGAGGACTTAAATAGGGTTTTCAAAAACACAGTAAGTGGTAGAGATGTAAGTCAAGCCAAATTTTCTATGTCTCTAATTCATTTTTTTCTGCAGTGATGTCTTCCTTTTATGGATTTCCTTCTTTTATATTATT
Source organism: Eubalaena glacialis (assembly GCF_028564815.1). Taxonomy (NCBI): domain Eukaryota; kingdom Metazoa; phylum Chordata; class Mammalia; order Artiodactyla; family Balaenidae; genus Eubalaena; species Eubalaena glacialis. The sequence goes on from NC_083721.1 coordinate 52,023,533, forward strand.
TACTAACACCCTAGCAGAGTGTATGGACTTGTGAAGAAAAGACCATACTCTATTCCTTTTCGTGTTGACGCAATACCTAGAAGAGTACCTTATACAAAATAAGACTTCAGTGAAAGCTAATTAAGTCTAAGGTAGCATTATGAATCAGGAGCTTAATATGATTAATCATCTCCAAACATACTGAGTATCAGTCACTTAATAGAGACTCATTGCAAAAGGTCATTTTGTTGGGCCCACACAGTCTCTGTACGTGAGGGTTTGTGTGTGTGTGTTTACAGCTTGAATGAATTCTAAAGTAACTTTGTACAAACACATGCAAAACTCTGCAGTTCCAGTTTTTCTTTGATAACTCTCAGCCCATCTTTCCCCATGGCAACAATTTGCTGTAGATAAGCAGCCAACCTGTTTAGGGGGGAACATGTACTCTCTAGCCCACCACAGTCCCCACTACTTGCTGTGTCCCAGAGCCAGCCAGCTTCTACTAGGTTACCTTTAGGTTACCTTTCTAATCCTATAGGTAATCGCGTTAGTGATTTCCTATTGTGCAATTGCATAAAACCAGGTGTTTCCTAAACTGACATAATTCAGCAGAGATGAAAAAAGAAAAGCCCACAAATATACTGCTTCAATATTACGTTGTGATATTTAATATTTGTATTTAAGGGGCACAATTTTATGTTACACTTGACATTATAAAAAACAGTAAGGAAGTAATATTAAAGCTGATCTTTTTAATAGGATACTGTGTCCAGATTTCCACAAGAAGTAGGAGAAAAAACAATGCCAGTAAAAAGTCAATCTAAAATATTAAATAAATTATGACTCAGCTTTCACGTGTGGTTGTGATGAAACAGCAGATGAAATCTGCTGTAGGGTAGGCTTTTCTCCATGACTAGGACACTCAGAATGGCAATGGGACACCACGAGGAGGATGGATATATGGTCACCAAATGGCAACAGCTGCTCTACCCTTCTCTAAACCACAGAGCATACCAGAGGGGTTTTTGTGTGTGTGTGTGTGCAATATATTTTGAAATGATGGACCTCTGTGTATTTAAACTCCTGATAAATACCATTTCTTAGGCTTGAAGATTCCCTTTGGTTATTTGAGTAAAGATAACTTGTTTTCTGGAACAGAAATTTAACATTGGATAATCTTGTTTCAACTTTCACTTGAAGAGATGACTAAAACACTGTTTTAGTTTTCAAATGAAATTTACTGTCTAAATATTCCAGACATAGAAGATTATTCAAATGTTAACTTAGATATATATAAAGTTTGAGTGACACATTTTAATAACCGAAATGTTCCAAGATCTCAAATCTTGAAAAAAGATTAGAAGGGATTAGTAAGGATTTTTTTTTTCTTTGCTCTGTCATCACCTAGCTAATGCACTAAGATATTGTGCATGTAAAAACCCATGAAAGCTTAAAATGAAAGGAGGAATGTTTTATGAGGTTCTGTAAAGCAGCTATATAAGAAAGTATGTTATTTAGGCTGGTTAAATATCATACATTGCAGATTGCAGGTTCAGGTTTTATATGAAGACATTCTCTTCTCCAGTGTAGATCTATCTTCATTAGAACTAGCAGGGTGCTTAATCAATTGGAGTTGATAAAGGTAGTGATGATGATATGATGCAGGAACTAATCTTTAAAAAAAAAACCCCACAAAACTCTCATGTTTGCTGCTTGGGTAGCAAATAAGTTTAACCAAGTTTGGTGTTGTTCTAAGAAAAGTCACACATTTAAGTATTGTACACTTTTTTCTTTCCTTTAGAACCACTCTTACTGTGGTTGAAAATGCTATATTCATGCACTAGCCAAGCTATGTCAGCTTTCTGGGCTTCTTTTGCCTCATAAGTAAATGGGAATAAACATACAGTCCTGGTCTAAATCAGAGGGCAGGATTCATAGAGCTGGCAAAATAGTCAATGAAGGTAGCCAGTTTAAAAAATATGTTTTTATTCTGAAACTTGTGATGGCTTCACACACATTTAAGATCACAGATTGAGCTGGTCTAAAATTATTATTAATTTTTTCTTGGAAACAACTTTAGCCTTTTCTACTAGTACTCAGCAAGCACAATTAGGCAGACCCCAGATCTTCTTTGCAATGTTTATTCATTCTTTTTTAGCAGTTAGAAGCCTAGAGTAAATACAATGTGCAAAAAACTTTAAAAAAAATTATGTGCAGAAAAAATGCAGTATTTATAACAGAGAACTAAAAGCAATACACCAATCAAACTCCTTAAGTTCTAAAGTTCTAATTGAATAACTTAGGACCACAAGATAGCATAGACTGAACTATTATTCCCAAGCCTCCCATACTCTAAGATATTACATCTTATATCAACTTACAGTATACTTTTAAAATACTTTAAATTTCCCCCAAAGAGTATAATGCTTGATTTCCTCTATATAAAGTGCATAGCATAAAGAATGGTCAAAATAATTTGATTAAGGCAGATATTATCACAATAGAAAGGTTAAAAAGTCAGTCCACTTAAGGAGAAAACTAATTT